>NC_090921.1:1218037467-1218697496 GCF_040938575.1 Ambystoma mexicanum | reverse complement strand
CCCACTCATTTCTACCACCACCCCCACCCCCCAGCCACCAGGGGCAGCCTCCACCAGGCCCCCATCCATGTCTCCCACCACCCCCACCCCCCAGCAGTGCAGGGGCACCCTCCACCAGGCCCCCACTCATGTCTCCCACCACCCCCACCCCCCAGCAGTGCAGGGGCAGCCTCCACCAGGCCCCCACTCATGTCTACCACCACCCCCACCCCCCAGCTACCAGGGGCAGCCTCCACCAGGCCCCCACTCATGTCTCCCACCACCCCCACCCCCCAGCCACCAGGGGCACCCTCCACCAGGCCCCCATCCATGTCTCCCACCACCCCCACCCCCCAGCAGTGCAGGGGCAGCCTCCACCAGGCCCCCACTCATGTCTACCACCCCCCCACCCCCCAGCCACCAGAAGCACCCTCCACCAGGCCCCCACTCATGTCTCCCACCACCCCCACCCCCCAGCAGTGCAGGGGCACCCTCCACCAGACTCCCACTCATGTCTCCCACCACCCCCACCCCCCAGCCACCAGGGGCACCCTTCACCAGGCCCCCATCCATGTCTCCCACCACCCCCACCCCCCAGCAGTGCAGGGGCACCCTCCACCAGGCCCCCACTCATGTCTACCACCCCCCCACCCCCTAGCCACCAGGGGCACCCTCCACCAGGCCCCCACTCATGTCTCCCACCACCCCCACCCCCCAGCCACCAGGGGCAGCCTCCACCAGGCTCCCACTCATGTCTCCCACCACCCCCACCCCCTAGCAGTGCAGGGGCACCCTCCACCAGGCCCCCACTCATGTCCCCCTGCCCACAGGCCCTGACAATCCTCAAGCATGTGCCTCATGGCCAGCCACCACAGCCCAAAGACACAACCAAGTATTAAATGTGCCCATGATACTACTCCAATGGAAACTATGTAAATCAACACGTGTCTCACACACACACAATGGTTGCAAGAAAACCTGAAAACCCATATCATGACATGCATGAAAACAATGAGATGAAACCACACATGGAAGAATGAAAAAATAAAAATAATGTATTAAAAACAACAGCAATGGCTATCAAAATCAACCAAAATACACAAGTAAAATAATTTAAAAATCAAGCAGGCTGTCTCTTTTCAAAATGAAATCAATAAATGACAATACGGAAAAATATCTTCCAAAGTTCAAGTCCATGAAAAGTAAATGAAGGCAAAAAAGAAATAGAAAACCATTGCTCCATGGCAAAAAATATTAATAGTCCAAAAAATATCCAAATCCAAAGTCCAACTATGTACAAAGTATTCAGGGTCCATCATCCCAAGAGAAGAAATGAAACCTACCAAAAAACCTATCTAAAATGGAACTATATACAAAAGGTGGAGCAGTGTCCGTCGACTCCAAAGAAAAATAAACTGCAAAGGAAACCTATCACTAAATAACTATATACAATGGCGGCGGGCCAGTCCAGCGGCTCACTTAGTGGTGTTCGAGGCCAGGGCATCATCGAACTCCTCGTCTATGTCCCGGAGGCGGTCCTGTTCCATGGCCCCGAGGGTCCGCAGGGACGCCGACATGTTCACCTCCAACTCCCTGCGGATTGCCTCGAGGCACTCGGCCCGCCTCAGGGCCCTCCGCATGGAGTTCTCCGCCCTGACCATCGTGAGCCGCGCCTCTTCTGCCTGCCGCCGCTCCGCATCTATGGCGTGGCCCAACCGCTGCCACAAGGAAGACACTTCCCGTCCAGGGTCCTCCTGCCCTCCGGCCGATGCCTGCCCCTCCCATGTTGAAGGCCCCGAGCTATCGTGGCTCCCATCTACAGCCTCCTGCTGCTGCAGCTGCTGCTGTCCATGTGCCCTGTCCGATGGTGCCTGCACATCCTCCTCCAGCTGGGGTGAAGTCGTTGACGTGGCCAACCCTGCTGGACGTCCGACTCCCAACTGTGGCAGGGATCTGTTGTCCACCAGCCTGGCCGCACGGTCGGAGGCAGCTCCACAGGGCACCCAGGTGACACATGGGTGGGAAGATGGCATGGAGAACGACTGGGGCATAGGGGGTTCTGTGGAGAAGGGGTTCGGAACAAGGACCAGGAAACGGAGGAATCCAGCCCTGGTGAGCTGTCCCAGTGGGTCAACGCGGTCAACGAGCCATGCGAGAAGACATGCAGACTCATCATGAAAAGACTGCAGGTCAGCTCGCATGGCCCGTTGACGCAACGCCACCCCACCCTGGACAGGCACAACCTAGTGCAGGATAGCCACATCCACAGGGAGTGGAAGGCCAGGTGTCGTAAGCCAATCCTCTCCCTGAGAACGGGTCTGGAGGTAGGCATCCCCGCTGGTGCAAGATGATGCAGTGACAGGAGCAGGGACAGGATTGCACACAGGCACCTCTGCGGCGGCCTGTGCTGCCTCCTGTCCCTGATCCTGCACTGCACCACTAGCACCAGTGGAATCCCCACCTCCAGACCCCGCCACTGTCGCTTGCACGGCCTCCTCCTCCACCAAACCCCCCACCAACCTGGATGACTCCATGCCATCTTCCCCCGTTGGGCCCTGTGGGGTCCCAGCTGCCCCTTCTGCTGCCGAGGAGTCCAACTCCAACCTCCGCCTCTTGGACCTCCCCTCGGCAGCTGCGGCCTGGGACGCGGCACCGGACTCCTCACTCCCCGACGAGATCACAACCTGGGAGGGGATCCGGGCCTTGCGTCTCCGGCTGGTGGTGCGACCCCTGCCGCTGTGCTCCACAGCACCTTCTCCGCCCTCTTCATCAGTTGACGCTGCAGACAGGGAGAAAGAAAACACAGGCATCAGGGCACTGTCAAATGGACTCATACACACATGACAGTTATACATGTGTGTCATTGGTAAACCTCAGACATGGCATCACAATCCCCAACACACATGTCATTTCAACTTGCACACATGAGCCATACCACAGCCATAATGCAACAGCCAGCACCATCCATTCACATACAACAGCATGAGCAGCCAAAGGTCATCCACACATCACATGCAACATAGGGAGTACACTACACATGCACACACAACACCAAACTTGCATGCATGTGTACACCTCCGCCAACTGTCGCAGTTTTTTGATCGACATCCATGTCACACCTGACAATCATTCCTCCACATCCTGTGCCATGCAAGGCCACACACACAAGCACCATCCATGTGTCACACATGAGACCCCTCGCATGTGTCACCCTCACGGCCCTGTACACCCCCCTACTTGTCCACATAAAAATACATGTTCAACCTGCACACTCCTAGCACACCACCACACGCACAGCTTACAATCAGTATGCATGTACACTTACCGCTCGACTCCAGACGGGTCTGCTTCTCAAGGACCTGGATGTGGAGCGCTGGGGATATGCGTTCCAGGACCCTCATCTGATCTTCCGACAAGTGGCCCCGGCGCCCCTTAGCATCCGCTGCCTTCAGGAGGCGCCGGGCCTTGTTGAGGGTCCTGGACCTGAAGTCCTCCCAGCGCTTCCTGACACGTTGGTAGTCGCGGACTGCCACCTCCTCCGCGTTGATGGCAGTCACGATGTCCATCCAGATCCGAGTCCGTCCTTCCTTGTCGGCGCGCAACCTTCCGAAGAGGGCATCATACTGCCCCAGGACATGCTCCACCAGGACACCAACTACGGTGGCAGTGAAGCTGGTGCCCCTCTGCCTCCTCGGCCGGAGGTTGCCACTGGTGCCAGATGTTGCAGTGCCCGACATGGCAACCCCAGAGGCAGGAGTGGGTGGGCAACTGGGTCCTCGGGCTGGGCTGTGGGGCGATGGAAAATCAGTTGGGAGTCTTCGGTTCCAGCAGGGGTGGTCACAGCAACAGCACCCCTGGCTGATGTGCAGGCAGCAAATGGCAGGGCACGTGGACAGCAGGCAGTCAGGCAGCAGCAGATGGCAGGTGGGAGCATGCTCAGGGCTCTGGGGGGCAGTAATTTGGCCTTCTGGGCAGGAGCGTGGTCTTCCTTGTGTGAACGCGTGGCCAGCTTGATACGGAGTGATTTGGCACGTGAAAATCCAACACGTCTGCGTGTAATTCGAGGAAAGGCCCTTAGCACGTAAACGCGTCGCCAGCGTATGCGCGTCTATGAAGTCACGTGCACGTTGAATTGGGCCCACGTTTGAAAATGTTGCGTGTGAAAAAAATGAAAGACACGTCCGAGTGTCAAAGCGTGTCATTGGTGGGAATGGGCCTAGCGCGTACACACGGCAGTGACAAAGCGTGTAATTGGTGAAAATGGACCTACACTCAGAAGTGACAAAGCTTGTAATTGGTGGAAATGGCCCTACACTCAGAAGTGACAAAGCGTGTAATTGGTGGGAATGGCCCTACACGCAGAAGTGACAAAGCGTGTAATTGGTGGAAATGGCCCTAGCGCGTACACGCCGCGTAAGTGACGCTGGACATGTAGGCCTGCATAAAAGGTACGTGTAGAACACCATTTCCTTGTACGTGCTTTTCGTGGAGAGCGAGTGGGTGAATTCTGTACTTCTTGTCATTTCACACGCGATTTACTTCACGGCGTTTCAAGTTCGTATTCCCTGTTACCTTTGACAGCTTTTTCTCTTTTTTCTCTTTTACTGGTTTACCTGGGCCTGTTCCCTCAAACAGTGTTCCCTTCTAATGTTGTCCTGTCTCCTCAGACAGCGTACAAATCTTCTTTTGGCGGGGGTGTTGCCAACCAAACGCGCTCCTTTTTCACGCTCTTTTACCTGGCAGACGGTGAGTCACGCACGTATCAAACATCTGTGCTTGCCCCGTGTGTAGCCTAACCCTTCAGAGGTCATACTAGGCTGCGTGTGACACGCATACGTTCATTCTTGTGTTACTGGGTGCCACAGCGTAGTGCAGGTTTTTCTTTCTGCACACGTGGTCTAGGAGGGGTTGCGTGCACGTCATCTCCCTTTTTTGGGGCTCCTGTGCGTAGCGTGACCCGTCATCTTTCCCCAGGGGTTACATTCAGCCTTGCAGGGCACTAGGGTACAATTACCATATGGTACCCAACCCCTTTGACCCCCAATTGCCCAGGACAATAGTTTACACCCACTCCGATACGCACATTAACATCAGTGCCATGGCTGGGAGGTGAGGATTCCGTAAGGGTGGCAAAGGTGGAAGAGCCACAAGTGGTGGCCGTGGTGGATCCGGTAGGGGACGTGGTCATTACTTGCAGGGTGAGCCTGTCCCCCCATGTGTGGAGGACCAGTCAAGGGCACCCATAATCCCCCCCCCCGTTGAGGCTGATGTGGCTGACACCATCCATGCTCAGCCCTTGTTGGACCAGCCCATTGTGGCACCAGACCTGGCTGACTCCATGGTTGACTTCCAGGTCAGCAGGCCTATGACACGTGCGCTGGTGCACGTTGATGTCATCATGCCACGTGCATCTGGGGCAGCAAGTTCATCTGCTGCCCCAAGTAGGCAGGGCGGAGAGGCTGCAGGGGCAGCTGCGGCTCCATCCACCCCAGCTCTCACACACCCAGCCAGGACAGTGTCGGTCCTAGTCCATCCTGCTGACATTCCCCCTGACACCATTACACTTGAGCCAATGCCTGCACCAACTCCCATGCTGAGTGTGCAATCCCACACTCCTGATACAGAGTCCACCAGGGCTCCTGCCCCTAGTGTCCAGAGCGGCGCAGGACACTTAGGATCACCACCCCCTTCCAAGCGGAAGAGGAAGAGTGCTCGTCCGGCACAGGCTGATGCCCCAGATACGCCTACACAGTCTGGCCCGTCGAGGAAGCCCAGCTTCACGGATAACGAACTGAATGCACTTGTCGAGTATGTGTCCGCACATGATAACGAGATGGTCATTGTTGCAGGATCCAAGACCACACCTGCACAACGCCAGGCACACTGGCAGACCATTGCGGACATCGTAAGTGCCCTTGGAATCATGAGGCGCACAGCCAATGATTGCTATAAGCGCTGGAATGACCTAAAGCGCAGGGCAAAGAGTAAGCTGACCTCAAGTCATGCCGCAACTCTAGTGACTGGAGGTGGGTCTCCAGTAGTAGACATGGAACTCACTCCACATGAGTCAGTCGCTGGGACCTACGTCACGGAGGAACAGATCCAAGGCGTGGGAGATCTGCCTGATTACGAGGCATTGTCCGGTGAGTGCACATGCATGTGTGTGTCATCCATGTGCATGGTGTGTGTGTGAGGGCTTCTGTTTGTGTGCCAGGTGAGAGTGTGTGCGCCTGAGTCGTATGGGTCAGCCATGTGCGTCATGCAATACATTCTGCGCAGCTGCATTTGGCCATAGCAGTATCCCTTCTGCCAACAGTAGACATCTAGCCCAACTGCACGCCAGTTGCCCTTGAAGTGTCACCTTGCCACAACATTGTTGCTTATTTTTCTCTGTTCATTCAGGCAGATTGTTTGCATTCCACCACTTTTACTAGGCATTTCGCAGTCCTCTAGTCACATGTCTGACATGGCTATGGTAAAGTGGAGTGATTTTGTTACCTGGATATCATTTGTTCACACATGTCCCTGTGCAATTGGACCATTTTGGACTGGCAGCTCCAGGTGAAAAATCTGACCTGTTTGAATTAGAAAAGCTATTACATGCGGGAACTGGACTGAATGAATAGGTGCTGCCCTCCTCTCCATCTTCACTCAATAGCAATGGTACATGCCATCTGTGTGATGGCATGTGTGTTTCACCTGGCAATCACAGGCCAATGTGTGATGCCACTGCCAGGCAGCATGCAGAAAATGTGTTCATCTTCCATCTTGGTGACATCAGTGTGTGCCATTTGCCTGCCCTTCATATGCAGTGAGGGTGCATGCATGGGAGGGTTTTAGTCATGTGGGACATGTGTCAATCAAGTACTGGTTCTCTTGCTTCTCAGCTCTCATTGTGTGCCATGGTGCTAATGCCTGTTTCCATTTCTTTGTTTTTATGTCTTTGCAGGGGAAGACGCACCTGATACTGCTGGGGTTGTGGAGATGGTGCAGACCCAGGAGGGGTCCGAGGGCCGACCAACCACCAGTGAGGGACGTGGTGTGGTGGTGGGTGAGAACCCACAAGTGCTGCAGGTCGTGCTCTCAAGGGGTGTCTCTGGCTGCACCTCCCCCGAGCTGTACTCAGGTGTTGATTCGGATGATGAGACCTACGTGCCGTCGCAGGTGAGTGTTCCAGGGAGGGATTCTGTTCTGTCCCACCCACCTGCACCAGGGTCAGAACCCTCAATGGGGATGTCAGTGTTGGCAGCTATGCCTTTGGTGGTTATGGATGCAGGGTCACACTCCGCGACATCTGATCCTGTTCCTGGGCCAGCAGATCAGAGGGGGAATGCAGTCCTGCAGCCTCAGGCAGTGCCGGCACAGCAAGGCGCAGTTCGCCTGGCCCCAGACAGGTGTGGTGCCCACCGACGTGATGGCCGTACGCCACCTGGCAACACTGCATGGGAGCAATCCATTTACGGTATGGCAACCCAACAGGCAGCATCATCCGAGATGATGGCTCAGGCCATGGATAGGGTGGCCACTTCCATTGTCCCCCCTGAAAGGCTGATGGAGCGACTACAGCAGGCAACCGACTCCATCTGCCAGTCACACAGGGAGGACATGTTGGCGTCCAACAGGGACAGGCGGGCGGCACTGGCGACTCTGCAGGAGGCCATCTCCATAGAGTCCCAGGGCCACAGGGAAGCCCTGAGGCAGGAGCTCCTTCACCTCAGGACGACTCTTGTTGAGCTTGAGGCTTCAACACACCAAAGGACAGAACAGCAGCTGGAGCGTCTCACCCGTACGCTCTCAGCTGAGATGCAGGCAACGAGGGCGGAGGTCCGGGCATCCCGTGAGTTGTTGCATGGGGCCCTCCGCACACTCATCCTCCAGAACGAGACCTACCACACCCGCATGCTTGCAGCCATGGAGGAGCAGACTAGGGCCTTGCGTGGGCTGCCTCCCATAGTGCAACCACCTCCGGATGCAGCTGCACAGGGTGATAATAGCGACAGCAGTGATACTCCCACAATAGGGTAGCCGTGTGGGCCATGAGCCCATGGAGGTGTTTTTTTTTCCCAGGATCCACACAGGTGGGTTTTGGTGTGCACCCTGTCCTCGGACCTCCTGGGTGGCCTCCCCAACCCCCCCGGGCCCATCAATGGCCATTTTTTATTTTTTTTTATTTTTATTTTTATTTTTTTTTTATTTTTATTTTTATTTTTATTTTTATTTTTCCCAATTGTTTTGGGACAATTTGTTGCCTTCCGTGGTTCCTGTGGGCATACGCTGCATTGTGGCTGGGCACATGCAGGCTTGTCATGTATTTGGTTCAGATGCTTGGGTTTGAGTCACACACACCCCTCCTGTTTCCCGTTTCCATGGGCTTGCAAAGGGTGTGCCCAAGTGACATTGACGTACATGGTGACATTGGACTCCCACTACATGTGTGGGTAGTCTAGTCAATACTGTGTATACATTCCTAGTGCATATTGCTGTTGTGTTGTACACTGCATGTTGCATTGATGTGTAACTCATCATCTGTGTCTACCTCCCAATTTGCAGGTCCCTTCCTCATGTCTACACAAGGCCCTCTAGTTTGGAGATGGGGTCCATGTTGGCAGCAGTGCACCTACAACTCTACATGGCGCCAACACTGCACAGTTGGTAGTGGTGGGAGTGCAGGCATTTCCAGGTGGTGAGACTACTAATTTATTACATTTGTGATGTCATGTTAATGGTAGTACCTGCTCAGGTTTGTTGTTGGTCCTGCATTACTGTGAGCATTTCAGGTGTTGCAAGTTTCAAATAGGGACACTGTACATTGTGACACTAGTGTCATGTTGTGGGGATTACTTTGTTTACCTGCAAATAGCATGACATGGCATGGTGTGTCGTGTGGCGGTGCTGGGGATGGGTTGGCTGACATGGCACTGTCCTCTTGTTGCATTTTGCAAGTGGGTATTCATTTTAGCTGCTTGAATGTGTTTCTTCACAAAACTGCATTGGTGGTGTCTGTGCGGGTAGGGATGCACACATTGTAACACTTCCAGGTGAACAATCTCAGGCTGATATGGTTTTCACGGTTGATTCTCCAGACATTCAGGATCAGTGTCAGGTTGAGTCATCATTGATTGTCAGATGGAATGTGCCAGGGCAGTGTGCACTCCACAGGGGTGTGATTTCTATGTGAAGTAATTAGCCACTAGCTGTGTACGGGCTGCCTCCCCCCGTGCCCTTTCCCCTCCCATGTGCAGTGGCTGTGCATGTGGTTGGGGATGTGGGGCCACCACCATGTCCACGGCCAGGCCCCGGCGTGTTGCAACGTTGTGCAGGACACATGCTGCCACTATGATCCTGCACACTACTGGGGGAGCGTACAACAGCTGCCCGCCAGAACGGTCAAGGGAGCGAAAGCGTGACTTTAGCACTCAGAATGTGCGCTCCACTATGCCCCGGGTTGTAATGTGGGCTGTGTTATATCTTACCTGGGGTGGCGTGGTGGGGTTCCGAATTGGCGTCATCATGTGGGGGCTGAGAGGGTAGGCACTGTCCCCTGTGGAGGTGGTGATTGGTATCATTGGTGGGGTTGTGACCTTGCTCAGTATCTGACATGCATGCATGTGCAGTGGCATTCATACTCACCAAGCAGCCATGTATCGCCATGCTGCCCAGCTTTTAGGTCCCGGCTTAGGGTGGACATTCAGTAAATGAAGCTGTCGTGGGTGGAACCGGGATAGTTGGCATATACTGAGGTGATGATTCCCTTGGCATTACATACTACCTGCACGTTGATGGAATGCCAGTGCTTGCGGTTCCTATAGATGTGCTCTGATGCCCTGGGGGGACGTAGAGCCACATGGGTGCAGTCGATGGCACCTAGCACCTAGCACTTTGGGGAATCGTGCCACACCATAAAAATCCAGGGCGGCAGCATGCCTTTCTGCAGGTGTTCTGGGCAGGTGTATGTGCCTGCGGACTGATGGGCGTGCAGCGATGATGTTCAAGACCTGGTGTAGGCAGCGTGACTGGGTGGCCTGTGATACCCCACCCACTATGGCACTTGTCCGCTGAAATGATCCAGTGGCTAAGAAGTGCAGTACATTGAGGACCTTCTCCAGGGGGCTGAGTGCTTGGGAGCACAGGGTGGGTGATGTGAGGTCATCCTCCCACTCACTCACCAGGTCCAGTATTATGTGTGGTCGAAACCTGTATCTCCCATACACCAGGCATCCCGAAAAGGCTGGTTCTGGGTGTGAATATTCTGGCCCTGACTATCCTCCTCCTCCTCCTCCTCCTTTGGTAGCCCACGCCCACTGCTGCTAGGAACGGTATGTTCATCCTGGGTCTGAGCTTGTTATTTTGTTAGCGCGCAAATTTATGCATTGCGCGTGTTGTAGGCGGCCGTGTGACCCGTCACCCCTGAAATCCAGTACCCAGTCCAATAGCGTGTGGAAATTCCCGTGCACCCCGGGATACAGGTGCGCTGACGTACTTGCGTGTGTAAGTGCCCGCACACCCCTGAAATACACGTACATAGGCCAATCGCGTGTGAGCGCACTTTTGTCCAATTACACACGATGACACTCTGACGTGCCGTCCAATTACACGCGATGACACTCTGACGTGCAGTCTTTCCACGTGTGCTCTGTCATCACGTGCTGTGTGGGAAACACCCGTGCGGGTCACGTCACAGACGCGCTTACGCGCTGAGGGCCTTTGGTCCAATAGAATCGCGTATGCGTGCTGACGCGCTTACGCGCTAAGGGCCTTTCCTCGAATTTCACGCTGACGTGCAGGATTTTCACGTGCCAAATCACTCCGTATCAAGTGGCCACGCGAAAACACACGGAAGACCACGCTCCTGCCCAGAAGGCCGAATTACTGCCCCCCAGTGCCTCGAGCAGCCTCCCACGTGCCATCTGCTGCTGCCTGCCTGCCTGCTGCCACCATGCCCTGCCATTTGGTGCCTGCACATCAGCCATCTGCAGGGGTCCAGTTGCGGTGTCCACCCCTGCTGGAACTGAAGACTCCCGACTGGGATTACATCGCTCCACAGCCCAGCCCCAGGACCCAGTTGCCCACCCACACCTGCCTCTGGGGTTGCCATGTCGGGCACTTCCACATCTGGCACCAGTGGCAACCCCAGGCCAGAGGGGCACCAGCTTCACTGCCACCGAAGTTGGTGTCCTGGTGGAGCATGTCGTGGGGCAGTATGATGCCCTCTTTGGATCGTCCCGTGCCAGCAAGGAAGGATGGGAGAGGATCTGGGCCGACTGTGTGGTTGCCATCAACGCGGAGGGGGTGGCAACCCGCGACGTCCAGAAGATCATGAAGCGCTGGGAGGACTTGAGGTCCAGGACCCTCGTGAAGGCCCGGCGCCTCGTGGAGGGGGGCCAGGGCCGCATGAGTTCCATCCAGATGAGGGTCCTGGAACGCGTACGCCCAGCGCTCCACGCCCAGATCCTTGAGAGGGAGACCCGTCTGGAGTTGAGCGGTAAGTGTCCAAGCATTGCTGTGTGAGAAAGGGCACGTTGCGGTGTGCTGGTTCTCTGATACTTGCCTCTATGTGTGACATAGGCCATGTATGCATGTATGTGTGCAGGGACATCATGGTAATGCATATGCGACCAGTGATGTGTGAACCACATGGTTGTTGCATGTGTTTAAATGCCACATGGGGAGCCCTATGCAGATTTTAAACATGAGAGCATGCCAGTCTCTGTTCCTGGACATGGGTGGGGGTGAGGTATGGGTGCTGATGCCAGGTACATATATGGTAGCCATGTCTGTGTGCCTGACCTGCGTGTCTGTGACTTGTGCATGCCATGGATGCATGACACATGTGTGTGACAATGCACAGATTCACTGATGCAGCCTAGTTACTCTTGTATCCGCTGTGTTTGGGGTGTATGGGGCCAGATGGATGTGACTGAGGTGAAGTGTGTGCATGTGATAGGCATGACCCATGATGCATGTGAGTTCCATATCATTGTATGTTTCAAGAGTCCATTGGACATGTATGGAAATATCCATGGCATGCACCATGCCTGTTACTGTGTGTGTTTTGCCTGGACTGACCCATGTGTTGTGGAGGGACATGATGGAAGTGTACTTTGGCAGTGGTACTCATCTGCTATTGCTTCCTGTCTAGGGGACCATTGTACAGTACCCTGATGCTTGTGTTATTTGTCTCCCTCTACGCAGCGGCTAGTGAAGAAGAGGGCGGAGATGGCGCTGTGGAGCAAGGCGGCGGGGATGCCCCCACGGCTGCAGCGGAAGGGGTGGGTAAGCCCCCACAGGGGCCTGCTACGGTGGAAGACGGTGAGGAGCCATCCAGGTTGGTGGTTTCCACAGAGGAGGAGGAGGCCGCCACAGGGGCACACATGGGGCCTGGTGGGGGCATCCCTGCTGGTGCAAGTGGTGCAGTCCAGGGCCAGGGGCAGGAGGCAGCACAGGTCACCGTGGAGGGGCCTGTGCATGTCGCTGTCCCTGACCCTGTGAGTGCACCACCATGCACCAGCAGGGTTGCCCCGTCCCAGGCCCGTCCGCAGGTAGAGGGGATGTCCATGTCACCTGACTCCCCTCCACCTGCGGACGAGGGGACCCGTGTCCGTATGGAGAAGGTCCTGATTGGGGTTGCGATGCGCGCGGGTGCAATTCGTGATGACGTGCGTGCTTCCCGGGAGGAGCACGCACATCATCACGAAGAGCACCGTGCCGACGTGGCCCAATTGGGATCTTCCATGTTCGGGGGTTTCCTGCATGTGTCGGCCAATCTGGCGGCCCTCTCCTCCTCTGTGGAGGCTATACGCCGGTCGTTCTCCTTGCCGTCTTCCGGCCCAGATGCCACCAGGGCCCTCTGTGGACCTGCCCTGACCTATGCAGCCAGCTCGGTGGGGATCCCATCCCTGCCACAGTCGGGAGTCGGAGGTCAAGCAGGGGTGGACACCACAGCAACTGTACCCCAGCAGATGGAGGATGTGCCGGCATCATCAGGCAGGGCACGTGCACGACGGCGTCGGTGGATTCCATCAGCCTGGATGCCGTCGTGCTGGCAGAGGCAGTTGCGTCGGAGGCAGCAGCAGAGTCAACGTGGGAGGCATCATGGCTCGGGGCCATCAACATCGGAGGGGCAGGCATTGGCCGGAGGGCAGGAGGACCCAGGACAGGAAGTGTCTTCCGTGTGGCTGCGGTTGGGCCAGCAGATAGGTGCAGAGCGGCGGCGGGCGGAAGAGGAGCGGCTCACGATGGTCAGGGCGGAGAACTCCATGCGGAGGTCCCTCGAGGCAATCCGCAGGGGGTTGGAGGAGCAGATGGCATCGTCCCTGCGGACCCTCGGGGCCATGGAACAGGACCGCCTCCGGGACATAGACGAGGAGTTTGATGATGCCCTGGCCCGGTACACTACGGAGTGAGCCGCTGGACTTACCCGCCGCCTTTGTATATAGTTCTTTAGTTTTAGGTTTCATTTGTTTATTCTTATGATTTTGAGTCGACGGACACAGCTCCACTTTTTGTATATAGTTGCATTTTTGTTAGGGTTTTTTGTAGGTTTCCTTTGTTCAGTTGGGCTCATGGACCCTTGGATATTTTGTACACAGTTCTTTATTGGATTGTTTTATTTTTAAATTTTTTATTTCTTCTCCATGGAGCAATGGTGTTTGTTTTTTTTTTATTTTCTGTCGGATTGATTTCATTTTTAATGTGACTTTGAAGTACATTTTTTTTGGATTTGGTGTTTTTCATTTTTTGGGACGGACATGCACCTTTTCTGTTTTTCATTGGCATTGTAGTTTGTTTCATTTCATTTGCATTCATATTTTTTTAATACAATTTTGTTTTCATACTTCACTGTGTGGTATCATCTCATTGGTTTCATGCATGTCATGTTGGGTGTTTTCCAATTCATTTGCAACCATTGTGTTTGACAGACATGGGTTCATTTGCTTTATGTACGTTGGGGGTGTAACATGTAATTTCCATTTCCATGTGGGTGAATGGGTTACTTGGTAGGGCCTTTTGGCTGTGGAGGCTGACCATTACGCACATGGTTGGTGATTGTGAGGACCTGGGTGCAGGGGGACATGGGTGGGTGCCTGGTGGAGGCTGCCCCTGCACTGCTGGGGGGTGGGGGTGGTGGGAGACATGAGTGGGGGCCTGGTGGAGGGTGCCCCTGCACTGCTGGGGGGTGGGGGTGGTGGGAGACATGAGTGGGGGCCTGGTGGAGGCTGCCCCTGGTGGCTGGGGGGTGGGGGTGGTGGGAGACATGAGTGGGGGCCTGGTGGAGGCTGCCCCTGCACTGCTGGGCGGTGGGGGTGGTGGGAGACATGGGTGGGGGCCTGGTGGTGGCTGCCCCTGGTGGCTGGGGGTTGGGGGTGGTGGGAGACATGGGTGGGGGCCTGGTGGAGGCTGCCCCTGGTGGCTGGGGGGTGGGGGTGGTGGGAGACATGGGTGGGGGCCTGGTGGAGGGTGCCCCTGGTGGCTGGGGGGTGGGGGTGGTGGGAGACATGGGTGGGGGCCTGGTGGAGGCTGCCCCTGGTGGCTGGGGGATGGGGGTGGTGGGAGACATGGGTGGGGGCCTGGTGGAGGCTGCCCCTGGTTGCTGGGGGGTGGGGGTGGTGGGAGACATGAGTGGGGGCCTGGTGGAGGCTGCCCCTGGTGGCTGGGGGTTGGGGGTGGTGGGAGACATGGGTGGGGGCCTGGTGGAGGCTGCCCCTGGTGGCTGGGGGGTGGGGGTGGTGGGAGACATGGGTGGGGGACTGGTGGAGGGTGCCCCTGGTGGCTGGGGGGTGGGGGTGGTGTGAGACATGGGTGGGGGCCTGGTGGAGGCTGCCCCTGGTGGCTGGGGGGTGGGGGTGGTGGGAGACATGGGTGGGGGCCTGGTGGAGGCTGCCCCTGGTTGCTGGGGGGTGGGGGGGTGGGAGACATGAGTGGGGGCCTGGTGGAGGCTGCCCCTGGTGGCTGGGGGGTGGGGGTGGTGGGAGACATGGGTGGGGGCCTGGTGGAGGGTGCCCCTGGTGGCTGGGGGGTGGGGGTGGTGGGAGACATGAGTGGGGGCCTGGTGGAGGCTGCCCCTGGTGGCTGGGGGGTGGGGGTGGTGGGAGACATGAGTGGGGGCCTGGTGGAGGCTGCCCCTGCACTGCTGGGGGGTGGGGTGGTGGGAGACATGAGTGGGGGCCTGGTGGAGGCTGCCCCTGGTGGCTGGGGGGTGGGGGTGGTGATAGACATGGGTGGGGGCCTGGTGGAGGCTGCCCCTGGTGGCTGGGGGGTGGGGGTGGTGGGAGACATGAGTGGGGGCCTGGTGGAGGCTGCCCCTGGTGGCTGGGGGGTGGGGGTGGTGGGAGACATGAGTGGGGGCCTGGTGGAGGGTGCCCCTGCACTGCTGGGGGGTGGGGGTGGTGGGAGACATGGGTGGGGGCCTGCTGGAGGCTGCCCCTGGTGGCTGGGGGGTGGGGGTGGTGGGAGACATGAGTGGGGGCCTGGTGGAGGCTGCCCCTGGTGGCTGGGGGTGGGGGTGGTGGGAGACATGGGTGGGGGCCTGGTGGAGGGTGCCCCTGCACTGCTGGGGGGTGGTGGTAGACATGGGTGGGGGCCTTCTGGAGGGTGCCCCTGCCCTGCTGGGGGGTGGGGGTGGTGGGAGACATGAGTGGGGGCCTGGTGGAGGCTGCCCCTGTTGGCTGGGGGGTGGGGGTGGTGGGAGACATGGGTGGGGGCCTGGTGGAGGGTGCCCCTGCACTGCTGGGAGTGGGGGTGGTGGTAGACATGAGTGGGGGCCTGGTGGAGGCTGCCCCTGGTGGCTGGGGGGTGGGGGTGGTGGGAGACATGAGTGGGGGCCTGGTGGAGGGTGCCCCTGGATGCTGGGGGGTGGGGGTGGTGGGAGACATGAGTGGGGGCCTGGTGGAGGCTGCCCCTGGTGGCTGGGGGGTGGGGGTGGTGGGAGACATGGGTGGGGGCCTTGGTGACGGTGCCCCTGCACTGCTGGGGGGTGGGGGTGGTGGGAGACATGAGTGGGGGCCTGGTGGTGGCTGCCCCTGGTGGCTGCGGGGTGGGGGTGGTGGGAGACATGGGTGGGGGCCTGGTGGAGGGTGCCCCTGCACTGCTGGGGGGTGGGGGTGGTGGGAGACATGAGTGGGGGCCTGGTGGAGGCTGCCCCTGCACTGCTGGTGGGTGGGGGTGGTGGGAGACATGAGTAGGGGCCTGGTGGAGGCTGCCCCTGGTGGCTGGGGGGTGGGGGTGGTGGGAGACATGAGTGGCAGCCTGGTGGAGGCTGCCCCAGCACTGCTGGGGTGTGGGGGTGGTGGGAGACATGGGTGGGGGCCTGGTGGAGGCTGCCCCTGGTGGCTGGTTTGTGGGGGTGGTGGGAGACATGAGTGGGGGCCTGGTAGAGGCTGCCCCTGGTGGCTGGGGGGTGGGGGTGGTGGGAGACATGGGTGGGGGCCTGGTGGAGGGTGCCCCTGCACTGCTGGGGGGTGGGGTGGTGGTAGACATGAGTGGGGGCCTGGTGGAGGGTGCCCCTGGTGGCTGGGGGGTGGAGGTGGTGGGAGACATGAGTGGGGGCCTGGTGGAGTCTGCCCCTGGTGGCTGGGGGGTGGGGGTGGTGGGAGACATGGGTGGGGGCCTGTTGGAGGGTGCCCCTGCACTGCTGGGGGTGGGGGTGGTGGGAGACATGAGTGGGGGCCTGGGGGAGGCTGCCCCTGCACTGCTGGTGGGTGGGGGTGGTGGGAGACATGAGTGGGGGCCTGGTGGAGGCTGCCCCTGGTGGCTGGGGGTGGTGGGAGACATGGGTGGGGGCCTGGTGGAGGGTGCCCCTGGTGGCTGGGGGGTGGGGGTGGTGGGAGACATGGGTGGGGGCCTGTTGGAGGGTGCCCCTGCACTGCTGGGGGGTGGGGGTGGTGGGAGACATGAGTGGGGGCCTGGGGGAGGCTGCCCCTGCACTGCTGGTGGGTGGGGGTGGTGGGAGACATGAGTGGGGGCCTGGTGGAGGCTGCCCCTGGTGGCTGGGGGGTGGGGTGGTGGGAGACATGGGTGGGGGCCTGGTGGAGGGTGCCCCTGGTGGCTGGGGGTGGGGATGGTCGGAGACATGAGTGGGGGCCTGGTGGAGGGTGCCCCTGGATGCTGGGGGGTGGGGGTGGTGGGAGACATGAGTGGGGGCCTGGTGGAGGCTGCCCCTGGTGGCTGGGGGGTGGGGGTGGTGGGAGACATGGGTGGGGGCCTGGTGTATGGTGCCCCTGCACTGCTGGGGGGTGGGGGTGGTGGGAGACATGAATGGGGGCCTGGTGGTGGCTGCCCCTGGTGGCTGGGCGGTGGGGGTGGTGGGAGACATGGGTGGGGGCCTGGTGGAGGGTGCCCCTGCACTGCTGGGGGGTGGGGGTGGTGGGAGACATGAGTGGGGGCCTGGTGAAGGCTGCCCCTGCACTGCTGGGGGGTGGGGGTGGTGGGAGACATGAGTGGGGGCCTGGTGGAGGCTGCCCCTGGTGGCTGGGCGGTGGGGGTGGTGGGAGACATGGGTGGGGGCCTGGTGGAGGGTGCCCCTGGTGGCTGGGGGGTGGGGGTGGTGGGAGACATGAGTGGGGGCCTGGTGGAGGGTGCCCCTGGATGCTGGGGGGTGGGGGTGCTGGGTGACATGAGCAGGTGTGCAGGGTAGTCCCCTTTGGTGTGTGCTGCCTGCAGGGGCCGTGGAGGGTGTACAGGGAATACCTGGGAGCACACAGCCAAATTGCGTGTAGAATTTCCCGCGTACCCCTGTCATATACGTGCCCAGCCAAATCGCATGTGGAACTTCCCGCGCACCCCTGGAATCCACGTACCCTTACAAATCGAGTGTGGAACTTCCCGCGCACCCCTGAAATCCACGTACCCGGCCAAATCGCGTGTGGAACTTCCCGCGCACCCCTGAAATCCACGTACACGGCCAAATCGCGTGTGGAACTTCCCGCGCACCCCTGCAATCCACGTACCCTGACAAATCACGTGTGGAACTTCCCGCGCACCCCTGCAATCCACGTACCCTGACAAATCGCGTGTGGAACTTCCCGCAAACCCCTGGAATTCACATGCCCTGCCAATTCGCGTGTGAGACTTCCCGCGCACCCCTGAAATCCACGTACGCTGACAAATCGCGTGTGGAACTTCCCACGCACCCCTGCAATCCACGTTCCCTGACAAATCACGTGTGGAACTTCCCACGCACCCCTGCAATCCACGTACCCTGACAAATCGCGTGTGGAACTTCCCGCAAACCCCTGGAATTCACATGCCCTGCCAATTCGCGTGTGAGACTTCCCGCGCACCCCTGAAATCCACGTACACGGCCAAATCGCGTGTGGAACTTCCCGCGCACCCCTGAAATCCACGTACCCGGCCAAATCGCGTGTGGAACTTCCCGTGCACCCCTGAAATCCACGTACACGGCCAATTTGCGTGTGGAACTTCCCGCGCACCCCTGAAATCCACGTACCCTGACAAATCGCGTGTGGAACTTCCCGCGCACCCCTTCAATCCACGTACCCTGACAAATCGCGTGTGGAACTTCCCGCGCAACCCTGCAATCCACGTACCCTGACAAATCGCGTGTGGAACTTCCCGCGCACCCCTGCAATCCACGTACCTTGACAAATCGCGTGTGGAACTTCCCGCGCACCCCTGCAATCCACGTACCCTGACAAATCGCGTGTGGAACTTGCCGCAACCCCCTGGAATTCACATGCCCTGCCAATTCGCGTGTGTGACTTCCCGCGCACCCTGGTATTCACGCACACGTATATTTTTGTCAGCGGGTGTCCGTGTTTGTGGGTACCCCTTTGCACATCATTTGTCATGGAGGGCCACAGTATAGGACATTCATCATGGCTGTATATAGGTGCTATTTGTTGGCGCACCTTTTGGCGCACATTTCTTACAGGTGCAGAGACGCTACCGCCTGCTTTCTTGTGGCGGTCGTGTTTGTGCCTGTGCGCTGGTTTGAGCGTGCGCTCTTTTGCCCTATTCTATTCCATGAATACGTGTTGTAGGCGAGCGTGTGGGCGTTCCGCGCACTTGTACCCTGTACTTCCCCCAAGACGCCCACATTTTGGCAAGTTGTTCCCCATTCCGAGTGTTACGCCCCGTGTTACGCCTAGTTTTTTTGCGTGAGCCGCGCTATGTGCGATTTTCGCTGTGGCCTGTGCGATTTTCGCTGTGACCTGGCGCACGCAGTTAGATGGCCTGTGCGCCAACGTGCGCCGCGCACTTTTTTATCGCACATCCGATGGTTTTCTCGCGCACGGCCTTCCATGAATCGATGTGCGCTGCTTTTCGTGCGATTTTCGCACTTGCACTGCGATTTTCGCTATTCCACTGCGATTCACACGTTTTGGGCCACTTGCGCCGCGCTAATTATTCCATGAATCGGCCTGTAAATGTTTTCATGAAATCAAGGGTAATTTGCAAATAATGCAAGTCAGGAGACATACAGTAGTTCATACATTACCCTAAATTCACAGCATCATCTTTGATGTCCTGGGTATTAGTCTTAGCAGTGCATGGTGGTGGTGCATGTTATGGTTGCATAGCTCACCATAACTGGCAAATTTCTTGGGTTATTCGATTTTACTTGTAACAATAACAAAACAGAAAAGTGATGGCTGGAAGGTTTTGAATTAATCATAACCACGGGCACTACTCAGGGCAACCCTCCAGACCATTGTTTTTCAGCCTGCTAAATCATTAGAGAAGGGGAAAAACCATATGCAAACAACGCTTAGACCTACCCCAAAAGGGGCAGTCCAGCATGAACTGCTAGGTCCCTCACTTCTGCGTGAGACCACAAGCATCCCCAGACATGTTTCAGCCTTGTTGGGTGTCATCAGTGAGGAGCAGACTCGGGACCCACGTCTGGGCATACCCGTCCCACTCGGGGTGACTTTAGCAAAACAGAAAGGTGATGGCTGGAAGGTTTTGAATTAATAATAATCACAGGCACAGCTCTGGTCAACCCTCCAGACCATCGTTTTTCAGCCTGCCAAGCCATCACAGAAGGGGAAAAACCATATGCAAATCAGGGTTAGTCCTACCCCAAAAGGGGCAGTCCAGCCCAACTCTCTGAACTTGAGTTGCCTACACTCACTGGTGGACCATAAAAAGCTATGTAATCACCTTGCCTCAGCAGCCCATTTCTCCCAGGACGCAATCACTTGGATCCAATCATTTCTAAACAATAGGACCATGAGAGTCTTCTCCCCATCTGCGGCAGCCGACCCTATCCCAATAACATGTGGAGAACCCCAAGGCTCTTGCATGTCACCGACAATGTATATCATCTTCACAAATTCCTCAGTTTGACAATCTTGATCATCTGGGAAACTATGATACTGACATAGCCCTAGTGAATAAAATGTATCTAATCATCGAGGCTTGGATAGCCACCCATGTCCTTAGCCTGAATGAAGATAAAACGGAGCTCCAGATACTAGGTTCCCCTGCTAACCTTAACAAACTCAATAATAAATATGCCTCTTTAACCATTGATGGGAACAATATTAAAGTGGCAAATGAGGTGAAAACTCCAGGCTTCTACCTAGATTCAGCTCTTAACCTACGCATACAAGTCAATGCCACAGCCTCTGCAACAGCATACACCTGCAAGTTGATACAGGCCTGCAAACCCTTTCTCTCTTAAGAGAGTTGTCTTTTTCTAGCGAGAGCCCTCATCTTGTCAAAATTGGATTATTGCAATGCAATCTACTTAGGTGCAAGTAAGCACGTTGTCAATAAACTCCAAGTTCTTCAAAATAATGCATTTAGGACTGCTCTGAGCATATCAAGGAGAGTACATATTTCTGAGTCAAGGAGACAGAATAAATGGCTCTCCATCAGGGATAGAATTCAGTTTAAAACAGTTTCTCTAACCCATAAATGTCTAAATCATGCT
The DNA here is from genome assembly GCF_040938575.1 of Ambystoma mexicanum. Lineage (NCBI taxonomy): Eukaryota > Metazoa > Chordata > Amphibia > Caudata > Ambystomatidae > Ambystoma > Ambystoma mexicanum. Next base: position 1,218,676,621 of record NC_090921.1, on the reverse strand, counting down.
GCCTCAATATACCTTACTGAGAAAATCCTCATCACGCTTCACTAGGTCGACAAAACTCCTCTTGCCTGGTAGTTCCCAGGTACAAACTAAAAAAAGCAGGGAGGAGCAGCTTCCCGGATAATGGCGGCTCAGCTTTGGAACACACTCCCACCCTCTCTAAGAACAAAACATTCCTTCCCCAACTTTAGCAGAAATACTATAAGTTGGTTGTCATAGAAGGACAAATAATGAGAATTGGATAGCCTATCATCCACTGTCATTGCTATACAATGTTCTTTTTATGTTGTGCATGTGTTTTCTGTCCCTAAGCATATGGCACATCTCACCTACTAACAAGTTGTCTGCTAAATATATAAGTGGATTCATCTGTAAACATGGAACATTGAATTTTCGACACAGCTATGTGTTTGTACACTATAAATTGTCATCATGTACTGTTATGTGTATATATAAATACCTAACATTTTGAAAAAGAAAAAGCATCAGCCTATGAATAATAAAAAGCGGACACTTTTCGCATGTGTAAGAGTTTGATGTTCAACAACAGCGAGTGTGTTGTTGCCTACAATGGCTGCCCCAACTGTATGGGCATCCAAAAGGGTCTAAAACCAGTTTGCATTTTAATTATTTTGCATTCCTTTTGACTCATAGAGGGTAGGACAACCCCCTGGTTATAGCTTCCTCAGCCCTCCATTCCTCCACGCACCTGGGCAGCCTCTTTTTGTTTGACTGTGAAAAATCATGTGGCAAAAAAGACCACATTATTTTATTTGATTGTTTGCCTTTGTCATAGATATATATGTGGGGGTGGGTTAGAATAATTATTAATTGTATGGGGAGTATTGGGGGTGCTTCAGTGGTCTCCCCCTCTTATAAAGTGCAAATATATTTTTAAAAATCTGTCCTTTCAGCGTGGGATTTCTGCTGTGACCATATCACATAGTACCCATGCAGCCTCTTGCTCAAATGTGTTAAACATCAACCATGCATAAATTAAACATTCTACCATATACCGTTTTTTGGAAAATAATCACAGGAAAGTGTCACAGAAAACTATTTAACAAGCAAGGAATTTGAAAAGCTTGGAATCGCTTTAATTAACTGCTGTAGTGACAGCTGGAATTTTGACCTTTGCTAGCTCAAGCAGGAGGCATTGTGACATCACAAATGAAGCATCATAAATCATTATGGAGCACTTGTGATGCCATTTTCATAGTACAGGCCAGTTGCGATGTCACAACTAGCCTGTAAAAAGAACATTATTTCCAGGCTTTTATACAGATATTGCAGGCTGCAATGTATTATACTCTGCTTAAGTACACTTAGTTGTGATATAAAGCACAGTCATAACACACAGGGTGCTTTATTGGAGAGTTTATTAGGATTTCTGGTAACAACAAACAGAAAAGCCTCCACACTTTATTACATCTCTCCAACTGAATTCAACAGAACCTTGATAAAACAATATTGATAAAAATTCCCTCCCCTGTATTCCAGGTTCTATCACCCACTGCAAGTCACTTCACAACACATCACCTCTCCATCCTACAACACTTTACTTTTTCACCTTCGCAATCCTATTCTTATTCCAAACTTGTCCTCCTCCCACTCTCACTGCACCCGTCAACACCTTTTCCACCAAAACAGCTCAGAGTATAAAGGATCCCATTTCCTGTGTACTATTCCTTTCCTTATTCTCACCCAATCTCCACACTCAACATCCAACTCTTTTCCTTCATCCATCCCCTCAGAACATCCACCACACAGTCTGACTCTCTCACTCTTCCCAACCAAGGTGGCACAACTTTTGTATTAGCTTTGTGACCACTCACCAGTTTAGAAGGACTCACTTCTGTTTCTGCATGCAAAGAAATTCACCATATAATCTCTCCTACACTCCTACTCTCCTATATTTACCACACACACCAGCCATCCTAATGGCCTCCACTATGCACCTGTTAGTTCGTTCCACCATCCCATTACCTTCCGGATGGTACAATGTTGACCTTTTATGCCTTATCAAATGTTCTCTCAAATACACCTGAAAATATCCTCCAACAAATTGAGAACCATTGTTTGTGAGAAAGCTACTTGGTAAGCCTTCCCTCACGAATACCTCCTGTAAAAACTCAACAATTCTATCACCAAGTGTCTCCCTCACAATTTTATATTCAACCCATCTCAACATCAAATCAATCAGTACAGCAATGTACTTTCCTCGACCACACCCCATCTCCACCAATCCCAATATGTCCATGGCCAAATCACCCCACACCTTACACGGCACACCTGTTTCCCCCAAGGTCTGGGTTTTTGCCACCTCTCCCTTCCCTGACTTCCTACATTCCAAACATTGGTCCAATATCCTTTCTACCTCTCTATCAGAACCGGCTCACCAGTATTCACCTCTCAATATGGCCTTCGCACAGCTGATTCCGACATGACCCTCATACGCTTGTTCAATAATCTTCACGCGAACATACAGAGGTGCTACAACATGCTCCCAACTGTACAATAGCTCATCCACAACAGACAACTTGTCACTCTTCCTCCTTGTGTCAAAACATGTCAATGCCTTTGCCAAATCAATTTCCTCTTTGATGCAAAAAAAACCTCTGTCTCACACGCATTACTTCAGATAAACCTTTTTCTTTAAGACTTTCCTAATTTCAACCACCTTATCCATGAAATTTGGAACACATTTTTAATAAAACTCAATCATACCCAAAAAGAACCTGATTTCCCCTTTTGTTTCCGGCCTCACAACTTTTTAATGTCATTCACCATCTGCTCCTTGGGCTTTAGGCGAGCACTAGAAATCTCATGAACCAGACATTCAACCTTCTCCTTCTTGAACATACATTTCTCCCTTCTCAGGGACACACCCTTCTTCTCAAGAATAGACAAAACCCGTTCTAGAATCTCATCCTGTTCATTTTCACTTTCTCCACACTCTCCAGGGCATCGTCTTGGAAGCAAAACACCCACTTCATTCCACCAAACAATCGATCCATCACTTTCTGAAGCACAGAAGATGCAGAAACTATCCCAAATGGCATTCTTCTGAACTGGAAAACCTGTTCATGGGTTATAAACGCTGTCAGTTTCCGGCTCTCTTCTTCCAGCCCAATCTGATGATAAACAGAAGCCATGTCTAGTTTTGAAAATACATTCCCCTACCCAATCAAAGTCAACATCTCATTTGTGTTTGGCAGTGGGTGTCTATCCACTATGACACACTTGTTCAATTCACGCAAGTTGACACACAGGCTGAACTCCCCCATCAGCTTCTTCAGCAGCAAAATCAGAGAAATCCATTGTACCCCATCCTGCTCTCTCAATAATATGTTGCCTCTGCAAGTTCACAAGTTGACTCTTCACACCATCCCTCAATATTAAGGGTACTGATCATGACTCTGCAGCAATGCGATTACATCCTATTTTTAGTATTACCTGATGCCTCATCCCTTTAATTTTGAATACACCACTCTCAAATACCTTATGAAATATTTCCCATGCAGGCACAGACCCATCTACAACTTGCAAAACATGATCAGATAAATTAGGATCAAGTCTGATTCATAATTTATTTTGCTCATGCCATCCCAATAATGTAGCACCCTTCTTTGTTACATATATATTTCCTTGCGCATACCTTCCTTTTAAAACACCATAGTAACTATATCCTGTCCATGTTATATCCACTGGGATTTACATCCCGTTTCCTCCCACCACTCGCTCAAACATATCTTTAGACATTAACGATATCTTCGCACGTGATTCAGCCATCATAAAAACCTCTCTCCCATTCAAACTCACATATGCATACAGTTGTTCGCGTTCATCATCTTCCAGACTTTGTATGACATTCAATGTAATATTTTCTATTGTAGGTTCTTCCTCATCTTCTGAAGAATCTGCCTCCACTTCAACAACATGTAACACTTTCTTTTGAGCACATTTAACATTTTTACAGCAACTTGCAAAATACCCTTTTCTATTGCACTTTGCACATACATTCTTGCGACCAGGACAGTTAGGGAAGGCAGCAAGATGTGATGAACTTGCACTATGTAAGCAAACTTGGTCATCTCTTTTCTGCTGCTTGCCCTTTCTGCCTCTGCTGTCAGGATTACTTTTAATAATCAATTTCTACTTGTGCTTCTTTTTCTGTCTGTTCTCTGACACTTTAAAAAAAATCTACTTTGTTATCCTTGTTTTGTCTTTCTGATAATTTGGCAACATATGCCAGTCAATGGTCAACTAGCCTTGCAATTTCCAGGACCTCATCTAAGGTTGGTTTATCTTTCAGCCAGAGTTCCTCTCTTATTTTGTTGCAATTACAATGGATCATGAATTGATCTCTAATGTGTTTGTCAAACCTTTCACCACCTTTGCAAGATAATGGCAAATGATGTAAGGCTGTAACAATTTCCACCACACTTTCTCTGTATTCTTGAAGTCATACCCCAAAATTGTAGCATTCCAGGAATGTACTGGTTTCAGGGTTGAAGTGTCTATCCAATTTCAATAATGCTACTTCAAACTTATTAGGCGCACCCCCATCTCCTACTTCCCTGAGGTCATAATTTGTCGACCTTTGTACCCTCGGAAATGCATTAATAGAGAGATTTTCCTGTCTGTATATAGAGAGTTTCCACATACAGTCTTTATATAGTTCAGGAAGCCCTTCTGCCATTGGCTCCATTTTATTTTAATTTGGCCAGGGGATGGTCTGAAAGTGGCTGTCCCTGGCATGCATGGCATATCCATATTAAAAAACTGAAGTCAGTACACAATTGAGGCTGTTCTTTTAACTACTGTGCACAAAAACACATATTTTATTTGTTTCCACCATTTTTCATTTGGTTTGTGTGGCGCATAAATGAGAGAAAAAAAAATGTCGTGTTTTGCCAATGTTTAATGTTCTCTTGCGGGCAGAGTGTGATAAATGTATCTAATCGTAAACCTTTGTCGGCTCACAACAATAGCCAGTTTGAAAGGATATGTTGTCAAAGCAATGTTCAGTAACTAATATGGCCACAGCATGCCGTGGCACGTGTTTAGGTCCTTTCCTCTGAGGTGAAGTGGCTTCGCGCATACGCTCACTCTGGTATGCTACATCTCGCACCATGGCACATGCATGGGTGCCTGTGATGATTCCCTTATACTGCCATTAGGGGTGCCCTCAATGCACAGAAATACCGGCAGTGGATGATTTTGATACGGTTACAATTGCGCTTCCCAACTTAATATTGGACTGCAGAACAACTCTGCTTCGGTCATCTGTGAGACTTGATCTTTGCAGTCGCGGTCACTCCCACCGGAGGGTGGGGACAGCAACATCACACGGACAGACCATCAGAAGTCCTTGATCATCCCCCATTTGAAGACACGGCTGGCCGGTAGGTTTCTCACGCGGGGGATGTATTAGTTACTGTTCTCCATTTCATCAGCTCGTCGCCATTGATATAAAGCACAGAAATGACACACGGGGTGCTTTATTGGAGAGTTTGTTAGGATATCTGGTAACACGGCCCAGCACAGTCTCCACACTGTTTTACATCTCTCCTAACTTCAACAGAACCTTCATAAAACAACATTGGTAAACATTCCCTCCCCTGCATTCCAGGTTCCATCACACACTGCATGTTATTTCCCAACAAATTGCTATGAGAAGTTAAACTGCAGGGTGACTGTTACGGTAAATTCTTTGCCACGCTTAAAAAAGTAATGGGTTTTATTTCTCTATGCAAAAATCATGAGTCCCTTAAGTTGCCATTTCGTATATAGATCAGGCAGTCATTTTCTGGGAGTGGGGCTAACAAAATGGTGAGAGGGAATGCGTTTCCAAATCGTATTTCTTCTAGGGTGGTACGTGCAGTACATGGCAGCGGACAAGGTCTTTCTGGTGATGAGAATTGAGGTTACTGAGGGAGTGGTTCCGGACATTAAGGCTGAAAAGGAGCAAAGTGTTTTCATTAAATAATAATAAATCAAGCATAAAACATGTCATGGCCAAAGGCATTTCTAGGAACTAGAACTAAATCAATCTTCATATTTTTGGGGGGTAGAGGTGGTTGATGGTGAGTAGAGGAGGTTGATGCCTTGGCCCATCTCCAGGCAGGTTTCACTAAGGGGGTGAGCACCATGTACAAAGTCCTTAGACTCACACTAATAGCAAGCAAGTATGTGACTAAAAAGGCAGCACATCAGTTACATGACCTGATTGCAGACAATCACAAACTAGGAAAACAACCAGTTTTTCATGGATTTCCTGAATACTCATATGTTGGTCCCGCTCTCAAGGTGGGAGGAAGGGAGTTCCACTGATTGATTGTCATGTAGGGGAAGCTAGAGCCTCCTGCTTTAGCTCGTCTGACGTCCCATGATGCCTGAGCAGTTATTATTATTGGGGTATTTTGGAGTGCGGACCTAGCTTGACGCAACAGAGCACTTCACAATCATAGGGGGAAGAATACAGTGTGGGAAGCAGAGAAAAAAGGAACAGGGAGCTCACATGGAAGGGTGGGCAGTTGGCAGCATGGGGGGAAGACAGTGGGGAGCAGATCATTGAGTCTCAGGTAGAGTGGGAAGTGTATCGAAAGAAAATTTGTGGAGGAAGCAGTACATGGTTGCAGTACATGGTTGCAGCTGCAGCGCTGCTAGTAATCAGAAGAATGCTCTGCTGATCACAAGCCGCACATAGCCCCGCTAAAACCAACACTGCGAGTTCACAGTGTGCGCTGGGAGAAGGAGCTCTCGTGAAGGCACTTTCGAAGCCGACTCACCCACTAGGAGCCTTGTGTGAGACTCTCCATCTAACTCTGGTAAGACTATCCAAGCCCCGGTCAGGAACAAGCCTAGCATGGTCCTCAGTAGAGTAAGTGACCCTCAAAAAGATGAAGAAAGTGCAACAGGGTAGCAGCAATGCAGCGGCTCTGGAGCAGCAAGGACACTGGCAGTCACTTTTAGTAGCACAGGGTTTGCAAAGAGAGTTGGAGAGAGAATGCCCTGCCCAGCCGATCCCCGAGCCGAGCCCCTTCACAGCTGTTTTGTGCAACTATCAGGGAAAGATCTTACTGTTCTTAAATATCACTGAGACAGTGTCAGCATGGTTCTTACAACTACGCTGCACTTCCTCCATGCTTCAGGGCTCAAGGGCGGGCATCTGCGTCACTGGCGCCACCGACGCAATGGCTCTTCTTTGTATTAGAGTTCAAGGAGTGAAAATAGTTCCAGATGCCTGTTCCAATTCAGCAGCTGTCTCCTGCCATCACCCTTCATCACCCTTCATCACCCTCATATCGCATTGAGTAGTAAACACCAGGCCAGTTGGGGACCCCCAGCATTATCCTATGATCATTGGCATATGTAGGCTTTCTACTGCCCTAGATCCAACTAAGTGCCCCCCCCAACTTTAAACAACCCCTTTTCCAGACTCTGCACCTTCACCATACTCTGCCCATTTGGTTAAAGAATACCACTTCTCCCCCATCTTATCCCAGTTCATTGGCATAACAACATAAGGGCATTTGTTTTAAAGCTGTGGCTATTAGAAAGTGATTGCTTCCACTCTAATAATTCATCTCTGTTATGTTAGCTGAAAGAGTTGTTCCAGACTTTTGATACCTAGGATTTGGAGAAGACGGGCTAGTCTACATATGCATATGCGCATTAAAGCCATGCTTTGCTGTCATTCACTCACCTATTAAGGCGTTCAGCCGCATGCAGCAGCAAAACACACCCAGGAATATCAACAGGAACAGATTTCAATTCTAATGCATTCAGCAGAAGAGCTCCACAGTCTACTACAGTAGAGTATATGAGTGCGCGGCCTGCCAGTCTTAACAAGCATTGGCAATGCCAACAGTTTTTTCTGGTTATTTTGTACTCATGGAAAGGGCATTTGCCAGGCTATGCTCTTGTGGTATTAACTGGCTATTGATGGCAGCGCCTGTAAAATGGTGTGAGTACCTGTTTATCTAATAGCAGTGCAGCAGTGCCTGGCAAATGCCTAATACTTATAAACAAGCCCAAACTGTTAGCTTTGCCAATGCTTGTTTTAACAATACTTTGTTGAAGGTCACACAGAGTGCTTATAAATCGAGCGGCTGAAGGCAGATCTGGTTAAGACCTTTTTATCACACCTGTTGGCCATTTACAGGTCCAATTATGTCATTAACTCTCAGAAGACTGCTTTAAAAAAGAACATTGGTAGGCACTTTGAGTGCAAAGTTTGATGGTAAGGCTTGAGAACAGAGTTCAAAGAGTTCCAATGAGGAAGTGTCCGGGGGGGGGGGTGAGCAGGAACTGGGTGGGAATGGCCACAGGGATCGACATGGCCATGGGCAGTCAAAGACTGGGCAAATTACCAAACAGCACCTAGAAGCTTTGTTTCCCTCCTCACATGCCATCTCCCTAGCTGTACTCTAATTCAATAGTTTAAGCTTATAGGTGGCACAACTGCCACCTAATCGCCCAAAGTAAAAATGGGTGTGGTGTGGGGGCAGCATTCTTCACCTATGAGAAAGACCACCAATTTCCACAAAGATGGCTGTTGCTGAATATCTGGTCGGGCTTGGGAGGGGTCACAGGCATTCTAAGAAAATTGTCTAGTACTTGATGTCAGTGTTAGACTATTTGAAAGTGCCGTACGTGAAGAAAAGAGTAGTAGGAGAAGTAAAGAGAAGGGGAAGAAGTAGACTAAAGCAGACAACATAATGTTGTGTTAGGTCATAAGAGAGAGATGAGAGAGAGAGAGAGAGAGAGAGAGAGAGAGAGAGACAGACATAGACAGACATAGATTGGCCACAGTCCTGTAGATCCTTGCCCCACCCTTTTGCCCACCTGCAACCCCCTTTTCACGCCCATAACCAAGGACGGCATCAGGGCCTTTCAACCTTTTCAAATGAAAGGGCCCTCAGGCCTCAGGGGGTCCCCCAGCAACTGTCTCCATATTGCCAGTCAGCAGTCTAAAAACACAACAATATATTCCTTTATATATCAAATACGTTCTGGGGCTTACAGTCTATGCTTTTCAGCGCTCGCCTTACAATCTGTGTTGGCTTGAGCCCGTCCGGCTGTCATTTTGATTGGGGAAAACAGAAGTGTTATGACCTAGTACCTTTCAACACTGTTTCCTCCACATCAGCCACTTGCTTACAAAGAATGATTGATTGCAATTCAGCGGGCATTCAGTGTTTCAGCTCCCTGCTGGCTCGCCGGCTCATGATAATTGGTGGCTGTTATCCTTATCTTTCTCTCCATTATAATGTGTCCCCCCCCAAGGGTGCCTCTGACTGCTTTCCACTCTAAGCAAGTGGGGGGAAACCATGATGTTGAAATGGGCCCCCACACATCTTCAGTCGGGCCTGCCCATAACAATGTTAGCAGAAACAAGATGTACTATCGTAGGGGGTCATCAGGCCAGTCATGTGCTGCAGGGACAGCCGTTACCCAAACTCGGAAAAGAGGCCTCATTCTTCAATGTGTTTGACTCCTACAGTACATTTACAAATGTATGGGCCTTAATGCCAGATTCCTGCTTTTAAAATAGATGAATGTGCAGTGCTGGCATTTGCCTCTCAGTCCCTCAGAAGATTAATCACAAACACATAGAAAACAGCCCTGTTTCTTATAATGTCAGCAAAGTATAAAACGTGCACACCTTTTAAACCTACAAAATGTACTTTGTCACATCCTGTCACGTCTTCCCATTGTCCATGCTAATAATGCCCTCATTTTTTAAGACTTGCCCGACCATGTACTCATGCGTGTCAGTCATCAAACATTGGATCCAACACGCCTTCTTAGAGCCCTTTTTCTAGGAAATTGTGTGGTCTTGATAAACTGTAATTAATTCTCTAGTGCCCTTAGCCTTGAAACATCTTTGTTCTCAGCATTAGTTTCAGGCTTGATCATCTAATATTACCATTGATAGCAAAGCCTGCTGAGGAGGCTCAGCTGTTTCCAGTTAGTCAGACCCTAAACACCAGTAACTGAAGACAACTTTAAATAAAAAAGCTTTTGTCTTGAAAGTTCACCATTGTGCACTTATGACTGCAATTAACTTCAACCACCATAGGCTCCGCCTCCATGACCCGCCCACTTAAGCCCTTTGCCAGGTGCGGCCCACTGGGCCCTTTTCCTTAAATCTGCCACTGGGCAGGGGGTCCTGGTTGGTTTGGACGACTGGGCTATTGACATTTTCTGGGAGAGGTATGGGGGGCACAGTTAGAGAGGCATGTGTGGGTAAGTTCCAGGAAGTGGTGCTTTTGGGAACATTGGGCCTCATCACAGGTCTGGCGGTAAACCTGCCGGTGCTACAGGTGGGTTGCTGCCGGACCCGTAAATATTTACCAGCACCTGACTTCCCAGTGCCACTGGGAGATTACAACCCAGGCGCTGGTAAAATGTAAGTCCCCATTCCCATAGAGTCCCATAGGACTCTATGGGAATGGGGTCCCATAGGACTCTATGGGAATGGGGTCTCATAGGACCCTATGGGAATGGGGTCCCATGGGACCCTATGGGATTGGGGATATGGAGGCGCTGTTGCTAACGCTGTTGGTGCTTCTGTGACCGGTCTGCCTACGGTGGCCACTGTGCCCAGCAGGGTCAGACCTATCGGGCACATGGGCTCAGGCAGACCTGTAATATGCCGGTCCAGAAACAACGGTGCTGGTAAGCTTCCCAGAACCCTTGTTTACGGACCAGCAAGGTCGTAATGAGGCCCATTGTATTTTATCACACGATTGTTCATGTATATGCAGTAAAACAACATCATCAGTGTGTTTATATTTGTCAGGTGCTCGTAACTCACAGAAGTGCCCAAGTCGTCTGTATCTTATTGGCCATGTGTGTATGTATTGTGTTCAAATAGCTTTAAGGCTATATGACAAAATAGAGTAATTATTGATTGATTGAAACATTTTTGCATTCACAGAGCATGCATGTGGACCCAACAGCCAACTTCGGTACGACACTATCTGCCCAAGGACATGTGATAATCTTTTTTATATTGCCAACACCATTTGCTTTGAGTTGGCAGTCGAAGGGTGCTTCTGCGATGATGGGTACGTTTTCGAATCGGACGAGTCGGAGAGATGCGTGCTCCAAAGCGAGTGCAAGATCTCATGTCCGCAGGATGCACATTATGAGGAACGCGCTTCTGGATGTCAGGAAAATTGCCTGTTTACCAACCGGGAGACATGTGAAGGCCACACCTACGCAGGCTGCGTCTGTGATGCGGGCTATATCTTCAGCTACATGTATCCCTACAATTCTTCCACAGTCTGTATTCCCAGGTGTCAGTGTCCAGGAAAGGAACGGGCAATTTGAAGAAGTGCAGACAAACGAAGCAAGTGGCAGATAAAAGAAACAAAGGCACATCATTTAAAAAAAATGTAAACACGTTGGAACTAATAGTCATTAAAGTGTTTTGTTTTTACAATTATTTAGAACAAACAGATAAGGCAATTTGGAAACGTTGCAACTTTTGCTTCTAGAGAGTTACGCAATTCACTGTCTCCTGTAATATAAATACAATACAACCCAGGCGTTAAGGGGTTAACGGCGCCGTAAAAGGTGGCGGCGCCGTTAAACCCTTAACGCCTGATTATGAGGTCCATTTGCGGGTGGCACTTTAACGCCTGCTTTTAGAAGGCGTTAAAAAACCAATCCGCAAAGAGACCTTGGTACTAAGTACGGTGCCGCAATTTGTGGCACTGTACTTAGCGCCTTCCCCATTCCCCTTGAGCCCTATGGGGCAAAAATGGGGAAGGGCCATGGCGGCATGGGGAATTACCGCCCCGCCAACCTCAGAATGGGGCGGTAATTCCCCATTCCGCCATGGCGGAGTCGGTAAGTTACCGGCATGGAGCATGGTGCTATTAGCACCATGGTCCAACGCCTGGGTCGTAATGAGGGCCAAAGTCTGTCTTTGGTTACAATACACACGGGGTTTGCCAAATGAAGGCCGGAGGAAAAAAGAGACGAACCGGCAAATGCGAGCCCATAAACCTTTCACTTGACTACGTGTAAGTACCCCAAACACTCATGAAAAACATAAGCATTTCTGCTATTTTTAATTTAAAATATACTTATCTAATTTACACACCTAAATGAGGGGTGAGAATATAAAGCAAGGATGTCATCTGGCAGACCCTTGTACTCCTGCTTCCTGAAATGTACTCTTCTGCCGGGTTCTTTCTTCGTTGGGAATGGGATCTAGGGACTTTTATTTACACTTTAGTTTTAATGACTCCAATTACATCCCAGAAAAGCTTCCTGACAACGTACACGTGTGCATTGAATTGTCACTGATTTGCATAGTATCCCTTTTGTGGCTGTGGCATAGTTTGCTTGTGGGATCTCTGCCACACACCTGGGGTTACCAAATGTCTTAATGTCTACAGATGCCTTTTGCTAAACAAAGTAAGCAGGTGCCAGTGTAGTCATGTGTTCCACTGAAGTGACCCAAAATGACCTCAGCAGAATACATAGGTTACAGAGTAAAACCCCAGGACTGTGGTACGTGTCCCTCATGGCTCTTGACAGTTACTCCACTCTGTTACTGGTTTGTGCTGCAGTTAACCCCTCTCCCACTTAGGGGATTCAAACGGATTGTTTCAGGAACAGTTAAGCATTCCAGATCTTCGTACGTTATGTTTAGACCATACTTGTTTTATAAATAGGGTAGTCAAGGACACGTGTGTATAACCACTATTTGTTTATTGTTCCTACCTGGATTGTGTTGGTTTGTCCTGCATGGAATTATATTGTTATACATTTGTGAATCGTTTCTTCACATTTAATGGGAAAGAAGTAATCTCACAATACAGCACTTATTATTGGACTATATTAATATTAATTTGCTTTTGTTATTTAATTACTATTTTATGAATTTAGCAGCAACATACACATATCTTAAATTCAGGGACTGCCCAAAGAGTGATAGTAAAAAAATTAAAATCTATTCAAAATGTCTCCTAAGACTCACCATATTTTCAAACATGCCTGTTGGCTTCTAAGATTGTGCGTTGCCTTAAAAATGTGGCATATTTTCTGCCACCTCTCTTTGCTACTGTTTGGATCTTGGTGGGTCCTGATTCCATTTCATCAGCATCTGCATTCTGGCAACATTTGTTTCCAGGAAAGCAAAACGCCTGATGGAGCTAAAATGCAGGAAATCCAAACAATGACACCTAATGATATGCCATTACATCATACTCTACTAAAAATGATACCCTTTTTTTTTGCTCTTACAATTCATTATATGAAGAATGGACCCTTTCTGTAAACAGTGAAAGCAGCTGCCTTTTGGTAGGCCTCTAATCCTAGTTATACGCCGTTTGTATAATTCAATCTGTGTATTAGTAATTTGTGAAGAAAGGACACATTTATCAGTAATATATGTAATATCCAAACCTTTTTGCCATAAATGACCAGTAATCTTTGCCTCTAAGTCTCATTAAAATTGGCCTATTTCTCTTTCTTATACATCTAGCCAATTGTGTATGTTTTTCTCTTCCAATTGAAAATGACAACTTGCATCAAATCTGTCTCCATCTTCTGAGCAGACCCAACTGTTTTGTCAAAAAAGAATACATCCCTATGTATTGGAAGTCTGAGATCCTTAGTGGATACATGCCCTCCCTTATTTCTCCTAATCATATAATCTTACAATCACACAATGCATTCCCACCATGTTTCTCTTATGTTCAACCCGACCATGTGGATTTTGTCATATAAAAAAGAACCAAAGCTGTGTGTTAAATCTTTAACACCTCCTTCTCTTGCCATATATCTGGTTTTATTGCAGCAGAACATGCCATTTAAGACCCCATAATTACAGCCTTTGAACGTCAGGAGCTCCAAAGAACGCCGGGTAGCACTTTAGGTGTAAGTGAAACAAATATATGTAATCTCATATGCAAAACCTAAAAATATCCTTTTAACAGCGGCGTGAGTACATCAGCACTTAAAAATCCCCAAGAAGTGCTTCGAAGCACTTTGAACTTCATTGTTCAATGCATATAAAAACAGGATTAGCGTAGTTTCCAAAGTAGGACCGGTTCCATTGAAATAGAGGAATTAGATTGATGTTTTTTGGTTTCTGCTTTAAAGGGGTACTGGAAACAAATGTGTAAACGTTGTGTTAATGCAGTCTGTTTAAAAGAATATCAGTGGTTTCTAATGAGAGGATTTAAGCCGGAGGTCAACTGCGTATCAAGAACGTTGCCCTTCTGCACACCAAAAATAAAAAAGACTAGCCTACACCCTTGATGAGCTTTTGCAAGTAGATTTTTAAATACACTTTATTAGAAGCAATTATTTTTTAGAACAATTGACAAATGGGAATAGAATGTGGCTTTTAAAAACGTCAGTTGATATGATGATTTAATGAACCTAGATCTGGGGACTACGACCTCTGCCTCTCCAGATGTTTTGGACTGCGACTCCCATTATTCCTCACCATTGACTATGCTGGCTAGGGTTTATGGGAGCTGCTATTCAAGACAATTGGAGAGCCAAAGGTTGCAGACCACTGACATATATGCACTAAGCAAGACTGTTTAAAATGACTTAAAATAATTAGTTTTACAGTGTGATTATTGTTTGGTATTTCTAAAGCCAATGCATGTTGATTTTAGTGAGAAGTGATACAAGATTAAGATCATTCTTCGCAATAAAAAAGCATTGATGGATGTTTAAATTAATTGTTTTAATTAAGAACAAACATGCAAATGATTGGTCAAACACAAATATTTTAATAAACACTTTAAAACACTTTAAAAAATAAACCAGTATGTTATTCTTGTAGACTTCAAGAGTCCGTGCAATTTCATGGGTTACCCTGCGCTTGCTGTCCCCCACTTCAAGATTGCTGCTTCATTGTGTGCTTTCTCTTCATCGGAGCGACCCCTGTGCTATTTCTTTTTTTTTATTTCATTGGCCAAAGCCAATTAAAGTAGCCATGTTATGGGGTGGTCGGGATAAGTGAGCCACAGGCAGAAAGGGGTAAAGGAGTAAAGATTTCCAGTGTGCCGAGGGACGGGTTATACCCAGCGAGGGGGCCTGTTGTGAGTTTCTCTCTCCAGGCTGTGCTCCTGAGGGATTCGTTTTAACAAACTTGGCAGGAGGTGGCTGGCACTCGGTAACTTCTATTGGCACCAAGAGCGTGTGCATAAACTCTTATTGTGTTTTTTGTGTACTTTCCTCTTGGAAAAGAAAAACATGTACAAGTACAAGATATCCCAGGCCCAGGAAGTCTGTTCACTTTGATGAGCACACCCTGAGATAACAGCGTCCTCCAGCTCAACTTAACTGCGATTCGCGACCTACCCTGCACACTCTGTCCCGTTCACTTTACCATAACGTGACTATTGAGACAGCCAATCCCGTGCATTGGGTTTCCGAACAAAGGCTATGTGTGCTGAATCTGTGTATGTCAAACCGGTTTCACAGCACACACACAGACTTTCCAGCTGTGAAAGCGAATTGTTTACTTTGGTTCCTTTTTCTTGTGTCCTCTGTGTTTCTGATGGAACCATGCGGGCAGCTCTGGCTATTGGCTGCAACCCGAGCAAATTAGGTCAGGTGTAGGGGCACATTCAGATGTTGCTATGGCTATCACTTAATTACACACCAATAACCCCTGGCGAAGGGTTACAAATCATTGCTGCCCCGAACACATTTCTACGCGATGAATATTTCCAGCGCTGTTATTATTGCACCCCAGGGGTCCTGTGCTAGATCTGATTCCAGAAGCCACAAACACTGTAGGCCCACCTTCTGACTTGTACATCATTTTGCTACCCGCTATTTCTCATGCAGTGTTTACTGTTAACTCATATGTTCATCTCGGGGCCTCTGCAATATAATAACTTGACAGCCATATCAGTGGTAACACATGCAGATTAAAAAATAAAAAACCCTTATAATGCAGTACAAAAAATCTACAAGTCATGTGAAGGTACCGCAAAAGAAAATGAGTTTCATCGCTCTGTAGCGGTTGGAAATGGACTGTGTACTGTAGCGGATCCTACCGCTACTATTCACCGTACAGTGATGCACAGAAGGAATATTCCACACTTCTGTGCACTGCATTTCAAAGGGTGTGAGAGAGTGGGTATTTGGCAGTGCCTATGACTTGTCTTTGAATATAACTTGGTGTCTGGTAACCACCAAACTTAAAATAAGGCTGGACACGAGTGCAGAAGACTGTAATTGTAAAAAAGGGCCGGCCGGCAGACATGTTGGAAAAGTAATTGAAAATGTACAGGTACAAACTCAAGAATGTTGTGCCAAGTTTGTCTGTAATATAACATGATATGATATGATATGGCATTTATAACGCGCCCATAACACAAGTGTTTCAAATAGATTATGCAACCCAAGAATAAGTCATTTACTCCTTCGTGTTTTACACTATTACAATATTGCACATAGTTGTGTAACATTTTAACCACGGCGAGAATGTGCTTAGATTTTCAAAAATAAAATATTTATCGCGTGTGTGTGGTTATTTTGTTTTATGAAATGCCCGTTAGATAAAGCAGCATCGTTCTTCGAAAGGCTCCTTTTATAACCCCTTTATTGTTGTGTAGTCAGGGGTCTACCCTCATAAAAAGCAGCCATGGGTGACCTCCATTCCTCTAATTATCTTTCTTGCAGAGGTGAGCCAGACAGTGCAGCAGCCGGGCTTTGATAAGCCTGCACACAGGGTTTTGCTCTTTCTGTGATGCATGGTTGGGTGCTGGGGAGCTGAGAGGCACCTTTACCTGCCTGCTGGTGCTTCTGTGACCCCCATAATCCTAGGGAACACTGGGAGCATAGCCCATCCCACCGAAACCCGTCCTTTCCATGCCATAAGTGCATGTCCATGAGGATCGTCGTTGCTCGCCACCACCAACTTTGCCGCTGGCATGCCACAGTGGCTCATGTAGTGGTTCTGCACTGCGGTGAGTCCACGGCCCACTCACTTTCTGTCCGTGTCACAACGTATCTGCTGCTCACAATGTCCCTACTATCCTGCCACACCCACCCCCCTAAACTCCCTAAAGAGTTTTAATTTCAGAATTATGAAAGAATATCTCTCTTCTGTAGAATAAAATCACCTAGGGGGACTTTATCTCAGAACCTATTTAGTCCCACTTTATGCAACAAAGCTCCAGAGAGATTTACACCAAATTTTCACAGGATGTTGGCATCTGGGCCAACTGCCATGATTTGCTTCATTTATTTAAAATCCTTCCAGGGGTTATAGAAAAAAATGTGGCAGAAAAGACTAATTATATTGTCCAGACTGTTGAAGTATACAATTCAGAATTCAAAACGAGGAATCCTATTGCTTGGGGTGGGATCAACAAGGGTTGTGTGATGTCACTTTCGCTTACCCTGACATTTTGTTTTGAAATTACGTAGCTGTTTGAAAACACACCTTGTGACCAGGGTTGGACTCCTTTCCCCTGGATCCATTCAAGAATACGTTGAACAAAGGTCAGACCCAACAAAGTTCTGTTCATGGTAACACAAAATGCCTCTTCCAACCACAGTGTCTTTCCCTGGAACACAGCAAATGTCTTTTCCACAAAATGTTTCTTCACAATTCAAAACAACTAGTGGCTTCCACAACATCCTTCTTGGAATGATAAATGTCTTTCTTTCATAACACAAGTTTAACACCAAGGCAATTGTTCTTTTCAAAATGTCCAACAATTCTTAGAATATCACAACTTCTTCAAATTAACTACTTTGTCAGGATACCACAGCAACTTCTCTTGGTGATGCCGCAGCTTGTCAAACAAATAATAAAGTTAATAAATCCTTTGATTCAACAAGGTCTTTCCATCACACTTTTTTGCCACAAATATATTTCATCAAACCATCTTCCTCTTTTGTGGTACACTCGACCACCAGGACTAACTACTATGATCCCTCTCCTGGTATACTTGCCTGCCAGTAAGAAAACTCCTACACCTACATTCAAACTTACTAGCATTATTGATTCCAAGAGTCTCCACACCAATCTCTCTTGGAATGAGGGTTGAACAATAACTGTCTATTCTTATGGCCGTTTGACTGTTGGCAGTATGGGTTGCAAGTTTCCCCCAGTTGATATCACAAAAAGGGAGAGTTGTGCCCGTGTCGTCTCTGTATGGTTTCACAGTCTATTGGCGGTTGGCAATGCGGGATATAAGCATTCCCCAATGTATATCTCCTGAAAGGGGATTGAAGCCTTTGTTGTTTTATTGTGGTTTTCTCACAGCTTCTTGGCAGTTTACAATGTTGGTTGTACGCTTTCCCTAATTGTAATCCCCTATGAGGGAACCTATGCTCTTGTCACTTCTGATTGGTTTCTTTAATTGTTCGGTATTCCAACTTATAAAGTTTCTGCTTTCATTCATTAATTGTTCAGTATTCAAATTATGTGGTCTCTGCTTTCTTGCATTAATTGTTCGGTATTCAGAGTTATTACAATTCAGCAACTTTGTTATGCGGAGAGCCCCAGGGTCAGCATTTACATCTAGCCAACTCACTGGCTTTCTTTGGCAGCTCCTTCTTATGGTGAGGTGTTGCGGCGGACCTCCAGTGTCCTCCCCGCTCTCTCTCCTGCTTCCATGTACCTTCAGTGAGCTGTGCGCTAGTCTCTGGGAGGGTGACAGCTCCATTGATCTTCTGCAGTTTCTCTCTCACTGACACACTGTGTGCTGAGTTGGGAAAACATCTCCTCATCAGCTGGATTTCTTCTTGACACTCTGCATCCCGATGTGCGTACCCTTTGTGACGTCTTCCACTGGAGTTCATCTTTCTGTGGCTGCTTCTGCACCTCAGATAACTCTTTCACCTCTATCTACTTCTTCCTGCAGCTGTGCCTCATTTTGGGATTTAAATGTCCCCCTCAGATGCCTTGGTCTGTAACAACTAGTCCACACCTTTTGAAAACCAGCATTCTGAATCTGCATAGCCTCCGAGTTCTTTTTCCTCTCTCATTACCATAGGCATTATGGTTACTGAAGTCCAAAGGAAATTGTGTAATATTATTTTTGGTCTATTTTCCAATACACCATAAATATTCTAGGAAGTGTAAGGGAATCAGGAGATAAGAAGGTCACCAATTCCCCTGGCATGAGTAACCTCCCATGCGAACCTCCCACATGATACCACCCCCAGGATCAGGTAGCGGCTGCATTTCCCTGGTCACATGCGAGGAGCCCCATAACATGGTCCTAGTGAAGATATCACTAGATTCATCACATCTAGCACAGCTGAAGATTAAATAGGGACACCTGAATCACTAACAGGTGAATATGTAAAAGTACCCTGGGGTCAAAATTTTCTTAAAGAGTCTGCTGCCCGACCCCATCGGATGACTGCGCAGTCCTGGAATGTTGGTGTCCACTAGCAGAAAGTCCAGGTGAACCAACATGACACCTTTATGAAACCTGTACTAGCCTAGCAAGATCCTGGTGCAAGCGAAATGCGTTCTGGTGTGCTAAAACACCCCAGAGACTCAGTGCGACTGTTGGAAATACAAACGGTGACAACCCTAACCCTGAAAGAGGGGCAGGGAGTCAAGACTATGGTCTTAAAGGAAACAGAGCTCCAAAGAGAAAACACGTTCACTTATTATTGTTTGTACAAACCCAGGCCCCTAAAACAAATGTGAAAATAGAAATAAAGAACCCAATGATCATAGACCTGGATGAGAGCTGTCTGTTGACGGATCCGCTGATACAGCTTTAAAAAGAAAACTAGTTTACTGATCCACACATTGAAGCTGCTGCTCAAATGGGCTATGCAACCAACTTTGTATGCAGATACTTGCCTTGTGTGTGCACTATTGGAGATGGGTACCGTATTTACAAGATTCCTAAAACGACCCAAGCTTTTCACAAGCAGAACAAGAGTAGATGGAGGGGTTGCCGTCTAAAACAATGCACATGATGCACACATATGCAAGACTGACAATACTGATACACAATAACGGTCACAACCGTCAACACTTACAACTTGACAACTTGACAAAAGTCAATTTTGCACTTTCATCAAATCTGCAAGGCATATTTTTCAATTTAGCAAAATACTCCCTGAAAGGTTTTCACTTATAGGACGGTTTGAAACCAATTTAACCTTTTGGGTGCTTATTTTGTTCCTTATATCTCTTTGACATTAGAAAGTTTCCTTCCAGGGAGTTTCACCTGGGAATTTTTTTTAAAATGATTATACATCACACAGTGTGAGACATTTGAGAATGGATCCAGGCGCAGTTTGCAAGAGATACACTTTGCACCTGAATTGAGGTATTCATTAATTCGGCATACTGATTATACCCACCCTAACCCCCAAAGTAGGAGACATCACAGGGAAGATGCAGATTATGTTGGGTGCCAAATGTAAGCGACCTTTTAAAACCCAACCCAGAAATATCTCTTTTTCCTGTACTGAGCTCTTCCAGCACTACAAGAGAGAAAGCAACCCAACAAGTTTCCTTATACTCATAGACAGGATGCTCCTTTTGCAAAGATGGTGTATCATTAAAATAAATGTGGCTCTTCAGTGACTCCTTTAGAGAGTTACAAATACCACTGACAGTTGCTCTGGTGCAGTCCTAAGGAAACGAAATCAAAGGCAGGCAATTCACTGTGATCCCCCACGAGTGGGGAAGTGGGGAATGGGCGCTGACCTATGAAAATGTAGTTATCACGTTGCTCTTAAAGACACGTGAAATAGTGTTGGATTGAGTGCTGGCAATAAGTGGGGAATGTTTCAATCATGGGCATGTTTTTGTTTGGGTTTAGAATTATCACGAATGACATGTGGTGACTTCTGGCATACAGCAGGGCAAATATTCAATGAAATCCTGGGTGCCCATTTTAGATTAGGTGAATTTGGCACTGTTTAAAATGAAGCTCGATCCACGTGTGGTCAGGTTGTCAGAATCAAAAAACGTGGTGAAATTAAATTAATGGTACATTTTAAGCAAGTCATCTCAAGACGGTTGATATTGTGAGATGTTGTTAGACGTTTAAGGGGCTGGAGGGGAGTGTTAGCAGTGCAATGCTACATTCCATGCAAATATATTTATCTGATTGTCAGATACATGGTTATTATGGTTATTTGAGAATTAATATAAGCCTTTGAACACTTGAACTGCCTGGGCTATTTGGCAGCCCCTTAGTATATGTAATCACCTTGTCCATTCAAAATAAAGATCGATAATATAGAATTCTATTTCTGAGAACAGTCTGGGTGAAAATAAAAACCAATACATGTTTATGGCGTGAATAGATGTATTTCCAAATCCAATAGTAATAACATATAGAAAAATTGCAAACCAGAAAATGAAAAGTCTGAAAGAGACTACTAACGAGAAATAACATTAGTAACTCGATTTAGGAATACCTGATATACTAATCACTAAAGAGCCAATATGAAAAACATGCTGGGACACTAAAACAAGTAATAGTGAATTCAAAATGTGAAAAAGAGACAACCATAGCTGAGAAACAATAACGTTTATTAAAACACACATATCACCATACTGAATACTGATGTTGGTACACTAGTTGGTTGTTCAAAACTGAATGTGATCATTCACATAATTGAACACAACAGCTATAAGCAATGTGCTCTATTTTCTCTGGATAACCTCTTGTGCAGAACAACATTTGCTCCAGGCTATAGAGCTATATATGTAAACAAGGATCATCTTATTGACTCCAACACTGTCTTGTAATCGTGTGAAATGCGATACCTACAAGAATGCTAAAAAGTTGTACAGCATGGCCAGGCTCCTCCAGCAGTCACCAGAGATAAAGGCAGAGTACAATTGGCCCATCAAAAACTCCCAGCCACAAGAGTGGAGGTCTCAGCCATAGGATAACATTTCTGTCGTTTATTAGCAAAAAAACAGGGATTACACCAGAAAAACAAAGTTTAATCCAGAGCTCCCAGCTTCTAAGCCAGTGTCACCCGCTTTTGTTTCGCGGTGATGTCACAAACACAGGTTCTCTCCTGGAAACCTATCGACTATGTGTATTGGTCAGTTTGGGCAAGCTACATATAGAAAATACATAGGTTAGTTTAGGGATTGGTTGGCAATGTCCAGCGACTCCTCCTATGACCACCTCTAAGAGTACTCATCTGCAATTTTCAGGGTCGCAGAAAGTCTATTGGCCCTTGCAACAAATGATATTCCCATGCTGAAGGTGAATTTGGATTGGACAGAGTGTGTCCCCGCAACCCTGGTAGCCCAGGCAGTTCTCAGACTGCATGTACCGCTTCAAGGTGGTGGGAAAGAACATGGAGGTGCAAAGCATTCTTTAATGTTGCTATTCTCTGATCACCCAGGCATGTGAGAGTGCATTCAGTTAATGACACGTAGCCAACACTAGTATCTTCTCTCCTCTTTTTATCTGGGAACGCTCCGCTCTGTCTAGGTCACGTGTGTTGAGACCACGAAATGAAGCCTTCTTGTCTGTAATTATGAGGATTTTAGTCTGAATTTCTGCAGTTGGCTCACTATCTTGATAGCTGGAATTTTCCTGCTCCCCTTTCATCCTTGGCTGTGTTTCCTGTTTTTGCTCGCCTCGAGCTGCAGCAATCAAGTCAGCTTGACTGTTTTCTCAAACTTGTCTCCTTTCTTGCTGGGTCTGATGGTCTTTAACTCCTAAATCCTCCCTTATGGCTTCTCCATGTTAGTAGCAGTGTAAGTATGTGCAAGCTATATATATATATATGCACTGAAAACGTCAGGCAGGGTGAGTAGCACTCTTCAATCTTCCAAAATTAGCAAGGTCCGGACATCAAAATTGAGAATAAAATATAGGGCCTCATTACAACCCAGGTGTTAAGGGTTTAACGGCGCCGTCGGTGCCGTTAACCCTTAACGCCTGATTACCATTTTAACGCCTGCTTTTAGCAGGCGTTAAAATGCAAGGCGCTAACCCGCCTTGGTGCTAATTATGGCACCGTAATTTACTGTGCCGTAATTAGCGCCTTCCCCACTCCCATTATGCCCTATGGGGCAAAAATGGGAATGGGGAAGGGTAAATGGGGAATGGGGATTTACCGCCCCACTCACCTTGGAATGGGGCGGTAAATCCGCCATCCACCATGGTGTAAACAGAGTTTACACCATGGTGGTAAAGTAGGGAACTTACCGCCTGGGTTGTAATGAGGCCCATAGTCTTTATGTGTGCCTTGCAAAGTGGCAAAAAGGTTAAAAAGCCATTACAGTGAGGCTCTCCCAAAGTGCAAAAATATCTGTGCGCGTTATATCTCACTAACAAAAAACGTTGTTAAAGGGACGTTATGGTTAAGTTGCACTACTAAAAAACCTGTGAAATTCAATTGAAAAATGTTGTTACAGGAACGTTTTGCTTATGGTTACAGGTAAAACTGAAAACCCCCCAAAATTCCAGTCACAATGTGTACAGTACATTTTGCAGACCCTGCCGACCCTGCCTCTGCCTCTGCCGCACTGTCCTCCGATACACCATGGCGGCTTTCCCAAAAAACGTTGACGCACAGCACGCTTCCCTCCAGCCAACCACCGGCCGCATCCAAACTTCTCCGACATCACGCCGTACCGCTATCCAATGACACTTCTGTCCACGGAGCTAACAGGGAAATGGGTCTTCGGAGTGTACCCAGAGATCAATAATTTTTTGGGATGTACATTTCAGTGTTTTGTAATAAATTTACTGGTCCGATTTCCACCGAACACACAAAAGCACGCTTTCTGGCCCAAGCCCCCGTTCCTGGTGCACATTTTGTGAAAATACGTTCAGCCGTTCAACCTGTAACCGTGCGCATGAAACCTCACCCAACTTTGCGAAATAATTCAGAGCAGCCCATATATTTTTTTTGCAAAGTTTGGTGAGGATTCGTCCAGGGAGCTGCCGAAAAAGTGCTCATTCTATGAGTCAACCTAACCATACCTACACGCCCGCTACCGCGGCCCATGTAATATATATGAATTCTGCTGCATCTTGCAGTTTAAGCTTTGGCAAAAGATATGAATATAGAAACATGTATATGTGTCTGTTCTCTGCCTAAGTGGGTCATAAGCATATGCTTTTTGCCTATATGCAATAAACTAGTGTAGATTTGTGTAGCTTAATGAATGGATGGATATGTACTTCATGTATAAGTGGCTGCGTCGTGATGTCAGTGATGACATCATTGATCTCTGGTTCTCCAGTCAGTCGGTCTGATTGATCGAAGTCCATTCCATGTCGTCCAAATCATCAATTGGGTATGGTCTGAACGGTTGTTGAAGGGAGTACCACTTTTTACCCCTGCGATACATTGATGACTTTGGTGATGGGCCTAAAAGAGAGGCGCATCTGTTGGTTCGCTGTCTTCAGGTAGAGAGCCGTGCGGGGTGCATGAGGGTCAGGTTTGATCTCTCGTCTACAACGTGATGTTTACATTTGAGTGAATGTTTGCATAAAGTATTCAGGTTGTGCATCATCAATGAATACAAACACCAAACACAATTCTGCTTGAAGCCTGAAAATGTGCTATTAAATAGACTATGAGTTAAAACAGAATATGGGAAAGGACATGATAGTATTTACCAAAGAAACTCATGCATCAGAACAATGCCAACAAAAACGTGTCTCGCTTGGTTATATGTGATTTCATTGCTGGAAATAAATATCGAGGGGGAAACGCACTAAACACTGTTCCCAGCATATTTTAAGACTGCTACAATTATAAAAACAAACTCCAATCCTAGAATATTTGGGAAAGTGTTGGATAGTGGCTTTAAAATGTATGCTTCCCTTCTGTTTTTATTTCTATTAATGAAATCAATGGGTACTGTTTCCCATGAACCAGGTAAATGAACCTGAAATGAAGTCCATAGTGAAGCTGGGTGAATTTGACCATTGCAATTTCACAGGTTACTGGCTCAAATGTTTGGTGACCGAGAAATACACACAAATTACTTTTTTGGAGTATAAACCAGTCCCCCTACAGCACTAACAAGCTGCTATATGCCCATCATTGCTATCCCTAGCCTCCCACCCGCAGAATGCCATATATGAAGGCATCAGTGATGTCACATGTGATGTCATTCGTACAATGGGGGACTCATATTTAAGTTGGTGTTGCCTCCAACACCTGCAGAATGTCAGGGACATTGCTCAATTAAATTGACATGTTAATATCACATCAACTTGTGTTTTTTCACTGAATATCATGGGTTTTGTGTCAGTTTTCATATGTATGTAAGATGAACTGGAAATCAAATTACTGACATGTGCGAAATGTGAAACTACTTTGCACCTCTTCTACATTTTGAAAATGCCTGACTCGGATGTGAGCTTTCATGAATATTGTTTTGTACATGTGTGAAACTTACATCCTCTATTTGGATGTGTACAATGTGTATAAAAGATGTCAATTCTTCTACGCATTCATGATATATAGATACATCTTCAAATGTGAATATCTCAAAATTGGCAAGCTCGGGGGTTCAACAATGTTTCACTTCACCAATTCATTATGAGATCTAGGTGCATCCCAATAAATGTGAAAATCGAAATGGCCCATTTCGAGATATTTGGGCCAAAATAATCATGATTTCCCTATAGACATTGCTCAAAGTAACATTTGAAAACGAAATATTAACCCAACATGAAACAATGTGAATGTTCTCTTGCACAAGTGCCTATCCTTAAACATTACTGTGGAATTGTTTCAGATTATTCCTTTTTCGCCTTCAAATATTATTCACAAATGTTATTTTCTGAAACTTCATTGACGATTATGGACATTTATGTATGTCCTAAAGATAAACACAGAGGGAAAATATCATGTATAAATCTGCACGTGATTGGCAGCTTAAGATGATCTAAAAGTAAGCAATTTAAGGGATGAGGTAAATTCTTTCAGCTTCAGAAATGGTGGCAGCTGAAATTCAAATTAAAACAGACAATAGATAGTCATCTGAAATCCAATAAACAGCAAACTCAATGTTGTGGGTAGATCAACTGCAAATGTGTTTCACTTGCAAAGCCGGGGACATTTTACGAACATGTTGTACTTTTGATGCCTTTAGTAAGATAGCCATAATATACTTAATGTTTGAGGATTAGTCCAATTTCATGGAATGTAATCTAGCCAATCGAGAAGGACACTGAGGGGATCATTAAATGAATACCTTCTCATTCGACATAGTGCTCCATGAAGCCATCCTCTGTATTATTAACACTCGGGACATCATGTTAGACTTAATTTTCCGAATGCTGATCCATAACAACATGAAGTCCAGGTAGGAATCTTTGTTTTCGACAATTAACTTTATTGCCTCGCTGAAAGCAGTATTGTGAGGTGATAGCCACGCTAGCAGGAATGGACAGCTCAGGGTTAGGCACCCGAGTCAAACAACATCTCTATATTCAAAGACTAAATCACCCCTCTGGAAGCTTACATCTCTGCCCAATGCCTTTATTTGCCCAAACAGTGATTCTAAATTCAGAACAATTCAATCAAGGGAATGGTAACAGTGCCCCGTTCCACACCCAAAGGTTAAAAAGATGCAATAGCAACACAAGTCTTTCTAGAATTTGCAAGTAAAGTATGACCAGAAAATAAATGAATCATCAAAGGTCAGCTAATTGAAGACATATATGAGGAACCCCACGTTGCCTGAATTAATGCATTTTCAGTATTGAAAAAAAAAAAAGAACTGCTAATGGAGTGTAAATTCATGTCTAAAATGAGCTCCTCCGACACTGCACATTATCTTCATTGTGATGGAAGTGCTGTGCATGCAACATTTGATTAGACTTCGCTAATACAAGCAAAGGGTAAACTACAGGCACTGCGCACTCTACACATAGCAGTAAAGGAGATACATGCTGCCGGAACATTGCTTGGATCTGTCATGCCTATTCATGAGAGTGTAATTTATACATCAATTAGAACAAGTGAAAGGTAAATCAAAAAATGAACATTGCTTCTAGGGGATAATTAGCAGCCACAAATATGCAAAGGTGTATTTCCCTCTATAGCTAAATCCAATTTGCCACTTAGGGCATCAATTAGATGTTTCTGGTGCCGTGAAACAATGGCGTGCTAATGGGATTAGTGCCACTTTCACTGCACAACACAATCCCTACTGCATGCAGTAATTACTGATCCTCGTGGAAGCCTATGGTACACCACAATTGGAAATAGCCAAAGGGTCTAAGTCATGCACACCCTCCGCGTTATTGCATATTTACCGCATGCAGCATCAATATTTGACTTTGGCAGTATTTCCAAAGAAAATACCACCAACTTCTAAGTGATGTCCATAGTTCAGCTCAGTTTTGATGACGAACAACAAAATCACAGCTGTTCCATGTGAGTATTGAGAGGGTATAGGCATGAAGGATGGCATTTGTGCTCTAAGAGTAGCCAAGCTTAATACCGTTCTACTGAATAACCGGGTGGCACTGACATCGTGATCAAGGCTTAAGATGTGCAATCTGCAGAGGGTCAGAGCAAGTGGAACACAATGTGACTTTAAGCAGCATCGTGCTTTGCAGCAACACTCATCTGGTATCGGCTCATCAGTATCTGCGGTCGCGATTGTTTCGGACAGGGCATTGATCTTTGGTAAAACACTTTCCTGAATGTAAGAAAAAGCCATTCCTACAGATGCAGCCAGGAAAACATCTCAGACTCCACCAGCAGTTGTTGTATCCATCGCACCTCGGCTGGCAATTGACTCCACAGCTTCTGTAATCACTGTTCTCGGGGCAGGAATCACATTTGATTTCAGAAACGCAGTATTCAGAGCCTTCATACTCCAGAACGTAGCCTTCATTGCAGAAGCAGCCCGCTACACAGGTGTCCCTGCTGCAAGTGACACTCTGATTCCAGTTGTTGCAATTTCTTGGGCAAGCAGTTCCACACTTCTCATAATGCTTCAGCAGTCCGCAGGAGACCTCTGTGTAAGAAGAGAGACGGATGTGTCAAAAGAGATGTGATAATGTCCTCCTGCATACAGCACAGCCCCAGCCCTTGACATGGGGTCAAAGTGCCAGACTGGCATTTCAACTCCTTACTCACATTCCATTTTTGATGCATAAGAGATTGGTAATTTGGTCCATTGTACACAATCATTAATAAGAGATTCTATTGTTGGTGTGTGCTGCTTTGCTTTTATAAGAGAGAAAATAACGAGGTGATGCAGCATAGCTATCTACATTTAGATAAAGTCAGTGCACGCATTTGTATCAACAGGCAACATAGTTAATTGTGCCTTTACATTGTTTCCATTAGAAATTATGCAGGAAGTAATAGTTTTAATTAATTTCATAGAAACGATATTCTACTGCCTCATTTGCAGCACCTTTTGAAAATGTTTGCATAAATCTTGTATACAGTGTTATGAGCCTGCATCAGTCATTACTTTCAGTCTCTACAGTAGAGTATGTAGCTCACCTTACCTGAGAAAATGGTAAATACACTGTAAAGGGTTGATAATGTGGTGGCCAGACTGCTTCAAACAATCTGAAAATAGGGTGACATCTCCTCTGGCCTGGCCAATTGCATTGGCGTCCAGAAAATAAAGTGGTTTGAGTGCAAGTCATTTGGGCCTCATTACAAGGTTGCCGGTACAGATACAACGATAGCAGTAAGCTGAGTTATGCGTCGGGTGCCTTTCATTCCGCCAGGTCTGCCATAGCGGAATGAAAGGCACCCGTGAGCACAGCAAGCCTGTAGCACCTGCACCGTTATGAGGCTGAAATGGGAATGGGGATATACCGGCACCGGCACCCACGAAAGGGCAATTACTGGGTCTGGCGGGGCCGGAATTCCCTGCTAAATGCCCATTTGAGGGTGGCGAATTTTCATGCCGGTTTAGAGGTAGCCTTGCCGGTTTTACCGGCAAGGCTACCTCCAACCTTATAATGAGGCCCATTGTATCTGGCTCGTATGGCTAGCTTTGGTAATAAACCTTCAATCCTCACTCACCATCTTAAACCTATGCTGTCCAGAAGATATCTCTGATCTTAATTTAAAAATCTTGCATCAATTATAAAACTTAGAAATCTTAGACATTGCAGCCTTTCTTTCTCATGTGAAAGCCCCTAAAACTGAAATACACTGCCACTTGATCTAAGATGAGAAGCAGAAATTCTTTGCTTTTGGAACAAACTGCAAACATGGCTTTTAAAGGACATATAAGAATGAATGTTCTCAAACTGAATTTCTATGCTGAAGTTCATACACATTCGGTATAGCACCGTAATGCTGATTGGTGATACGTAGACTTTAAAACACACCCAATAACATAACATACCAATTCCATTCAAAGGGTAAAGGACTTAGGTTATGGAAGACTTGCGGAACAATAGTTTTTTAAGAGAATTAATGAATTTGAGATTTTCCAATTCAAGTGTGAGAGCAAGCTGTGGGTTATCCTTCCAAGTAGGGGGGGCATTTCACATCTTAAAAAAGCAATCAGCCTTGACAGGATATGTTGCATTAGTGTTGGAAGAAGAAGCCTGTTTCATGATATAAACACAACATGGAGCAACATCCAGAGTGTGTTTATTTGATGATAGGAGGCAGGCAGTGTGACCATGCGCCAATCCCAGGCAATGGATCTGTCTGACCACTGTACCAGAGAGAAGAGAAAAGACTGAGATTACTCGAGGAGGAAATTCATCGGCCAGAGGAATTGAGGCGCACACGAACACATAGAAGGGAGTAAAGTGAGGGGGAGACCAGGTAGGAAATTAACAAGAGGTTGAAAGAGAGGGCAAAAACACAGTGGAGCAATAAATAAAGGGAGAATAAGGGATAAAAGTCCATCCTAGAGAATAGTGGCCGGAGGGAGACACTTTGGGGGCAATGAGAAGGAACATTGCCCGTGGGAGATAAGAGGGTGTCGGAGAATGGATTGAGCTAAGAAGGTGAGACAGAAAAGGATGGCGAGTCAGAATGTGAACGAGAACATAGAGAAGAGAGTGAGCAGGGGGGAGATACAGAACATAAGGAATGGGGGAAGTGTGGAGGAGAGAAAATATGCAGCATAATGGCAATCAGGTGCAAAGGAAAGGGAAACACAGGCACAGAATGGCCCAGAATGGGGAAGAGAAGAGAAAAGAGAAGAGAGAAGAAGAAAAGACAATGCTAGGCAAAAGCTAGCATAGGGAGACAAATAGGTAGTACCGATGCTGAGAGAGAAAGGATAGGGTAGAGAGGGTGAAAGAGGGAAGAATGATGAGACAGAATGTTAGGGAAAAAACACTGGACATAGAGAGACCGTTTTAGGTAGAGAGCCCCATTTTTATTTATTTATGAGGTAGCCTCATTCTACATTTTGTTGGCTTTTAAGTTTTCTCTTCCTTTCACCCAGGCTTAATCTAAACCCTGACTGAGAGTATGGATCTGTTTTTAAACTTTCTGCTTTAAGAATTGTTATGACTCCTAAGGCAGTGGTACCCCAGCATTGCCCCGTAGTTCACCCAAGAAGGTGTCACATCTTTGCTAGTCAAGTGCTAGTCAAGTGGCTAGGCTAGAGGTAGCCTTTCACTTTTGCTATATGGCTCCACAGGAATCCTGTTTACCAAGTTGGGTCTATTGTGAAACCCTTGCTCCATTCTAGCAACATGGAGGATGTCTTTGCCTCAAAGCGTGATGGGTAACATGAATATCCCTTGTCCCTCTTTGTGTGTGTGAGTGTAAGTGGCCATCTTTGGCCACTGGATCCCAGTATCCATTCAGTGGGGGCTGTAGTCAGGCTCAAACCAGTTCTGAACGAAACATGCAGAGGAGTGTTTGGGATAGTATGGATTCATGGGGGGTGCTTAGATGGATGATCTAGAACTGGCTGATCACCTCTCTGAGTCATTATTGGTGCATGATTGGGTTCTATGTGAACAAAAGACGACCTCCTTACCCAATCACCTTGTCTGCACTTGCATCACTGGATCCAGATGAGGTGCTCCTTCACTGCCAGGACTCTGAAGACTCTCCAACGAAAAATGACCAAATACTCATCGCTGGACATGAGGAAATCGACCTGGCTCTCTCTTCCCATAGAGGGAATCTTCCGGGGAATGTGCTGCCTCCAGTCCTTCAACCACAATGCCAATCACACCTCCCGTCTCTTCTTTCATGGCTGGTTCCTCTCTGGTTAGACTTCACACGTTTTGCTTTTATACTCATTCTTCTTTGGGTTCTTTTCAATCTGATCTCATTCTCAAAGGCAAATCATATGCCGGAGGACGATGTGGAAACCTTGCATTGACGACTACTGCTGACCACAGCTGATCCATATTTTACCTCCTCTAACTCAGACCTTTGACTTTGGGAATAACCAAATCAAGAATAATTGTTCTTCCCAGATGTCTTGAGGGCACTTGTGAATCTATATGTTGTTGTTGGAACCTAAGGTAATCATGAAACAGAAAATGGCCCTGGAAAAAGCCTGCTGCAGCAATGTTTTTCTCTTGTTTTCCTAGTGTATTACTCTCTTTCTGACATTGCTGGTAAGCCTCTTGTTCATGTATTTCTTTGTTTCTGCACACACTCAAGGATCATCTGTGAGTCTCAGTCCATCAGAACTCCAGAAACTGTTCTTTAGGGCACTTTTATAGAAGCCCCAAATCTGCACGACAGGTCTCACTTGTTCTACACTATCCTTCATGCCAGATATGACATCTGTGTTGCTTACCTTCTACTGCATTTTCTCTTCCAGGAAAGGCTCCTATTTACTGAGCACTGACAATTCATCTTGAAACAGTTTTAATTATGTAGTACATTGTGGCAGCTTTTGTTTTCCAAGTGTACCTACTGTTAAGTGTAGTCATTTTTATATTTGCATTTTCTTATAAAGATTATATTCTTATACACAATATAGTGTGTGGAAATTGCCTTATTGGGTATAAATGAAAAGTGTGATGCTGGTGTGTGAGACTGTTACAAATCGACCACCACATAAGAACATCTTACAACTCCTCATCATTTGGATAGTGTCACTATTCTTTGATACATTTGACTTAATTTTAAAGCAAAGGTATAATATTGACTTAAATGAGACCACTTTAGAAAAACAATTGATTTCACTAAACTGTTTGAGTAGTCCCTATAATAGAGTGGACAGATGGCCTCTTTTCATTCTACCTGCTCACAGCTAACCCTTCACCGTGGGGAGGGGATATCTGGCAAGCCTTTCCAGCCTCCCTTCCAGAAACCTTGGATGACCAGGGGGGCCCGACATCAAAACCATTTTTTTTCTAGTGGAGCTTGACATAAAGAAGTCATGAGGCCCAGGCAAACAAACTTAGGATGAAACTAGAGTCAGTAAGGACTCAGATTGTAAGTGCATTTATGCCGCCCTTAATTGACCTAAAAGTCATCAAATAGGCTGGCATTGTGCAAATTAGGTTGGAATATCCACTCTGCCAAGGTTCTGAAGAGAGGTCCCGTTGCTGGCCCTATAAGAGCTGTTCACCAGAACCAGGGAAGTGAGTAGGCTCTGGAATTTCTTCCACACCACTGTGTTTGGAAGTTTTCATTTATATTTTTATATTTTTTATGATTCAAAATAGCATGATGCAAAATTTCATGCAGGATGGTATTGTCAATTTCTGAGTAAGTACACAGCATTTTTTTTACAAAAAAATCTAATTGCATACACGTGACTGATAGCATTAGCACTTTCGTGTTGTGGTGTTCCCTGCATGTCATTTTTGTCACGCTCACCTGGTCTCCACGGGGGAGTGCTCGTGTTTGAAGCACTGGTGTCGCTCTGCTTAACTGAGGGTGCTAGCTCGCGTCTTCCCTTCGTTCTTGCCTCAGGAGATGTTCATCTGCAAGTCGAAACAAGATATTAGCCAATTGAATGGAGCTGGTTTTGGTTTTCCTCTCCTTCCGATTTTCACTTCCCTTCCTCTGGCTCACCTTGGTTTTTTAATGGGCGAGCTCTCCGTCCAGCACTCTCTGGCAGGGGCGCGGTTTCACAGTCTTTCCAGGATCTAGTTACTTCACTGATCCGATGGATTGCTGAAGTGGAAAGGCCGGAGTAAGCAGGTAAGTCTCTAATCCAATAACTCCTTGAAATAGCTGCCTTAAGTCTTTCTGCTCGAGATATCTAATGTTCGTTCTTTTCTTTCAGGTGCAGCTTTAAGCGGCTTTCGGATGATGGATGACTCTCATGACAATGATGAGCAGGATTCCAGCTGGTAAGTATAGCACTGTGTGGGGCGCGCTAATTGTTCGCTGTATTTAGCTTTCCTTGCTGTGTGCGACTAACCTGCTTTGTCTGTTTCTGTTCAGCAGGTGCAGTTCCAGGAAGAAGATGGAAGAGCCGCTTGACGGGTTGAGTTGCAGCGCGATGCTGGAATGATGAAGAACTGCTCGATGGAGTTCCTAGAGGTGGCCGAATTCAGGTGAGTAGCTACCCGGGAGGGTACCTTCAGTTCTGCTCTTCTACAGATGTGGGGGTCCGTGGGTAAGCAGAAGGCGAGATCAGGATGTTCTGCAGGTAAGGCCTTCAATGCGTTTCTAACTCCTGTTCTTCTGTTTTCTCAGGTGCCAATGGAAAGAAGACTCTGGACGGGCGTGGCAGAAGGGAAGAAAGAGCTGACCTGACACAGTGAGCGTTACGCTGCAGGAGTGCAGAATAACGCAAAGCGTGTTCAGTTTGCAGGGTGCGGTATAAATAGCCTTGCAAGTAGTCCCAGGAAAATAGTCCCCTCTTAACCGTACCCTGCCTACAGGTAAAGTAGTCATAAGCCACACCCTATACTAAATGGCTCGGCTGAAACTATTGAATTGAAAAGGAAAAGCAAATGATACTACAATATTACGTGGGAGCTCAAGAAAGTAAATGAATTACCTTCATATTTGAACAAATTCCCTTTGGCCCATTACAGAGACTTACAACTACGATGCAGGCTAAACATCTTAGCCTCGAGAGAAGTGCAGCTACCAAGCAAACAAATTTCCCCGAAGGAGGCTACCTGCCGTTTTTGTAATGTGGGGGAATCTGCAGAAACAATCAGACATTTGATGTTAACTTGTCCTTCTTTAAATAAGCAAAGAAAAATGTAATGGGGATTGATGGGCAGGAAGGTGGTTCCATTGAGGAAGAACAGTTATGGGAATGTATCTTAACGGTGAATAGATTAGGTCGAACAATCGACGCCCTAAAACTTGTAGAGGCATTGGTGATGAATCCCGGATCAGTGAGTCTACCATGATTGATTGTAACTGTGATCCCCCTGAGGAAGAGCAAATGTACAGAATGAATGAGTTAATTTCCTATGGAAAGATTGTGATGGATTTATGTTAAAGGCTGAAAGATAATTAGCCAATAAAACATTTTTTTTAAAGTCCTATAATTGTGGGCTGGAAGCAGAGTTTGCAAGGCAGAAGCAAGCTCTGTAACCTAACTATCCCGAGGGGCCATTGTGCGTGAACAATGCTGCTGAACCATAAGACTGCCTCTATGCCAGCCACACTGTTGCCTAGGACCTCACTGTGTTGCAGGTTCCCTGAAGGTATGTGTCGGCCTACCCCATGTTTAGCAGCATGAGAAATGGACTGACTTTGGACCCTGATACCCTGCAGTGGGACTCACAGTACCAGGAAGCCAGAGCAGGCAGCACTGCTGCTGTTGAAGATCACCGGCTCTGGGTCATGACTCAAGTGCGCTTGATGCTGAGCAATCTAGCAGGACAGAATAACCACAGTGTTACTTCAGCTTAATCCCCTAAGTACCACTGCCTTGCCTTGCTCGAGCTGCCATTTGAAACACCAGCTTCTTCATTGTCGCTCCTGTAATTGGATTGACTCGACCCAGGTATTCCTAAAACAGCGACCTCCGAGCCTCTGCATAGAATTCATTCACCTGCGCATCCTGGTACCAGCTCACTGCTGTCGAATGGTGACCACTGACTGAACCTAGGGACAGTCCAATCTGCACAACGAGAGGATACAATTTGAGACTGCAGCTTCCTTCCATTCGACCCTGACTCAACAGCAGTTTTCCACTGGGTCATACCATCTGCTGATTCCTCGGCCTGAGACAACAATGCGATCAGTGCAGAGAAGCCTTGTTCAATGCCATTGAACCACTAAGGCATTTGCAAAGGTACATGTGACTGATACCTGCCCCCCAGATCCATCTTGGGGCCAAAGATACTTGGTAGGCCATTTTAAAAGTCTTTTGCAACTCAAAGAAATATTCTTTTGAACATTGTGGTCTCTTGATTTACTTTCTCCCCTTGTCTCATCACCATGAGTGCAGCATCTATTCCATCTGTGCTTGTTCAGTGATACTTCTACATGGGTAGGTTTTTACAGTGTTTTCTAGTTAGTTAGTAATAAACATGGTGTGTCTGATTAAATTATATATTTTTATGGAACCTTGATTGGGCCATCCTTTACTTTGGACTGTTACACTTCACTGTTTGAGTTGCTACTGAACCACATTCACACCCCTCTTAAGAGTCAAGCATTCCCTCGGCCCACATTACCACATATGGCAAAGGAGGTATATCTCTTGACTGTGCCTGTTTTACCATTATGATTTCTGTTGGCTCTTGGTATGTAGAGGTGTGAGGAATGAGTGGTCATTTTAGGCTCTACTCATCCTTGTACCTCTGCAGGGCAGAAGTCAATTTGTCACACTGGCGGGAAGCATTTGGAGTTTTGGAACAGACTGTGCCTACAGCGGAGTCAGCCAAAACAAGTTTGTACGTTTATCGTAAGTCACACTGCCAAAGCATATTTTAAGTGCATAGTGGAATTTGATAGGAGCAATGCAACAACCTTTTCAGTAAGTGAACTGCAGGAGCTATGTCAAACTACGGGTCTCTCCTATGGCAGTAAGGTAAAGAAAACTGATCTGCTGAAGAGTCTCCAAGCTTTTGAGTAAGGTAGGGAACTGGAATTTCCCTCAGGGGCCAGCAGCAGTGCTCTGTCTCCAGCTCAACATCCCATTTATCTGGCTGGTGAAGAAGTGGATGTGGAGGGCGATATAGGTAGCATAGTCCCCCAGAGGTCCCCGAGATCCCAGAGGTCGTAGTCCTCATAATTTTCTGTAAGGACAATGGTTTCTTTTAAATCCAGGTTTAGCCAACCTGGAGCATAATTAACTGAAAGGGAACTCTTCATTGAAGAAAAAAGGTGTGCCGTAGAGGTATAAAGCCAGAGGGGCGCTGCCACTCTGGAAATACACAAACAGATGGCTACTGTGTTGCTAAAAGTGGAGAAACAGCAGGACTTTGTGCTCCTGTACAAGATGGAGATAGACCAGCAAAAAGACCCTCAGAAAAAAAAAATCATCAAAATAAAATGGGTCATGTTGATCCATACAAGTGCAAAATAAAGAATGGAACCGCTGCATTTTCGCAACTTACTGATGTGGAAGTGAGGGCAGATTTTCACACGAAGCAAGCTTGGCCAAGCTCAAACTCACAACCCTATTGAGAAAGGCCAAGAAAATCATAACAAATATGCTCAATGGAAAAGGTTCCATGGTCCTTGTGTTCATGGAATTCACAGGGATCTGGACATCTTATTGAAGGAGCCAACAGGGATTTCAGAAAATTTGACATCCTCAGTCTCCAGGAAAAGTGGATTAGTAACCTACCAATCAGCGAAGACTATGTTACGTTCATGAATCCTGCAATTGTCAGAAATAAGGGTTGCTCATCCGCAGCTCTCTTGATACTGATCAAGCAAGGGCTTCATTTAAGAATTATTGAAGCGCACAATCCAAATCACTTGATACTGGAACAACTTGATTCAATATGTAACAACACGTGTCTGAACAGTAACAAGTTAAGATGCCCAGTTATAGGGCTGGCGAACCTTTACCGGAACCCTGCTGCTATTATTGATAACACCTTCACAGATTGTATTTTCTCTTGCATTGATGAAATGTAAGCGCGCTACATAGCTCCAGAAATTATTGTTTGCAGAGACTTGAATTTACATCTATTCACAAAAAATGGAATATGGCTTGCTCCTAAGAGCATATCAAACAAAGCGAGAGTTTGGATGAAGAACTGGCACAAAGACACCTGGTATTAATGAATGGTCACACAAGAGGCGATATCCCACCCTTACCTACATGGTCCAAAGGAAATGCAAACGCATACCTAGATTACATCTTTATGTCATCAAAGCTAAGCAGTGAAATCGAATCACTGACTGTTGTTATCGCAGACACTAGTGATCACCATAAATTGTCTTTGACATGGAGAAAAAAGCAAAAAAGATCTTCAATCATACAGCTTACAATAATGGAACCCACTCATGGTAATACAAGATTACGGCTTACTGACACTGAATCAATCCAACTAAAACAAACCCTTGTGAATTCACGGATGAAGGAGACAAAAAAATAGAATACTCATGGCTTCTCTTGCCACTTAGGAAAACCACTGATCTAAGGATGAACCAACCACAAATCCATACACATGCGTTCAACATAGAAATTATGACTAGGGAAAACAGCTGAACTTAGGAAATCTGCAAAGCTTCTGATTGACCAACAAAAGGCATATACTAAATCGTGTAAACCAAAATATAAAAAGTGGCTTTATAGCCACCAGACAATACAGGCTCAGAATTTCTCAGAACAAATGCTTCCAGACTTGGCAGGTCGTAACACAAGAGATCTCTGGAAGATCCTAAATGGCCATGGTTTGCACACTGATCTATTAACATCAACTGTTTTGGAATCAGAATGGGTGGCTTACTTTACACACCTGTTTGCAAAGAAAGCCACTGATCAATTTGAAATATGAACAGAAATCCTA
Source organism: Ambystoma mexicanum (assembly GCF_040938575.1). Taxonomy (NCBI): domain Eukaryota; kingdom Metazoa; phylum Chordata; class Amphibia; order Caudata; family Ambystomatidae; genus Ambystoma; species Ambystoma mexicanum. Next base: position 1,218,638,822 of record NC_090921.1, on the reverse strand, counting down.
ACCTCTTATCATTGGACCTCACACTTGAATTATGAAGATATATTGCTTCAGATTAAGTCCCTAAATCCGTCTAGAGCTCCAGGACCAGATGTGCTCACTAATCAAATGCTAAGATCTAATCTGGAGGCTTGGGCAGACTTTAGCTACTATCTTTTTGCTCTAATTAATACACATAAACAAATTCCAGCATCCTGGCAAATGGCAACCATGATTCCGTTTTTTTTAAAAAGGAGACAGGGCTATGTCAAGTAACACCCAATAGCCCTCTTAGAGCCACTTGGAAAAGTGTTTGCTTCCTTTTTACATTAACGTCTGACGGAGTAGGCAAACATCAATAACAGAACGGATCCTCGACAAACAGGATTCATGGGAGGAGTCATGACAAATATTAACCTTGTGATCCTAAATTTACTTAAGTTAGATGCCATCAAGACCAACACACAAACCATAGCGATTTTATTGATTTCAAACTCGCTTTTGACAGTGTTAACAGACAGAAGCTCTGGGGAAAACTAACACTGTGGAATTGTCCACTGGATATTCGGGAGCCAATTAGAGCTTTTTACTCTAATACAACTGTCAGAGTCAGGCTAACAGGAAATGGCACTTCAACTAAAGCAATTCGTTGATGGAATGGTCTAAAACAGGGCTGCCCCTTGGCAGCCTTCCTATTTAATCTCTACACTTCAGAACTTAACATTTCACAGAATCTTCCATCTGCAAATCCTCCCATATTAAATGGAACGCCAGTCCCATACTCGTTGTATGCGGATGATCTTGTTCTCATGGACAGAACACAGGGCTACAAAAACGCCTGGTCGCATTGGAGAGATACGGAAAAGACAACAACCTTGAAATCAACATATCAAAATCTCATTCCATGTCTGACAAATAAGGAAAAAACAGAAGAATGTGACAGTCTTCATAAATGCAAAAAAAACTTGCAGAAGTTAAAAGCTTTAAATATTTGGGAATCTGGCTTAAAGCAGATGTGAAAAGGAATGGACAGATCATCTATGCATACAAATTGAAGCACCGTCTCGCCAAGGTTTATTGCTACACAGGAAGTATGGCAAATTTTCATTAAAGCTTTTAATCTTCTATAGACTAAACATAGTAACAATCCTCACCTATGGCTCAAAATCAATGCCAAATCTAAACCGGAAGACATGGGATGAATTGGAGGCAATATTCTGGTGCAAAATACTAGCTCTGCCAAAATCTTTTCCAATACAGCGGATATGATTTGAACTGGCCTTACAATCTCTGAGATCAATAGTTATATGGAAATCTTTGGACCTTTTTAGGAAACCACTATTGGAGGAAAACATCCCACCAATAGTGGTTTTAAGAGATAAACCGAACTCGTCACATGGTGCATTGCTTACATTATGGAAGAAACAATGTGCCCAGTCTCTTGAAGACCTGGAGTGTACAACAGAATCCTTAACACACCACCCTCTGGAAGTTAAGAGAAAGATCCAAAGAAGGGACTGGATCTAGACGATAGAGAAAAAAGAGCTATATAAACTCTCAATACCAGGTATAAACGAACACAGAGCACTAAACCGAATTCCAGCATACCTCACCCTCTTCCCATGTCAGCGGATCAGGGATCTCTTCCTAAGAATGCGATTAAAGATACTACCAACCAAAGAAGTGTTAGCAAGAAGAAAACATGAAGCGATAACTTCCCCCACTTGCCATTTTTTGCCATAAAGGAGATAAGATCGAATCACTACTTCACATTCTTATGGACTTCTCCGCTTTGACCGAAGAAAGACGACGATACGCTGCTATGTTACCACCGGTGGTTGTGAAATTGTCACCAGAAGAAAGATGGTCGACAATCATGATGGGCTCAAACAAGAAACTTACATTCAGAGTTGTACAACTTGTACCATGTGTCAGTTTTGTAATTTTAAGATTGATTCGACCCAAACTATATTCATTTAATAAACATTAAAAAAAGAGCAGCAAATGGAAACAAGGAGGTCTTCAAATGGGGAAGGGAGTTCCTCCGGTAGTGGTAACTAAGTCAAGTTTAGGAACCACATCCCCAAGGACATAGTCCCACCTTATGAGGTGGGGAATTACATCATTGATTGGTTTGAGGGACTGGAGCTCACCTTCTGCATGCAGGATGTGGAAGAAGAGTTGTGGGGTGCAGCCCTTATGAACCGTCTACAGTCTACTGTCTATAAACCGGCTGGTACTGATGTTATTCAGTTGGCTCCTGAGGAGAGCCCCATTTATAATAAAATGAAGGACGCCGTCCTCAGGAATTTCTGCAAGACCCCGAGTAATACCTCAGGAGCTTTAGAGAGCTCCCCAAGAAAGGAGTACACATGTCTGAGGCACTTGCACATCAATCCTTGAAGTATCTGAATGGATAGGTTGCAGGTAACAAAGTTGACAAATGTTAGGGCATGTTCAATTTGATTGCATGTGAAATATCCCTAAGAACTGTGAAATGGAGTTGCACCAGCATCTAGAGGACAAGAGTATCACAGCCCCAAGGGAACTTGCAAAAGCTGCTGACAGGCATGTGAGTACTCGAGTTCAAAAGGAGGTTCAGGCAACTACATCTAAGCCAGATGACAAGGCAGTTGATCAAAGTAAACACAAGGAGGGTAAGAAAACAGGCTCTCACAAATACCAGACACATGGTTTGTCTGTATCCATAGAAGGAGTAAGGACACCCCTACCACTGGGGCGCCCGCATCCACAGCCCCACAAGGCTGCTTTATATATAGGGATATGACACACAGGAGAGGAGATCCTGCTTCCAAGGGTCGACCCAAGCAAGCTGTAGTTAGTGTTACCCTCATGCACCCTAATATCGCTATGTGGGAAAGACACTTAGTCTCCCACCGAGGGCCCAGTTTCCGCTAACACCACAATATTTTTGGACCATGTGTTCATAAATGGGAGAAAATTCCCAGTACTCTGTGATACCGTTATGAGTATCACAGCTGTCCAACAACAGTGGGTGCACGAGGACCAGATTCCTCGTGGTCCTCCCAGGTCAGTCAGGGGATGAGATGGCCTCACCAAATACCAACTAGCAATTGTAGAGTTTAGTTGGGGGGGGAGGGAGAGGGAACCTCTCAGCTGCGTGTTGCTGTCAAGGATGCAATTCCAGTGGACTGTCTGTTATGGAATGGCAAGCCCGATGCTGATACCATTGCTATGGTCACAAGATCTGGGGCCAAAGAAGCAATGTTTTTAGCAACCCTGGAGGCCATGGGTCCAGGGACCATACCAGATGAAGATGGTGAAAGACTGGTGCTGCCGGTACTGCTTAGTCCTGATCCAGAATCAACAACGGGACCTGACAGCAGTGTCATGGATTGGATATGCTGGATGGATGGTTATACTAAGTGTAAGAGCAAAGCTGGAGTGAGGTAAGACTCCAACAGACTACACAAAGCCAAGAGGAGTGTTTCCCTTTTCTGATCTTAATGGAGACCAACCCAGGAGGCACACTTGTATACGGATACTCAGCTGAGACAGAACAGTGGAAATATGTGTAATGAAATTGGAAGCAGAGTGGATAGAATAACCAGATATAGGATAGGCAACGAAAGGGAACACAAGCAGACACTGTAGACAGAGGACGAAGACAGAAGCTATGCAAGCAATAACTCAGAATGTTCATGGGACAGAAAAAAACATGGGTCAAGTATCGGGGATAGCAGGGAAGCTGGCATGGAAAGCTGCAACACAGAAACTCAGAATGGTCGCACGCTAGGAAACTCAGGATAAACAAAGCAGTGTTCAAGACAGGCCACTGCCAACTCACTGAATACTTGGAACAAGAATTAACTCAGTGTCTAAAGGCAGACAGCAAGGATAGAAATGGGAAATGCAGGGAAACACAGAACGGAACCAATCAAGGAATGTCGGGGATAGAACTTGCAGACAACCAGGGTCTTTGTAATAGAATAGGGAAGTATGTGCAAATGGAAAGGTTTATAGACAAACTGGGTGTTTGCAGGAAAGCAAGAAGGCAGTTCAATTACTCACAGAGGTGTTAGTCAACACAGGAGGACTGGGTGTTGCATCACACAGCTGGCAGACGGAGGGAAGGTGCTGCATAAGGAGCCACAAGCAAGATACGCAGTGTTGCACAAAGCAAGATTAAAGGTTCTGCACAAAGCAGCCACAAGTAAGATTCAAATGCACAAACAGGATCAGAAAGACATGTTCAGAAACAGGATTCATGAATCCTGTACAAAGACAGTCATAGCAAGCAAGTTTCAAAAGCATAAACCGGATTCAGGAATGCTGTCCAAAGAAATTCATGATATGATGTGATATGGAATTTGTAACTCGCCTATACACAAGTGTTTCAAAGCGCAAAGAGGCAAAGGAGGGGGAACAGAGGGAAGCCAGAGAAATCGATCTTACTAGAACAGGTGACATTGAGATCGCGCAAGTGCAACGGAGGGGGTGAAAGGGAAAGTGCGTGAACAGAGGGCTAGGGGCAGTGCAATACATAGGTTCAACAATAAAATAAATAAAAACAGTTGGTAACAAGTGCAGCCAGCTAGTGGCAAGCGCAGGGGTATTATATGATATGATAAGGCATTTATAACGCGCCTATACACAAATGTTTCAAGGCGCAACGAGGCAAGGGAGGGGAAACAGAAGGAAGACAGAGACAACGATCCTACTAGGCTAGGTGATATTGAGATTGTGGAAGTGCAGGGAAAAGAGGTGGAAGGGGAAAACTGCAGGGGGAAGGGGAAGGGGCAGTGCAGTAAATAGGATAGCAGTAAAATAAATAAAAGTGCAGCCAGCTGGTGGCAAGTGCAAGGCTAAGTGCAGACATCAAGTGTCAAGTGCTAGTAGGGGCTGAAGGGCTGTATGGATACAGAAACAGTCCCTGAGTTCAGGGTTGCCAGGGGGGCAGTGCAGGGGTGCAACTGGTGGGGGTGGGGTCTGGGCATGAGATCAGAGGGTAACCAGGTAGCCAGTGCAGTTTCAGATTCAGCCAGGAAATCAGCAGGGGAGAGGAGGAGAGAAGGCAGAAGCAAAAGGAAGGTCTTGAGGTGTTTCTGGAACCGTGGATGGTTCTCCTCAAGTTTCAGAGCGTCAGGGAGGCTGTTCCAGTGGGAGGCCCCAGCAGAAGAAAGAGATCTACCACCACCTCGCTGCTTGGAGAAGTGAATAACCCTGAGGGAGTTGGAGGCGGATGAGCGAAGAGCTCGAGAAGGAAACTATTTAGGAAGAGAGAGTTGAAGGTATTGAGGTCTCAGGCCCCAGAAGGCTTTTTGGACAATTTACAGGGTTTTGAACTTAATCCTTGCCGCCACTGGGAGCCAGTGCAGAGATTTCAGTCCTGGAGATATACGATCCCTGGGCTTCAGGCCAAACACAAGTCTCGCAGTTCTGTTGTGGATAATTTGCAGTGGGAGGAGAGTAGAGGCAGGTCGATTTAGAAAGAGGCTGTGCAGGCATCAAGTGTAAATACCTGGTGGGGACTGTAGGGATACAGAAACAGCCCCCAAGTGCAGGAGTTGCCCGGGAAGGTGGTGCAGGCATTCAGCTGGTGGGAGAGGGGACCTGGGCCCAAGATCAGAGGGTAACAAGATGACCAGTGCAATTTCGGTCAGGAGTTCAGCAGGGGAGAAGAGGAGAGAAAGCAGAAGCAAAGCGGAAGGTCTTTAGGGGCTTCCAGAACCCGAGATGGTTCTCCTCGAATTTCAAGGAGGCAGGGAGGCTGTTCCAGAGGGAGGCCCCAGCCGAAGAAAGAGATCTACCACCAACTTGTTCAAGAGCTAGAGAAGGAAGATATTAAGGAAGAGAGAGTTGGGGGTATTGAGGCCCCAGAAGGCCTTGTGGACAATGCAGAGGGGTGTGGACTTAATCCTTGTAGCCGCTGGGAGCCAGTGCAGGGATTTCAGTTCTGGAGAGATACAATCCCTGGGCTTCAGGCCAAGGACACGTCTTGCAGTCCTCTTCTGGATGAGTTGCAGAGGGCGGAGAGTAGAAGCAGGCCAATTTAGAAAGCGGCTGTTGCAGTAGTCCAGCCTACAGAGAACCAGAGCTATGGAGAAAGTGAGCTTCTGGTGGAAGGAGAGGAAAGGAAGAATACCTCTGAGGAGGTGCATCTGGTAGTGTGACTTCTTAGAGACGTCAGAGATCTGAGGAGAGAAGTAAAGAGTGGAGTCTAAGATGATCCCAAGGTTTTTAGCCTCACAGATGGGAGACGGAAGAGGGCCAAGAGAGGCCAGCCAGAGAGCAACAGGAAAGGAGGGAGCAGGTGTGACGATGAGGAAAATCTCAAACTTACTGGCATTATGGCAGAGATCGTTGGCGGCACGCCACTCCTGGATAGCGGACAGACAGTCAGAGATGAAAGAAGGAGAAGAGGTGATGGAAGGGAGCCTGAAAATGAGCTGAGTGTCATCCGCATAGCACTAAAAGTTGGGGCAGAGAGCAGCAATGCCGTGGGCAAGAAAAGCCATGTATTGGTTGAACAGCCAGGGAGAGACGTTAGACCCCTGGGGAACACCACAGGGAGAGATAGAGATAGAGGAGAGGATGGGCCCAAGTTAGACCTAGGAGGGTCGATCTGAGAAGAAAGCGGTCAGCCAAGCCAGGCCCTGATCGGTGATACCCAGGTTATCACAGAGACGGTTGAACAGGATGGCATGGTTGACCGTGTCAAAGGCAGAAGAGAGATCAAGTAAGATGAGGACACAGGGGGTACTGTCATCAAGGTTGGAGAGCAGGTCTTCACGGATGTTCAGGCGAGCAGTTTCCATGCTTCTGGCTGCTCTGAAGCCAGACTGATGGTCACGGACACAACCGACCAATTCCGTGTGAAGATTAAGCTGGGTGATGCATAACATGCATGTTTCAAAAGTACAAACAGGATTCAAATGACTTGTTCACAAACAGGATTCAATGGGAAAATAGGGTCTCAAGAAAAGGGCCAAACGGCACAAAGCAGGTGCTCCCGAAGAGAGCTGTTGATAGGCAACTGCTACTAAGGAAACTGAGCTTTTGAGAGCTCTTTCAGTCCACAGACCGACAGGGTGGGGCTGATTTCAGCCAATGCAGCTGAGCATAGCAAGCCCACTCCAGGCTTTGGTAGCCTGCAAAAGTTGATTGTAATAAGGGTCCCTCCAGCTCTTGGCAAACTGCTGCCAGCAAATGTACTTAGCATGCCTCCTCATGCCCTTTGCCCCTTGAACAGACTATATATACGACAATGCATCTGCTGGAATAACCCTAAGCACTGAATTGGACATGAAATGAGTTTGGTCCAAAACAGAGTCTCTGAATGTGAACATGCAGCAGTTCTTAGTGCTAGGCAGGGATAATACGTACAAGCCCCCAGCCAGTATGACCATGCCAGGCTCAACCTGTCTGTCCAATTCTGACAGATCTGCGTGAGCAGCCAGAGAAACATTCTATGGGGAAAGATGCTGGGCTGTTCAAGGTGTACTGGAAGTATGGTCTCCTGTACTTTGAGCTCAAGAATCCTGTGGCAGGTCAAAACCAAAGGTTGCTGGTGCCCAAATGTCACAGGGGTTCTTAATGGACTTGGCTCATGAGATTCCTTTGGCAGGTGACTTAGGAGTGGTCCCAGATGGATGTTTGCAAGTTCCTGTCAGTTTTGCCAAGCATCCGGTAAGTCTGGTGGAGCAACGGAGGCCCTCTTAATTCCAATACCACTGGGTGGGTGGTCTTTCGAAAGAATTGGCATACATATTGCTGGGCCTTTGAATTCTCTGACTTCCTCAGTAAACCGGTAAATTTTGGTTGAGGTATAGCACACCATCCGATACTCCTAGGATGTACCTCTGAGAAGCATCAAAGCCACAATGGTGGCCAAGGTTTTGATAGGGATATTCTCTTGTGTCGGATTCCCCAATCAAGTCTTTTCTGACTGGTGATTAAACTTTGTATCTGCACCTATTAAGGCTATGTAGGATGGATGTGGAGTTACTTACAGGTTCTCCACAGCCTTTCACCCACAAACAAATGGGCTTGTTGGTCGCTTCACCAAGACCCTGAAGGGCATGCTAAGTGGCTTGGAAGAACACCTGAGGAGAAAATGTGATATTCTCCTGCCATTCCTCCTGTTTGCCCACCAGGAGGTGCAACATAGCAGTATAGGCTTCAGTCCCTTTGAGCTTCTATTTGGCCATCCTGTTAGGTGTTCACTAAGCCTGGTGCATGAGGGATGGGAGGGAAATTCCTGAACTCCTCCCAAGAGATAGAGGATTATGTGGTTGGCATGAAATCCAACATGACCAAGTACAGAGAACAGAGCACTCAAAATCTGAAGGCCAGGCAGGAGCTTATGACGCACTGGGACGACCAGAAGACCACAGTGACAGGAGATACTACAGGACATATGGTCTGGTTCATGGAGCCTGTCAAACCCAGTGTACATCTTGATCAGTGGACTGGGCCGTTTGTGGTGCATGAGTGAGAAGATCACTGAGGTTAACTATCTCATTTGACACAAAGACCTATAGGCATACTCACAAATTTTTTCAAGTCCATTTAAAGCCTCATTGTAGCTGGGATGACTTGGTGATGGCTCTTGTGATAGCGAAGGAGACTGAGGAGGAGGCAGATCCCCTCCCAGACTTGCTGCATGCAGAGTCCATTGATGGGTATATCGAGGCAGTTCAGATATGTCCAGACCTGAGTGAACAGCAATTGCGGCACTGCGACCAGCATGCAAGTCTATTCTCGCTGACTCCAGGCAGAATTGATTAGTGCATCTATGATATTGGCAATGGTGACAGTAAGCCAGTGAAGAGCAGGATTCACTGGATATCTGATAAGTTAAAGGGCACTAGCAGGGAGGAACTCTCCAAGATACTGGATTTAGGGATGATTGAGTCTTCCGATAGCCCTTGGGCTAGCACAGTGGTATACCGGCCCCTAAGAAGTCTACTAGTAGGAACACTGAAGTCTGCTTTTGTATGGACTACAGAGGGCTCAATTCTGCCATGAAGACAAATGCACACCCCATACCTCAAGTAAATGAGCTGATTGCCAAATTCATGAGTGCCTTCGACCTCACAGCAGGGCATTGGCAGTTTTGCCTACTGGACAAAGTACAATATATGTCAGCATTTCCACACCAGAAGGGCATTACCAGTTTACTGTGATGTCATGTTTCTTAAAGCATTCCCCCGCCACCTTTCAGAGGATGGTGAATTAGGTCCTATCTGGGTTAGAGGACTTCAGTGTTGCCTATCTTGATGACATTGAAGTCTCACCCATGCATGGGAAAACCATCTATCCCACCTGAAACCAGGTGCTTCAAGCCCAGCAGAAGGCTGGCATGACTATCAAGGCATCCAAGTGCCAGATAGTGCAGGGCACTGTTACTTACTTGGGACAACAAGTGGGTGGCAGCATGAAACAGCATCTCCAGTCTAAAGTCCAGGCATTGATGGATTGGGATACCCCCACTCCCTAGTAGAACCAGCCTTCATATACATGATGAACTTTGAGGCATCTGAGGAGCAAGCAGGCATGCTTGACAAGGCAGCCTTAGCATGGGCTGGATTAGGTGTTTATATAGTCTGATTGTTCGGGGAATGCATCTTGAGTCTGCATCCCTACCTTTTGAGGTGATGTTGCGTATGTGTAGTGAGATTGAAGACCAGATACACACAACATGCATTCACTAGGCCGATCCAACCGAGTTGATTGACGTTGCAACTGTGACTCCGTGCAAAGATATCATTACTTCTCATGAGGTGGTAACTGACAAATACAACATTGCAGAGACAAACTAACATGCCAGATACACCTGCAGATATATTGTACAAAGAAACACAATCTTCTTCTATGCAATCGACAGGTTGCTAAATACAACAAAAGAATAGGCTGCTTGTATATGGCAAGTTATGGTGCTATGGTCGCATCGCATGTATACTCATGCAGGAAGGCAAAGTACATGATAAATGCATAGGTTATCTGCAATGGAAAAGGCCTCTTCCTGAACAATTTCATAAGCGGTCCTTTCTCGGAAAGTAGGTATAGTTGTAAAAATAATTTTATTTAAGACTTTTATTTGCTGAGGGAAGTAGAGGGAAGTATATAAAATCATGCAAATAAATATCACAACGAGTACAGATGTATAGTGGGAAAATGGCACACACTGTTGTCGATACGAGAGTGACAATGAAACAATAATTGGCACATTTATAGGTTAAACAAGAGTACACATCTATTGCTTTTGACATTGGGAAATAGATTGGAATCTTCAGCCCACTCTAGAAAACTGGACAGATATTTGGAAGATATGTCATTCCACATCCCCCCGCAGCCAATCTTACCCAAACTTATTTTTTTCATTTTACACAGAGCTTTCCTCACTCCTTCTCGTATTGCTAAAAATATTGTGTGTGTATCCAGCAAATGTTGGTCATGCCATGTGTTAAATGCTCATTTTATTCATTTATTCTTCAAATGTAAATATGTTAATTATTTTTGGATTAAGGTTTGGATACAAAAGCAATACATTTTTCAATTTTCAGAACCCGTAACAGTCGCTAATCTTATGATTGGTCATATAATCAATCCGGCTACTAGCCAAATTGACTCATCTCTTCTGTTTAACCTGTTTATAAACATTGCCTTTCATAATATTACTTGTAATTGGAAGAATGCTACTAATCTTTCATACAATCTTTGGTGGAACTCTAACTGCTCTATACATCGAATAGAACAATGTCATGCTTCAGTATCTGATTATATGCATACGTTTAATAGAAAATGGAAAAGATTTACACAGTATTTGCATGTTCATGTATAACTGAGTGAAGTTCTCTTATTATCTTCTCCCTTTACCTTCTTTCTCCCTCCTGTCTCGTGTCTAGTCTTAGTATCTCGTGTTTATGTTCTCCCTAATTATATATTATATTGTTATCTTAAGCTTATACACTTTATATTACTATATTAATTAGATGTAACTTTGACATCAAAGATTCTGATCCCTATGGTACAAGTTTTGAACGTACTAAGTTATGAATTACCTAAAACCCAAATTATGTTTTCAAATTATAACATAACACTTTCTTTGTTGTCATCACATTTTAATTTAGTCTCTGTGACGCTTATCAGCAAATATTATAGAAATGGATGATACATTCTTCCCATTGAGTGATGATGCTAACCCTTGGTGCTACATGCCGCTCATTATAAATAGCCTAACATTAACAGCCAGCCACTTTGGCTAGTGAGAGCTTCAGATTATCATGGACAGGGCAGAGCAAGCAAGCAGGACTAAATTTACATGCAGAATCACCTCTGGCCATTGTGTCCCTCCTGCCCTGAGCAATGACTCCTGATACAAACACGGTTTTATAGAACCAGCCATATCAAGGAAAGGGTCAGACCTTCGTTGATATCGTTCTTGTTGTTTGACTCCCAAATCTCTGTGAGGCACATGATATGTTGAATGAGACAACCTGACTGTGTTACACCTATCGGATAGATTTCTTTGTATCAGGCAGATTATGTGCTGCAATGCATAGCCTGTTGATTCAAATATGTGTTCATGGAGCACACAGCTCCACTAACAAAACATACACAAGGAACAGACCCTCTACTCTTATTCAATTCACAATAACCCATCACTGCGACAACAAAACACCTTTACTTAATATTACCCAAAACCATCACTCAGTGAAACAACCTCGATTTTTCATCCTCTTACCATAACACATAGTCTCACCTCCATCTACTCGGTAGCTTAACTTAACTCACACCCACATATCCCGAAGGCTTTACTTCCCTCTCTCACCACAATCTACAACACATCAGACTACAATGCAACACGAGCCCTCTCCCATAACTCCAAAATCAGTTGAGACAAAAATACTCCTGGGACCAAGCGCTGCATGATGAGACTGCCACTTACCTGCAACTCCATCATGGGCCCAAGAGGACCACTGCCCGAGGTGCTGCTCTCCATTGCAGTCTCCATACTGGCTGGCCTTCCCCTTCCTCACCCTGTGACGTTCTTATATCTGTCCCCCCCTTGGGCAACTTTATAAGGACATTGACATCTGATATATAACAATTCTCATTTGATCTATCTCCTCTCTTTTCTGCTCCTATTCCTGGCTCCTATGCTTAACCCTTACCCTACCAGACTATCTTCTCATCTCTTTCCCCCTCCCTCTTATTATCGCACTCACAAGGCATCTAGTATGTGCTACCCTCTTGTCTCCACTGACTTACCTCACTCTATTAATTCGGGCCTTCTAAGGGCCTGGTATGTTGTAACAAGTCCCATTCTATTCTTGACATTGTGTTACATCTCATACTGAATTTTCACTGCATTACAGCGTGTGGGATCGCCTCTGACAACACTTCTAGCTCTGCATCTCTCTATACCTCTGCTACTCATTCGCCTCCCCAGCCCTAGGTCCTCTGTTCATCGTGGTGGCTCTGGGATTCTTTACCATTCTTCTTGGACTCCTACTTCTCCTCTTACTGGTCTCCCTATTTTCTCTTCTTTCTAGTACCATTTCTCCTCTTTCTGTAAATCATCCTCTGTCTCCATCCTTACAATTTATCGACCTCCTGGTCCTTCACTGACTTTCTTGATCATCTCGATTCTCTACCATCAGTTCTTCGTCCTTCCTCCTCTCTATGTTGTCTTCTTGGTGACTTTAAGTGTTCCCATCGCGTTGTTTCCAATTAGTCACAGCTTTTGTTTCCTTATTGACGACAATTATTTAAATGTTATTCCTTCCTGCCTCATCGGTCATGCTCTATCTTCAATCTCATGTTTTCTTCACTCCCCCTCTTCTAGAAGTTTATTTTTGCTTATCACATTCACTCTTCGGATCAAAATGTTCTTGCTCTCTCTTTCTCTCTTCCTTAGCCTTCCAGTTTCTCATACTCACCCCTAATGTCATTCATCAGAACCTTCGATCTTTCAATTCTTCCTCCTTTCTATCCTCTCTTTATTCTTCTCTTCCCACTATCTATTCTTCCTCCCTCAAATCCCACTGACGAAGTTGCAAATTAATTTCACTCATCTCTCTCATCTACCTTTGACTGTAATGACACTTCCTGCTCCTTTTTACACCTTCCCACAGGGCCCCCTGCCCTGGCTCACCTCTGATATTACCTCTCTTCACAAAGCTGAATGTCTTGAAAGAAGTCTCCATTCCCCATGACCTTTCTACCTACCATCTCTGCATTCCTTGTATGATTCAGCCTTGCTTCCAGCCAAAAAAATCTACTTTTCCCAAATCACTGTATCCCTTTCTCATCATCCTCATTGTCTCTTTCAGATTTTAAATACAATTCTTTCTCCTTGCTCTCCTGATCCTTTTCTTCTTTTGTCCCTCTCCTCCTCTGACTTTGCTAATTAGTTCACTGCTAAACTTATATCTCCCGATTCTTCCTTCACTCCATCTGCTGCTCATTTTCACCCTTCCTGTTGACTCTACCCACCAACTCCTTATCTTCCTTCTCCCCTCTCTTATCTTGCTACCTCTACCCTTCCATTCCCATCTGACTACCTCCCATTGGACCCTTTTCCACCTGCTCTCATTCCTCAAATCTATACTCATCTCATTGTATATCTCACTTGTCTTATCAACTCTTCTCTTATGAATTGTTTTCCTTCATTGTTGAAACACATGCTCATTCTTCCCATTCTGAAAAAAACCTCTCTTGTTCCCCTGCCCCCAATATTGTCTGCCCCATTTCTCTTTTTTCCTTCCACTCCCTAATCTTCAATTCACTCAAATGAGACAGCTCTCTTACATTTCCCTAACACAGTCCTCACTGCATGACATTCCACTCTTTCTTCTCGGCTTGTTTGCTGCATGTTATACTGTTGATCACCTGGTCCTTCTTTCCACTCTTCTTTCCACTCTTCATTCCTTAGGTGTTTGTAGATCTTTAATTCAATTGTTTAATTCTTAACTCTCTAATCATTCCTATTCAGTCACCAGAGCTTATCAAACCTTTCCTTCCTGCCCCATTCTTTACGGGTTTCCTCAAGGGTCATTCCTATGTCCTCTCCTTTTCTCGCATTATTCTATCCTACTTCCCATGCTTATCTCATTGAATACTCTTTCATTTGTTCTGTATGCTAGGACACCAAAATCATCTTCTCATTCTCCACCTCACATTCATTGCGCTCTATTGTCTCTAACTGTCTTTTTGATATCTAATGTTGTCTTCTCACTTCGTCACATCAAAACCTCTAAAGCTGAGATACTCTTTATCACTGCTACTTCTATGCCATCTCTTCTTCTCCCTCCACTAATCGTTCCCCTTCTTCCTTTCCCTTTTCTTCATTGGCGCATAACTAAGGAGTTATTTTTGACCCTTCTCACTCTTTTTCTCTTCATATCTCTACTAAAACTCGCTCCCATCGCTATGCTATCTTTAGTATTCATTGTGTCCATCCCTTTCTTTCTTTTCATGTTGATAAGCTACTTCTTACATCTCTATTCTTTGCTCTTATTTATTATTGCTCAGCCCTTCTCTTTGATCTTCTTGCTTCTCATCTTGACCACCTTCGCTCAATATGTAATTCATCCATTTGCCCTCTCTTTTCACTCAACCGCCCCCTTTTATTTCTACATCTTTGCTTTCGATATCACTTCTTCCGTTTGAGTCTTGCATTCTCTTCCACTGTCTCTTTATTGTCTTTAAGTGTGTCTATGATTTCAACGCCTCCATCTTTCATGACTTATATTACTTTACTCCCCCTCCCCAAATACTGTGGTCCCAGAAACATTTTCTACCCTCTCTTCCTAAACCTTCCTGTGTTTCTTCTCATTTCCGTTCCTTTGCCGTACTTGCCCCAAAACTTACTTTGGAAATCTCTTCCTCTATCGATCTGTACCTCTTGGTCTTTATGCATTTTCCAATCCAATCTCGAAACACATCTTTTATCTGCTCTTTCCAATAACTGACTGCATTTTTCCTCTACCGCTCACTAATCTTTCTGGAATGTATCTGCTCCATTGGTTGAATCAATACTTTATTTGTTCAGCACTTTGACAAACAAGCTATAAATCAAATCCAATACAAATACTAAATGCATTCCCACTGTGAGAAACCAGAAGGTGTTTCACCCACTAATCTCCGGGATCGTTCATCCAGGTGTCCAGGACATGGCCATCACTTTTGGATCCAGTTCCTGGGGGAGGACCAGTGCAGGAGGATCACCTGGGTGAGGGGACATTGGGGAGTGGGAGTGGGACAGTGGATGGTGAGACGCAGTATCCCCTTCCCTGTAACACCTTTACCCCATCCTACCAGGTTGGATACTTAGAAGCTCAACCCCCACCCCTTTCACAACATGAACACTTTCTCAGAGACAGCCCGCTATGAGAGAAAACAGACTAAAACTCAAGCAGTATACCTGACGTGTCCCAATGCAATATTCAGCAATTACCACCCATCACGCTCACCTGACTTCAATTACACTTCCCCACATGGATAAAAGGTGGAGCACGAGAGCACACTCCGAGCGAGGTAAAGCACATGAGGAAACAGCAGTTCCAAGATGGCAGTTTAACATGAGGAGAAAGACAGCGAAACTGAAAGGGATTGCAAAGAAGGATGTTCCCTTGACCTTTTGGACAAGGAGCCGTTACTTTCATGAAGCCTCAAAAATAGAAAGCATAAGACCAGGAAACCATGCTGAGGAATCCTGCATTGTGTGTCAGAAGTACCCGGGGCCCTCCCACATCAATATTTAAGGCAGGGAGAAACGCAAGCTGCCGTGGTACTGTCCTTGGCCTCAACAACAAAGCAGTGTCAGTGAAATCAACACAGCCACTGAGTTGGGGAGATTGATACAAGACCAGCCTGTGTTGAAGCCAAGGTTGCAACATTGTATGGTGAGCTTGAAATTAACATTGTATGAAATGCGGGTGATAAACAACGCGAGTAAAGTTGAACTCCAGATGAATGATTGAACTTTGAAACCAAGATATACGATACGTTCAACAGAGAGGTTCAACACTGCAGGCATAATCAATCGAAGGTCTCTGTAAGGTGTCCAGCTGAGAGTTGACAAAAGTTGAAGAGCGGCAAAGGATTGTGAATTGAAGTGCTCCTGCAACAGTCAAGCAAAATCCTGTGCACAATCGAAAGTCTTTGATGTTGATACAGTAAAGAAAGTTGATGGAAAGATAGATAAAGTTGGTCCTAGCCCAGCAGAGGGAGATCAATTGAAAACTTTGTATTAAAGCAAGTTTGTGTTACAATAGATACATTGGACCAAGCCCAACAGAGGGAGACTGATTGAAGATTTTGTTTTACAATGGATCTGAGCCTGATGGAGGGGAATCTGAGATGAATAGTAAATCACCTAAGAAAATTGAGTGTATATGTAAATTTGAACTTTGTGTTAAAGTGGATCTGAGCCTGACAAAGGAAATCCGAGGTGAACAGTAAATCACGTACGAAAGTTGTGCATAGGAGAATTCTGAAAAGGAAAGGAACAATATTATTTATTTGCTGCATCAGTCCCTCTTAAAGAAGAGACTTTGAATGGCAAATAGACTTTGGCACAGAAGGCCATGATGTTAGAGTTTTGAACAGCACCCTTGCGCTAGGGAAGACCGAGACTGTGCAAAGAGTGAGTGTGCCGCCTTATCCCATGCTGAAAGCATGCAGAAGGGAAGCCAATGGCTTGAATATCCTGACATATCATTTCTTGAACAATTTTCTTTTGTATAACATTGTTTCCCACACTATTTGTATTTAGAGGTAAGGATTGGCAACAGGTTTATTAGTATAGGCCCTTTTATGTTTGATAAGACACCACTAGGACTGTGTTATTATTATTTGATGGTCGTAGCTTGCTCCCATCTTTAGATTTCGGATTAATTTGGCTTTTTTCAAAACCAAATGAAGTTCAATAAACACTCTTGAACTGTGGTCACTCGTGTCTGCCTTACTGTTGATACCATGCCTTCCTTACACCACCCTTCAGGCTCCTCTGGTAGACGGTTCCTCCAGCTACCCATCTGGCATCACTTTATATCATTCTGCATTGGCTATGGCCTAGTGTCCATGCATATGTGGTTTTACCATGGGTGGATGGATTTTTATGAGTGGCCAGTTACAACTTCTGTGTTCCATCTGATCATGAGAGTTAGCTTGTGTGATACTAGTGGCTGGTGGCTCTCAAAGAAAATTATCCTCATCTGAAAGATAGGTGGTAGTTGAACAAGGTATCTTCCACTTGTTTTCCTTTCCACTCTATGTGGTAAGCGTATTCAATATGATGTTGTTGTATTCACATGCAATTAAGTTGAATTGATTGAGACTTCATTTGGGGAAAAGTTAACTTAAAAACCCTAAAGGAGAATAACATAATTAGCTATTTAACATAGCTATTTTCAGTCCTTTCCATTTAGTGGTCGCACACCATGATCTGTACCCAAGGATGTGTAAATTATGCATTTAAGGTGGAGGATCCCTCAGCGGAGGTTTCATTTTTATGTCGCCCTTCAAACAATTACAGTGGTGGAAATGTAATTAATGAATACAAATGGTCATGCTGAAAACTAGCGCTTCAATTCACGAAGCAGCAGGACAGAGAGAGTTCAGAAGAGTCATCTATCCTTTGCTCGTTCCTGGACTCCTGTCATAGCAAACACAATAGAAATGCCACAGAAGGGCTGTGCTTCTCAAATTTCATCCATCTGTGGACATGGAAGGCACATTGGGATATGCAACCAAAATTTGACGCATGTGAATTTTGTGGTAAGGTCAAAATGCATGTGGAATTCAGCCCTAATTCAAAATGTATTAACCTTCCCCTCTGAAGGGATACAACTTAAATAATTTATCCAAAGTCTCCATATTTTGAACATCTTTGATCTCATCAGTGACATTGTAACAGGAAAAAACTCAAAACTGCTACACGAATAAAGACTTGGGGCCTCATTACGACCCAGGCGGTAAGTTACCGCCTGGGTCGTACCTTTACCACCATGGCGTAAACTATGTTTACGTCATGGTGGTTGGCGGACTTACCGCCCCATTCCGAGGTCGGCGGGGCGGTAAGTCCCCAATCCCCATTTACCCTTCCCCATTCCCATTTTTGCCCCATAGGGCATAATGGGAGTGGGGAAGGCGTTAATTACGCCACCGTAAATTACGGTGGCGTAATTAACAACATGGTCCCTTAGCGCCATGGATTTTAACACCTGCTAAAAGCAGGTGTTAAATCCGCCATGGCGCTAAGGGACCTCGGAATCAGGCGGTAAGGGTCGGCGCTGTTTACGCTGCCGTAAACCCCTTACCGCCTGAGTCGTAATGAGGCCCTTGGTCTCTGACATAAGGGAAGCTTGAATTTCACAAGATCAATTAAAACGGCAGGGCAAACTGAGCATTTCACCCTTCCTAGGTCCATAAATCAAGTTCCATTCAAAGTGGTGTAATAATAGCACCTGCTATTACAGTGCTTAGAAGCTAGAGGAGTCTAGCAGTATTCAATATATACAACCACAATATTATACTTATTATTAACATTATTGCTATAATGATTGTTATAATTATTATTAATATTTTAGTTATTGTTATTGTTATTATTATTATACATGGCAGCCTGCAATATCTGTATAAAAGCCTGAAAATAATGTTCTTATTACGGTAATCAGTATTCGGCTTCTGTTACGCTCACCTGATCTCCGCGGGGGTGTTGGGGCACAGTTGGGGCCCTCCCTGGAGTTGACTCCCCATGACTCTACCCTCAGCTGCTATAGGGTTGACTGCTCTGGTCACTGGCAAAGCCCTTGGGAGAAGGTGAGAGGCAGTGAAAATGCGGCGGTTGGATTGCGATCCCCCTCAAACTCCTCTTGCCAGAATGAGAGAAGCATGCGTTTTCCCATAAACTCTCACCTGTTGTTTAGTAAAGATGAGCTCTCCGTCCTGCTACTCTTAAGCAGGGGTGCTGTAGATAGACCTAGTTGATTCACTGGTCTGTATACATGATGGCCCAGACCGGCTGCGACCAATTCCCCTTTTGAGGTAAGGGTTCGTAATAATGATCATTGTTCGTAAGTTTTTGCAATGTCTTTTCCAACGGTTCTGGCTCGTAATTCTAATAATGTCTTTCTTTTTCCCAATAGATGTGAAGATGGCCCCGCAGGGTCGTGGTGTTGGGAACAAGCCAGCACGGTGCCAGAAGGGTGATGGAGCAGCTCCACTGGCAGGTAAGTGGGTTCTTAGGCAAAACGCAAGGCTTAGGTATTGCGCGGCCAAGCATTAAGTATTTATGCAGTTTCTAACCTTGTGCGTTCCTTTTCTCTTGCAGGGGTAATCCGGCATCGACTGGCGGAGAGCGGCGGTCTGAAAACCTGTCAGCGGCTGGTAGATGGAATATCCCAGAAGACCCTGGACGAGAAGAAGATTCCTGAGTAGGCGCGCTCGGACAGGTGGGGACGAGGCAAGCTGCAGGTGATGGATTTGCAGGAACAGGTAAGGTGTGCACTGCATTGAGAGCGATGGTATGGCGATGGCATGGCTGGATTAAGATGAGATGCGCGCTGTGCTGTGAGCGATGGTATGGCTGGATTCAGGTTTGGTGCGCGCGGCACTGTGAGCGATGATATGGCTGGATTCAGGTAAGGTGCGGGCAGTGATGCAAGCGATTATATGGCTGGATTCTGGTAGGATGCATGCATTGCAGAAGATATCCAGGTCCAGCGTGCAGAGCTGGAAGCAGGTGAGAGCTGCAGACGGTGGAGAGTGTTACGCTGCTCAGGGCAAATTAATGCAAAGCCTCTACATGCGGGTGGGGCTGGTTTAAATAGCCTGGCTCCAGCCACTCCCCTTTAGCCCCGCCTTGTGGCCCCACCTCACCACTCCCATAGACTCCTGCTAGTGCCTGCCAATGACTTCTAATGGCCACGCCCGACCTGAGAGCACGTGCATTGGATTCAAAGTGTGCAGAGCACACTTCCTTATGAGCCTGGCGCCAAAGGCGCCAGCACAGGGTCCATTTGGACCCTTTAGACGATGAAAGTGTTGGCCCTGGGTTGGTGGCCATGACAGCTTCAGTTGTGATATCACAATGTCTGCTGCTGGAGCCAGCAGAGAGAATTTCAGCTGTCATCGCAGCACTTAATTAAAGCTCTGAAAAGCTTTTCACATTCCTTGCTTGTGGGTTTTTGTGACACATTGCAGCTGGTAATTGAAAAGGAACTGTTTATAGTAGAGTTTAACTAATGTGAGCAAGACTCTGAATGTTATTACTTACCTTAAAGAACAAAATGAACTTTTTTTCAATACATTTTATTAAACTATTTTTCTGTAACACATTAGGAGCCGCATGTTTTTTTTAAATCCAAGCATATCCTGTCTTGATTATAAGAAAATTGAAGGTTTATTACATTATGTTAAGCAACTGCCAAGGTATGTTTCAATGTATTTATAAGGAATAAAATACCCCCTTACCATACATAAAAAGGGTATTGCAAGTCAGCATGGAGTTCCTTTCCACTTTATGCTTTTAATTGTAGTTGATATAATTAAAGACAACTAGAAAGTCATACTGCTTAAAATATACAGGTTTTGAAATCAGACTTTGGGAATTATCTGTCCAAACTGACCCAGGGTCTGATGATGTATCTACTCATCCTACCTTATCTATAATAATCTATAAAACACAACGAGGAGAACAGTTCACGGTGCGTAATGACATGGTGAATTAGTTAAAAAAGGCAGAGTTGACATCCTCAAGAAACCATAGCACTGTAACGCTGCACATAATCAAGTATCACTTTTTCTTTTGCTACTGAAAACGATATCAAACAAAACATAAACATGAATTTCAATTGATTTAAAAAATGTTCTCGCTCAGTCCGCCTTGTAGAGTTCTTAGCAGCAGAGATAACTTTTGGAATTAAGTTCTCGGGTTTCATACAACAAATTTTTCCTTTTTCTAAATAGAGAAGTTTGTAAAATCCAAGTAGTCTTAATAATTATTCTTTCAAATGTAGTAATGAGATGAAGTATGTATAATGTGTATTGTTTAATGATCAATCTCTGTCTGTTTTAGATAATGTATTGCAAGATTGTTTTGTGTAAGGTTTAATATTTAACACAATATAAAATTAAAAGCTTATTAAAAATAATTCCTGTTGCCATTAATCATTGCCTTAATTTGTGCAATTACACAATAGTGATTGGAGTGATTGGGTGAGGTTGGCTGGGGGTTGGTATTGTCTATTAGTTATTATGCATTATAAATATTGAGTGATAGTTGACACTTTCTCGCATCAAAACTTTAACAAACATTTTTATGAAGAAATTGGTTGATAACAGCAAACATGATTTATGTTTTTTTCTAGTTGTCAACTAATACCTTTAATAATACTGCTCTTAACTAATTCTGAAAGCACCAGAAGAGTTAACGTGGACAATAGTCAAGTTCAGCAATCTTACCAGTCTGCAACATTGTTCAAAGTGTTCTGAATTTCTTCAAATTGTTTTGCAATTACCTTCTTCTGCCTACAGTTTTGGTAGTAATATTTTATCAAATAAGGTCCCAATATCTGCCTCAAGGAGAATGATGCCCTCCTTGAAATGGACCCTTTGGAAGTCGAAAATTCATCTGAGATTCCCTTGGTTGAGGTTATCATACATAATTTGAATCTTGTAAAAACTGGCACAATTCTAGATTTACATCTCCAAAAAGATCAATTTCATTTTAGGAAGATCTGTTTAAATTAACACCCATAATGGATGCATGATTATAAAATACTGTGATTATTTGTAATGCTCTCAATTTATCTCGCAGTGCCCCCCTTTTCACTTCAATTGGCCCTGTTTCTCTTGCTGAACCACCTATACTGCAATTTCTGCATCAGTATTGTTAAAGGAGAGCTATATTATTATTTACTCTTGGCTCTTTCCATGTTCTTCTAATTCACATTGTTTGTATTTATTGATATTTGCTTTCTAACACTTGTTTTGTTGTTCTACAGCTTTGTATGGCATAGTGCTTTGCTCAATGTTCATATTGATTGTTTTTTACAATGTGCCTCTTAAAAAATGTTTTAAAAGCCAAAAGGTGTACAACTGACACTACGTGTCTTATTGTTTTGCTAATCTTAAAGACATAAGAAAATTAAAGAAATACAAGACATTCCGCATATTATGAATTTTGTCAGGGTTGGTTGTCTGAGCAACAGTATTTCTCTAGGACATAGTTTCCAAAGGTTCTTAATCACTTCCCTCTCTTCAATGCCACGCTTCTTAGGATTATTTAAGTGATAATCTTCTTACCATGATCGTCTCCTCTGATGAGCATCAAAGGTACTTCTGTGAAAAAAGTGAAATAGTTTTAGTATGCTATTAACTATAGACAGCTACAGTGTAGGAATGAAGCCAGAGTTAAACATTTAGAATAGACTTAAAAACTATCCTTATACATATGTTTTATTATTGACAATTGTGTTACATTCATAGTATGAACAATTAGCAGATTCTGCACATGTTTTTGATGACAACTTTAAATACCATGTGATTTCCCAATTGAGGAGTTTCTATGGTTTTCCAGATCAGATTGGCTATGATGTGGCCAGTAACTAGGCCTCGATGAATGTGTTACAACATGGCTTAAATAGGAACACCTGGGGACATGTGGTTGTGGCTCCAGGCTTAGGATATGTTAGCAAGTTTAGGGATATTTAGAGTACTTGTAGGAATAAGGGCATGATTAGAATGTTTGTCACCAGGTTGGAAATGGAGAATTATGATTGGATTTGCTCACACAGCACTCTGGGACACTTAAAGTGATTTGGAAGGTGTGAACATCACAAGTGCCATCATCAGACATTTGTGGAGATGGTTGACACACCAGCAGCTAGAGAAGACACATGCCATCATGTGACACTATGCCGGGGCGTAGGAGTGGGAGGAGCTTGAAATTCCACGGGCAGCTTGCGGGAGTAGCACATTTGCCTGATTTTTATGTGAGGCAGCAGCTGGGGTTTAGGGTGGGGGTGACACACAAGTCAGTGTACTCACCACAGAACGAGTGGAAGAGATATGTGGAATTGGGGGACAACTGGGAGAAGGAGTAGGAGGAGCCAGAAAACAGAGAGAGCAACTCTGGGGGTAATCACGCTTGCCTACATTTGGATTTTGCTGGGTGGGAGCAAAAGATATTTGGAACGGAACACATTAGTTAATCTCTATGAGTGAGTTGATGAGACATGTGCCATCGGGTGTCATATGGGAGAAGGAGCGGGAGCAGTGTATCCCCAAAGATATCTTGTGGGACAGGCACACACATGACACACTCGCCCGTATCCATCTCTTGGAATGAGTGGACAAGACAAGATCATCAGATCTAGCTCTTCCCACTCCTCGTGGGAGTGGGAAGAGCTAGATATCAAATCACAGAGGGCCACTTGTGGGAGAGCCATGCTCACCAGCGATTGTGGTGATGGAACAGCAGTGAGTTTGGTGACACATATGGACACATTTAATATGTCAGCAGCCAAATGAAAGAGAGGCATGATGAGATGTTTTGCTTGTGGTTGTTTCACTTCTGCAGCAGCAGTTACTGTGTACACGGGAGAAGTCAGAATTGCATGTGAACAATTGAAGGAATCAATATGCTCATGTTCTAATCCCCTCCTCCCATCAGAAAACACATATGGATACATGACAAAGAACATTCAATGAGATTGACAGAAGAGGTTCACTTTCACTTAAATCGAGCATCTCATGTGTAGAAGGTGGGGGTGTGCAGATCTTAGCTAAGGAAGATCAGTGAAGAACATCAGATGGAAACTTAAGCAGTGTGAGAGGACTGAATATACCAGGCGCCCATCTCTTCTGCCCCGATACACTGGGTCAGGAAATATTGATGATGAGTTGGGATAATTATCAAGATAAAGAATATGCTGCATCATAGTGCAGGCAGGAAACACAATTGCTGCAAGACTCAGGTGAAAGAGGACAATGCCACAACAGATGGAGAGGTTGTAGTATTTATAGAAGATTATCGCCTACTCACAATCAGTCTCTTTAAGACACAGACATCTGGTTTCAGATTTAAATGCACATGGCATCATTCTGCAGCATCAGGCACACCACCAGTTCCTTAACCCCAGCCTATTGGTTGCAATCCCACAAGCATGAAAGTTAAAGGTGTGGCAGCACTTCTCAGAGAATTAACAACAACCAAAATTGTCAATTTGCCCACTCTGCTGGAAATCAGCATGCCAAGGTAAGGGAGTGGCATACTTGGGTACTACAAATATGCAGCAGTCCTTTATGGTGTGTCACCATGCAAAGCCATGGGGAGGGGTCAGAAAATCTGAGGTGCACCCACACCCATAACATTAGACAATCGGCATACCTCCACCAGCTGCACAATTGCCCCTAAAAATGATGCACCTGTAACAGTGATTGGGATTGGAATAGGACACAAGTTCTGCCACCTGGGCCACAGCAGCCCATAGCAGTGATCCCCTCTTTCAACAGTGCACTATTATTGAAGTATTTGAGCGTGTCAAGAAATATCACAAGTCTAATAGCTACAGACAGTGGCCCTCATTACGACCCTGGCGGAAATCGAAAAACGATGGCGGAAATGCAATACCGCCATCGAATAGCGCTCGGTGCGATTATGACCCGTCACCGTAAAGTACGATGCCATTAGCGACACCTTAGTGAACGCCAACGTTAACTGCACCAAGTACGCGCACGCGCGCCATGCGAAACCGTAATTACCACCATGGCGCAACGGTACGCGAATTCTGACCCTAGCGGACATTTACCTAACGCCATCAAGCATGGCGGAAAGTACCATTCCACCATGGTGAGAAGTACGGCATCGCGAACCAACCGTAAAAGGCCCTACTGAGTGCCCGTACACCACTCCCTGGCCACATTGCACAACTCCTCGTAGGTGCAATGAAGTCACACAATGCAACCAGTGAAATGTACAAGTCACCCATGCATGCCAACGAACAAAAGAATGTAGGGGCTCCAAGTGCCTTGTGAGTGGCCATCCATATTTGCCATGGCACCATTACCGTACTGATGCAGCACAGGCATGTGAAGGTTCAAGTACAGCAACATGAACTGAAATATGAGACAAACAAAAACAGGCCCCCCATCGCTTGACACCAGTGTAAGGCAACATTCAAAGCAGTATCTTGAGTGAGACTGCACCAGCCCTGTACTCCTGCCAGTAAACAAACCAACCATCAGCATAAGCACGTACCACACAAGTTGGCAGAGTGACTGAGCAGCCAGGCTCATCTCAAGAGGGGCCAATGGGAGCTGCAGGGCACAGATGGCACGAATACAGAAGCTATTCCAATGGACATGACCTCAGTCTCCCTCCAAGAAACGCACGCAAACACAGGCACCTGTGACCAGCCATATTCTGAAAATCACATCATTCCACCAATCCACCTGGCTGACCGGCATCTGTTACACAAAAGCTAATCCCCCGCCCCTGAGCATGACATCATTAAAACAGTCATAATGGCAGCCCCTATCCCTGACCTCACTGGGCTTCGTAGGCAAACGCGCCCAGTACAGTACCACGCAACTATACTCAGAAGCCGGAACCCAATGCAGATCTTCTCACAATACATCGCTCCACAAATAGGAATATGCTACATTACTTGCAAAGAATAACGCTACACGGTCAATATCATAATCAAAATTTAATGCACAAAAAAATCACCAAGCCCATACAGCTATTAGGTCATGAACTCCAAAATATATTTCATCATTGTGGGCTGCATCCGCAATAAATGACCAGCCTCTTCTTGTGTGACGCCCTGTTCCTTCATGGTACACAGGGGCTACATTCACGTTCAAAAAGGCAACATGGAAGCACCTAGAACCGCAGGGCCTTCCCATTAGGTAGGCACTAGTCCAGCTGAAAGGTCGATATGTTGCTCCTAGCCACTAGTACTGCGTAAGGGCATGTGGCCCATTGGCGATCGTCCCATAAGATCGTAATGGTGCTCCACTGATTAACACGAAGCAGCAGGTGTCGGGAGTAAAAGCCATCTGCAGGAGTGGCATACAGATGGCAGCGGCAAAAGGGGAGGAGATACCTGTCACCCAAATGAAATGAAAAAGAATAGTATGGGCATCAGAACTTCATTTGAATTACTCACTTCAATGATCACACTAAATCCACAGCCATATGCATGCTAGCCCACTCAAAAGGATTATTCCCACCCAAAAATCACTTGCGAATCATAACTTATAAATCGAGGTGAAAACACCATTACAAACGCGTGTTTGTGTGCATGCGTCTGTTAAAACAGATTCCATTAGATGGGATTAGTAACGTGCATAGATACAAGTGTTTGAAGGCGCGTCGAGACAGGGAGGGTTCAACAAGGGCAGATAGACGATGGTCCCACTATGGCAGCCCTGGATCACATAGCGCAGGGGAAGTGGATAGATTGCAAAAAGCCATGTACATGGCAAACTCTCTATTAAATCATCTGTCCATGCATCCATACATCATTCCCTCATCCCGGTATGAAAACGCCTGATTATTTACTCACATAACATGTGAAATTTCCATTGAGTCTGTGCGTAATGCAGTCTGCAAAATCCACTGTGCTCCAGCCCGGAATTCCAGTGTTGTGAAGTAACATGTATTTGGGAACGTCCGGCCTTATCGTCCACTACGCTATTGCGCTTCCCATACTATTCATATCAATCATTGCATTCTCGCCATGGCCCCTGTCCGAAGGACATTAAACAATAGAACTTTATATCTGCAGTCAGACCTGTGGGCGTCTCCTCGCCGCTAGCTGAAAACCGAAAGCGCTGTCCTTCGAATTCCTCATTTGCAACATCACGTCGAAAAGACATCTGTGACCGCTTGAAATCACAAATCCATCCATGTAGTGCGGCAGTGTGTGAAAATGGCAACTGGCTTCACTCACAAATGGGACGCCCCGCCCGTCGGTGAACCGCAGTACAGTGCTGCATGAGGGTCCACCGTTAATCGAGTACTACATTCCACTGACCCTTCACAAGTTTGTTCGCGACTGCAAAGATAGTATGTGAAACAATGGGACCATAGCAGAATGAACATATGAACCAATATTTCACTGCCATCGGGATTAAATGCATGATTGTAATAGCAAGATGCCATGCGTCGAATTGCAGCGTTGTGTGCGGGACGTGCTCGCCCAAAGGGGATTGCAGCTTGCACAGGTGGAATGAATCACCACAGGTGGAGGCTATACAGCCTGAAAACACATAAATTGCACACCCAACCCCCTCCCACAACCACACCCACTCCAAAATGCTACCGGCAGGACTAGCGATGTTGGCCCTGGGGGACCTGATAGCACTGCAAGTACTCCAACTTCAAGAAGAAGACGAACACCAACTACTACAACAACCGGCCGCACAGAGAGACGCAGGAGGAGGAGGAGGGCAAGGCAGGGCCAGCAAGGCCCACCAGCACAGCCACTACCACCACGCAGGCAGTCCGCAATCCCACGCCTCCGAGCACATCCGTTCAACCTCACTGATGAGCAGATCCACACCCTCTACCGTTTGGACCGGGACACCATAACCGCCATTGTGGACATGACACACGCTGACATTGCCAGCATGATAGATAGCCCAACCGCCATCCCACCCCTACTGAAGGTGGTGTCTGTACTCCACTTCCTGGCCACAGGCACCTACCAGCACACAGTCGGACAGTTGCATGGCATTTCACAGCCACTGTTGTCATGGACACTATTGCAAGTGCTCGATGCCCTCCTGAAGCACGCAGACGACTACATCTCTCTACCACGCTCGGAGCAGGAAATTACGAACACAAAAGTGGGATTCCATGCACTTGCCGGCATACCGGGTTGCATTGGTGCCATCGACTGCACCCATGTGGAATTGGTTGTCCCACATGCCACGGAGGCCCAGTACCGCAACCGAAAACAATATCATTCTCTTAATGTACAAATGGTGTGTGACTCCAACAGGATCATTACACATTGCTGTGCCCGATTTCCTGGATCAACCCATGATTCTATGGTCTTGAGAAACTCTACAATACCACGCTACATGGAGCGACACGCAGGGAACAGATCCTGGCTACTCGGTGAGTCTCATTTCATGCATGATAATGTGGGGTATGTGATGCGGCAATGACCTGGCAGGAAGGGGGGTGATGCGTACGTAGTAATGTCATTCCACAAACATCCTTTATTGTCCACATACAGGTGATGCCGGGTATCCACTGAAGAGATGGCTCCTTACACCACTCCGGAACCCACAGAACCAGCATGAGGAGGACTACAACCATGCCCACTCAC
Source organism: Ambystoma mexicanum (assembly GCF_040938575.1). NCBI lineage: Eukaryota > Metazoa > Chordata > Amphibia > Caudata > Ambystomatidae > Ambystoma > Ambystoma mexicanum. The sequence continues at coordinate 1,218,610,503 of NC_090921.1, read as the reverse complement.
GTACCCGTGTAGTCATAGAACAGGCATTCGGCCTACTGAAGGGTCGTTTCCGCTGCCTCAGCAGGTCTGGCGGGGCACTCCTGTACCGCCATGAGAAGGTTGCAAAGATGGTCATGGCATGTGTCATGCTACACAACATGTGCGTACGTAGAAATGTGCCCATGCCCCCTGACGCAGAACTGCAAGCACCTGAAGATGGTCATGGTGAGGGTGGGGATGTGGCAGCACCTCAAGGAGTCCGCGAGGCACAGGAGGGCCGTGAAATTCGTCAGATTATCATAGATTCATGCTTCTTGCACTCACGCCTGGTGGCTGATACATGGACACGGGACTTGTGGCACTGTGTGTGTCTGGGACATGCACAATATGGACTGTACGCCTATAAAGGCCTCGTACACAAAGATCAATGTCCACACATCTCATTGGATGATTGTGAAATGTTTATAGCATATGTGAAATTATGTTACACACCCCATCAACCCGCCACCCAAGTAAGCCCAACACACCCCCTCCACCCTCCTACCCCCCCCCGAACACCAGTGTCCAAAGATGCTCATTGTCAGTGGGCAGACGCTATTGCAAGCCCCCTCTCCGGGTATCAGGGGCACCCCTGCCTGTGGAGCGCAGGTACCTCCCAGATCTACGTTGGGGGCTGCCCTGGACGGAACTTGCAACGGATGATGTCTCTGCCTGCTCACGTCCATGCATGTCCCTAAGGGTTTGTGAGAGCTCAGTGAGCACACGGCGCACAGCGGCAAGTTCAGCACATACGTCTTTGGACGTCGCATGCAGTTCCCCCCTCAGGCTCTCGGTGCTTCTCTCCATTTGTACTCTCAGGCTCTCGGTGCTTCTCTCCATTTGTACCCTCAGGCTCTCGGTGCTTCTCTCCATTTGTGCCCTTAGTGTCTCTGTACTTCTCTCCATTTCTGCCCTAAGTGTCTCAGTAGATGTTTCTATGGATGCCTTAGTACCCCCACATTCATCAGCATGGTCCTTGAGGAGCGTGGCCAGTTGCTGCTGTTGCACGATCACCTGGTCGAGGGACTGTTGCCTCTGCTGGGCCATGGCCATTTGCGGTGGTGTCACAGAGGGGCTGATCACCTCATGTTGCCTTGACACAGGGCTTGTGGGGGATGGCCAGTCGTCGTCTTGTGGGTGCCCCTGCGTGGTATCCTCATGGTGTACGGGATGAAACAAACAGGGGGATTGAGACAGGTCATGGATGGATCCTACATCGACATCACCGTTTTCTGTGTCGGAGCATGCTGCCATTAATGCAGTGTCACCTATGGTGCTGCTGCCACCAGAAGCAGTGCCTTCTGTGGCATCCATTGGGGGGACCTGTGGTGGTGCTGTTGTGGGCATGCTGGCTGCTGGGGTGCCTGTTGAAGTGCCCTCCTGTGTGCTGCCACTTGATTTGTGCTGCTGCCGTGTCTTGATCCGTGCAGCTGAGGTGGAGGGTCTTTGGCCGTTGGTCTTGGCCCTCTTTGCAGGTGTGCTGGTAGGGGTGTCCTGGAGCTCGTCGTTTGAATCGGACCCTGTGGTGGAGTAAAGGAGGGCGAGCGTTATTAATGGGTCTGTGGAAATTGGAATGGCAATGTATCACATGCATTGGGGTGGTACCTGAGGGTGATTTGGGTCAGGGCCTTGGAGGTGGTTTCATTTTTGTGTGGATTGAGGATGCAGTTGTTTTGCAGCCTGCATTTAGGGTGTGCCTGCTGCACGTGTAGAGGGTGTTTTTAGGATTTTTAATTATTTATGTATTTAATGTGACTTTTAAAGTGCGCTATCAGGCCAATGTATGTGGACGTTCTCCTTGACATGTGTTTCTGTTGCACTATGTGGACACATGGTACTTCACATGATTGGCCATTGTGGATTTAGCATTGTTTTATTTGGCCCACCTACCTGATTCTTCGGATGTCTGCACTCCTTTCTCCATCCCTCCGACTCCCTCTATACTCTCCATTCCAATGGTGGAGGCAGAGATTTCTTCCCAGGGGGTCAACTTGATGGGTGATTCCGATCCTCCCCCGGTAGCTGTGGCAATGTTACGGTTGGCGGATAGTATGCTCCGTACGCGTATCCGCAAGTCGTCCCATCGCTTTCTGCATTGCTGTGGGTTGCGGGGTGCGGTCCCCACCGCACTTACCCGCTGTGCCACCAGGGCCCATATGGCCTTCTTGTTCGCAAGTGCCGTCCTGGTCATTTGCGTCGAGAAGACGACGGCAGCATTCTCCTGGAGGGTCTCTGTGAGCACGGTGAGTTCCTCAGGGGAGAAGTGGACCTGCCGCTTGCGATCGCACGCTTTTTTCGCTACTTTTCCCATTTTTATTGTTTTCACTAGGGTGGATGACGGGTTGGGATGTGTCTCAGGGTAGTATTTTTAATGGTTGTGTGGGAATTCTGATTTTATAGGTGTACGGCGTGCTGTTTCCCGTTCCGGGACCATGTTTTTACTTCCGTTTCCGTATATTTACGGTCACCGTATTTTCCGATTTCCGCTCATTACGGTGACCGCTATGATGGGTGGCGGAATTGCACCTAGGGCGCCGTACGACGGCGGTGAGGGGCATTTTGGGGACATTTCCGCCATGGCGTAGTGCTCATGCCCGATGGGTCAGAATTGGCCGCACTTTACTCCGTCGTGCAATGGCGGAAACGCTATTTACGCTATGGCGGTCAGGTCAGTTACTTTCCGCCAGGGTCGTAATGAGGGCCAGTGACTATTCAGTCCTGACCTGGCTTCAGAACTTTTGCTCTAATCATTTGTGTAAATTCTGGAATTTAGAGCATCATAGGAACAATTGAAGTTCACAGTTGTGTGTATGTCTGTGTGTGAATATGCACCCCATTCCTATAGAGACTGCAACTTAAATTGTGTGTGCCCCCTCTTCCTTGCAGGACTGCAACAAATGTAGGGGTGTGCACAACAAATGTTGTGTGCCCCCATTCTCTGTAGGAGTGTGATAGAAATTAGGTATACACCTCCTTCGATTTAGGACGACATAAAATGCACCATACACATATAACATGTAGCAAGCTTGCAACATTACAAACTAAGGCATTCATAAATTGTTAATCCTCCTCCCCAACACAGTTACCTTCCATCAATACCACCAGAAACACAGTGTCATTTAGGGGGTAATTCATAGAAATCGGCGCACAAGTGGAGCATGCTGCTGGCACACAGTGTGGGCTTGCGGCAGTCTGCACCAGCCGCGTGCGCCAAAACTATTTCAGCGCACAGCGTATTCATGGATTTCAACATCCATAACCAGCTGTGGCGCAGAATGGTGCAGAAACCCTGCAGCAGTGCCAGTAACACCCCCAATCCCACCCCGTGCGCCAAAAACATTGAATAATTCTCCTACATGGCGCAAAGGACCAGCATAAAAGCCCCCCCAAGCACGAAAACGTGTGTAAAAGTCCACACGCACCCCTCGGAATACACGTACTCCGCTCGCGCTATCGAAAACATGTGTAAAGGTTTATGCGCACCCCTCAGAATACAAGTACACCTCTCACGCAATTGAAAACGCGTGGAAAACTCCCCGTGCACCCCTCAGAATACACGTACCCCGCTTGCGCTATTGAAAACGCATGTAAAAGGCCACGCACACCCCTCGGAATACATGTACCCCTCTTGCACTATCGAAAAACGTGTGGAAAACTCCCTGCGCACACCTCGGAATACACGTACCCCGCTTGAGCTATCGAAAACATGTGGAAAAGTCCCTGTGCACCCCTCGGAATACACATACCTTACTCGCGCTAGCCAAAATGCATGGAAAAGTCAACGCGCACCCTCGGAATTCACGTACCGCATCCCACGAAGAGCAGGTACAGAGCTATGGAAACCCATGTGGGACCTTCAACCCGTGGCGAGGGAAAAACCCATGCGTGTTACGTCACAGACGCGCTTACGCGCTAAGGACCTTTCCTCAAATTACACACTGACGTGCTGTTTTTTCACGTGCCAAATCACTCTGTATCAGGCTGGCCACGCAACAACACACGGAAGACCACGCTCCTGCCCAGAAGGCCTAATTACTGCCCCCCAGAGCCCTTACCAGCCTCCCATGAGCCATCCGCTGCTGCCTGCCTGCTGCCATCGTGCCCTGCCATTTGGTGCCTGCACATCTGCCATCTGCAGGGGTCCAGTTGCAGTGACCACCCCTGCTGGAACAGAAGACTCCCGACTGAAGTACCATCACTCCACAGCCCAGCCCCAGGACCCAGTTGCCCACCCACACCTGCCTCGCGGTTGCCATGTCCGACACAACACCTTCCGGCACCAGTGGCAACCCCCAGCCAGAGAGGCAGAGGGCTACCAGCTTCAGTGAAAAGGGAGTTGGTATCCTGGTTGAGCAAGTTCTGGGGAATTATGATGCCCTCTTCACACCATCGCGTGCCGACAAGGAAGGATGGAAGGGGATCTGGAAGCACATAGTGGGTACCATCATAGCGGAGGGGGTGGCACCCCATGACATTAAACACGTCCAGAAGCGCTGGGGGACAACAAGTCCAGGACCCTCAAGAAGGCCCAGTGACTGATTTGCATATGGCTGGACCCCTTTTGCAATGGCACAGACGGGCTAAAAAACGGTGGTATGGAAGGTTGCCCAGAGCAATGCCAGTGGTTCAGATTCATTCAAAACCTTCCACCCATCACTTTTGTGCTTACTGTTTGTCTCACTATATGAGAGAGGGTATGCCCAGACGTGGGTCCCTTGCTCGCTGCGCCATAGGGAACCAAGCTGCACCTCACTGAGGAGGCCCAACAAGGCCGAAACATGTCTAGGGTTGCTTGTGTTTCCGTGCAGAGGGGACCTGGCCAAGCAGTTCGGGCTGGGCTGCTACCATTGGTGGCAGTACCTGACTGATTTGCATATGGCTGGACCCCTTTTGCAATGGCGCAGACGGGCTAAAAAACGGTGGTATGGAAGGTTGCAAAGAGCAATGCCAGTGGTTCAGATTCATTCAAAACCTTCCACCCATCACTTTTGTGCTTACTGTTTGTCTCACTATATGAGAGAGGGTATGCCCAGACGTGGGTCCCTTGCTCGCTGCGCCATAGGGAACCAAGCTGCACCTCACTGAGGAGGCCCAACAAGGCCGAAACATGTCTGGGGTTGCTTGTGTTTCCGTGCAGAGGGGACCTGGCCAAGCAGTTCGGGCTGGGCTGCTACCATTGGTGGCAGTACCTGACTGATTTGCATATGGCTGGACCCCTTTTGCAATGGCGCAGACGGGCTAAAAAACGGTGGTATGGAAGGTTGCCCAGAGCAATGCCAGTGGTTCAGATTCATTCAAAACCTTCCACCCATCACTTTTGTGCTTACTGTTTGTCTCACTATATGAGAGAGGGTATGCCCAGACGTGGGTCCCTTGCTCGCTGCGCCATAGGGAACCAAGCTGCACCTCACTGAGGAGGCCCAACAAGGCCGAAACATGTCTGGGGTTGCTTGTGTTTCCGTGCAGAGGGGACCTGGCCAAGCAGTTCGGGCTGGGCTGCTACCATTGGTGGCAGTACCTGACTGATTTGCATATGGCTGGACCCCTTTTGCAATGGCGCAGACGGGCTAAAAAACGGTGGTATGGAAGGTTGCCCAGAGCAATGCCAGTGGTTCAGATTCATTCAAAACCTTCCACCCATCACTTTTGTGCTTACTGTTTGTCTCACTATATGAGAGAGGGTATGCCCAGACGTGGGTCCCTCGCTCGCTGCGCCATAGGGAACCAAGCTGCACCTCACTGAGGAGGCCCAACAAGGCCGAAACATATCTGGGGTTGCTTGTGTTTCCGTGCAGAGGGGACCTGGCCAAGCAGTTCGGGCTGGGCTGCTACCATTGGTGGCAGTACCTGACTGATTTGCATATGGCTGGACCCCTTTTGCAATGGCGCAGACGGGCTAAAAAACGGTGGTATGGAAGGTTGCAAAGAGCAATGCCAGTGGTTCAGATTCATTCAAAACCTTCCACCCATCACTTTTGTGCTTACTGTTTGTCTCACTATATGAGAGAGGGTATGCCCAGACGTGGGTCCCTTGCTCGCTGCGCCATAGGGAACCAAGCTGCACCTCACTGAGGAGGCCCAACAAGGCCGAAACATGTCTGGGGTTGCTTGTGTTTCCGTGCAGAGGGGACCTGGCCAAGCAGTTCGGGCTGGGCTGCTACCATTGGTGGCAGTACCTGACTGATTTGCATATGGCTGGACCCCTTTTGCAATGGCGCAGACGGGCTAAAAAACGGTGGTATGGAAGGTTGCCCAGAGCAATGCCAGTGGTTCAGATTCATTCAAAACCTTCCACCCATCACTTTTGTGCTTACTGTTTGTCTCACTATATGAGAGAGGGTATGCCCAGACGTGGGTCCCTCGCTCGCTGCGCCATAGGGAACCAAGCTGCACCTCACTGAGGAGGCCCAACAAGGCCGAAACATATCTGGGGTTGCTTGTGTTTCCGTGCAGAGGGGACCTGGCCAAGCAGTTCGGGCTGGGCTGCTACCATTGGTGGCAGTACCTGACTGATTTGCATATGGCTGGACCCCTTTTGCAATGGCGCAGACGGGCTAGAAAACGGTGGTATGGAAGGTTGCCCAGAGCAATGCCAGTGGTTCAGATTCATTCAAAACCTTCCACCCATCACTTTTGTGCTTACTGTTTGTCTCACTATATGAGAGAGGGTATGCCCAGACGTGGGTCCCTTGCTCGCTGCGCCATAGGGAACCAAGCTGCACCTCACTGAGGAGGCCCAACAAGGCCGAAACATGTCTGGGGTTGCTTGTGTTTCCGTGCAGAGGGGACCTGGCCAAGCAGTTCGGGCTGGGCTGCTACCAATGGTGGCAGTACCTGACTGATTTGCATATGGCTGGACCCCTTTTGCAATGGCGCAGACGGGCTAAAAAACGGTGGTATGGAAGGTTGCCCAGAGCAATGCCAGTGGTTCAGATTCATTCAAAACCTTCCACCCATCACTTTTGTGCTTACTGTTTGTCTCACTATATGAGAGAGGGTATGCCCAGACGTGGGTCCCTTGCTCGCTGCGCCATAGGGAACCAAGCTGCACCTCACTGAGGAGGCCCAACAAGGCCGAAACATGTCTGGGGTTGCTTGTGTTTCCGTGCAGAGGGGACCTGGCCAAGCAGTTCGGGCTGGGCTGCTACCATTGGTGGCAGTACCTGACTGATTTGCATATGGCTGGACCCCTTTTGCAATGGCTCAGACGGGCTAAAAAACGGTGGTATGGAAGGTTGCCCAGAGCAATGCCAGTGGTTCAGATTCATTCAAAACCTTCCACCCATCACTTTTGTGCTTACTGTTTGTTTCACTATATGAGAGAGGGTATGCCCAGACGTGGGTCCCTTGCTCGCTGCGCCATAGGGAACCAAGCTGCACCTCACTGAGGAGGCCCAACAAGGCCGAAACATGTCTGGGGTTGCTTGTGTTTCCGTGAAGAGGGGACCTGGCCAAGCAGTTTGGGCTGGGCTGCTACCATTGGTGGCAGTACCTGACTGATTTGCATATGGCTGGACCCCTTTTGCAATGGCGCAGACGGGCTAAAAAACGGTGGTATGGAAGGTTGCCCAGAGCAATGCCAGTGGTTCAGATTCATTCAAAACCTTCCTCCCATCACTTTTGTGCTTACTGTTTGTCTCACTATATGAGAGAGGGTATGCCCAGACGTGGGTCCCTTGCTCGCTGCGCCATAGGGAACCAAGCTGCACCTCACTGAGGAGGCCCAACAAGGCCGAAATATGTCTGGGGTTGCTTGTGTTTCCGTGCAGAGGGGACCTGGCGAAGCAGTTTGGGCTGGGCTGCTACCATTGGTGGCAGTACCTGACTGATTTGCATATGGCTGGACCCCTTTTGCAATGGCGCAGACGAGCTAAAAAACGGTGGTATGGAAGGTTGCCCAGAGCAATGCCAGTGGTTCAGATTCATTCAAAACCTTCCACACATCACTTTTGTGCTTACTTACCCAGTGCCTCTTGGAAGCAGAGGATGCAGTGGGGTGCCCGGGCCAGCTTACCAACCAGCAGATGAGGGTCCTGGATGAGGGTCCTGGAGCGCATTCGCCCAGTGCTTCACCACCAGATCCTCAGGATGCAGGCCCATCTGGAGTCGAGTGGTAAGTGGCCATGCACTTATGTTAAAAAAGGGCATGTTGCAGTGTGCTGATAGTTAGCTACTTGGCTGCATGGGTGAAATGGGTCATGCGAGATGGTGCCACATGTGATTCCAGTCAGCCGTGACCCACACAGATGGTCCATGTGTAACAATGCATCATGCAGAGCAGCATGCGGAACGAACACATGTATGCATGCCTGTGTCTGTAATTTGACATGTTTGGGGTGTGAGAGATGTGTGCTGTTGTCATGGACATGCATGATGAACATGTCCGTGTGTTTGAGTAGTGTGTGCGCCATGGATGCATGACACATGTTGGTGACGATGTGTTGATTCACTGATACAGCCTAGTCATCCCTGTATCCACTGTGTCCGAGGGTATAGCGGGCCAAATGCATGACCCTCCAGTGACGTGTGTGCATGTGAGCAGTATGTCCCATGGTGCATGTGAGAACCAACCCACCATTGGATGCAACTACGGTGCCTTGGGCATGGATATCAATGTATGTTGTATGTGCCATGCCTGTTCCTGCATGTGTGTTGCCTGCACTGACCCATGTGTTGTGGAGGGACATGATGGAAGTGACGTTTGACAGTGTCACTCATGTGCTATTGCTTTGTGTCTAGGGGACTATAGTTCAGTACCCTGATGCTTGTGTTCAATGTCTCACTTTACACAGCAGTGAATGAAGAAGAGGGCGGAGACGGCGCTGTGGAGGAAAGCAGCAGGGATGGTTCCACCGGCCGGTGACGCAAGCGCCAGTCACCCTCCCAGGAAATACCATCAGCGAGAGGACTGGTGCTGCGTCTGCCACTATGGCTGCAGTGGAAGGGGTGGATGAGGCACCACAGAGGCCTGCAACGGCGGAAGACGGTGTGGAGCCATCCAGGTTGGTGGTGGGCATAGAGGAGGAGGAGGCTGCTACAGAGCCACACATGGGGCCTGGTGGGGGTGGTACCACTGGTGCAAGTGGTGCAGTCCAGGGGCAGGAGACAGCACAGGTTGCCGCCAAGGTGCCTGTGCATGTCTCTGTCCCTGACACTGTGATTGCATCACCATGCACCAGCAGGGATGCCCCGTCCCAGGCCCGTCCACAGGTAAGGGGGAGGTCCATGTCATCTGGCAATCCTCTACCTGTGGACCAGGGAACCCGTGACCGGATGGAGTCCGTCCTGATTGGTGTCGCGTTGCACACATGTGACATTCGTGATGACGTGCGTGGTTCCCGGGGGGACAAAGCACGTCATCACGAAGAGCTGTGTGCCAACGTGGCCCAGTTGGGAGTGTCCATGGTTGGGGGTTTCCTCCATGTGTCAGCCCCACATGCAGCCCTCTCCTCCTCTGTGCACACCATATGTCAGTCATTCTCTGTGCCGTCTTCCGGCCCAGATGCCACCAGGGCCCCCTGTGTATCTGCTCCAACCAACGCAGCCTGACTGGTTGAGATCCCATCCCTGCCACAGTCGGAAGTCGGCGGTCCAGCAGGGGTGGACACCCCACCAACTGGACCCCAGAGGATGGAGGATGTGCCGGCATCATCAGGCAGGGCACGTGCACGACGGCGCCGGTGGATTGCATCATCCCGGATGCCGTTGTGCTGGCAGCGGCAGTTGCGTCGGAGGCAGCGGCAGGCTCAGCGTGGGAGGTATCATGGCTCGGTGCCATCAACATCAGAGGGGCAGGCATCGGCCAGAAGGCAGGAGGACCCTGGATTGGGAGTGTCTTCCATGTGGCAGTGGTTGGGCCAGCGGATAGATGCGGAGCGGTGGCGGGCAGCGGAGGCACGGCTCACTATGGTCAGGGTAGAGGACTCAATGCACAGGGCATTGAGGTGGGAAGAGTGCCTCGAGGCAACTCGCAGGGAGTTGGAACAGGCCATGACTGCATCCCTGCGAGACCTCGAGGCCAGGGAAGAGGCCCACCTCCGTGACATCGACGTGGAGTTCGATGATGCCCTAGCCCCAAACATCAACCAGTGAGCCATTGGACTTGCCCGCCACCATTGTACATAGTTCATCAGTGTTAGATTTCCTTTGTTTTTACTTTTATTTTGGGGTTCATGGACATTTCTCCACTTCGTGTATATAGTTCATTCTTTATAGGACTTTTTTGTAGGTTTCTTTTTGTTTGTGGATCATGGACCATTTGGACTTCCATTGTATATAGTTACAGACTTGTACATACTTTCTTTTTACATTTTCCCATGGATCAATGGTTTTCTTTAATTTGGATTATGTTTTTCTAATAGACATTGGCAATGGACCACTTTTTCATCCAACATGACATATTTTATTTTTTCTTCATTGGATCAACATTTTCTTCTTTCTATTTCTCTCATTGGACATTGATTTTCAAGTTTCATTTCTTCAATGTCAGTTCATACTGTTGTAATATATTTGAGCTAACTTCAAGATTGGTGTTGTGTTCTATCATTCGTTGTGTGCATGTCTCATTGAACATTGCCTCAGTCATGCGTTGCCACTGTGTGGCTCTGTTGGGCATTCCTGCATGGGCATGGTGCTCCATTCAAGACTGTCATGGAATGGGTAATTTAGGAGTGGGTTCTGTGGATGGTTGCATGCTTGTACTGGGGGGCAAGGGGGAGTAGGGTTGGCATTAGGGACATGGGTCTGTTTTGTCAGGACATGTTGTTTGATGGGCCATGTGTTAGGGCCTGATGGCCGGTGCCCATCAATGGTGGGTGGGTGGGTGTGCAGGGGGACATGAGTCGGGGCCTGCTGGCAGGTGCCCATCAATGGTGGGTGGGTGGGGGACATGAGTTGGGGCTGCTGGCAGGTGCCCGTCAATGGTGGGTGGGTGGGGCAAATGATTTGCGGCCTGCTGGCAGGTGCCCGTCACTGGTGGGTGGGTGTGTGTGCAGGGGGATGTGAGTCGGGACAGGCTTGCAGGTGCCCGTCAATGGTGGTTGCGGTTGCAGGGGGACATGAGTCAGGGCCTTCTGGCAGGTGCCCGTCGATGGTGGGTGGGTGGGAGTGCCGGGGGACATGAGTCGGGGCCTGCTGGCAGGTGGCCGTCAATGGTGGGCGGGAAACATGTGTTGGGTCTCACAATTGCATGGTGCCATGTGGCCTCCTGCGGGGCATGGTCAGGGGTGTAGGGTAGTCCCATGTGGTGTGGGCTGACTGAGGGCATGGGGAGGGGGGAAAGGGCACACCCGAGGGCCCACACTGCCAATGCGCGTGTAAAAATCCACACGCACCCCAAAAAAAGAGAAAGGAAACTTACACCCACAGAACTATTTACAAAGGTGGAAGGCAAGTCCAACGGCTCACTTGTTGATGTTCCAGGCCAGGGCATCATCGAACTCCTGTTCAACGTCCCGGAGGCAGGCCTGTTTCCTGGTCCCAAGATCTTGCAGGTATGCAGCCATGGCCTCCTCCAACTCCCTGCAAGTTACCCCGAGGCACTCAGCCACCTCAATGCCCTGCGCATGGAGTTCTCTGCCCTGATCATAGTGAGCCGTGCCTCTTCCACCTGCCGCCACTACGCATCTATTTGCCAGCCCAACCGCTGCCACACGGAAGACACTCCCAATCCAGGGTCCTCCTGCCCTCCGGCCGATGCCTGCCCCTCTGATGTTGATGGCCCGAGCCATCATCGCTCCCACCTTGCTGCCGTGCATGTGCCCTGCCTGTTGATGCCTGCATGCCTTCCTCCTGTTGGGGTCCAGTTGTTGTGGTGGCCACCCCTGCCGGTTCATGTTCCAGCTCACTGGCCCTTCTACATGTAGCCTGGGGTGTCTTTCCTCTCAGCACTGGGACTATGTCATTGCATGACTGATGTGCATGTGTCTTCTGCCTGCATGCGGGTACTCCACGTAGGCATGGTCCCTTGCCCCTCCACTCCCCCACACCCAAATTTCACCATGGCACTGGTGTGCAACATGTTGACGTACTGCAGTGGCCTTTTCAAGGCTCCTGTGTACATGCAAACTTCCACCAGCCAACCTGCCAGACACATACAGTGGGGTACATCCTTTGTCCTTGATGCAGGGTGTCTCACTTGGCAGATGCTCCGCAAGGACATGAGTGCCCATTCATCCTCCATGTGCATTCTATGCATGCCCCTATGTGTCCTTGACTGGATGATCATTGTAGTACCTGTCCAGGATGACCTACATTTCATGGCATTACATTTGATCATCCATTCCATGCTCACTCTGACTCAGTCCAGCATCACACACATGTTTAGGTTGTCACAGTCTGTGTGGGGCACAGGCCTCCCCCTGTTTCAGGCACACTGACTCTGTTCAACTGCTGTAGTCACTTCTGCACACATGGGTGTACTAATGAGGGTTCATCATGTGTCCTGCTTACTGTCCCATTATCATTTGCTGGGTTGTCAGTTGACTCAGATGATGCAACACTGTCTGCCAATACACAGGTCTCTGGTCGCCCTTTCGCTGCCACGCAATGCCTCCCTGCATTTTCACTTAGGAAGGGGTGGGTGGTTTTCTTGTAGCCATGCAACCCATTGCATGCACATTGCACGCGATGCCTGAACTTGTCCTGGCACTGCGTTCACGTTTATTGATAGACATCGCAATGTACTTGTTCATGTAGATAGTGGGTAACGTACACATGTTCTGCACTGCATCAACCCACTTCTGAGCCGTGTTACACCGTTCTACATGCCTACTCACGGATGCAATGTCAAAGTGATCTGCCATGTATGGCCAGTTTTTCATCCCTTCTCTGTCATTAATGTGTCGGGCACAGGTGCATCCTGTGGCACATGTACTCAGTATTGGAACTACCCAGTGGTTGTTTAGATGAGTAGTTTGGTCAATCTGCGGCCTATACCAACTGGCATAGGGTGCTGATTGGATGTAGCCTGCCAATCGGGTTGTAATAACTGTGGAGCTTCCTTCACGTGTGTATGTGTGCACTTCCACATACATCAAAGCAAGCAGCGTTGTAGCTGCTTGTTTTGGTGTATTGGATGCTGGTCATGTTCACAATACAAGTGTATGGGGAAATGGGTGTTGTTGGACGCTTTCACATGTACATATGCAGGCAGCTTCAACGTTGTGTAGTGCAACATAGTGAGTACTCACTTATGTGTTTGTGAAAGTGTTCATTTACACATGTGTCTTCAGCAGCTTTTTTTTTGACTGGCTAATATGTAGTTGATTGACGTTTATGCTGGTGAGATTTCTGCATTGAGCACATTATGTGGAACAGGCATGATCCAGAAGGTTCATGGTTGTGCAGCATGTGTATGCCCAGGCCCACTTAGCTACTATGGTGGGTCCTGGGCATGGAGATTTCACAGGCCAATATGGTCTATCAGGCCCTGAGGGGTGTTGTGGAGGCCTCATGTCCTGCAGCTCAGACGGTACTGGGCGTTATGGTCCCTCATGCCTGGTTGCAGGCCCTTGCTTTGATTGTGACATTCACTATATCTACATGGCCCATGCCACCCGGTATGGGCCGAGCTGCAGATGGATGGAGCTATTTTGCTGATGATGATTCAGTGATGCATGTCTACATGCATGTTACCTGTGTCATTGTGTGTTTGGTTTCACTTGCAGAAGTGGTCAATTTGCAGTTCAGAAATGCTTATGGTGTGCATCTCTTAGTTGCCATCTGTCTTTTTCTGCCTGTGACATGTGCCTGACAGAGGTGGTATCTGGTGGAGTTCATATACTACATTTTGTACCAGTGTAGGCTTTGCTATTTAGACACATCCATTTCTGCTTTTGGGATGCATTTGTGTGATGCTGGAAATGCATCGGAGAGACAGGGCCTCTGTATCCTTGTCCTTTACTGCTTTTTATCGTGTGTTCTGTCGTGTTTTCCACGCAGGAGTTCATGCGGGACTCCTGGCGGTGCAGCTCTCTTTCTTTTGGTTTGGTGAACGGACCCGTGGGATACCCTTATGGCACCCATGGGTGGGGGTACAACCCTGTGCCCCTAGTGTATGTTTTTGGGCACCTGTTGGTGGCCCGCAGAGCAGGGTATGGGCTGGTGGCAGCTCCATGCTGAATTTGACAGGTGCGCAGAGTATCCTCCATTTTGGGATACCCCGGCCCTGCCATTCGGATCAGTTGATTCCTGATGGAAAACAAGATGGCCCCGGTGGCTTCTTGCTTTCTATTACCCATTACCTTGTTTCCCCAAAGTCCTGGGAAGCCCTGATTCTGTCCCTTCCCCCTGACTGGCTGTTGGGTGGAAATGCCATATATGGTGTTGTTGTGAAGGCCCGGCCAGACTAGCTGGAGCCTTCCCGGTGATGTATGTTGTGGGTACCCCCTGTGGGTGGGACCTGGGTGAATAGAGTGTGTGACGAATATGCGTTATGTGTAGTGGGTGTCTAGTATCTGGTGGTTGACACAATGACTGAGACAGCCCTGCCCGAAACCGGTATGAATGCAGCTTGGAGTGTTGAATGGCTCGGTACTTGTCCCAATACACATAACTTGTTGTGAGTGTCTGGAGAGAAGTGAATGGCCTGAATACCTCGTGTGCCTGATTGGCTGCCTGCCTGCATGAATGCCCGTAGTCTTGATTGGATGCTTGAGTGTGACCCAGCGGAATGAATGGGAGATCAACAGTATATCTGGGGACCTCTCACTGCTAGGAATCGTGTTCAGAAGCTGAAGTCCACTACGACGAGTAACTGGAGTAACTGACGCTTGACCTTGAAGCCCTGCTGGACGAGAAGAATTGCTGTTGCTCTCCTTCACAATCTGAAAGCTGCTGTGCCTCCAAGGACTGACCCCAGAGAGGACCTGGTAAGGCGCCCTCTTCCCGAGCTACGAGGGACCATCGTGCACAGCTGATCTTTGCCAAAGCTCCCTGGTAGACAGACCTTCGACAGGCTGCCGACCCGAGACGGGGACTGCCACGGAATCCCAAAGAGAAGCACCCGGACTGTTGTCTGCCACTGTTGACGACCGCCATCGCCGACCGGAGCCGCCGTGCTCCCATTTGCCCAAGAACTTCCATTGATCCTCGGACGCTCTCGTCTGCATCGTCACCTGCTTGTCTCCCGCTGGAGAAGGCCCGACCGTCGACGCGCAGAGGAGCATCCACCGGTGGGTTTCCCGCCACCTAAAGACCACAGAGACACCGACGACTCGAGGCCCTTGCTGGGCCACAGTTCTTCATCATCTCTTTGTGGTCCAGAACTATCGTCACCGAGGTGCCCCGCACGCCTCTTCCTTGCAGGATGCCAACGCTCTGTCGTCGACGAGCACCGCTACGAACAAAGCTGCCACTTCATGGCCGTAGTTCAACCTGTTCACCGTCGGACGTTCGACGTCCCGTGACTCCCACCTTAAAGGGAGGGCACTCAAGAAGGGCCGTCGATTCCCCGACACCAAACGCTGAGGTCCTCGACACCTCCCGACGATCCGGGGCTCCTGTCTGAAAGGGAGTCACTCAAGAAGG
The DNA here is from genome assembly GCF_040938575.1 of Ambystoma mexicanum. Lineage (NCBI taxonomy): Eukaryota > Metazoa > Chordata > Amphibia > Caudata > Ambystomatidae > Ambystoma > Ambystoma mexicanum. The sequence continues at coordinate 1,218,594,957 of NC_090921.1, read as the reverse complement.
ATCGGTCGACGCATCGTCGGAGACCTCTACTCCACCAGGTACATTGGGGGGGTAAAACCTTAATAGAAGGGAGTAAGACTATCGGACAATATATGGACTGGGATTGTGCTATATATCTTTTATTAACAGGTTGCCCAGTTGGGGGGATCTCCACACAGAACTGTGCCTAGTGGTAGGGGTCAGCATTCTGCCTATTGTTTCAACCATGTTACGTTCCTGCCTATCTCTAGTGCTGGTTTCCTCGTTATTAATCTGTGTGACATTTTAACCGTACCGTTGATGCACTTTAACGAGATTGGATAACATTATTGGTACCACTTTAGAACTGCATATATTTATCATTATTGACTTCAGAGTACAAAGTGCGTTATTTTTTTTTTTTTTTATTCAAACCGTTGTTTTATTAGTTTGATCAACAAACTTTTACAACTTTCATAAAAGATAATTTCTTCATGTTATACAGTAAAAACATTTTTTTCTAATAGGCAATTTCCATATGGATAAATTCCTTCCTGGTGAACTGTTCCCTTTGCCTACTATAAACAATGTATATACATATGGTTAACAGTCAAAGTCATTCGTTTAATATACATCGTGTGGACGAAGTTTTACCATCTTCCTATTTACATGTATTAAACAGGTCCAAGTGGTAGAAAACACTAATGTTGAAGCTTCATTACAGGACTTGAGGATAAATTCACAATACAATGAAGGTGCCAGATAACATAATGAAAATCTAACTTCTAATTAAACTTATGTCAGAGGAAAGCCGATTTACTAGCAACTGTCATCCAAGATTATAGCAACAGATCAATAGGCTTTCCAGAAACAAAAGGTATACAAGTAAGGTGTTAATCGCATCAGCAGCTAGCCTGCCCCTTTTGATACATCTTCTCAAGTTTGGTATTTATGGTTATTAAGAGTCTGCACAGGGCTAATGTAAAGCTTGTTCGAGTCCCCCACATACAGGCTAACCAAAGCCATTCCCTGGTTGCCTCAGTTAGTACACACTCTGTTGCAATTGTTAATGCACGTGTTGTCTCAAAATATGGACAGAATATAACTAGGTGTTTCAGGGTTTCTTTAGTAGAACCATCATTGCAGAGCCTGCATACCAACTCCGCTTTTACTCTCCACTGCGGGCTCCAGCCACTAATTCTTTCTAAAGTAAGGGATTGGTTCATTTTGAAACGAAAATAAGTTTCCCTGGCTTTATTGCAGGGAAATTGAATTACATAGAGTTTGTGCGGACGTCTAGGGGAGCAAAAACGAGCTGCTTCCTTATAGCCCTTGAGTTCCGCCATTCCAGTTACCGTTTTACACCAGTCATTCTCTGTAATACGATATTTCACATGATTAGGTCTAGTCTGCTGGTACAAGTGCAATTTGGTCCAATAAATGGACCATTTGAGAGTGGTAATTCGTGATGGAAGATCGTTCAGACGCGACCATTAGTTGACCCAAATCTTCATACAGACAATTATCTGGTGGGTGTAACATTCGGGCGAAATTAGCCAACAGGCGCCAATTTCGGCGTGCAGATAGGGCAGTAAGACCAAGTTCCTGCCTTATTACGATGTTTGGAGTGGATTTGGCCAACCGCAAAGCCCCCTTCCACATACAACCTTGTAATTGGTCAAGATAGCTATTGATGTTCACCAGGCACATGTCCAGAGCAAAAAGGATGACAGACTCTACTTTCAAAATGTAAAATTGCAGTAATGGCAGCAATGAGAATTTGCAAAACTTTGCGTAGACTATCCACATTTGTGTGGAAAGGGGAGCCGCTTTCTTTTGTAGTACCTCTTTCCACATTGATAAAGAGTGGGAATCAGATATAGTATAACCAATACATGATGAAGCCATGTATAGTGGGCCGGAGTCCCTATTTTTGTGTTTAGCTAGCAGATGTGCCATAACTGTAGCATTTAGAGGAGTACCCATCCTTGCGCGGAATCCAATTTGAAACTTGGACAAGATCTTAAGCTCTCCAATTACCGCTTGTCATTCCCCCAAGAGCAAGCTAGCAAAGACTTTAGCAGCAGTATCAATTAGCGTTATCGGACGAAAATTGCATGGCTCAGACCTCAGTCCTTTTTTATATATTGGCACAATGATGGAATTTAGCCATGAAGGGGGGGTGTCAGCGGTTGTCAGAATGTTATCAAAAAGCTTCTTAAAGATCCTAGCCCACATAGCTGGATGCCGTTTCAGAACACAGGGTGGAATCCCAGATGGGCCCGCTGCTTTTGAATATTTTAAGGAAGTTATCATGGTTTCAATACTAGACATATCCCATAGCGAAAAAGAAGCAGTGGCTAAACAGGTCCATTTATACTCGATTTCTACAAATGCTGACGGGAGGGCGAATTTTTTTTTCGAAATAAGTCCTCCAGGTCTGTGCAAAAATCGATGAGGACTGGTCGGAGGGAAGTGCAGAGGTTCCCGCCCTGAGCAAAGCCCAAGTGGATTGTCTATCCCTATGGCAAAGTGTGCTAAACATTTTCTGATTTTCCTGATTATGGATAAAATTCCTATGATCTCTGCATTTATACCGATAGGTGTTCAAAACCCTTTTTTTTCTATCAGAAGATCCCCCCACGTGGGTGGGGTTTTAAGAATTAGCCACAGAGCCACCCTCTTTGATCTTTTAGCTTCAAGAATGAAATTGGAATTTTGAGGGGTAGAACCCAGATGGGGGTACGGAGTATACGACCGCAAGGACTTTATTACCTCAGTTGTTATTCTAGATATGACGTCAATCTCTCGATTTGGACAATTTCGATGGGAATCAGAACTGTAATGTAATTTAAGGTGTGCAGAGATAATTTCATTTACCCTATCACAAAGTTTGGTGGCCCATCGACTTGACAGGCCAGGTCGATCCCCTTCTAGGAACCCTTGTTGGTGGTCCTTGAGTAAATGCACAACGTCCAACTGAAGCTTCAGATGGATCATGTAATGGTCACTATACCCAGGATTATATATTTTGATGTTATCGGAGTGCGACTGCAAACCTCGCGATATGGCAAAATAGTCAATGCAAGTCGATCTGTCCCCTCTCCTCCAAGTATGACACCCATCACTAGTGCAAAAGGGGAGGATGTCGAGTTCCCAGGATTCCAAATACTCTTGCCACAATCTACCTCTATGCACTGCTTGGTGAATACCCCCACAATTTACAAGGTTAAAGTTAGTTTTCATACAATACGCGTTGAAATCCCCTCCTAGTACAATATCACATGTAGGATGTACAGTCAGAATTTCATCAAATACATTTTCCAGCTCTTGGAATGCAAATGTTTGATTTAGCGTTGCTGGATTATGATATAGGCATACCAAAAGAAGAGTAGTTGGCTGAGAACCCTTAAGCATGATTAGTACGGCCATCATTGCACTTGCACTGTAAACATCTAGCACCAGTGCATTTAGGTTTGTGTTTAGGCATATTTCAAGACCCCCATATGGCCTACCACTTGTGCCTCGTTTCGCCTTTGTTTTAAGAACAGTGTATCCGGGCAACAAGAGTTTGTGGGCACACATAGTTTCTTGGCATAACATGATATCACATTCCATTCCTAGATGAGGGCTGCTAAACCATGACTTCAGATTGCTAAACCCGCATGAATTCCAAGACAAGATAGATAAAGGAGCAGGGTGGTTAGTGGGGAGTATTATTCATGGCTGGATTCAGAGTGTTTTGCAAGGCAGCTAACCATGACCAGTCCTTACTGGTGTTGGATAAGCTTACTAATTGTGCAATAACCTCTGAATTTACCCCACTCTGAGAAGCACCAGGGGTCAAATTTGGCATTTGCGCAGGAGGAGGTGCCAGGGTGTTTCGTTAAATGAAATAGCATCATCGATTGAATCGAACGGATATGGCATTAGGCCAATAAAACGTAACTCCTCCGTATATTGCAGGAGGAGGTTGGTGATAATGGCCGATTGCACCTTGCACACCATACGATGGTTCTGAATTGGTGGCAAGGTTATCAATTCAATATCATTCGTGTGCAAAGTGTGAAGACCGGGAATGTGGTTAAAGGCTTGCATCAATGCTGAGCGATTAAGTCGCTTTATGCCATTCTTGAACGATATTATTTCCCATCCTATGATGGTAGTGGACTGTTTCGCTGCTTCCCCCAACATTTCAGAGTCCCCCCTCAGGCTGTCCCGGAATTGAATCCTGCTGCTTTTGCTTCTCACCTACTCTCTTTGTAACCTGCGAGAGTGTAGGCTTCTTAGCAGTCTCTCGGTCATTGCCAAGGTGAAATGACTGATAGCATTCATCGTTTCCTGAGACAGCCTCAGCGGCAGTCTCCATGTCCATCTCATCTCACTATTGTGGGATGGCGCCTCAACTACCTTTTCTATTTGAGTGATTTTATTATCTATAGGTTTGAAAAAGTTAGGTAGTTGCGTCTGAGACGATGAGTGTCCTAACTCAATATGGGAATGCGTCTTTTGCTGTTGCAATTTTTTTAGATTTTTGTTGGGAAGTATTTCCCCAGGGTCCAAGTCATTTGCAGGGATTTTCGATACTGCAGGCTTGAGCAATGGCTTGGCTGCACTGCTCTTCCCAATTTTTATTTTGCTTTTTCATTTACTTTTACTTGGGGCATCAGTTCCTCTTGAGAAGTTTTAGACACTTTTTTTCCGATCTGCTTTCCTTTTCAAGGCACGGAAGAATAGTCTTTTTTCCTTCCTTGAAATAAAGGAACGCTCTGCAGGTTGGGGGGGGACTTTCATCATCAGCAGATGGAATGTTATCAGGAGCAGGGTCGATTTGGCTGGTGGTCACATATAGTTTAGTTAGTGCTGAGGGGCTGTCCGGATAGAATACCTGACCACTCTCCGTGCAGGTTAAAGAGAGCCCCACTTTTTCTTCCCCCTGGCCAGGTTGAAGAAAAAATAACAGCTGTTCCAACTTTTCAGCGTGTGAGGCAACTTCCCTACATAGTTGAGCATGCGTGAGGATATGGCATGTGGTATCCGGTCTTGGGGCGATCAGAGTTTGCACAAATGATTGAGGGAATGCGTAAGTGACAGCGGGAGCATTCATGATATTGGCTTCATTTACTGGGACATCTAGATCATCTGTTTGGGTGGTCACGGAGCTGTTTGAGGGAGCTTCCATTTTGGTCGGTTTCTGTCCCTCTGAGACCTGTCTAAGACTATCCGCAAATATAAAACCCTCTAATTTATTAATTTTTAATAGAATTTCTGTCAATGCTGTTTTGCAATCTCTCAATTCGTAGGGAATGTACTCATGGCCATGATCTAATAAATTGAGTATTCTTGTTAGTACCGGATAAGATGCTTCAAGAGATTGCATGTCCCCTGTGGGTTCCAGGATATCAAAACACAATGGATGATTCGATACCTTTTTAGGAGGCGAGTATGGAGGATCCATTGCCGATTTTGTGATGCCAGGTGGAAGTCGGGTAGGGGAAGAAGGCCAGGAGCGAGAGACAGGAAAGTTGGTAGACTGGGCTACATTGGAGAGAGGTGTTGGAGAGATGTTTAAGTCCTCCATGTGTATTGAATCTTTGCAATGAATATGCACATCAGCTCTTTTGCAACTCGGGAAAGTAACTGGTGTCGAAGGACCAACCGATAACCGCACCCGTTTTTCAAGGGCAGCGAGTACCACCGGGGCTAGTATAGAGTTGTCAGAGGGGGAGGAGGGGGTGTCCTCAATAGGGTGTTCCGGGCCAGGAGCTACAATATCCATACTCATGCTAAGGAAGCTTTTGCGGGCTGGTTTAGGTGAGGGCTTACATGGGGGCGATTTATCGCCAGAGGGGGGAGACCCATTTTCTACAGCTGCGAGTGCCTGGGCACACGCATAGGAGAATGCCATCTCATGTTTTATTAGGTCCTGGTCAGTTATAGGACCCCAGTGCGCCGCTAGACCAGTGGTTCCACTCGGCCCAGGAGCATCACTCTTCACAAAGTCTTTAAGCAGTGACATTTTTTTATTTTTTTGTTTTTTTTTGTAATTTTAGAGGGAGACGATTTCAAGGGGCGCCCACTGCGCAGACTTGAAACCATTTAAACTTAACATACTAGTTAGGTCACTGAATTTGACAAGTGAAAACAAACTTACATGGCTCCTGCTCCCTGCCTCACCGCCTAACAGCCCAACAGCCACTTGGAGCCCACAGTAGGAAGTTGGTGGATGCAGGGGGCCGTGCGGAGCGAGCAGGGGGCGGATCTAGTCGAAGGGTGACTGCAACAAATTAGAAAGAAGGAGCAGTTAGCCTTTAGAACAAAGCGAAAGCACACACTTAAGAAACCTGATATAATTGCCGCGGCAAAGCCGTGGCAACCGTTTTGAAAGAAACTTTTAGTGTGTAATGTCAGAAGTTCATTACTTGATTTAATGTCCAGCACAGCGTTTTGCGTCCGAAAACTTCCTCTTGCGCACAGTGCTTGAAGAAGAGGCACTGCTGTCCTAGCTGGAACTTCCCTGGGAGGCAGCGAATCCAGCAGCAATTCCAAGCAGCCCAACAGCCACTTGGAGCCCACTTCGAAGCACGCATGCGATGCACGTGTGCGAGGGCTAAGTAGGAAGTTGGCGGATGCAGGGGGCCGTGTGGAGCGAGCAGGGGGCAGAGCTAGTCGAAGAGTGATTGATTTAATGTCCAATATGGCGTTTCGCCGTCCGAAAACTTCCTCTTGCGCACGGCGCTTGAAGAAGAGGCACTGCCGTCCTAGCTGGAACTTCCCTGGGAGGCAGCGAATCCAGCAGCAACTCCGGGCAGCCCAACAGCCACTTGGAGCCCACTTCGATGCGCTATTGTGATTGTGTACATACCTTTGAATATTAATTATATAAAGACTGTGTTTTCAGTAATACAGTGTGTGGACATTCCTTTGTGGGGGTTTGGGGACTACACTGTACTTAAGAACCAGCCTGCATCACCTCCAGAGAAGCTAGGCCTTGATTGTTCGACCACGTACCAATAATAGAGAATCTTGGCTGGTGTCCTCTGTGCCTCTCCTCTACCATATAGAGAGCGGAAGTACAGACACCCCCTGTCAGTCTGCATATCAAGGCCACTGGATGCAGGCCAGGTTCTCATTTGTGTGTGACATGTGTGCTTCATGTGTTTGCTTTCAATGTGATGTCTATGTGTGTGTGTAATGTGCTTCTGACATGTCTACTAATGTTTATTTTTCTCCACTTTTCAGATGATGACGCAATGGAGCCAGAGGATGGTGTTGTCATGCCAGGCACAAGGTTGCTATCACACCAGCAACCCAGCACAAGTGGGGGTCGTTGGGTGGTAGACCACGAGAACCCACTTGTGTTCCAGACCATCGTGTCTAGGGCTGGCAATGAGTCTAGCCCGGAAGATCACTCTGACGACAATGTCGAGTTGGATGTGCATCGGGTCCATTCGTCAGGGGTGAGTGATTCTGATGTGGACGCTCCTATGTGTGCGACGCCTGCACTGAGGGGCCAGACGGTGGTGGGACCTCCGCCTGTGGTGGATCGGGATGCAGGATCATCCTCCACACCAGTTTCTGATGTGCCTGGGGCATCATGTCAATGAAGGCATGTAGTCCTGGAGCCGCGGGTGGTGCCAATCCAACAAGGACGTCAGCTCCTTTGGCTCCGCAGGTGTCAAGCCAAGCAACGCAGTGGCCGCGTGCCACTGGGGTATACTGAGTGGGAGCAAGCCATGGTTGCCAATTCCGAACACCATGGGGTCAGCAATTGATAACATCGCTGAGAGAATGGAACGTGTGGCACAATCCGTGCTACCCCCTGCTAGTCAGGTGGAACTCCAGCAGCGGGCGGCACAGTTCACGGCCCGCTCACTCAGACTGGGAATGGTGGCCTCAGACAGGCCATGCCGGGCTGAAATTGTGTCTTTGCGTCAAGCAATTGCTGCTCACGTAGAGACACACATGGAGGCCATGAGGGTTGACTATGAATCCCTCATATCTACTCTGGGTGTGCTCTTGATGTCCCAGAGGAAGTGGTCAGAGGAGAGGTTGGAACAGCTAGAGAGTACCATCTTGGCTGAGCTACATGCTTGCCGGGAGGTGTACCAGTTGTCCAGCCAGGCCATGCAGGAAGAACTCTGTGTTACATGTGTTACCTTGCAAGAGGAAGCACACTTATCATGCAAGGTTCTACATGCTGACCTATGTGTCATCGCCGCACAGAACCAGGCTCACTCGTCCCGCAGACTTGCTGTCAACGAGGGGCAAGCTGCGCATAGGCGTGGTCAGGGTACTGTGGCACGTCATCCTTTTCAGCCAGAGGGTGATGAGGACGATGAGTTATCTCCCACACAGGTCGGGTTGTGCAGGCGTTGAGCCCATGGAGGTTTTTTTTTGTCTCAACATCATCGCATGTGGGTGTTGAGGTGCACCCTGTACCTCCCCCCTCCTGGGTGCCTTCCCCCGGGTCATATGGGGCCATTTTTCATTTTTATTGTTAGTTTAGTTAGTTAATATGGTTTTTGATAGTTAGTTCAATTAGGTAATATGGGTTTTTTATAGTTAGTTTAATTAGTTAATATAGTTTAAAATTGCTTGTCTATTGTGCATTCATGTGACGGTGTGGTGCTTTGTGGCTTTCGAAAGCATCCACTGTCTGTTCCAGCTGGGCCCTTCAAGCTTGTCTCGTGTACGTGTTTGCAGCTTGGGGTCCTGACTCACAAAGGCCACTCCTGCTTCCCTTATCCATGGGCTCGCAAGGATGGTTCGGTGTAACAACCATTAACACAAGGGCTTTGCACTTTTGTCATATCTGTGGATTGTCTGCTGCTGTACTACTTGTGTTGACAGCCCTAGGGGGATTAAGTGGGTTTTATCCACGGCATGTCTGTAATCAATTTGGGTGAGTACATGATAGATATCTCCATTAATTGATGTGGATTGTGATGTATGTTCTTTTCTTGTCTGTATATGTGCTTGATGCACTTCATGCTGTAGACAGTAGCCTGCACTGTTTGCCTGTCAAAGTCACACTGATGGTGGGAGGAGTTCAGATGTAGGTCTCAAACATGGCCCAGTGACAACCAGCATGAAGACACACACACAGGGAACTTTCCAGCCTTATTAATATCTTGTATGCCCTTTCTGCAGGAAAATGGGCCTCCAGACTACCTTTCCCAGCAGACAAAGGGCCAAGTCCTACTGAAACCTGGCCACGTTTGTTTGCAGACGTGCGCATGTGTGCGCAAGCAGAAGCTCAGGGCTTATGCTCAGATGTCCAACAGAAGCAGACGTGTTTATAGGAGCTCCAAGCAAGGTGAGCAGCACAAGGGGCCACATCGCAGCCAACCTTCCACCAGGCCACTTGCTCATGCATGCTAAGTAGCGCTGGTTCTGGGGAGCTTGGCCAGGCATTGTTGTAGAAGCGCACAGTACAGCTAAAATGCGTTGAGGAACAAATGCCAAGTAGCTTTACAAGTTGTCAGGGGCACACGCAGGGGCAGTCACAGATATCCTCGACTCCCCCCTGCTCCATAGAAGCTGAGTTATTAGCGCAGTAGCGTTCCTAGCCAGAAACTAATACAGCGCACAGGGGCAACCAGCGAGGCACAGACTCAAGTGCAGTGCATATCATTTCCATGTGCAAATTGCCACGTGCGCTACCTATTGAAATCCGTGGCTGGCAGAACACGACTTGGACTGAAGTCGCACCTCGCTATCCACCTCTAGCAGCTCACCCAGGGACCATTCTATCATGTGTGATTCTTGACACATTGGTCTTCCATTTGCCGCATGCCCATGTGCGCCTGCCTTACTGCATTGACAGTGTATGAACCATCACGGGGGCAAGCTAATGTATACGTACCAAGCAGCAGACAAGGGTGCTTGTTTGTGGAGAAATCACTTACTTTGGGGCATTAATGGTGTTGTGTGTGTTGTAAACACACACAGATTAGTAACTCACACTCTCTTTGCAGCATTGAACTGATCCTGTTACCGGACCTGAGAGTGTGCAGGGAGGAGACCAGCACTCACCCCAGAGATAAGTCTCTCTTTGTCTTGTATTTGACTCATTTAGTACAATGTGCATGTAGAACATGGTTTCTCTGATTGAGTATGTGTTATTGTCAATAGTTGTATTTCGTATTTTGCCTACTTCCCCTTGCCAATCCAACTCCCCTCTCCTGCCCCTCTTTCCGGTTATCCTGAATACCAATGCCTGTCCAAACAATGGATCCCTGACCCTCTTTCCCCGCCGGGGTCTCAGAAGCCTGTGTAAGTTTTACCTTGCAGGTGCCCAGACCATGGAGGGGGTGGTTGGTTCGTGCCACTCCTGCACCTGGAGACCGGAGCTGTGACACTACCCATCAGTTGTTGCATCCTCATTGTATATTGTGTCCTGAAAAAGGTACCCATCCTGTTGAACCATTGTTGAACTGTGTTACGTTGCTTTCTATTATTCTGCTTGTACATGTGCTTGGACATTTTGTGCTACTTCAGTTCATCTACTGGAGACTCTTCGAGGTTTTTTTTGTGCCTAGAGGCTTCTTCCCTGGTTTGGGGGTTTGGCTACTTGGAGTTCTTTGCAATTTGGTATTTTTACCAGTCAAGGTGGCCTCTGAGAGGGCTGTACCCTATTTACACGCAAGGTGGAACATGAAGATCAAGGGGTAGGGGGATCCTGTAGCCAGGTAGACTAGAAGGAAGAAGGCTACATACCCCAGACACAGTTGCTCAGAAGGTCATGGTGATGTATAAATGAGGGAGGGCCTTTGTGGTTGGACAGTAAGCCTGGGCTACAGTGTTTTGGCACTCTCTGATAATATCATTGTGGGGTACTATGTACATGATCTGTTCTGCTGGTCAATGGCTGTTCCTGTGTTGTATTTACTTTTCAGGTGTCAGGGGATTGTTGTGGTTTGACATGCTGGGGTGTACACATGGGCAATGTTTGCATGTAATGTTTACAGGACACTGAGGGTCACTTGATTTCACATGCATATATTGAGTGCATGTCCCTACTGACACACACAGTTACACAATGTTCCACCACACATACAACCACTCTTCCATGCCCACAGATGCACACAGATTGCCTTCTCGGGCACGCTGTGTCCCTGCAGCGCATGATCAATTGCCATTTGGGGGTCGTGTACATGCGTTGTTTATTTTGTTTGTCCTTTTGATGTGATGCTCAATGTGTATCCCCAACACAATGGCTGTTCACTGTGCTGTGTGCTGAGCAGTGTGTTGCAGGAGGCACACACAGCACACGGGTTAGGGAGTAGCCATTTTGGTGTGCCCAATGTGCATATGAACTGGCATTCAGTCTTTTGTTCATGCTACCACTGCTGGAAAGCATTTGTGTATGACTTGGTATGTGTGGGAGGTTGTTGGTCAGCCATTTCATCTGATTCCATGTCAGGCATCATTGTCTCGGGCCACTTTCCATTTATCACATGTCACTTCGTATCTTATTGGTCATGTGTTGGGCTTTTGCTGTTGCATGCCATGTCATGGTGTGGCAGACAAGGGTGATGTGAGTTGGGAGGGTTTGGGTGGCATACCAGTGATTGCCATGGCCTGTTTTGCAGGGGGTGGTGTGATACACACCTGGCATGTGTTCCTTTTGGTCACACAGGATTGGTCATGTTTAAGTAGCTAGGGATGCACACAATGTAGCACTTCCATGACAACATTTTCATGGTGGTAAGTTTGTGATAGTTGACTGTCTCTTTGTCATCATCAATTGTCACCTGGTATGTGCCAGGCCTGTGTGAACTCCGCAGGGGTGGGAGTTTAGGTGAAAAATGTGGCCACAAGCTGGGTCTGTGCCCTTTCCCCTCCCATGGGCAGCGCCTGTGCATGTTGTTGGGGATGTGGGGGCACCACCATGTCCACCGGTACGTCCCGCCGTGTTGCAACATTGTACAGGACACATGCTGCCACAATGATCTTGCAGACTACTGGGGTGCATATAGTAGCTGGCCGCCAGAGCGGTCAAGGGAGCAGAAGCGCGACTTGAGCACTCCGAATGTGCGCTCCACTATGGCCCTGGTTGCAATATGGGCAGCATTGTATCTTACCTGGGGTGGTGTGGTGGGGTTCTGTATTGGCGTCATCATGTGGTTGCTCAGAGGGTAGGCACTGTCCCCTGGGGCGGTGATAATGGTTGTGATTAGTTGGGTTTGTGTATTTGTCTGTGTGTGACATGCATGCATGTGCACAGGCATTTGTACTCACCTAGGAGCCATGTGTCGCCATGCTTCCCAGCTTCCAGGGCCCAGCTCAGGGTGGACATTCGGTATATAAAACTGTCATGGGTTGAGCCAGGGTAGTTTGCATAGAGAGACTTGATGATTCCCTTGGCATCGCATACAACCTGCACGTTGATGGAATGCCAGTGCTTGCGGTTTCGATAGATGTGCTCAGTGGCACTAGGTGGACGCAGGGCCACATGGGTGCAATCTATGGCACCAAGCACTTTGGGGAAGTGTGCCACCCTGTAAAAGTCCTGGACCAGGGCCTGCCTTTCTGCGGGTGTTCTGGGCATGTATATGTGCCTGCGGACTGAGGGGGCGCACCGTCATGATTGTCAACACCTGGTGTAGGCAGCATGACTGTGTGGCCTGTGAGACCCCCCCCACTATGGCAGTTGTCCGCTGAAATGACCCAGTGGCCAATTAATGCAGGACATTGAGCACCTTCTCCAAGGGGCTCAATGCTTGGGAGCACAGGGTGGGGGATGTAAGGTCATCTTCCCACTCCCTGACCAGGTCTAGGATGATACGAGGTGGAAACCTATACCTACCAAAGACCTGGTCGTCAGGCATCCCAAAAAGGTTGGTCCGGGGCAAAAAAATGCGGGGCCTGGCTATTCTCCTCCTCCTGCGGTGTACCAGGATTGGTGCTGCAACAAATGGGGCATTCATTGTAGCTGTATATACGTGTTTGTTTTTTGCACACACTTTTATACTGCACGCAGGAAGCTTCCACCTGCCTTCATGTGGAGGACGTGTTGATGCCTGTGCGCGGGTTTCCCGTATTCGATTCCATGAATACGTGTTGTTTGTGTGCTTGTGGGCGTTCTGTGTATTGCCTGCAGTACTTCCCCAGTTACACCTTCTTTTTCACGCATTGTTTCCCATTCCGCGTGTTACGCCCCGTGTCCCGTCCCCTTTTTGGTGTGTGCGCTGACGTTGTGCGCTTTCGCTGTGCACGTCGCACACGGCATTCGGGATGTTGCTGTGACGTGTGCGCCCTTGCACGCCACACTCGGATTTGGCGCACATCCCGCAGTAAAGATGCGCAGGCCCTTCCATGAATCGCACACGTGCGGGTGTGTTTGCTTTTTCACGCTTGCGCCGGCTTGCGCCAAGATTTCCGGTGCACATTTGTTCCATGAATCGGCCCCTTAATGTTCAGATGCTGAGCAATTAGTATCCATGACAACCATAGTCACCATAGCTCCATAGGTCCTCCACCACCCTGGCTGGGCTGGTATTCACTCACTCAGATTGTGGTCACCTTCTAAGGTGACTAAGATTGGGTGCTGACCGTTGAAGATACTGTTGCTGTAACTGTAAAACTCTGGAATCTTTCCATAGTCTGTTGGAATATGGCGCACATTAATTATAATGAATTTTATGTCTTCAATAAGAGGTACAGAGGAAACTCTCCTGTTGTCAGAGATGATTTATTTTTATTTGTATTTGTTTTATTTGTATTGTGCAGCCTGGTCCGTAGGCATCTGGGCACATCAATGGTTACATAGATTGCATCAATTGCAGGTAATGCATCATAAGTGGGCATTTCTTAGAAGAGTGTGAGTTACATAGAGTAACATAAAATAAGATGGGATGCAGTTTACATAAATTACTTAAATACGCATAGAAGGGCATATCTTAGTGGAAGATGAGTTACAAGATATGAGAAGCAGTTTACACAACTGTACAATCACAGAGTTTACATAGGTCGTGTGAGACATATCAAAGCATTTATGAATGAGCAGATAGGTCCTGCTCAAAGAGCCATTTCTTGACCTTGTGTTTGAAAGAGTGGAAGTATGGCTCAATTCTCAGTGTAGTTAGAAGGGTCTTCCATAGCTTAGCTGCCAGGACTGGGAAACTTGACCCACTTGCTTTTTTTAGCTTGTATCTGGGTATGCGCAGAGAGTGAACTTGGGTAGATCTCAGAGGACATGTGGAAGTGTGAACCGAGAAACGGTTGGATAAGTATTCAGGGGCACGGTTCACTTGGCATTTATGAGTCAAGGCAAGTGTTTTCAAAGCTATTCTTTGGTCAACCCATCTCGTATTGGATATGTGTGATTTCCGAGGAATGTTGAGGGCAGCCCTAATGGCATTATTTTGAATTACCTGGAGTTTATTGATGTTCCTACGGCTAGTACCATAGTATAGAGCATTCCAATAGTCTATTTTAGACATTATGAGAGTTCTGGAGAGGGTGTTACATTTGGTGGCAGTGAGAAAGGGTCTACATGCTTTAATGAGTTTGCATGTATAGGCTGAAGCTGAGGCCACGGCATTGGTTTGTCTGTTGAGAGATAATGTGGAATCGAGATAGATACCAAGAGTTTTAGTATCATTGGACACATAGATCATGTTCCCATCGATTCAGAATGCCTTAAAGGCTGGGTCTAATTTGTTCTGTCTGACATGTGAGACTAGGATAAGTAGCTGCATTTTATCGTCGTTCAAACAAAGCCCATGGTGAGCCATCCATGTCTGGATGATCGTGTAGACTTTACTGAGAGCCATTGAATCAGATACATGGGGCCTCCTTACACGGTAGGCAGGCTTGGAATGAACGGTGCTAGTAAGGTACCGGCCCCGTTCATTACGGGCCGACACATTATGGGATTCCTCGAGATGGCGGTAAGCACATCTGGTCCAGACCAAATGTGCTTACCGCCACCCGCGATCAGACCAGGATGCTAACAACGGACCTGTTATTAATGGGTCCGTTGTTAGCATCCTCCCATTCCCATTGAGCCCTGTGTGGGGGCTCCAATGGGAATAGGACTGGGGAAGTAGCGGGTCTGGGTCCTGAGAATGGGAATTACCGGTCCCGCAAAAGTCAGCATGGCCTGGTGAGAGGGATGACCCGAGCATCCTTAAGGTTGTCGGGGACTGATCCTGATTTGAAAGACGCATTAATAAATGAACTAATGAAGGGAGCTAGCTCTCGGGCGGCCTCTTAATGATTGGTGCTGCGCATGCATCACCTTGACAGTTAGAGGGTTTCATCTTTCTAGTTATATTTTACACTTCCCAGGTCGATAATGGGGATAAATTGAATGGTTTGATTGTATGTGTGTGGGCAGGGGGATTGTTGGTAAGGAAGTTGGTAGTATGGTCAGTCAATAGGCTACATTTTTTGTGTTGATTTTAGTTTGCAATGTAGAGATTTTCACGAGAAGTGCTTTTTGAATGTTGGAACACCAGGTGGTGCCAGTTATGCAATTGTCTAGTGGGGCTATAGGAGATTCAAGTTCTTAAAGGATCTTGAAGAGCTCTTTGGTGTTGGATTGTGCCTGAGAGATGTGTTTGTTGCAAGTGTAGCTGCTTTATATTCAGTAGATGCTGTTGTTAAGGTGTTTTTGTTAGATTCTGTAGGGTGGCCTTACCAGTGTGCCTCATGCATTTCTCATAGCTTTGCGCAGATCTCTTAGTTGAGGGGTGATCCAAGAGTTGAGGTGAGCGCGCAGTTTAGATTTCCTCAGTTTGAGAGGGGCTATAGAATTTAAAGCTTTCAGTATGGTTTGATTATGAATGTCCACTAGGACTGTAGGGTCAGAATAGGCCATGGAGGCGTTATTGAGAAGAGGAAGGATTATGGGGAGTAATTTCTCCTTAGAGATATCCTTCTTATTTCTAGTTTGGATGAAGGGTGCAGGATTTGATTTAGAGCTCTGATAGTTATTTTTAATAGTGAAGGTTATGTTGTGGTGATCTGACCAAGTGCAAGGTGTGACAGATCCAAAATTGATGGAACAGTTCAGATCGATGAGCCTGTCCAAGGTCCTTCCTTTGCTGTGAGTAGGTTCATGGATGTGCTGGGAGAATCCTGAGTCTGCTAGTGAATTGGCTAGATCTAGGGCTATCCGGTCTTTAGGATCTTGGTATCCTAGATTGAGGTCACCAAGTAGAATGATTTGGGAGTTAGTCTTGGTGTTGGCTGTGAGGAGGGAAGATATATCCTCAACAAAGATGCTAATAGGGCCCGGTGGCCTGTACATCAGGTGCATTGTAGCTGATTGATTAGGTGATAATTGAAGTTTAACTGTTAGTAGCTCAGCTGAGCCGATATGCATATTGGGGATAGGTGTAAGTTTGAGAGATCTTTTGAAGATAAAGGCTACTCCTCTGCCTTTGGATTGGAGGGAGTCTCTGACGCATCTAATGATGGCATAATTCTCAGGTACTGCTAATGATAAGGCAGGGCCTGATGCTGCATGTAGCCACATTTCCGTAATGGTTAGGAAGTCCAAGGTTTCAGTTTTGATAAAGTCAGCAATGTCTAATGCATGAGCTGTGATCGATCTAGCATTGATAAGGGCACCTTTGATTAGGGTGTCTTTAGCCTTGTGCGCATTGTTGTTGTGGGTCACTCGTTTTTTTATGGGGAATAACAGGAGTGGGTGCACTAGAATAGTGGCAAGGTTTATTAGAGGATGGTGATAGGTTCTGTGGTGGTTTAGAGGTGAGTCTGGACCCTAATCTTAAGTTTCTATGTTTAATAGAGTAGGGTTGGTTTGGTGTCGATTTGGTTGTGAAGTGTTTGATCCATAAGGCTGGGTTATTTTTTTATTTGATTTTTTATTAAAATGTGTTTAGTTTGTATCATAAACCTTACATTTCCATTCTCCTAAAATACATTTTTTTCGTCAATTAGTTCATTTTTCTTTTTTTCCATCATTCCTGTTGGGTTTCTTTCTCTGTTGTGATGTCTTCCCAAAAATGGATGATGGTAGCAACCGTTTTCCTATTGTTTCCCATCAGGGTTGGTTCCATCTTTCCTTTGTGGTCAGTTCTACTGTGGCGCTTTGGTATTTGCCACCATATATCAGACGTTTTTCGTTAAGCGCCTCGCATTCCATTAGGATGTGATATATCATTTTGCTCTTCCCGGCAGTTCGACAAAATCTGCAATCTTTGTTATCCGCCTTGTTTTGGCTCCAGTTTCCCAGTACTTCTCTTGTAGGGAGGAGATTCAATCTGAGTCTTAAAAACTTATCTCAGATTCTTCTGTCTGGGTACAGGTTGAGGTAGTGTGGGAGTTGGTTAACCACTCTTGATTCACCTTCGCATTTTAAGTTAATTTTGTATCGATCTTTGAGCTCTTGTGTCTCAATCCAATCTAGACACGCTATCTTTTTTTTGCGATCTGGGGCATTCGTGTCAATGTCTCTAATATAATCTCTCTTTTCATGCATATCCTCCTGGTTGCTTCTTTCCATATGTTTAATACTAGGTCATTGACTTCATATTTTGATCTTCTCAGGATGTCCAGGGCAGGAATCCTTTCTTCGCCGTTTCCTTTCCTGAACAAATCTAATGTTTTCCATTCCACTATCAATTGCAGGGATTGAAGTCCCAATTCGTAGCGTATCTGAATCATTGGCGTTGCTTTCGGCAGCCCTAATGTTTTCTGCCAGAGTATCGCCTCTAGTTTTGTCCATATGGTTTGGTCTAGGTTAATCATTGTTTCTGCTCCATAGGTTAAAATCGCTGTCACCTTTTGTTTATAGAATATCAGTACTGCTCTAAGGGAAAATGTTCCATATTTCCTATGTATCATGAGGCCCTGTCTTGCTAAGGCTTTGGTTTTTGATTTCAGATGGTGCATCCATGGTCTTTTCATTATTGATTTGTTGATCCAGATTCCTAAGTATTTGTATGTGGTAACCTGGATAAGTTTTTCTTTTTTCAGGAAATATGTATACTTATTTTCTCCTTTTTTCTTTCTCTCTGTCAGCAGCATTGTTTTTGTTTTCTTTATGTTTATTAATAGTTTGTTTTGTTCCATATATTCCTGCATTTCATTCAGTGCCATTTGGAGTCCGCCTGGAGTTTTGGCCAGCAAGATGATGTCATCTGCATATATTAAGCAAGGCACTATCATGGCATTTAGTTTTGGTGGGTTTATCCTTGGTTCGTTTATGACTTTCTCAAAGTCTGATGTGAACAAACTAAACAATGCGGCTGCCAAGGGGCAGCCCTGTTTTAGTCCATGCCAAGTATTGATTAATTTTGTTTCTACTCCGTCTGCTGTCATTCTTATTTGGATTTTAGTATTTGTGTATAGTGGTGTAATGGGTTCCAGTATGTCACTCGGACATCCCCATTGTTCTAGTTTGGCCCATAGTAGGTCACAATTGACTTTGTCATAAGCCAGGCTGAGATCAACATAAGCTACATATATTTGTGTTTTTGTCTTCAGTGCTTCGTGTTTCAGCATATTTAGGATTATCAAGTTTATGTTTGTACCAACATTACGGACAAATCCGGTCTGTCTCACTGCCAAATGATTTGTTTGTTTGGACCATATATTGAGTTTTGTGAGTAGCAGATTGGCGAATATTTTTCCTAGGAAATCCAGAAGTGCTAGTGGCCGATAATTCATTGGTTCTTTGGTTGCGCCTTTTTTGTATATTGGAATCAGGGTTGCCAATTGCCAGGAATCCGGCAACTTTTTAGTGTGGTTAATGGGCTCGATGATTTCTCCGCAGAATATTGCCCAAGCTTCAGGATTCTTTTTTTAGGGTAGCGTTTGACATGCCATCGGGTCCAGGTGCTCTTGATGCATTTAGATTCTTAATTGTGTTGGTGATTTCTTCAATATTATAGTGAACTTTCCAGCTCTTTTCGCATGGTAAGTAGTTCTTGTTGGTTTCTGGTGTTTTTCTTGGTATAACTCATTAAAATATGTTACCCAAGAGGCTTCAGAGACGTCTACTATCATTACGTATTTGCTGTTTTTATTCGGTTTTAGTAGCTCCCATAGGTGTCTCGTGTTGTTATTTTTGAGGGTCTTCATCATTTGTTCCGCATTTCCTTGATCTTGCATCATTTTTGCATTCTTTAGCCAATTTTTAAATCTCTGTTTGTCTGTGCTTATTATTCGACTTTTCGTACGGGGAATTCTGTTTTGGCTCTCTTTATTGCAGTTTTCTTTTCGCGTTTTTTTCAGCTATAGCTATATTGTTTGTGTATTTGGGTGTGAGTTGAGGCTGGTCTTTGTGTTTCTCTGTTAATCGAAATTGTTTGAATATCCATCCATAATTGACTCTATCGGCATCTTATAGTGACGAGGTCTTGAACCTTTCGGTGATCGTTGTTAGTTTGTTCATTGGAATCTTTAGTCTGTTCATTCTAGTCGTCACTGTGAGTTGGGGGATGTTTATTCTTGGGCGCTCAGTGGTGTTCATTTCCCACGTGCGCTTGAGGATGTAGTGGTCGCTATGTTAACTATAAATATTCACCGCTTTAGTTCGCGATTGGGGTATTCCTTTAGTGGTGAAGATGTAGTCAATAATTGATTTGGTTTCCCCTCGCGACCATGTAGGATCTGGTATGTTTGTTTCTTTATTAACTGCATCCCATCATTCAAAATTCCTATTTTGTAGTTCTGTTGCCCATCTCCGTGTTCATTGTTCGAGAGCATGTTCTTCCATTATTTCCCCTTCGTCATCAAATAAATGGAGGTTAAGGTCACCGCATATGACAAATTCTACGCCTTCATATTTCTGGGCAGTGCTATCTATCAGTGACATTATTGAATCTATCACTGTCTCCTCTTTAGTTTTTCTGGGGTTCCAATAGACGTTTGTGATCCTTAGATATATATATGTAGTGCTCGGTGGAATTGGGGTACACATTAGCTGATTCGTTGTTTCAATTTTCAATATCATATTTTGGCCCCAGCCACTTATGTTATGGTATTCAATGACTTCTACATTCAAATCTTGTTTAATTAGCGTGATAAGTCCAGCTGATGGTCGGCCCGTTCTGTTAGCAATAGCCGGATTTGTGTAAGTGAGATAGCCTTCACATATTAGGGGATCAATCAGCCATGTCTCTTGTAGACATATGATAGTTGCTTCATTCAATTCTGGTTGATTCGTTTGAAATAAGTGTTGATGGCCTCTTGTGTTCCATGAGCATATTATAACTGTTTTTTTCTTGTTTGGTATTTGTTGTTATGGGATCTCCTGTCTATATAGTCCTCTCTGTTCGGTTTCGGTGCTGATGTCGCTCCAAAAGGGTGAGGGCTCCTGGTTCCATCCTGCTGTTTCTTTCACTGACTGATGGTGATATTTTGTATTTATGTACTGGGCAGTTTCTCTCTTTTCTTCTCTGTATGTCATCCTTTCTTCATGCTTTGTGTACGTCATATCTGTACCGTGGCTGATGTTTGAAAGCTTTCTGTTATTGTTTTGCCATGGTATATAGTTGGTATCAGTGATTCTGTTATCTTGGCAGTCCTCCTCTATATTAGTAAACACCAATGACTTAATCTCATTAGCGCAAGCTGTTATTTTTCCCATCAATTCTGTTGTGTAACAATTCATCCATATTTTGTCCAGTCTTTTCTCGTCGGTGAATTCAATTAATTTGAGATCTTTAGAGTTCAGTTTCCTCAGTTTCAGTATTGCTTGTAGGAGGCGTAGTGTGTTTGTTCTATTCATGATAATTTTGGACTCTTTATCAGATTTCCCTTCTAGTCTCAGACGGATGGTTTTAGGTTTCCGATGGGGGTCGATAAATTTCAGTTGTTCCCGTTGCATGCTTTCCACCTTGGGGTCGTTTTTCTCATTTCGCTCAGATCCTTCTGAGCTAATGGGACTGGCCTCTGCTGATTGGTTCTCGTGGTCTACTCTCCCTCTACTTGTTGACGAGAGATTGTAGTTTCCGGAGGGCAGTTCATCATTCGATATTTCCTCGCAGCTATTATAACTGGTCTCTGTTGATTGGTTTTCCGTGGTCTGCTCCCTCTCTACTTGTTAATAAGGGATTGTTGTTTCCAGAGGGCAGTTCATCGTCCGATATTTCCTCACAGGACA
The DNA here is from genome assembly GCF_040938575.1 of Ambystoma mexicanum. Classification (NCBI taxonomy): domain Eukaryota; kingdom Metazoa; phylum Chordata; class Amphibia; order Caudata; family Ambystomatidae; genus Ambystoma; species Ambystoma mexicanum. The sequence goes on along the minus strand of NC_090921.1, from coordinate 1,218,573,908 downwards.
ACTCTATGGATATTTGTGTTCCTGTGTTTGTTTCTTCGTAACAGTCTACTTTTATCATTGAAGTCATGTCTGTTTGTTGTTCAGATAGCGTCGTTGTCATTGAGTTTTCATTCTCATTATTTTCAATGTCTTGTGTCGAGTAAGTAGCTTTTTCTGCCTTTTTTCCTTGTCCTTGTGTAGGTTCTTCAAATCCTCTTTTTTTTCAGTCATGTTTCCAATAGCTTTCGATCTTATTGGCATCTTTATTTCTGTCTGTTTTGGTTTTCTGTAAATTTCCTTATCACTTTGTACCAAGTGTCAGAGGAAAGCTCTCGAGCCGCTCTGTTGTTTTTTGATTTGTTTTTTCTTGCTTTCCATTTTTACTTTATCTGGAGTATTCTGTGTTTGTTGTTCGAATATGCTATAGTTCTGGTCCCCTTTACTTTGTTTCTTGTTCTGATCTCTCTTTGTTTCTGTTGACTCTCCTTTCTGGTTTGGATATTTTTCGTTTGGTTTATTTCTTATCGTATCTGATGTTAAATCAATCAAAAGTATATTCGCTTCAGGGCTTGTATCTTCTTGTTGGAATTTATTTTCCTTGCTCTGGTTATTAGAGTCTCTTATTTTTGCTTTCTGTCCTTTCATAAATTCCTCATATAATGTGTTCTTCTTTTGGGTCTGTTCTCTGTGGTTATTACATGTTAGCGAAGTCTTAGTAATCGTGATTAGGGCTTCTGTGAGTTCAGCTTTATCCATTCGGTCTTGCCATGCTATTTCTGCCAGGCGTTGTTGCCAGATGTAACTTTTTCGGCTTCTACACTCAGCCTTTCTTGTATCTTGTATATAAGTTGTTCCAGACTCTTTTGTTTATCGTATATGGAGTTTAGGATCTTTGCATGTTCTTTTGTTGTTTCTATGTTTACTTCCTGATGTCTTACATATGGTGTCATTGTTTGTGTGGGTCCTGCAATTACCATATTTTGCAGGTCTACCATTGTGGTGGCTACTGATTCCTGCTGTTGGCTTGGGCTTATGGTACAGGAACAGGTGTACTCTTCCATCTTGATCGTCTTTCTCTTATCGTGGATACCTTCATTTGACATTAAGTTCTTTTTTGCTGTTATGACCCCGGGCTCACTGGTAAATGGGTTCCTAAAGTCCCTAGCACTGTTTTCTGTTCTCTGTCCCAGATCATTGGCGAGTCTTTTATTTTTTTTATTTGTTTGTTGTAATTGCATTAGGGCTTCAATTTCTGATAGGTCCAATGAGAGTCGTTCCAAGCGGCAAGGGCTTAGTGGGGCTGTCTCTTTCCACTGGTGTTCAGATTTTGTTGATCTCTGATAATATTGTTTCCATTTTCCCTTTGCTTGAATTGGTTTCTCCTTCTGGGAGAGTGGTTCTCCACCCGCTGGACCATTCTCATTGCCCTGGGTGGGCAGCCTGGTCATTTCCTTTATGGTTGTTTCGACTTCTGGTTCTCTATCGCTGGTTTGAATGTGTTCACTCTTGCTCTGTAGGTCTTTTTTCCCTTGTATTTGTGGCAATTTTTAAGATCCTACCTCGATATTTCCGGCATTTTCCTCTTTATTCTGAACTTGTAGTAATCTGTTGGCCGTGGCACCACTTGTAAGATTTTGTGTTTTGGTGTTTTTTTCGACATTTCTTTCAGCTACACTTATATTCTATGTCCGTGGTTGTTTCATTTAATTGATGCTTCCGTGGACATTAAAAATGGGTACTGTCACTTTAAGAGGGAAGTCTTTTGATTCTTTTCCCATGGCCAGGCGTTCGTGTTCTGCTGCTCTCTTGTTGTTTTCCTTTGAGGCATTGGGCAGCTTCGCTGACATTTTTTTTTTCCTGAGCCTCGTGTGGTGTACTGGCAGCTCCATCATATTCAACTCTTCTTCGTGTGATTCTTCTTCCATCCACGCGTCTTGCACCGAAAGCAAAAGTGCAGCTGGTCACGCCTCGGGTTCTTCCGACTCGAAACACTGCCTTACCGGCGTCCGCACTGAGTCCAGGCAGGTGCTAGCCCTCTGCGAGGAGGCTGCTCACTCTCCGGCGGAACCCCAAGCACCAGCCCCGGACTCAAGACGCCCACAGGTAACAGGGGGGCTGGGTTAAGGAGGGGGCGCAGGGGGCTGAAGTCAGATAAAAGTTGTTAATTTCTCTATATATATCTGACTAGTTAAGAGGCGCACACTATCATTAAGCGTTGGGTTGTCACAATATTTGTCGTTTCCCAATGTTTACATCTGGCATTAAATGGATGTTTTATTCTCTTACGGTATAACCGTGGAAAGAGTCTCACATTCAGCGCAGGGGTCAAAGGACATGTCCTTTAGTTCCCCCACGCTATGCTTTTCCGTTTGGTTCACTTTTCTTGTTATACGATTTTCGGTTTTTGTGTGGGGGTCAAAGGACTAGTCCCACAGTCCCCCCACACTAGGGTATCACTCTGGAAGTTTGCTATTTTCAATTTGCTAATGGTTGCTGATGGTTAGGTATCAAATATTAGTCAGTTACACATGTTCCACCAGATGTCAGTCAATTGCAGGAGTTTTAGTCTTATGCCAAGACCAAGCAGAGGTAAGAGGGGTTAGCAGTTTAACAGTTTAACCGGCGAGGAAGGTTTCCTTACCTTTATGGGTGTCTTGGGGGTGTCTGCACTCCGCAGCTCCACTGTTCCCGCGGACTCCTGCAGACTCCACACTCTACTCCACACTCCGCGGCCCGCTTCGCGGCCAGGTGGTGGTAATATCCTGTTCTCTGGGTTCTGGGCTCCTCTTACACAAACCCGTTCCTGGTTGGGAGATATATGTGTAAAGTTCGGGCTGTTCACTAATAACGCTGGTCTTGTTGGGTGTTCAAAAGATGTCACTTCGCGTAAAATGAAAATGTCATTCTCAGAGTTCGTAAAGCCGCGGTGCAATTACCGTGCACTAGGGTTGTTGCCGTGTACTAAGACTGGGTTATTCAAATATGGATTGGTTCCAGTCATATTTAATACAGGTTCCATAATGAAAGAGTGTGTTAAATGTGGGGATGAGAGCGAAGGGAGGAGGACCCAACGAGTGTGATAGCTAGTAAGCAGCGTATGAGTGTAATGGTGAGGAACAGTAAAGGGGGTGGACAATAGGATTGAGAAGCGTAGTACATTGTGTGCTATTGGGTGGATGGATATCTAGTATCGGCCAGTAGGAAACTAGGCTTAGTCAATTTAGGTGCTAGACAGTAATAGTTGATGAAGGCTAATCTTAATATAATGTGAACTGGCCTAATAGATAGGTACATAGGCTAGTTCTAAGAAGCATCCGTAGGGTCTACATCCATGGTAAGAAACCTAATACAAGTACTAAATCAACAGTAAAAGGTAAGGAACATAATACAGGTACTAAATCAATAGAAGGCAGGTAGGCCTTTTAGTATGATCAGATACATAAAATAAATCAGACAATCAGATACACCAGTTAAATCGAACAGTGAGGCAGTCACAGTGGCATTTTGAAGGTAGACAAAGCTAGCTAAAAAGGTTTAGCGGCAAGAGGCAAAATGCATGTACTACATCAGTAGTGGTATGGTGTTTTGGCCTGAGGTATAGACAGTATCATGCAATAAAAGAAAACAGACGTGGCTAAGCAGCACAGGTAGATGTCCGCTATGGGTAAGACTGGACAATTGGTAAAATACAAACAGCCGACGAAAGGCGGCACAACCTAGTACAAGGTTATGTGGTCTGTAATTATACCGTAGTATGTGGCAGGACCTAACAGTTAGGTGTATGGCACAGTGCTATAGTAGTAGGTTAGACATGTTGTACAATCTGGCATAGTATTTAGGTACCAAGGCTAATCCTATAGTATAGCAATATAACAAAGCGGCCGAGAGCATGGTACATGTGCTAAGATCGGCATAGTTAAGCGTTGGGCCTGACGGTTCCATCTGATATACAGGATAGAACAATACACCAACCTCAGGTGAATTTAGCAATATGCTGAACGAGACAATTGTAGAATATTAGTCCGCAGTAAAGCATTAGAGATAGGCTGTATGGACTGTTGTGGGATCTTTATCAGGCGCAGGGCAGGGCCTAACAATGTCACAGTATAGATATAGTAGCTCTAGTTGTACTTAATGCAGAGCTAGATAATTGTGTCAGGATGTGGGAGATGAGCACAGGGCATATTACAACATACGAATTACACATGCAGATGTAAAAACATGCTAAGGTGGGCTTAGGCAGCAAAATGCGCGGGCATGATTGAATCTGTAAAAAGTCTGAAATGTTCAAATGACATCAAATGAGCATGATTATCTTGGGATTGTCGTACCACATGCCGTGCCACAAGAGTTGGTGCATCCTGGATGTTAAGAGTAAAAGTACAATACTTGTGAGTCAATATAATTCAGGAGATGCTGCATACAAGTTTCAGTAAAATCACTGGACATAGAGGTGGGTGAACGTCATGAACACTCGTGGCATGTGGTATGGGCAAGTAGTGGTAACGCAGACAGGATTGGCCTTAGATTCTGGGGGCCTTGGACACAGGGGGGCCAACTTCCGTCTGCCAGTAGCCCTTCACTCCAATACGGAGAACGATTGGCCTGTTGCTGGCAAGCCACGTAAACAAAATCAGACTCCAACTCGGGCAGCCATTTAGGTGCGAGAAAGGATTCTGTGATCCGCGTCAGGAACTGCAATGTAATAGATGCAGTGGACACTGGATCAGGTAGTGGCATTCAGGTAATTTCTGCGCTCTGGAATTTAGTAAAAGCAGATGTATTAAATTGCGCCATACTGCTCCTGAAACGTTCTAGTCAGCGAAGCGGGGATCGTCGTGAAGAACGTGATGGAAGCAGCTCATGCAGCATGGGGTCGATGGAGGACGAGAGACTGCTCTTGCAGCTCGTGGGAGGTGTGGGCTCCTGCACGTGCAAGGTAGTATGTGTTAAGACGGATTTCTAAACTCTGTCCTGGTGGCGCAGAAGTTCAGAAGGCCAACCTAATTACTTGGAACAGGGTAACCTCTGGACGAGCCAGACCAATCAAGGTAGCGATCGCGGCGGTCAAGACTAGGTCTCAAGAGGGGTGAGGGTGACTGAAAGCCCGCAATGAGCACACAAAGCAAGAGCGCTTACAAACTACTCCAAACAGTTGTTATATCAAAAATATATACACATTTATTTTAAGGCCTTTAAAACAATGACCGTAGCGAGAAAATCACAATATCACAATATTAAGCCAACACATACCATATCAACACAATATATATACAAATACGACAGTCGCAAGCGTTATATGCACGAAATGTGTAGTCCACCTGAAAGGGAAGGAAAACAGGCAGTGCGATAATGCTTTAGACTCAGTTCGCCTTCAGAGGCACCTAACTAGATGGAAGTCCGAGCCCTGCGAAGAGTGGAGCCTTGTGCTCAAAGTACCTGCACACGCTGGTGCTAATGGGCAAAAGGAGAAGATCTTCGGAGGAAGTCAGGCAGTTCGGGTTAGTGCACAACAGAAGAAGAACAGGTTCCGCGACTCAAGCGCAGCCTCCACAGTGAGCAGAAGCAGAGCGCGAGTACGGACAAAAGGGTGCTGTTTTTACACAGCGGGGAAAAGCAATGGGCTACTGCAGGAGGGCGACCAGATCCTAGCTATACTACTCACCGGTCCCCGATGCAAGCAGACCCAGGCTTCTCCATGTTAGTTTCAGCAGCTGGCAGGTTCAGAAGAGCCGGGAATGCCTCGTCGTCGTGTAGAGAAAAAAGACGTCCCAATCGAAGAAACCTGCACAGTTTTGTCACCACAGCAGGGCAACGGAGCGGCCGTGTGTATCTGAGCCAAATGTACACTACTCACTTCAGACTTGGGAACGCCAAGTGTACGAAGCGTGTGAGAGTGACCAGGACTCGAAATACAACACAACCTGGCGGCGGTTACAGAGCAGGACTCCCGTGTAAGCTGGTCAGTCAACTGGATGGCCCAGAGACGCTTCCGAAGGCTTACTGGCAGGAGATGATGAAGTCGCCGAGAATAGCTGTTCCTGCTATTCCAAAGGTCGAAGCACCAGTACAGGCCTTCTGGTTCGATCAAAGGAGGAAGGGGTTTCACAGGACGACAACAGTGCAAAGGAGGAGTCCTTCAGTGGGTCACCAGCGATTCCTCGGTCCAGCCTCTTGGTTGCAGGATACTTGGCTCCTGTATTCCTTCATTCGTGAGAACTCAGGAGATCGACATGGTAGTGGTGTTTCCAGCCCCCTCTTATCCACGGTTCCCTTCGTGCCAAAACGGAGGGGAGCCAATGGGAGATCCGCTCATCAACACACATACCATACGTGGACCAATCACGGACCACGGTGGTCCCAGGCATTCACACCACCCTAGACTCTCTGGCACCCAGGATGTGTATTGGGACCAGCCATCCCAGCCCACACCCTGGAGGCACACAAAAGACATGTAGAAGCCCGCGAAAGCAACCAGGTTTCGCGGGAAAGTACATGCCCAAATAAGGAAGGCCCTGGGTCAGCTCGACCTGGGGAAGGTGAAGGGAGCAAGACGGTCAGCGGACAGGACAAAGGAGCCTCGTGGTCTGGCCATTTTGGGAGCCAGGCCACCATTTTGGGTTCAGCGCGAAAAACGTGCTTAGAACGCCAAAAGGAGCTCAAAATACACAAAACGATTGCTGCCACCATTCCAGTCCCTGAATGACTTGCACCGATCAAATACAATCCTAAACGAGTATCTAGGACCTGTAGAAGGCTAGAGACCCAAGAGAGCTGTAACTTAGCTTACAGTGCCCTCTTGTGTCATGTTGCACTAAAGCCGCAACATGATAAAAGAAACTATGGGAAACAGCGTTCCCCGCTACTGACTGTCTTAAGGGCATGTCAGTTTCCCCGTAAGAAAAGGAGCGAAAGCACAGAGGAGTGCAGCAGAAGGCTGTACTTCTCTGGCAAAGTCAAGAACAAGGTGAAAAACAACAGCAAAAAGTTTAGGGGTTGCCACATGGAAGGAAAATTACCTACAATTATGAAATCTTTCCTAACACTCGCCCCTCCCAGACTATGGACAGGGGGAACTAATCCACCCCTGGATGAGTCTCTTGTTCAGGTCGGTTAAACATTCTGGACAACCCATCAGCATTGCTATGTTGGACACCTGGCCTATGCTCAATAGTGAAGTCGAAGCCTTGTAGACTTATGGACCACCTAAGCAACTTTGGATTCTCCCCCTTCATGTTCATTAGCCACTTTAACGGCTTATGGTCAGTTTGCACAGTGAAGTGGGTCCCATAGAGGTAGGGCCTCAGCTTCCTTAGGGCCCACACAACAGAGAAACATTCTTTCTCTACCGTGGACCATCTGAGCTCTCTGTCCTTAAGCTGGCGACTAATAAAACCGATAGGGTGTTCCTTACCCTTCTCATCTACTTGTGATAGTACAGCTCCTATCCCAGTGTCAGAGGCGTCCGTCTGCACGATAAAAGGTCTTTGATAATCAGGGGCCCTGAGGACAGGGGCCTGGCACAAGGAGTCTTTTAAGCCATTGAAGGCCTTCTCACACTCGTCGGTCCAATTTACCTTCTTGGATTTCTTCGGAGTTGTGAGGGCAGTCAGAGGAGCAGCTATGGTGCCATAGTCTGCCACAAAATTGTGGTAATTCCCCGTGAGTCCTAAGAAGGCTCTCACTTGGGTTTGCGTAGTGGGGGTAGGCCAGTCTTGTACTGCTTGTACCTTACTGGGTAGAGGCTGTCTCCTCCCTCCACCTACTTCATGTCCAAGGTAAACCACTGAGCCTTGTCCATTTTGGTGAGGGGCCACTCGGACACCCTCAAAAGAGCTATCTGAAGGACTGCTTTGGAACAGGTCGGGGAGAGGTTCAGACTCCTCTTCCTCAACATCTGAAGCCAGTAGCAGTGCTGCGATTTCGATGCTTGGGACGAAAGCCTTCAGCCTATTCACGTGAAACACTTTTGGAGCCTGTCCAGGCCTTCCAAGGTCCACTGAATAGTTAACCTCACCCAGGGGCTCCACCACTGGGTAAGGGCCTGACCATTTGTCCTGGAAAGCTCGAGGCCTTATGAGATTCATGATCAGGACTTGCTGACCAAGTGTAAAGTTGATGAGGGAAGCTTTCTGGTCGTACCAATGTTTCACCAGCGCTTGCCCTGCCTTCAATTTATCACTAGCCAAGCCCATAAGAAGTACCATCCGTTTTCTGAGCCCTAGCACATAATCAACTACGTTGGTAGTAACAGGGGGAGTGAGCATCTCCCATCCCTTCTTGACGATGGCTAAGGGTCCCCGTACGGGATGACCGAACAGAAGTTCGAAGGGGCTGAAGCCAACACCCTCCTGTGGTACCTCTCGGTAGGCAAACAGTAAGCATGAAACAAGAAGATCCCATTTTCTTCTCTGAGGCTCCTCCAGAGCCCCAATCACGCTCTTTAACGTCCTGTTGAAACGCCCCCCCCAGACCATTGGTCTGGGGGCGGTATGCAGAAGAGAACCTGTAGGTGACCCCACATTCTTTCCACATAGCCTGCCTATACTTCGACATAAAGTTGCTGCCATGATCCGACACAACTTCTTTAGGGAAGCCAACCCTAGTAAATATGCCGAGTAAAGCTTCTGCAACTGACTTGGCAGTTAGAGTTTTCAATGGGATGGCCTCAGGATACCTGGTTGCATGGTCGACCAGCACCAGGATAAACCTATTGTCTGAGGATGTTTGCGGGTCAAGGGGACCAACGATGTCGATCCCTACCCTTTCAAATGGTACCCCCACAACTGGGAGCGGTACCAACGGAGCTTGGATTGTCGCACCAACCTTACCAGACAACTGGCAGGAGGCACAACTCCTGCAGTGACTTTCTACTTGCACCCCGATCTTGGGCCAGTAGAAGTGCATGGATAACCTTTGCTTGGTCCTCTTCATACCATGGTGACCAGCAAGGGGAACTTCATGCGCCAACTGCAGGAGGAAGGGCCTAACAGCAAGGGGAACCACCAACCTCCTATGGTCTCCTTCTGTAGACTCTGTGGGCTCACTATACAGGAGTCCACCTTCCCAATAAATCCTATGCGTCCCAGGAGGTTCACCCTCAAGCTGGGAGCAGGCCTGTCTCCTTAGGCCTTCCAGAGATGGGCACTCACGGTGGCCTTTACTGAATTCGTCCCTATCAGGACCTCCTTCAACTAACAAGTCTTTTAGTTCAGGATGATCGTTGGGGTCGAATACTTCAGGCATCGCCACCTCCTCGTCAGGCCCGGGCGATTGACCAACTTCCTCCACCGCAGTGGTAGGCGAGCCCGGGGGAATATTCTCTTTCCCTCGTCGTGACTTGTCGACTCCTTTCGCCTTGGGTTTCCCCTTTGGCTGGGGCGGCGTATTGGACTTGGCCAATGCTGCCCGTGCTTGAGACCGTGTATAGGGTCTTTCGGCAGTGTCTCCTACGAGCCCTAAAGCTCTGAGATCATTACCTAACAAGACCTTTCCCGGGACGTTTCTCTGAATGCTCACTGGAATCCTGACTGCTGTACCATTTAAAGTAAGATTTACAGGTATTACTGGAAACATATGGAGGGGGCCGTCAGCCAACTTAGTGGGCATCAGAGTAGCTCTGGCAACTTCCTCTGAGTCTACCAAGGTAGAATCCACTACAGTGCGACTGCACCCACTATCCCTAAGAGCTGGAGTATCCACTCCATTGATCAGCACACTGTCTTTAAAGTAGTGCTTGGTATTATCCGGAATCCTAGCATAAGCCTCTGCGACTTTAGGCTCCCAGGAACCCAGGGACACTAAAACTACCTCAGCCTCTATCCCGCTGGGAAATGAGTCTGAGGAGAAGGATGCTCCTGTAATCTGTTCTTCCTCGTAGGAGGAGAAGGCCAGATTAGCGGAGTGGACCCCCAAAGGTCTAACCTTACAACGGGGATCCCCCTTCACGTGGTCAGTTGCTCCACAAGCAAAACAAGATCCATTGGGTCTGTTTACATAGGGAGGCTTATTGTAACCAGAGTTTTGTTTCGGAGGATGACCTCCACTACCCTGTGAGTTCTCTTGTGTCCTACCCTTATTTTTCTTTTTGTGGCCCTTATGGGAAGAAGATTTAGCAGATTCTCCACCCTCCATATCTTTGGACTTTTTCCCTTCCTCCTGCTTACCAGGATGAGTTTTGTCCTTATGGGACACTCGATGTGACACCCATAAGTCTGCTGCAATGGCCAGCTTCTTAGGATCTATCTCCTTCGAATCGGCCAAATGCTGCTTAAGCTCCGGGGAAGAAGAAGCAAAAATGTGTTCCAGCATGACAAGATTTATCATGCCTTCGAAGGTAGAAACCTTATAACCTTCGACCCAGCCAGTTAAGTTTTTCAAGGATTCAGTGACATAAGATACCCAAGTACCACCTTCCTTTTTCTTATACTCTCTGAAACGTTTCAAATATTGGGCCGGAGTCTTCCCAAACTTTAAAATGAGAGTTTGCTTTAACATTGCGAAATCAGCTCGCCCAGCCTTCGACATTTCCATAATGGCACTACAGCCAGAATGGGGCAGTCTGCTGAGTAACCAGGCAATCTTATCAGCATTGTCAACTTGTTGAACTTCGCATGCATACTCAAACGCATTCAGCCAGTCCATAATGTCATTCCTTTCTTCATACACACTGAGCAGATCTTTCGGAAACCGTGGATGAGAGGAGGCCCCAGACCCATGTCCAGGACCCTTGGACCCATTTGCAAACTGAAGCTTGGCCAGTTCCAACTGGTGATCCCTGTCTTTTTGTTTTTCTGCCTGTTCGATTTTTAGTTTGGCTATGCTGAATTCAAGCTCCTGCTGCCTAAACCGCAGCTCTTGCTTCTTGAATTCAAGTATAGCCTCCCCATCAGCACTGGCAGAGGAAACATTAGACATCTCGTCCTCCCTGTCCTTGTGGTCGCGATGGATCAGTGCGGCGGCAGAACCGTCGGTTCTACCAGTGAGAGCAGCCCCACCACCTTCCGCACTGTCCTCAGAAGTTATAGCGGCAAGCTGCGCTTCTTGACACGCCACGATTCTTTGGATCATTTCCAATTTCGTGCCTTGAGAGGAAACACCACTCTTCGCACACATCTTCTTCAATGTTTCTGATTTGGAAGCATTTAAAGTTAACAAGGTATTTGTTTCCATACTGTTAGATAGGACTATGGCCTTTTTAAAGTTATACTACAACAATTCACTACGTGTCCTGGTTGGAATAACCTGAAATGCCTTAGTTTGTGCGCAACACTGGATACCTTCAGTCGTATCCCACCGCTGTACACCAATTTGTTAAGACGGATTTCTGAACTCTGTCCTGGTGGCGCATAAGTTCAGAAGGCCAACCTAATTACTTGGAACAGGGTAACCTCTGGACGAGCCAGACCAATTAAGGTAGCGATCGTGGCGGTCAAGACTAGGTCTCAAGAGGGGTGAGGGTGACTGAAAGACCGCAATGAGCACACAAAGCAAGAGCGCTTACAAACTACTCAAAACAGTTGTTATATCAAAAATATATACACATTTATTTTAAGGCCTTTAAAACAATGACCGTAGCGAGAAAATCACAATATCACAATATTAAGCCAGCACATACCATATCAACACAATATATATACAAATACGACAGTCGCAAGCGTTATATGCACGAAATGTGTAGTCCACCTGAAAGGGAAGGAAAACAGGCAGTGCAATAATGCTTTAGACTCAGTTCGCCTTCAGAGGCACCTAACTAGATGGAAGTCCGAGCCCTGCGAAGAGTGGAGCCTTGTGCTCAAAGTACCTGCACACGCTGGTGCCAACGGGCAAAAGGAGAAGCTCTTCGGAGGAAGTCAGGCAGTTCGGGTTAGTGCACAACAGAAAAAGAACAGGTTCCGCGACTCAAGCGCAGCCTCCACAGTGAGCAGAAGCAGAGCGCGAGTACGGACAAAACGGTGCTGTTTTTACACAGCGGGGAAAAGCAATGGGCTACTGCAGGAGGGCGACCAGATCCTAGCTATACTACTCACCGGTCCCCGATGCAAGCAGACCCAGGCTTCTCCACGTTAGTTTCAGCAGCTGGCAGGTTCAGAAGAGCCGGGAATGCCTCGTCGTCGTGTAGAGAAAAAAGACGTCCCAATCGAAGAAACCTGCACAGTTTTGTCACCACAGCAGGGCAACGGAGCGGCCGTGTGTATCTGAGCCAAATGTACACTACTCACTTCAGACTTGGGAACGCCAAGTGTACGAAGCGTGTGAGAGTGACCAGGACTCGAAATACAACACAACCTGGCGGCGGTAACAGAGCAGGACTCCCGTGTAAGCTGGTCAGTCAACTGGATGGCCCAGAGACGCTTCCGAAGGCTTACTGGCAGGAGATGATGAAGTCGCCGAGAATAGCTGTTCCTGCTATTCCAAAGGTCGAAGCACCAGTACAGGCCTTCTGGTTCGATCAAAGGAGGAAGGGGTTTCACAGGACGACAGCAGTGCAAAGGAGGAGTCCTTCAGCGGGTCACCAGCGATTCCTCGGTCCAGCCTCTTGGTTGCAGGATACTTGGCTCCTGTATTCCTTCGTTCGTGAGAACTCAGGAGATCGACATGGTAGTGGTGTTTCCAGCCCCCTCTTATCCACGGTTCCCTTCGCGCCAAAACGGAGGGGAGCCAATGGGAGATCCGCTCATCAACACACATACCATACGTGGACCAATCACGGACCACGGTGGTCCCAGGCATTCACACCACCCTAGACTCTCTGGCGCCCAGGATGTGTATTGGGACCAGACATCCCAGCCCACACCCTGGAGGTACACAAAAGACATGTAGAAGCCCGCGAAAGCAACCAGGTTTCGCGGGAAAGTACATGCCCAAATAAGGAAGGCCCCGGGTCAGCTCGACCTGGGGAAGGTGAAGGGAGCAAGACGGTCAGCGGACAGGACAAAGGAGCCTCGTGGTCTGGCCATTTTGGGAACCAGGCCACCATTTTGGGTTCAGCACGAAAAACGTGCTTAGAACGCCAAACGGAGCTCAAAATACACAAAACGATCGCTGCCACCATTCCAGTCTCTGAATGACTTGCACCGATCAAATACAATCCTAAACGAGTATCTAGGGCCTGTAGAAGGCTAGAGACCCAAGAGAGCTGTAACTTAGCTTACAGTGCCCTCTTGTGTCATGTTGGACTAAAGCCGCAACATGATAAAAGAAACTTACGGAAACAGCGCTCCCCGGTACTGACTGTCTTAAGGGCATGTCAGTTTCCCCGTAAGAAAAGGAGCGAAAGCCCAGAGGAGTGCAGCAGAAGGCTGTACTTCTCTGGCAAAGTCAAGAACAAGGTTAAAAACAACAGCAAAAAGTTTATGGGTTGCCACATGGAAGGAAAATTACCTACAATTACGAAATCTTTCCTAACAGTATGGTACAGGCACCAGACAGAATTGGCCTTAGACTCTGGGGGCCTTGGACGCAGGGGGACCGGCTTCCGCCTGCCGGTAGCCCTTCGCTCCAATAAGGAGAATGATTGGCGGTTGTTGGCCAACCACGTAAACAAAACCAGGCTCCGACTCGGGAGTCCATCTTAGTTGCGAGAAAGGCTTCTCTGATCCACGTCGGGAACTGCAATGTAATAGATGCTGGATCAGGTAGTGGCATTCAGGTAATTGCTGCGTTCTGGAATTTAGTAAAAGCAGATGTATTAACATGCGCAACGCTGCGCTTGCAACGTTCTAGTCAGCGAAGCGTGGATCGTGGTGAAGAACGTGATGGAAGCTGCACATGCAGCATGAGGTCGATGGCGGACGGGAGACTGCTCCTGCAGCTCCTGGGAAGTTTGGGCTCCTGCCTGTAGGATTGCTCCAGCCACACTGAAAACAGATTATCATTGTACACTTATTGTTGGACAGCTTAGGGTGTTGGTGACACCAAAGACTAGTTTGCATCTTCCTCAATCAGTACCTCTGTCTCACTTCTGGAGCTGGGTTGTATCCAATATTGGCATTCCAGAAATATATCTCTGCCTTCTCTTACAACATTGTGGTCAATGGTCAATGTCTCTGTCATAGACACTGTCACCAGATTCAACACCACAATTGCCATCATTTGATTGATCTGAAAAAAGAATATAAGAACTGTAGAGAGATGCAGTGGGTATGCCACACTGAGAGATATTCCACATACTATGGTCCTGCTGCCCCAGATGTACTGCTGGGAGCTGAAACTCTAAATGATCTTCATTAAAAACATTCCCTTGCAAAACAGGTTCAGTGGGTAGCTTCTCTGCTGACAGCTCAATACACCATGCTGACAGCTCAATACACCATGCACAAACATCCTTCATCTGCTTTAATATGGGAGGATGGGATAGATCCCAACAAGTGCCGAAATCAGATTTAAAGAAAGGTGGGTTTTAGGCTGGCAGTAGTGGAGTGTCGGACATTTCGCTAAACCAAGTCATGCATTATTGTATGATTTAAAAAGCTTTGTGCCTCAAGCATTTTTCCTCTTTCAACAAAATATGTTTTTGTTTTAGTGTAAAATGGTGCTTCACTGTAAGGTGGCTGCTAGACAACAATGCCCAACCTTCCCCTAAAATGGATCGCTGAAGCCAACAGGAAAAAACACTGTGTTATCCCTAATGGGGGAAGGAAACAGATAACACATGAGAGAGGGTGTCACCAAGGCTGGAAACCGAGGAATGAACAATTACCTTCTGTATTTAAGTTACCCTGAATTATCTCCAACCCCTCACCAATTCCCAACCAACCCAGATCCAGGACGAATTAAAGATGTCCAGTTGCCTTCCCTTAATCACTTGCAGGTTGGTTCAGTGTTACAATGGCATAGGGACTAATGAAAAACCTCACTTAATGGGGAGAGCAAAAATAAGTGAAACCACTGTATGTGAAAGATGGATCGAAACAATAAGTGTACTGAAAAAAAGAACTGTGTACATCCAGATCAAAAATAACTTTGAAGTCCTTCCAAAAGAGTGGAGAAGAAAACCAATGGGATTCAAGGAAAGGGAGGGACCTCGAGAAATGGGCTTGCTGAAGTGCTTGCAGACAACAGTAGTCGTTAGGAAGCTGTAGGGAAGGAATAGGACACCAACCACTGCTGAACCAATGGAAACAGATGAAGGACAAAGAACAACATATGTTATAGGTCAATCAGAAGACTGGAGACTCCAGAGTGTTTCAACAGGAAAGAAAGGGAAAATGCACAATGGGGATAAAGGAAATAGGTCAATAGAGAAGAATCCTGAATTTTACCAAATTAGTTGAAAATGTTTGAAGGCCGGTTGAAGAGAGGCCAGAACAAAGGACAGGCAGTTAAGGAAGATGGAACAGAAAGCAGCGAAAACAGGAAATAAACAGAACAAAACTGCCTCCAAACTGAACCATAGAGATGAAATTGGTGGTTCAGCATTCAGACTGTAAGGGAAAAAAAGTGTTCAAAATGATGGGATCTAGGGAGAAAAATATCCCAAATATACTCCAAATGCCTTGTTGTTTTATTTTCCTGTTGACATTTAGCCGATTCATGGAACAAACGTGCACCGAAAATCTTGGCGCAAGCAGGTGCAAGCAGGCGCAAGCGCGAAAAAACAGGCGCACGCGCACGCGTGCGATTCATGGAAGTCCCTGTGCGTGTTTTCCTCGGGATGTGTGCCAAACCCGTGCATGGCGCACACGTCACTGCAACATCCCGAACGGCGTGCGCAATGCGCACAGTGAAAGCGCACAACCTCGGCGCATACACCAGAAAGTGGGCGGAACAAGGGGCGTAAAGCGCAGAATGGGGAACAACGCTCGAAAATAAGGGCGTAACTGGGGATGTACTGCAGGGAAGCAGACGGAACGCCTACACGCACTCGAACCACACGTATTCATGGAATCGAATAGGGCAAAGCCGCGCACAGCCAAAGACAGGCACAAGCCGAAACACGTCCACCACATGAAGGCAGGCGGTAGCGTCCCTGCGCATTACAAAAGTGGCAATATACAGCAGTGATGAATGTCCCATACTGCGATTGGGCCTGTGCGAGCGGGGCACGTGTATTTCGGGGTTGCGCGGGAAGTTTCACACGCGATTGAGCGGGGTACATGTATTTCAGGGGTGCGTGGGAAGTTTCACACGCGATTGAGTGGGGTACGTGTATTTTGGGGGTGCGCGGGAGGTTTCACACGTGATTGAGCGGGGTACATGTATTTTGGGGGTGCGTGGGAAGTTTCACACGCGATTTAGCGGGGTACGTGTATTTCGGGGTGCGCGGGAAGTTTCACACGTGATTGAGCGGGGTATGTGTATTTCGGGGGTGCGCGGGAAGTTTCACACGTGATTGAGCGGGGTACGTATATTTCGGGGGTGCACGGGAAGTTTCATACGCGATTGAGCGGGATACATGTATTTCGGGGGTGCGCAGGAAGTTTCACACGCGATAGGCCTTGGGCGAGCGGGGTACCACTCACCGTCTGCGTGTAGAAGAACGCGTAGCCAACACCTACCCGCTGTGAAGTAATAGCGTGTGAACCCCAACGCCTGGAAAACACACGCACCGCACCCCACGGAAAGGTACAGAGCAATGGAAATCCACATGGGATCTTCAAGCCCTGCCAGGGCAATGCCCGTGTACGATACGTCACAGACGCGCTTACGCGCCAAGGGCCTTTGGTCCAATGAAATCGCGTATTTGTGCTGACGTGCTTACGCGCTAAGGGCCTTTGGTCCAATGAAATCGCGTATGTGTGCAGACGTGCTTACGCGCTATTGGCCTTTCCTCGAATTACACGCTGACGTGCAATTCTTTCACATGCCAAATCATTCTGTATCAAGCAGGCCACCTGAAAACACACGGAAGACCACGCTCCTTACCAAAAGGCTGAATCACTGCCCCCCAGAGCCCCGAGCACGCTCCCACCTGCCATCTGCTGCTGCCTGACTGCCTGCTGCCCTCGTGCCCTGCCATTTGGTGCCTGCACATCAGCCATCTGCAGGGGTCCAGTTGCGGTGCCCACCCCTGCTGGAACAGAAGGCTCCCGACTGGGATACCATCGCTCCACAGCCCAGCCCCAGGACCCAGTTGCCCACCCACGCCTGCCTCTGGGGTCGCCATGTCGGGGCAAACACCATCTGAGACCACTGGCGACCCCCAGCCAGAGGGGCAGAGGGCCACCAGCTTCAGTCAGAAGGAAGTTGGTGTCCTGGTGGAGCTTGTCCTGGGGCATTACGATGCCCTCTTCGGATCATCACGCGCCGACAAGGAAGGACGGGACAGGATCTGGGACGACTTTGTGGTTGCCATTAACGCGGAGGGGGTGACAACCCGCAACATCAAGCAAGTCAAGAAGTGCTGGGAGGACTTGAGGTCGAGGACCCTCACAAAGGCCCGGCGCCTCGTGGAGGGGGCCCGGGGCAGCATGAGTACCATCCAGATGAGGGTCCTGGAATGCGTACGCCCAGCGCTCCATGCCCAGATCCTTGAGAGGCAGACCTGTCTGGAGTCGAGCGGTAAGTGGCCAAGCTTTTCTGTGTGAGACAGGGCATGTTGCAGTCTGCTGGTTGTCTGATACTTGCCTGTATGTGTGACATAGGCCATGTACACATGTGTGTGTGCAGGGACATTATGGTCAGGCATGTGAGGCCAGTAATGTGTGAACCACACGGTTGGTGCATGTGTTTAAATGCAACATGGGGAGCCCTATGCGGAATGGACACATTAGAGCATGATGGGTGGGGGTGAGGGATGGGTGCTGATGCCATGTACATGTATGGTGTCCATGTATGTGTGTCTGACCTGCGTGTCTGTGACTTGTGAACGCCATGGATGCATGACACATGTTTGTGACAATGTTCAGATTCACTGATGCAGCCTAGTTATCTTTGCATCCACTATGTCTGGGGTGTACGAGGCCAGATGGCTGAAACTACGGTGAAGTTTGTGCATGTGATAGGCATGACCTATGATGCATGTGAGTTCCAAAACAACATTGTATGTTTCAAGAGTCCTTGGACATGTATGCTAATGTCCATAGCATGCGCCATGCCTGTTACTGCATGAGTTTTGCCTGCACTGACCCATGTGTTGTGGAGGGACATGATGGAAGTGATCTTTGACAGTGCCACTCATCTGCTATTGCTTCCTGTCTAGGGGACCATTGTACAGTACCCTGATGCTTGTGTTGTATGTCTCCCTCTACACAGCGCCAAGTGAAGAAGAGGGCGGAGACGGCGCTGTGGAGCAAAGCGGCGGGGATGCCCCCACGGCTGCAGCGGAAGGGGTGGGTGAGCCCCCACAGGGGCTTGCAACGGCAGAAGACGGTGTGGAGCCATCCAGGTTGGTGGTTTCCACAGAGGAGGAGGAGGCTGCTACTGAGCCGCACATGGGGCCTGGTGGGGGCATCCCTTCTGGTGCAAGTGCTGCAGTCCAGGGGCAGGGGCAGGAGGCAGCACAGGTCACCGTGGAGGGGCCTGTGCATGTCACTGTCCCTGACACTGTGATTGCACCACCATGCACCAGCAAGGATGCCCCATCCCAGGCCCGTCCGCAGGTAGGGGGGATGTCCATGTCATCTGACTCCCCTCCACCTGCGGACGAGGGGACTCCTGGCCGTATGGAGAAGGTCCTGATCGGTGTCATGTTGCGCCCGGGTGTCATTCGTGATGAGGTGCATGCTTCCCGGGGGGAGCACGCACGTCATCACGAAGAGCACCGTGCCAACGTGGCCCAGTTGGGAGCGGCCATGGTCGGGGGTTTCGTACATGTGTCGGCCACTCTGGCGACCCTCTCCTCCTCTGTGGAGTCTATGCGCCAGTCGTTCTCCATGCCGTCTTCCGGCCCAGATGCCACCAGGGCCCCCTGTGGACCTGCCCTGATCAACGCAGCCAACTCGGTGGGGATCCCATCCCTGCCACAGTCGGGAGTCGGAGGTCCAGCAGGGGTGGACACACCAGCAACTGGACCCAGCAGATGGAGGATGTGACGGCATCATCGGGCAGGGCACGTGCACGACGGCGTCGGTGGATTCCATCAGCCTGGATGCCGTCGTGCTGGCAGACGCAGTTGCGTCGGAGGCAGCGGCAGGCTCGACGTGGAAGGCATCATGGCTCGGGGCCATTAACATCAGGGGGGCAGGCATCGGCCGGAGGGCAGGAGAACCCTGGAATGGGAGTGTCTTCCGTGTGGGAGCGGTTGGGCCAGCAGATAGGTGCGGAGCGGCGGCGGGAGGAGGAGGAACGGCTCACAATGGTCAGAGCGGAGAACTCCATGCGGAGGGCGCTGAGGCGGGCTGAGTGCCTCAAGGGTATTCACAGGGAGTTGGAGCTGGACACCGCATTATCCCTGCGAGACCTCGGGGCCAGGGAACATGCCCGCCTCCAAGCCATTGAACAGGAGTTCGATGATGCCATGGCCCATGACATCAACCATTAAGCCATCGGACTAGCCAACGCCTTTGTGTATAGTTATTTAGGGTTAGGTTTCATTTCTTTATTATTATGATTTGGAGTCCACAGACTTTGCTCCACTTTTTGTATATAGTTGTATTTTAGATAGGGTTCTTGGTACGTTTCATTTGCTTTTGGGATAATGGACCCTTCAGACTTTCATTTTCAATTTTCAGGACATGTATATACTTTCTTTTAGTCATATTCACATGGAGTAATGTTTTTTTATGCTTTCCATCTTTGGATTTCGTTCTATGGACTTTGGGGATGCACCACTTATATTTTTTCATGTTTTGGATTTCTTTTCTTGCTTGGATTTGACTTTCTTTTTCTTATTGCAAATATTATTCTTCATTTGCATGTGTGGTTTTCATTTTGAGATTTGTTATACTTTTTAATACATTTCTTTATTCAACATTATTGGTGTGGTGTACAGTGATGATTTTGGTGCATGTCTCAATGAGCATTGGCACAGTCATGTGTTGCAACTGTGTGGCTCTGTAGGACATTTGCTGATGGGCATGCTGGTTCTTTTAAGACTATCATGGAATGGGTGATTTACTAGGGAGTGGGTGCAGTGGTTCGTTGGGTGTTTGCACTGGGGGGTGGAGGGGTGGGATTTGGGTTGGCATTAGGGCCATGGGTCTGTATAGTCATGGCGTGGTGTTTGGGGGACATGAGTGGGGGCCTGCTGGCAGGTGCCCCACAATGCTGGGGGGTAAGGGTGCAAGGGGACATGAGTGGGACATGAGTGGGGGCCTGCTGGCAGGTGCCCCACACTGCTGGGGGGTGGGGTGCAAGGGGACATGAGTGGGGGCCTGTTGGCAGGTGCCCCACACTGCTGGGGGGTGGGGGTGCAAGGGGACATGAGTGGGACATGAGTGGGGGCCTGCTGGCAGGTGCCCCACACTGCTGGGGGGTGGGGGTGCAAGGGGACATGAGTGGGACATGAGTGGGGGCCTGCTGGCAGGTGCCCCACACTGCTGGGGGGTGGGGGTACAAGGGGACATGAGTTGGTGATGAGTAGTGCAAGGAGACATGTGCCTTTACTGGGGGGCATGCCCATGTTGGGTGGGCTGCCTGCGGGACATGACCAGGGGTGCAGGGTAGTCCCCTGTGGTGTGAGCTGCCTTCAGGGGCCATGGAGGGTGTACAGGGAACACCTGGGAAAGCCCACAATGCCAAATCACGTGTAGGACTCCCCGGCACCCTCGAAATACACGTACCCTGCTGAAATCGCGTGTGAAACTTCCCGCGCACCCCTGAAATACACGTACCTTGCTGGAATCGCGTGTGAAACTTCCCGCGCACCCCTGAAATACACGTACCTTGCTGGAATCGCGTGTGAAACTTCCCGCGCACCCCTGAAATACACGTACCCTGCTGAAATCGTGTGTGAAACTTCCCGTGCACCCATGATATACACGTACCCCACTCGCACAGGGCCAATCGCGTGTGAAACTTCCTGCGCACCCCTGAAATACACGTACCCTGCTGAAATCGCGTTTGAAACTTCCCGCGCACCCCTGTAATACACGTACCCCGCTCGCACAGGGCCAATCGCATGTGAAACTTCCCGCGAACCCCAGTAATACACGTACCCTGCTGAAATCGCGTGTGAAACTTCCTGTGCACCCCTGAAATACACGTACCCTGCTGGAATCGCGTGTGAAACTTCCCGCGCACCCCTGAAATACACAAACCCTGCTGAAATCACATGTGAAACTTCCCGTGCACCCCTGTAATACACGTATCTCGCTCGCACAGGGCCAATCGCGTGTGAAACTTCCCGCGAACCCCAGTAATACACGTACCCGGCTTGCCGTGCTGGTACAGGATTAGCGCAGCCCTTTGCGCTGGATTGGGGATTTTGATGGCTTTTCCCTGCGTGAGGGGCGTTCTTGGGGGCATAACTGGCGCTGCTGCAGGGTCGCTGCGCCACTGCGCGCCACGGCTGGTTTTGGTAGTTGAAATCCATGAATACGCTGCGCGCGGAAATGGATTTTAGAGCACGCGGCTGGCGCAGAGATTCGCACGCGCACACTGTGCGCCAGCCGCGTGTGCCACTTGTGCGCTAAATTCTATGAATTACCCCCTTAAAGTTTTTTGACTCAATGATTCTCTTGCCCTGTCCCTGTCCAAACTGCACATCAAAAGAAACAATATTGCTATTAAGTTGTTTAAATGTCTTATGCTTGAGCCACTTTACTTGACATAAAACCACAAACCTATTCCGAAAAGGCAATCAAATGACTAAAAGATGGTAATTATTTGTGTACACTGCCACTATCCATCTGGGTTGGATATATATATATGATTGGGAGGTTTTTGGCGTGTGAACCCCTCGTTATAACACTAAGACAACACATTCCTTATTGTAAGCCATAGAGAGCTTGCCAACAGGGTGACTCACAAACCAGGTTGGGCGACAAATAGGGTGCAATCTTATTTCACCTCCTAACCAGTTTATTTGAGTAATACATTTTCCCAATGCTTATGTATGCCGAATTCTGCATCCTGAAGAAACATGTTTTTGCAGCTCTAAACCCTTCTGCTTCCTTTTTAAACTGAGAATCGGGAAACTTATTTAAACATTTGAGTCAAGTGCAATATGCTTATTAAACCAAAGTGGACCTTCAATCTCTTGAAGTTTCCAGAATTAACCAAATCCAAATAGTCTGAAAACTTCTTAACAACTAAGTTGATAATAGCATTTCCTCTTGTGAGGACCAGGTGGATTCTGAGCACATTGGCCCCAGTTTTCAGACTTTTACTCGCTAAATGCATGAGCCATCTATTCTCAAAAGTATGGGGGATTCTCAAGAACATCCCAGACTCACATAGGGATGCACGCAAGCGTGCTTCCCCCCTTGTGTCACCCTTGCCATTCCCAGGGCTGCCTGGCAGATGTGTATTCAACCCCCTGGCTTTCCAACAGTGCTCCAACAGAAAGTCAACTAGCAGTGGAAATGTAAAACACCTGTTTGAGGCAAGGGCACTTTGAGGATCATCGCCTCCAAGGCACTGTGTGCATCCACTTGGGTGGAGAGCTGGCAGTCCCCCAATGCTATCAGCACCCAACCACCACATCTGCATGTGGGCCTAGTGCCAATCCGTAGCCAATTGGATTTCATGCCCAGACGGTCCTTTGTCTTTACATTGACTTAAACATAGCGCTTTCAATACATTCTGCTGAAAAATATGACTCCTAAAATAACGATTTGACTTTTGTGAGCTTTTTTTCATCGGACCCACATGCCATCATTCAGACACCGGAAGCATGTCTCACTTTTCACTTTTGAATAGCGAGATAGCATTGTTCATTGTCGTTCACAGAGTGCCATCCAGTGGATTTTCTGGGAGTAACACCGCCGAGGAAACAATCTTTATTCTGCCCATTTTCCAGTTTGTTTATTAACCATATTTTAACTGTGTGTGAAATGATTAACTCACTGGTTTACAGGCGAACCTACATGTTGTCCTTCAGTCACCGACAACATGTTATTTATGTCTGAAACTTATCCCTTTTTGATTGTTGGATAATATTGTTAATGAACGCGCAAAGAGTGCTGTCTAGTGGGTTTTGTGGGAGTAACATGGCAGTGGAAATAATGCGTATTCTGCACGTTCCGTGTATTATTCATATGTTTAATGTAATTGAAATGATGAATTCAATGCTTTACAGGGGGCATCCCCCAACACGCCCTCCCTGCACTTTACCAACATCCAAGCCCTCACCTTCTTTAATACAGATAGTTCCCTGATCTAGAGTCATCACGTTGTTTTTGACAAATGAAATTCAATCATATCAGCATATTTTATTCTCTGTTTTTCAATTCATTGTTTTATTGAACGATAATATGGCTCTGATTCAGAATAATTGGATTCCACATGGAGAGACCTATGCTCGAAGAAGCTACTGGCAACCAAGAGAAGTGCCTAGAACCTGAATCTGAAAGCTTTGAAGAGTAGCCACAGCCCCGCCAGAAAGAGAGAGAGAGAAGCTTATCAAAACATGGGGAGCTCATTTTATTAAAAGTAACTTTTGGATCCCCCCCTCGTAGCACTGAACCGCCCGTCTCCCTCTTCCTGCATGCACTGTAGGCCTGGTTCTTCAAACTGCTTCGGCCAGGGAGGGTCTGTGTTGCCTGCGTAATCAGCATTTGTCTTCGTTCATCGCTCGGCTGCCTCATTTGAAGGTGGCCTTCTCAGAGCCTCACTGTGGGTTGTCTCTCTCTCTCTCTCTCTCTCTCTCTCTCTCAGAGTCGCACCACCGGGGTGGCAGAGATTTTGCTGTTGGCATGCCTGGGCTCTGACAAGTTCTACAGGCTGCATGCCCACCACATTCTCTGCATGGTCTTGCATCCAGGCTCCCTGTGTTCCGCACTCTTGAGGCCACTCTGCGTGGCTCCTCCTCCTTCGTACCGCCACAGACCAGGGAATATCATACTCCTACTAAGGTCTTCTGTGCTCTTATAAGAGTCTTGGTCTTGGTAAGTACCATGCTTCGGATTATTTCATATTAATTCTGAAGAGGGTTCAGCATGGGTGTTAGACAAATCAAAAGGCTTTATCACTTTTACACCTGCTGTGGTCCATATAGAGGCAGACAGTACAGATGTCATAGGGTTTCCTAGTGTCCTAGTGTACACAGGACTCCTCGTCCCCAGTGCCAGCTGGTGAATTTTGTAAATGGAGGGGCATAAATATTTTTCCCCTGATATAGCTGAGCGATCGATCATAGCGAGGGAGCCCACACCACTCAAGGAGGGTTCGGGGGGCTTTTCGCCCCGAGAATTTTTTTAAAATAATCAGTGAAAAAGTTGCATTTTAGAGCACACTTTTTTGAAAAATTGGCTAAATAGATTGCAATTGGGTTTTATAGGGTAACTCATGAAAAGAATCCAATAGATGCAAGTCAACAACAGGGCACAGGAGCATTTATCCAACACATGTTCATGATGCCTTTTCCCACAGTATGTGCCATTGTGTTCAAATTGGCTGTGCCCATACATTCCTATTCTGACTGCAACATTATACTTTATTATTCCCATATAAGAACATACTCATTTTAGCTTTGTGCATAATGCCAGTAATGATACAATAGGAAAACATATCCATGTTTGTTCTGCCAATAGCCAATATACGGCAGTATTGCCACATAGGAACATACTCCAGTTGGCTTTACGATTAAAAATGCATGCCAAAGTATGACAAAAATGTCCAAACTGGCTGTACTAATATGCCAGTCGAGCTGCATAATAACACTTATTATGCTTGCTTTATCAAAGATGCCCATTACGAAATGCCATAGCACAATACAAAATGACTGAACTGGCTGCATTGAAATGCCAGTCTATCTACATAATAACACTATGCTTGTTTTACAGATGTCCTACCACAATAAGACATGGCTAGACTAAGGGCATAGAAGTGATGGTCTTGCATTGTAATAACACTGATAATGATTGCTTTCAAATGATGCCCAATATAAAATGCCACACCACAATAGAAATGACTGAACTGTCTGCATTGGAATACCAGTCTAGCTACATAATAACACTTATGCTTGTTTTACCAAAGATGCCTAATCAA
This sequence comes from Ambystoma mexicanum, assembly GCF_040938575.1. NCBI lineage: Eukaryota > Metazoa > Chordata > Amphibia > Caudata > Ambystomatidae > Ambystoma > Ambystoma mexicanum. The sequence continues at coordinate 1,218,548,897 of NC_090921.1, read as the reverse complement.
AATGTCATGCCATAGTAAGAATAATGCCACTGATGCTGCTTGCTTTATCAAAGATGCCCAATGCAAAATGGCATACCTCAGTAAGAAATGGCTAGACTGGTTACATAAAGAATTCCAGTCTTGCTTCATAATAACACTTATCATGCTTGCTTTACCAAAATGCCCAATACAAAATGTCATACCACAATAAGAAATTGCTAGACAGACTGCATTAAAATGCAAATCTTGCAAAATAATAAACGTATCATGCTTGCTTTATCAACCATGTGCAGCAAACATATGCCATGCCTGTTCCATGGTGTGCTAGCGTCTTGCAGTGAGGCATAATTACAAAAATGATGAATGTGGTTATGTGTGATTGAGAGGCACTGGGGTAAGGCATGTTTCTTTTTACTGGCCATCTATCATAGATACCCAGTAAAAAAAAACGGACATGCCTGTCCCCTGGTTCCCGAGCTCCTCAAAAGTGCACACAATCAATGTGGTTATGTGTGTATGCCAGGCACTGGGGGACTCGGGGCAGGGATGGTATTTTTTACTAGACATCTATCATAGATGTCCAGTAAAAAAAAATACCATGCCTGTCCCCTGGGCCTCACAGCCCAAACACACACACACAGAATCAAAGTGATTATGTGTGTATGCAAGGTGCTTGGGGGCAGGAAAGGTATTTTTTTACTGGACATCTATGATAGATGACCAGTCAAATAATACCATTCCTGTCCCCTGGGCCCCACAGCACCTCAGGTGGAGAGCTGATTTTGGCCTGTCTGAAGGGGGTTTGTGCAACAAAAGCATTTTTAAAATGCCTTTATTGTACAAACTTCCTACCCCCGCTCCCCAAAATTATCTCAGACCAGCACAAACACACACACACACACAACATACACACAGCAGGAACTCACTTTCTCATTCACAGTCACGAGCACCCATCATGCACTCACTCATAACACAAACATACATGCATCCATATTCATATTTAAATAATAAATAACCATACAAACACACACATTTATACAACACAAACACAACCTATGCACAGCAATCACTCATTAATTTGCACGAGCATCCATCATACACTCACTCAAAATACAAGCATACACGCATCCATACACATAATTAAATAATCAACATACAAGCACACACATTTACACAACATACACACAGAAAGCATTCTCTGTTTCATTCACACAAACATCCATCTTGCACTCATTCAAAACACAAGCATACGCGCATCCATACACATATGAAAATACATAAATGAAGATACAAACACACACATTTATCAACATACTTACTGCAAGCACTCTTTCATTCACACAAGCCCCCATCATGCACTCTTTTAACACAAGCATACATGCATCCATACACATACTTAAGTAATAAATGAATGAGCATGCAAACATTTGTTACACAGCAAACACTCTGTTTCATTCACACAAGCATCCATCATGCACTCACTCATAACACAAGCATACATGCATCCATACACATATTTAAATACTAAACAAACGAACATACAAACACACACATTTACACAACATACACACAGAAAGCACTCTCCTATTCACACCAGCATCCATCATACATTCACCTAACAACACAAGAATGCACACATCCATACACATAATTTAAATTTTAAAAAATGAACATGATCAAACGTACCTTCTGCCGCAGGTCTGGAGGTTCCAGTGCTCAAGCTACTTGCAAGCATGAACAGGAATCAGGAACGTTCCTGGTTCCTGCACATGCGTGCAAGGGGCCTGAGCGTGGGTCTGGAGATGTCCCACTCCAGCCTGCTCTGTCTGTATGTGTGAGGTGGAGTGGGAGCGCCCCCTTGCATATACAGATGGGCAGTTCCCCAGCCACCATTTCAAATGAGGCATGCAAGCCTGGAGAAGCACACGCCCTCTGCCTTGCATGGCTCATTGAGCTTGCGCGGCTGGGGAAATGTAACTGTGAAAGGGAAACAAAGTTTCCCTTTCAAAGTTAAGAGCACTCCCTCAGCTGAAAAAAACAGCTGAGGGAGTGCTTGTATTTTATTGAGCTGACTCCTCCATAATGGGTGAGAGGGGGCCAAAACCTGCTGGGTCGACGCCCCCTCACCCATTATGGATGAGCCGCCCCTGCTTGTCCCCAAAGCAGGAGACACTCACAGTGAGGTCCAACTGGCCCAAATTCATAGGGGGATCTTGTGGAGCGAACTCACCTCCCATCCTCAATGGAGGTGGCTCCCCTTTGGGGAGAATGGAACAAATTTCCCGGATTTGTCACAGAACACACAATCAGAATGTACAGCATTAAGTTGTGAGACCGAGACCTTCCCATTAATCTTGCAATATACATTAATTAATGAGATTGGCTCAGGCTTTAGCCGGAAAGTGGGCATCTCTTTGGTAAATGTGCCACCTTCTGATCCAGATACCCGAAATCTCTCAAAGGCCTGCTCATGTATGGGGGTCAGTTCATGAGAGAGGGGCAAATAAACATGAATAGGGTATCCATCTGGGACAGCCACTTTCTCTTTCTTAATGGAGTGTATGTCTTTGAAAACTTCCTGTAGTGTGATAGGGGTCTTCACCCCAGATACAGGCTCCCTTCCTGTGGGTTTGTAATCCTTCCCAAAAAAGCCCTGATCTTGTTAGTTGTGCCATAGTGCTCTTTAGTGTTAACTCGTTTTAAAAGAATGAAACGTTTCAGCAACAGCAAGATGCTTAGTTATTTCTTAACCCTATTTATTCCTAAGTGTCACAGCCTTCGACTGTTCCCTTTTTCCTTCAAATAAGCCAATGTACTGCCTGTTTCTTTTCCCTCCATTGTATTCACCTTTTATCTTTAATAAGGTGCAACATGCATATTCAGCAATTATCTTATAATACCAGCAGAGTAGACTGAAAGCTTCCTTCCAAGTCTGCCCAATGGGTTATTATAAAATGCAGACTCACAAAACCTGGTTTGCTTTCAACAACCCAGACGAGGTGGCTTCTGTTTTTTCTTTTTCTTTTTTTTTGTGCCTCAAACCATTCAAAACATAAAGCTATCCCAATAGCTGGAGATGATCTAATTCCAGGAGAAATAGTGTTGTCCATTAAAATTAAACTAATGGGTTCCATTCACAATAGCTGCTGGAGTCGGATGTGATAAGAGGGTTTCGTATTCAAACGTGCATCCAGCATAACTTGTGCGTAGGTCGTCTGATGTACTGAAGTGAACTGTAAAGCTCACTTGTTTTCGGTCGAGATGTAGGCTTGATGAAAAAAGCTTATAAAAGCGAAATCATTATTATAGGAGTAATATTTTGCCACAATGTATTGAAAGATATATTTTGAGTCAATATGAAGACAAATTATCTTTTCTATTAGCATCTTAGTACAGCAGCGTAATACGTCCTCCTCAAGCTCCTGGCCACGACTCACTACATTGCAGCAATAATGCTATTCAGCTAACGCTTATCTTGATCAGTGATTGCTCAAGGGTAGAGGTAGAAGGTTCGATCCTCATTCCCTCTGAAGTCAGATTGGATCTTCTTACATTTCCTTTTGATTTCCATTGTCTCAAGAAGTATGCCCTTTTCCTGTAATGCTCTGATTACAGACCCCAGTTCCATGAAAGAGAATGTACGATGAAATAAGCCATCTTCTTGGCTTTTGGCTTGGCTTAGTCATGTTGGATTTTATAAGCAATTTTTTTGGTAATTTATGCAAACACATGAAGCAGCAACATTTTGGAGGGAGAATGCGGATGAAATGCTGATTTACAGGTAACTCACCATCTTCATTTCTGGGGTTATGGGCCATTGGTCACATACCCCCAACCTGAGTTTCATCGTTTTCATTGAGGAAGCAAATTGCATGATGAAGATTTAAACAGTACCCATATGACACTGCTACAAAGTTAGGTGAGATCAAATATTGACCGGATAGAAAATGGTGCACTCATCTGTTCTTTTCGGGGGTATGTAAAGTGGCAAATCCAAATAAATTCCCATTGGTCAAAAAGAGGCAATCATCAGGATGTGAAATTCTCAGCTTTTACTCAAAGGTGATTGTGTCAAGGTCTTTGTTTAAAAGAAGGTCCAAATCAAAATAACCCTTGGTTCACATTAAGCCCACTTTCTGGTACCTCCCCATGACTTAACATAATAAAAAATGGTGTTTGGGTATGTGCAGGCTGGTTTAAGAAATACAAATATGAATCCCAGTGAAATGTTTCTCACAATTCCTCTTGTGGATTGTCCCCATCTCTTCCCCTCAGTCTCAACAAACTCTCTTTCCCCAGAACTCATAGATGTTTTGGTGAAGCTTTTGAAGCTGCTTCATGTTGGGGATGTCTCCTCCTCCTATGTGTCAAGACCTCAGAGATGCCTGAAGGTTGCTCTACAGTCATAGGTCGTACTGCTTCACCACTCAACGATGTGCTTGCGCATCGCATATGGGAGACATTTGGTCGTATGAACAAACTGACCACATTTTATCACAGCGTTTTTTCATCATGGATGGCCAGCACTCGTTCCACTGTTGTAAAATGCAGTAAATTGTCTGTCCCTCTGACCAATGTTGTCAGTCAGCTGTGACCAGATCAGCAATACCTGTTCCTCCACCCACATTCTTACTAAATATACTACTCCACCCCCTTAATGGTACTCCACTCCTCTCTATGCCAGCCTCATCCCTCTTCTTCTGTACTCCTTTCATGTTCCTCCACTTCTATTCTTCACTACCTTCTAATACCTCATCCATCTCCTTCTTATTCCTCAGACTCTCCTTTTCACTTTCTCATTTTACCTCCTACTTCCTGTTCTGGATATTTTTCCACTCATCCGACTGTCTCAATAATTGATCAAAGAACTTCTTTTCCCTTTCCTCTATTTCCCTCTTCTTCTTATTCCATCTTTTCTCACAGCTTTCCAGCTCCTCGTAAAGCAGTTTTTACTCCACTCCACAACCTCACATTGAGTATTCCTTTCTGTGCCATTTGGATACCTAGCTTTCCAACTTTCTGGATCACTCTTGTGACAAATCCGGTTAGTTTGCAACCTCTCCCCTTTGGAGGAGGCCACCTTTTGAGATTAGAGAGGAGAGCGTGCTATGCTTAACACTGCAAAGTTGACATGTTAAGCAGGATCACTCTGGAGGTAACTCTCACTTAGGGAACACAAAAAAATCCAGAGTGAGACTTAAGTCCCCATCCCTCCACTCCCAAGATTAACTAATTTATGGGGTATGCAGTAACTAATATGTGTGAGAGCACTTTAACAATGGCTTTTTCAGCTTCTGACACAAACTTTAATTCATCTTCTACAGGGAAAACAGCAGAACAACAGGAAAAACAGCCTCTTGAAGTCACATCAGTCGAGGAACCATATCAGTAAGGAGTATCCAGGCGGATCACAGACTTTAATTACACCACAGCGCGCATTGAGAGGAGAGATGCTCAGAGAGACAAAATGCCAGATGTGGCATCGCACTAGGAGTGGGTCTTGTCAGGTGAGGCACCAGAGCCATGGTGTGGGGCAGCCTCATTGAAAACCGAGTACCACAACAGGCTCAGGCAGAGCCCGGATAGGGAACCACCAACAGGCCCCAACACCGAGCAAGCAGGAGCAGATGCCCACCTCTGTGGGGTCCAGTTTAGGCATCACTTGAGCGACTCTGCAAAGAGATGAGAGGCAGTCAGGTTACAGGGAGGATAACTCCTCAGATACAGTTACACAGTGGCTTCAGAGGAATGGGAGGTGGGTGGCAAGACCAGAGGAAGGAGCGTCTGAGTGGGGAGGAAGAAGGAGAAAAGCCTTCGAGTAGAGAGAAACTGGGAGGGTCTCCTAGCGGGGAGACAGAGGAAAAAGAGCCCAGATGGAGAAAGGAGTAGCAAGGTCCAGATAAGGGAAGTCAGAAGGGGGCACGCCCTGGAGTACAGAGAGACTGAGAACATCTCAGAGTGGTGTGTACAAAGGAGAAGAGCCCTGGAGTGAGTAGAGACTGAAAACAGTCCTGGTGTGGAGAAGAAACAGAGTAGCCCCAGAGTAGGGAATGAAATGGAAAGAAACCCTGGTGTAGAGAAGAAGCAGAGAAACCTCAGAGTGGGGAGAGAAACTGAAAGAAACCCCTAGGTGGGGAAGGAACAGAGAATCCCAAGAGTAGGCCAATGGGACACACAAGTTTCAAGAAGAACAACGGAGACCCTGCATGAACCCTGAAATGACTATCCAGCCACACAAATGACACAATAGTGGAGGTCAGAAGCCAGCAGCCATCCCTTTCCCTTGGGCACGGCCAACATGTATGTCTTGGTTGTTTTATATATTCTTTTGAGCAGTTGGATGAGAAAGTAGGTTAGAAAAGGATTTCTGGACAATAATGTTCAACCATCTAGACACACAGATGAGCACCCCTTTTTCTTTTCAATTGAATAGAATAGGGCGTTGTAGTAATTCTGTTGCTGCCGCATTCCCGCTGCATTGCCACATCGCCAAACTACGCGATTGGTGGTGGGGTAGAGGATTTACCTCCAGCACAAAGCTACTGCCAATTTTTCTCAGAGTTGCTGTGGCAGAACTACAACCAGTGGTAGTTCTGCTATAATCTCAGTGGTGTCCTATGCACTCCATAAATGGGAACTTACACTGCCATTCCACAGCTTGTAATCTGGTGTAAATTCTGTCAGACCAAGTGGTAGTACCTGTAACAGAATTTGGCAGTAGTTTGGGGGATTTACTGAGGTCCTAGGTATTTGGAATCAGAAGAGGAAATAAACTATTTAAAAATAAAATCATGCCTGCTTGTACAACTCCTGATTATGGCCTACCACACTCTGTTTCCAGTCCTCTGGTTTCCTTTTTTCTCTAGCATCTGGGTTGTTCCCCATCCAGCCATAAGAGTCTCTCTCTTTGAAACCTTATGGGTTTTTCTCATGGAGCCCTTTCAGTTTTTTTTCCCAGCACGCTGCATCCTTTTCACAGCTCTCTGGATTTCTTTGCCCCCCATTCAGGCCTTTAATCAACCAAGGTCAATTCTCCACCAGACCTCTCCCTCATTTTTTCTCCAGTCCAATGGCACTTTCCGTCAGCTTTCTATCGCCTCTTTACACCAACCTACTGGATCGTTTTGCCACACCGCACTAGGCCCCTCCTCTGATCTCCTGCCTCCTGCCTCAACTCCTTTTGCACTCCTTGCCAAGTCTTCAAAAAATGATCTCCTTACCTGTACTCCCACTTCCTTCTGACAGAGGCCCTTCCTTTCATGGGGCTTTGGGTCCTCCTTTCAGTCTATCTATCTATGATATAGGGGAACTCAGGTGTGTGTCTTTAGACAGCTGGGGTAAAATATAGCTGATGAGCCGCCCCTGTGGATGGCTTTGAGTTCTTATGTCAGGTTTACAATTGGTTAGTTCCTTCTCACAAATGGTCCACTTTCTGGTTGTCAAACCTTGACCCTGATTTCTAATGGAGGGGGTCCATTAGCTGAGCTGGTCTTAACTGTGTGAGAGTGGAGACCTTGCACAATGACTGGTTGACTGCCACTTGAATTTCCCACCATAGTTCAGGTCTTACTCTTTTTCTTGAGCACACATTTTCTCATGGCTCCTTTTACCGCTTTACCTTACTTTACTTTCATTATTTGTATAGGACAACCTTGGACCTATAGGCAGGAGGGTGCTGCCAAACAAAGAAGCAGGTGGTCAATAAAGCAGGGAACTAGCAGATAGATCTCAAATGGAAAACTCAAGAAGAGAAGCCAGGAGAAAAAAATCAATCAAACAGCCATGTTTTTAGCTTTTTTTTTAATGGTTCTAACTTGTGCTGGAATCTGAGATCAAACGAGAGATCGTTCCTCGGTCTTATTCTGGAGGGTATACACTTTACTAGAGACTAAGATGCATTTAGTGTACAACTAGGGTCTATATGTCATTTACTCTTTTGCCGAAATCAGTTTTGATCATCCATGCCAAAAATAGAAAGAAGATGTAAATATTTCTACAAAACCCAAAAAACCTGCATTAGTTGCTCCATGTGTTCATATACACATAACCATATATAGGCAATTGGTTGAGTGTATGGTTAAACAGTCTCCATCTGAATAATGCCTTTTACCCTATTAATCATACCATATTAAGACAAAGAAATCACACAATAAACTGACCAGTGACATAGAAGGCTCAGAAACACTCACAGATTGTGTTTAAATATTCAATACTAGTGTACAGGCATGTTTACATGGGCCAAAGTACAGGTTTTCATTGGCACAGTGGGACCACTATATATCCTAAACATACAGCTCCCTCTTGCGGTGACAACAGGTGAAGCTATGCGAATTGGACCACTGTAACAGGCGAAGCTATGGGACATGGATGACTGTATATCCTAAGGCAATAGCTCCCTCTAGCGGAGCATTCTGTGCGTTCGGGCAGCCTCTACTGCGCATGATGGCATCAGACAAACATGCATCTGTCCTTTTAATATAAGTAGATTGTCCAATAACCAATATTTCTGTATATCTAAGCAGTTAATTGTGAATGGATTCTACCAACTGCATTGTGATAATCCTTCTCAGTGTGCTGTATATTTACCTACACAACATCTCACCAAATTCCACATTGGTTTGGGATTTCACAAAACAATTTTATTTTAATTGTATTAAATTTGCAATTTACTTCAAGCTCATATTATTTATTTCCATCATCCTGCTGGTTCAACATGCTAGTTTATCTAGTGTGTTGCTTCAATCATCTCATAATGCCAGCCACACACAATTACTAAACAATAGCATCTTAAAAGCAACATTCTATCATGCTTTCAAAATGCTCAGAATGTAATCTGGTGCACGGCCAGGAAAAGCCCTTCGGCTTCTGTAGCTTAAAAAATAATTGCAATGTACGTTGTGTGGTAGGTCAGAAACGGGAGACGGACAAGGAGGCATTGAGAGTCACTTCCTTCATTTCTTCACAAAAAGAAAAATAACTACCCCAACATCTATGATTCTAGCCTAAAGAAAGGAAAAGGTGTCCAAAAAGGTGCACATCAGGATGTCAATGCCAAAAACCAAGACATCCTCTTCCCAAACCTATCCCAACTTACCCTATGTCCCTACCACCATTGCAAAGAAACAAAAAACTCTACATAAGATACACCTAGGTCCTTGAAGCTGGCGCTGGAATAGTGGTCGGTTTCTGACCCCTCACCCAGCTGTGTTTCTCTTCACTATTTGGCCTTGCCTCAGAGTCTAAGTTTGAGTGTCTTTTCCAGTTAGTCTTTCTTTTATGTTGTTCCAACAAGTCTGTAAAGTTGAGTTCCTTCTAGGGACTGTCTGGTCTGGGTCCTTTCTCCCCCTTCCACAAGGAGGGTGCCCCTGGTGTCCTTTACCATGCAAGCTTCAGGCATTCTGGCCCGGGAGGCAGCTCTTTGAGTTCAGATGGCCTTGGGGTTTGTTTCTCCTCAGACTTCCTGGGGGTACGTTTTCTGGCAACCTGCCTTGGGCTATTGTGTCTCTTACCCAGGGGTCTTGTTTCAATCAACCTGCCCTGGGGTTTGGTTTCTCGTGCCTTGCCTTGGTGTCGTGATTCTCTCGTCCCACTTTAGTATACAATTAATCTAAACCCACCCTGGCGAATGGCTTTGTTTACCCTTCCTGAGGGTATGGTTTCCTGTAGCCCACCTTGGGCTCTGGATTTTCTTGACCCAACTATGACTATAACTGCTCTCTCCATGGGTTATGTTTTTGTTCACCCCTCCTTGGGGTATGTGTTCTGAAAGCCCAGCTTGGATTCAGGTTTCCCTCGACCTGCATAGGGCTATCAGTACTCGCACCCCGCCCTGGGATATGGTTTCGAATACCCCGCTTTGGGGTATGAGTTCAGGCAGCCTATGCCTCCCTTGTCCCCCGGAACTACTGCATCCTTTTAGCTTTGTCACAGTACTTCTTGGGTGCATAGGGAAGTTTGGTGTTCGTGTCGCTGGCTCATCTGCATCTTCCATGTTGTCTGCCACGGGGGAAGCTTGTGCCTGGCTCTCCTGGGTGAAGCTTGTGCCTCTCTCTCTCTCTGACTTCTCCTGACTCTGTTGTTCCAAATCCTTGGTTCACCTGTGCTCGCCCGCCTTGAATTTCATGCTTCTCCACACCAGGCATTACCTGTTTCTCCTGTAGCAACCTCATGCGAGGGATCAAGAGTAAGACTCAGACACAGTAATATGTTTGAAGTTCAAAGAAGGCTTTTATTATCAAAACAAAAGAGGGGTTGGGGAAATCCTATCTATCCCTAACTCTATGAGGGTTTTTCCAACCTCAATAAGGATGTCTAAATCAAGAGAGTCATGTGTCCAAAAATCCTAAACTGACCCTTACACACTAAACTCAATATAATGTGACAGGGAAATGTCTTTGAGCTCTATACCAACAGCTTCCTCTCAAAATTCCAAACAGAAAGTCTTTCAGAGTGATGAAAAGAAAAAGGTACAAAGTTAAAATGGAAAAGGGGTCTTCCCTTCTCCTAGGAATTCTCTTGTTGATAGAAAGATGTCAATCTCCAATGATCCACAATCCCAAGGTGTATGGCTTTTCCCTTGGGTTTATCTTCATGCACACACTACTTTCTGAATATTCACAATTTCACAATCCCAACAAGGATGGCTTTTCCCTTGGGTTTGTCTTCATTCAAATGATATTCTCTGTGTGGTCTTCTAAATGTTCACAACATCTTTTATCTATATTTTACATATCCACGACAGCGGGCCTTTCCCCTTAGATTCTCTCTGTTCACACAGTCATTCACAATATCACATATAGGTATATCTCACAGTTCTTTCTATGGCTCTCTGAAATGTCTTAAAGAAAAAAGGGGAATGACTATTCCCTTGTGATTCACAAAAAGAAAAGGTGGGGGAATATCTTTCCCAGTTCTTTCAGCTTTCCAAAATATCAAAAAAGGGAGGTGGGGGGTCTCTGCCGCGGTTCTCCAGTTCCTGGTTACTGCCCTGCCAGTGTTTTTTCTTTGCTAATTCAGGTGCGAGTCCCAGACTCCCCGAGTGCCTCGTTTTCTCTCCTGCCGCTTTTGCGGCTTTATTTAGTTGGGAGTTCCAGACTGAGTCAGTGCCTGGATAAGTCTTCTGGCTCAGGCATTTTGCTGCTTGACTTGAATGCGAGTCCCAGACTCGCTGAGTGCCTGGTTTACACTCCTTCCAGGGCTTTTCAATGCATTTAATATTTGCAAATGCCAGATTTCCTCTCTCTACTTGATCATTCTTGTATCCCAGTAATTATACTCCTTATACTTTGGGTAGTCGACCCTTCTCCAGTTAAGCTTAATGTCCCCATTCTCCTGTAAAGGCTACTGTTCACTGCTAACGGTATGCAGCATTAAGCCTGAAGTGCCCCAGCAACCCATTTTCCTTCTCTGCGCTTACAGGTTGTCATTGGCAGCTTCAGCATCCCTCACGTCTCTCTGTTTTTTTTGCAGTCTGTCTGCTGTCTGGAAACACGTCCCGTCATCCTTTCTATGGTGCCTCATCTTCCCCTTCACAAAGGGGGAAAGGTGATGAATTCCCTGGATTTTTGATTGGATCTTTCTTCTGCACTAAGCATCTGTTAAGCCTAATGTGTGTGTTGCTAAAACAGTCTCAAAACCTCCCTGTGGGAGGCCTTTTTTAATGTGTATTGAACATAAAATGATGCAGCTAATTCTGTTTCTAAAATGGAGGTCTGACAAAACCCCTTTCATAAAATCTCCAAGCCCAAAGCATACTGCATACAAATGACCCACTGCACCAATCTTCTGACATCTGCAGCCCATGTGGCACAGGACATGTTCAGTGGTCACATGTAAATTCCTGTGAGCTGCAGGGATACCAAATCCCTGAAGACAGCAGTTGCATTGTACTTCTGTCTCTGTTCCAACATGAATGACTGTCTGCCTTATCCGCCTGGTGTTACGGTAATCTCTAAAAATATGTCATACATGGTCATGGTATGTAGATGAATAAGAGTGTGCATTTACTAATGCTACAAAAATCTAATATCATAAACGTATCAATGCTGTGAGCCTAGAGCAACTATGCGAAAATTCATGGCAAGTCTGTTTGTCTCCACTTCAGCGAGAGAGACCGTAGGCAAGATGCTGACTTCCTTCAATTCTCCAGGAGGCATGCTAACACCTCACCTCAGGCACAATGAGTTCTCACCTGGAGATCTTCTGGGAACCATACTTCAAAGGGCAATTCACACAACAAAGGCCAGCTACACACCAGGGTGTTGCAAACCAAAGGGCATTTGAAGCTGCAGGCTTGGGAAGGGGCAGATTCAGAATAGCCAGAGAGGGACACGTGGAACTGAGAAGGGTTACACCATCTTGTGTTTCTATGGGGCTCCCTTTCCTTCCTGTCCCCTTTGTTTGCTGCAGAACAAGGCACTATGGGAATGCTGCAAGAACGCATGGGCAACCTGTCAAAGTGACAGGGATTTGACTCCTTACAGCAGCTTTGCTTTTGTCCAATCGCCTGTCACCTTTTAGATTTATAAGGTAGGGTATCTCACTCATTTCCTGATTCATTTTGGACTTTCAAGAAGACAAGAACAATTAATTGTACCTATGTTTGGAGTGCAGACATTCCACAAACCTCTAACAGTAAGGTGAAGATAGAAGGCATCTAAGATGAGTTGAGTTCTGTCCCCTAACCATGTTGGGGGTCAACTGATGTGGACCAATACATGACACTCTACCAACTGCATTGAAACAAGGCTCCTCACTAGAGGAAAAGGAACACCTACAGGTGACAGCTAACTTCTCTGGAATGGTAATGCAGTGCAAGAAGTCCTTGCCAAAGAACTCCTTGACTAGGACTCACAGCAACTGCAAAATCAAGGAAGTAGCCCTTGGCTCTCCCGTCCTTCCCAAAACATCTAGACATCAATTTGGCACCTTCAATTCCATCCAGTTTGCTTTGAGGGAACCAATATAATAATCCTTGTCTTCAATGCTTGAACACCTTCACATCTCCCAGTTTTCTCCACACTGACACCACAGTTATGCAGTCACTGCATCCAAAACCCACCAAATCTTCCAGCCTGCCCAACCCCATAAAATCACCTGATCTGCAGCTTCTTCAAGCTTCAGCCAAATGCTGCTGCAGTTCCCCAATGCTGTGTCAAGCTAGAAAAGCTGCTTGCGGCCGAAGTCCAGTCTCTGCTTCTCCACACCCAAGTCTCCCAGTGCCGCTGGCCTGACATTGCTTGCTCGCCCCAGCATCTTCAACAGAGTAGCCATCACCACTGCTGAACAGTACAGCATGGAGGATGCAGCACTGCAACTCTTTTACTCAACATGTGCCTGGTGCAGACAACACAAATCAGCACTGGCTCAATACAATGAAGCCTTATTCAATGCTGTTGAACCACCAATGGTTTGAATGTATGTTTAGCACTGGCCCTACCCAGAGGATCTTGAAGCACTGTACATGGTTCAAAGTTTGAAATAGTGGGAGTTGAAAAAAGAAGGTACAAAATGTTTTCAGGAAAGAATAGGAAGATTAGGATAGGCAAGCGGTTCCAGTGGAGAATGGCAGGGGTGAGGGGAAACAGGTATGTTTTGAGGCTCTTTCTGAAAGTGGAGATGGAGGATACAGTGTATATTTGAAGAGATAGGGTGTTTCATGCACTGGGGTACATTTTTGTTATTGTGTGCATGTACGTTTGCAGAGTGGAATGTGTAGAAGGTAGTGGCTGGCTTCCCTGGTATTTGTGTGGGTGATGGGGTTGAGTTTGTGATTAAGGTAAGATGATTTTTTGAGGTGTATGACTTTGAATACAATGCAGAGTCCTCTGAAGGCAATTGTCTGGGGAATGGGGAGCCAGTGGAGATGGGCATGAGTGGGGGTAATGTGTGAATGTTTGGGTAGGTGGAGAATGATTCTAGCTGCTGCATTTTGTATGGCTTGCAGGATGGCAAGGGTGTTGTTGGGTGGTCCAGTGAGGAGAGCATTTCCATAGTCCAGCTTAGAGAGTACGAGTGCTTGGTCTTCGATGTAGAAGTCATCAGGAGGAAGTGTAAACAAGCTCCCAAAATCCACACTTATCCAAATCAAAGGAGCAGACCAAGGTGCACAAAGAAACCAGCTGTATTCACTTTATTCATAAATGAATCGGCTGTTGAAAGTCCACAGACTTTCTCAGTTATTTTCCCTCTTTCAAGGGCTTATGAACCAAACTAAACACTTTCTCATATTCACAAAAATCATTATTTGGGAACTGCCATTGGCTGCTAGGGTAGGATTGCCTATATTATTCTATACATCATCACTCCTGATAACATAGTCACCTAGTGAAACGGCACGTCCTGGGCACCATTGGATCATTCCTCAATTGGTTGGCACTACAATATACTGTGCCAGTTATACTACTGGTCCCCTAATGGTCCCTACTTACTCATGCAGTCTTGAATGTTGCACTAATCCACAATAGTCCAATTAACTTTTGATGGAAGAGGAGAGATCGAAATTCTGCCATGGACAAATAACAAATGTACTCCTATCTCATTCTTCTCACGCCAAGCCCCAATCTTCCCAAACAGTTTGCTAACCTTCAACAGCTTCCATATATGCTACTGCTTGCAGGTTTTGCATCTAATTGGATCATTGTATTTTGAAGCCAGTATTTGAGACATATGTTCTCTACTTTGTTCATCTTGCTAATGTGTTCTTTGTACATGCAGTGAACAGTTTCCAGCATTTGGGGGCACTGTGGGTTCATCTTGCTCTTGTATTAGTGGCACTATAACTAAGTGCATCTGGTAATGAAGGCTGTGTGTATTTCTCTCTGCCTTCAGCAAAACTAACTTAATTGTTGCATATGAAACTGGAACCATGGGAAAGGACACTTTTTGAAGTTCCAGCTTCTTATTCCACCCTCCCATCTCTCTCAGCCCTGGCATCTTCAGCTTTCTGAACACCATCGTGAACCAACAGAAATCCCTATTAAGCTTTTTAACTGCAATGCTGTGAGGTGTTACGTTCGGATAATGGACAACAATGTGCATATGATTAAAGCACACAGTGTGCTGTGTTTATCATGTGCTGTGTGCAAGGCCCTACCAAAAGGGAAATGGTTTTGCTGCTCTTCCTTTGTACAATGTTGTTCCATATGTACCCTACCTAGGCATGCCTTCCACCATTTACTATATTCCCACTCTAGTGTACTCAGCAACCTACCCACCGGCCCGACAGTGTGGCAAATAGTTCCCTTCACTGGGGCAAACCTAACTCTATCCTGCATTTGTTACATCATGCTAAACAACCTTGCGCTGACACACACACAAGAATGGTAACCTATTAAAGCTTCCTTATTCTAAATGTCTGCTCTCATTTAGGGACAGGTGAGGATGTGAACTTTCATGCCAATCTTATCTGCACCATCACATCCCCCCCTCTGGCAAATGTATTGACCAAGAACCCTTTCTGTGACATTCTATCATGCTCCTCTTTCAGAATCCAATCCCTATAGACCCCCTCAAGATGCCTCCTCTGTTTACATATCCTTCTGTTCCACAGTTCATTAAACAGCACTCATCATCTCCCTCGCAGTCCACCCAGTGTTCAGTAAACTTTTCAGAATCCAAAGGGGGCATAAACCTAATTCCAGGAGGCCCAATAGGTCATTCAATGGGGACCATTTTAGTTTTATCTGGTAGAAAGGGTGTATCTGTTTGTGTATCGGTGTGCACCAGGGCAGTAGCCCCTTCTAAAGTAGCAATAGTAAGGGACATCATGTTAATTTCTTCCTTCCCCTTCTTTACTACTTTACTGTACCAAATTATTATTTGTAGTATGCCAATACTTACCAATAGCACCAACAAAATGGGCACTACTACTTTAAATGTGTTCCCCAATGAGGTAGGCACCTATGAGAACATTCAATGTTACCAGTCCTCATCTACTACTTTACTACTTTGCTTTCCCATAGTCGTGTGCAGGGTCTGCAGGGCAGAAAAAGCTTCTGTTAAACTGTTATTCTGCTCATCATTTGTTGGTTTCAGAGTGCAGCAACTTGCATATATTTTTGCTCAGACCCCTCACTACATGGGAGTCAGTAGGTCTAGCATTTACCTATTCTGCAGATCAGTTAGACTGACAGCCCATACATGTTCCTTAATAGCATTCAGACCCCTCTCTGTGGCATTGGTTAATTGCAACAGCATCCATCTTGTTATGTGGAGCCATTTTGAATTTGCTGCTGCCTGTATCCCTGGGGCCAACAGAGACACAAAGAACACAGCTACTTTACTAAACAGCCTGTATTTCATTGGTATTGCTGCTAATCTATCCACAGAATCTTGTGAGAAATGATTCTCCTTCTTGATTCCTTGTAAACCAAAACTTCTCTGAGCCCTCTTCCTGATAGTTTCAGCCATCACTGCTGGATGTTCAATTATTGGCAGCATGCTGCTGTAAGGCACTACTAGTGCTGATGTGTGCAGGGTGGCAATAGTACACATCGCATTCAGCTATGGCGGGAGGTGCATATATGCTTGTGTGTCACAGGACCAATAATGGTTCATCAATACTGCAGAGCCCAATTGCATACCTGGCACATCCATAATATATTTGCATCCTGTTTTTTTCCAAATATGTACTTTGCCATTATGTCTAAAACATAGAGACAGGGTCTTCATTCTTTGTATATGCATGAGCTCTTTGTTGACATCCATGAAGTGCACAAATTAGCATATTGGGCCTCATTACGAGTCCGGCGGTAACCAAGGCGGTAAAACCGCCTGGTTACCGCTGGACTCGTATTACCATTCCGCCTCCGTGATTCCCGGAATTACCGGGGCATTACAACCCTGGTTTCCCGGGAATCACGGAGGCGGAATGGTGTTAATCCCCATTCCCATTGAGTCCTATGGGACTCAATGGGAATGGGGATCATGGAAACACCGGCAGCATCTCGTAATGCTGCTGGTGTTTCCTCGTCCGCCTGCAGGCGGGCGGTGTTAAACCCGCCAGGTCAGACCTGGCGGGAACATCACCTCCCGCCTGCAGGGGTCGTGATCAGGCGGTCCGGAAACAATGGTGGCGGCGGGTTTACCGCCACCGCTATTTCCGGACCGCCACGATCGTAATGAGGCCCATTGTCTCCAATCAACAACACACGTGCTTTTAAGAAATGCAACAATTTCTTCAGCTAGGCCAACTATTACTTCTCCAAGACATCTATCACTGCATCCACCTAGCCTGATAATGAGAAAACCTTTTCCATTATACGGAACTTTGGCCTGGTCCAACACCACGGCAGCACCGCTCCTGTGGCATTGGTACATTTTGTAGCTTCTTGTCATTGAAAAGTGACATCTCCCTGATGTGGACCTCTGTGTTTTTCCTGCCCAAAGAATCCAGCATTCTTTGCTCTTTAACATAATCATCTGTAAAAACATGGAATTAGTCATCACTATTTACCCATTTTAAATAGCCCCAATAGCCTTGAAACAGCTCTCTCATTTTGCATAGCGCTAGATTGACCAGACAATGCACTGTATTCATTGCTATTTCCTGCACCACAAACAGCCTTGGGGAACCGATGGCGTGAAGAATGAGAGAGCAAGCATAACTGCTTTCATTCAATCTCTCTTCCAACTTCTTGCTTGTGGCCACACCAGGTATTATCTCCTTTCAAACTGTATCCTTCATATTTATCTATCAAAGATAATTTATCATGATATATTTTTGTTCCTATACTTCTTCTACTTCTATTCTCTACTTAATTTATGTCGGCTATTTCTTCTTTTCTCAAATATCTACTATATTCAAAATAAAGTAAAGAAAGAAAAAAACTGAAAAACCACTATACACACTATTAGTCATGGCAGTTTTCTTCTAACAAAATCACTTCTCCTAAATCATGGAGATAGAAAAGTAAAGTCTCTGCATGAAATTGCTGTACATTATATAGACAAGTCACTGCTTTTTCTTCCTCTGGGTCGTGGACAAGGGGCCATACTTCCTTCCCTCCTATCTTCACAGCTAAATCAATGGCCCACTCTACAATATAAGGTCCTGTAAAATTTCTAACAAAAACTCGATCACCAGGGAAATCTGAATGGGCGGGGAGATCTGCGCTGTTGAATATTTATCTTCTCCTTCAACTCTGTTTGCTGTTGCTGGTCCCCCCTCTCAGAGTTTCACCAAGCGGGATATATAATTCAGAGAATCAGTCATCACAGTCAAATATGCATGAATCCTGTCATCTAAAATAGTGGCACAGTTCTGGGCATCACTTTTACTAATTGCAGAAATAATGGGAACATTAATTCTTCTGCCAGTAACCAATTTGTGCAGGATGCAGTGGTGATTGGTGTATTGCTGATTGTGTAAGGCAAAAAGAGCCAGCAGTAAACAATAAAAAAATAATTTGTGGAGTGTAGTGCATATTTTAGCAAAATACTCTCTAAGCAGGCCATTTAGGCATTCAACCAGACTATTTGCTTGAGGTTGATAAACACAGCACAATGTGTGTTTTATGCCCAAAAGGTGAACATTTCCTTGAACAAATCATATGCAAATTGTTGTCCATTATCTGAACGTAACACCTCACAGACTTTCAGCAGGGAAATACCTCTAGTATGAGGAATTTGGATGCTGATTTGGCATATGGATGAGCATACAGGCCTGCCTCTATCCAGCGTAAAAAGGGACAAACCACAAAAACCATAAAATTATAGCCTTTACAACTTTGTGTTATATCAAAATAATCATTATGGAGATGCTGAAAAGGCCCAAAAGGGTAAGGAAATATTGACTTCACTGTTTTCAATGTATGATCCACTGTAGAACTTACCTTACACCCTGCGCAAGAGTCTGGATCTCTTGTTGCGCATTTCACACCTCTCCTTACCCAAGCCCATGCAGTGTGGTAAGTAACACTCTGCTTTGTTTAGGGTAGGAGGTGCCTGGAGTAGCACTGAGGTATGTGGTGCCAGCGGTAGCTGGGAAGCTTGGGTAGCTGGTATCAGTGGTGGCTGCAGTCTTCCTCCCTGGAAACAAAAGCACAATCACTCCTGTGCTATTACTACTTGTTACCCTCTTCCTTTAGTCCTTATGTGCCCTATGGCGAGACTGAGGCTGGAGACTGAGGCTTCACCATCAGACATATTTCTGCAGTCTTCCAAGTGCACCAGCTGCCAGTTACTTCACTGGTTGTTGCTCGTCTAGGCCTCCTGTGGCTGCTAGATGCGGAGTAGATAGCTCCTTTAAATGTTCATGTTTGTTTGTGGCTGTTTTTCCCCTTCTTTGTTCCTCATGCTTTTATCTGTTTCCTCCCTTCTGTGTCTGTACTCTCCTTTCTCTATCTGCACTCTGCTTTCTCTATTAATGCTCCTTTAAGCCCTGTTTTCTCCTTTCAGTATCTGTGTTCTCCTTTCTCTATCAGAGCTCTGCTTAAACCCCGTTTGTATTCACAGGTTAGCGCTGTGCTAAATTACTTCTATGGCTGAGAGCGCGAGTGCTACTGCATGTGTCTTTGTTGTCTAGGTTTCAGATAATACCATTTCTTTCTTACAGGTGTCGGTAGTCAAAGACGGTTACAGTAAACAGCTGGCATTACAGACTGTGCCAACCAGGGAGCATGATGTCGGTAAGTAGAAAGTTTGGATCCTTGCGCTTCTGTCTTGCAGAACCAATCTGAGGACCAATCTGAGGGGCAGGAGCATGTTAAGAACACTGCTGCTTAGATGCAGGTTTAACACAAAGCAAAGGGTGGGGATCCGGGGTGTGCCTTTTATAGCCCAGTCTCTCAGCAACTAGAGCACATGTAGAGATGTTGTTTGGGGGGACCCCCGCTGGCCATATTAGGTATCTGAGGAGTCTAGATAACTGGTTTTATGTCTTCTCCAGTGATGCACGAGCACTGTCCAGTCTGTAAATGTCCTGCTGGAGGCAACAGGAGTCCTGGTGAGCATCTTGGACTGGATAATCATGACACCCGCAGTGAATTGCTGGCATACTGCACAGTTAACAATAAAACTCTGAACATGCTCATGCATGTTGGGGATGAACTATTACTCCTGGAACACTGCTGCAATATACTCTCTGGATGCATGTGCAGGGTATGTTCTAACACTACTGTCAATAACACCAAGGGCATGACGGGCCTAGCTGTGATGTTGTGTCACCACACCAAGTTTGTGTGGGACAATGGGCATCTTCTCTTGGTTCACAATTCTTGCTCTTCCTGTGATGCAGTCCCTACTGCTCCATAATCTGTGTCAGGGGTTATACTTTATAAGGATCAGTTAATTGTGTCTGGTGTACCTCCTCTTCACTCATTAATATTATTAACTACAATAATTCTGACAAATATCACTCATCTTTGGCAACTACAGCCTCATTGCCATATGCTATTAAATCAATGCCATTGGAGTGGGCAGAGCACTTCACGATTGCCACTGACATAGGCAGTGCGAACGCATCAAGCAATCTTGATAACAATAAGGCCTGCTGCACCAGTGCGCCATCTGATCACTGGAACCCACTTTGTTTCCAGCCGGACAATCCCGAATGCATCATTGTTATCACATACACTGATTCTGAATAAATCAGTTAACATATCATTCTAGTGCTGTTATCAATGCCACTAGTTATACTGCTTGAGCAAAATAGTGAAGAGGCAGTCTTTTTCTTACTGCTACCTTGAGATCTCCATCCTAACTATGTACAACTGATGCTCCTGTGTATCTCAATCCCATGCTCTGATCGATTATTGATGAACCATAAATGTACACAATCTCTCCCCCTTCAAGTTTATTTTCCTTGGCCTGGGGTATTTCATCATATTCATTAGTATATGTGCAACAGTCATGTACATAATCGCCTTCCTCTACCGGTTTCATGATAAAGGTTGCCGAAGTCACAGCGCGTGGCACCCTACAACCATAACTGCAGGATTTGATATCATCACTTCATATCCTGGCGCTTGGCGTGTAGTCAGTGTGGATTTCAGGTTCTGCAACATTGCAAACAGGACATGCTTTACAGATAGTGTCTCCGCACAAACCATTGTTATTGTTGCTGATTTCTCAATAGCAAATACCGCTGCAGCCAATACTTATTCACATAAGAAATGTCCCTTCATCACTGGGTCCAGCAAACCACTATAATATGCTACGGCTTTATATACCCATCAAAGTGTTCTGTGTGAGGACAACCACCATCACAAACCCATTCAAATGAGAGAACAGGTAAACTCCTCTGCATAGCCTGGTATTGCTAAAACTTGGGCAGTGAGCACATTTTTCAACTCATCAAATGCAAATGCCTCAATCATTTCTTCTGTCCATTTAAACTCTTTCTGCTCTTTCTGTGCTTCTTTTAATGCTTGAAACAAGGGTCTGATATATGTGGCAAAGTCGAAAACCCACGATCTACAATAATTACACAATCCCAGAATTGTTTAATTTACCTCACTGTGGTTTTACGTGGTGTATTATGATTTGCATTTGCTCTTTTTTGGTGTCACTTTCCTTCCTTCTGACAACATTTTCTGTCCCAAATAAATAATTTTTTTCTGACAATACTGTACTTTTTCATTGCCTGCTTCGTACCCCTTTTCTGTCAATAATGTTAGGAGCATCACTCAATCCACCCTACACTGCTCCTCTTTAGTCATAGACACCAAGAGATCAAGAACATATTGTATCACTGTGCTCTGTGTCTGTACATTTGCCAAATCCATTTGTAATACTCTGTTAAACACACCAGTGGATTCACAATGCCCATGTGGTAATCTTGTGTACTGAAATATTTCCCCGCTGTAAGTAAATTAGGTCAGACATTGTGAGTCTGTATGCAAAGGTATAGAAAATAATAATTGTTCAAATCAATAACTGTAAAGAACATGGTACTCGTAGGTATGCTGCACAAAATCATTGCTGGATTAGGGACCACTGGGAACTCTGCTGCCAGGGCCTCCAAGCATAAACGAGATCTCAAAATCCACACTTATCTAAAATAAAGGAGCAGACCACGGTGCATGAAGAAACCAGATTTATTCACTTTGTCATAAATGAATAATTCGGTAGAAAGTCCACAGACGTTATCAATTATTTTCCCTCATTCCAGGGGTTATAAACCAAACAAAACAAATTGCCATATCCACACAAAATATTATTTGCAAACTGCCATTGGCTGTTAGGTTAGGGTCACCTATTTCATTCTATACATCATCGTATCTTATCTTATCAGCATTTATAAAGTGCATTGTCCAACCAAAAGGCATCTTGGCACTAACTAACAGGACGACAGAATAAAATGAGCTAAAATAGGTACGTTTTCAGGGAACGCCTAAAAAGAGAAGATCTTCTACAGACCAAAGCGCACAGGCAAGGGAGTTCCACAGTATGGCAGCTGTCACAGAGAAAGACCTGCCACCGATATGGACACGTTTGAAACACAGAACCTTAACCAAACAGGTCTCTGGCTACCACAAGGCCCAGCAAGGAACATAGGGATGAAGCTTAGCCTGCAAATAGATGGCTCCTATGCCATGCAACGCCTGATGCACTAAGCAACGGGCCTTGAACTCGATACGTTTTACAACTGGTAGCCAATGCAGTTCAAGCAAGATCGGACAGATATGAGCACTGCGAGGTGTGGATGTGGCCACTTTGGCCGCAGAATTCTGCAGGACTTGCAGACGCTGGCTGTGCAAGAAATAGGGAATATCCATAGTCAAAGAGGACAATACCAGTGCGAGCACCACCGGTGTGTGCAGTAGCACAGATAAAGAGGGAAGAAGGAAAAAAAGGATTTTTAAATAGCCCTTCTGGCAATCGCACTGATCTGAGAGAGTTGCTGCTGTTTTAATCTCCAAGTCTTGACCAAACGGGCCAGATTATGAAAAGAGGTGTCCATAAAGCGACCACTGAAGAAGGGCCCATCACCAGCATCTCTGTCTTTTTGCCATTCATTTTCAACCAGTTGTTGCACATCCATTCCCCCACGACTTCGAGACATATCCTGACGCTTGTCGCAGTCTCAGGAAGAGACAGATCTAACCGGACCAGAATATGGGTGTCATCTGGGTAAACATAACAGGGAAAGCCGTGGGAAAAGATGAACTTGATAAGTTCTGGAGTCGACAGGATACATATATGCAAAAAGAAGGGACAGGGACAGAACATTTCAACAATCCCGGTGACTGTCTCATATTCATTCCCAATGCTCAGTCCTGAAAGAAATTGACACAATAGCAAAACTATAAAACCACAATACCAATTTTATTATAATTTCATATGAAATTTCAACTGTAACTATGTGCACCTGGTAATGAAGGTTTGACGTATATCTCCCTGCCTTCATCAAAACAAACTCAATTGTTGCATATCAAAACTGGAACCATGTCAAAGGCCAGTTCGTGCAGTTTCAGCTCCTTAATGCATCCTCCCTTCTCTCTCAGCCTTAGCATCTTTGGCCCTCTGAACACCATCCTGAACCAACAGAAATCACCATTAAGCTTTTTAACTGCAATGCTGTGCTTTTTAACTATTTGCACTACCAAAGGGAAAATGGTGCTTCTCTTGTCATGTACAATGTTATTCCATATGTATTCAGCGAAATACCCCTCCCTACAGGGTGGCTACTAGTTTCCTACAGGATGGCAAAACAAACTCTTTTCTGCTTGTGTTACATTATATTAAACAACCTGGTGATGACACAGAGCAAAATGGCAACTTATTCCAGTTTCCTTATTCTATAGGTATGCTCTCATTTAGGGACAGGTGGGGTGTGACCTTTTGTGGTGATCTTATCTGCACCATCACAGAACGATATGTCTGTTTTCGCGTGGGAAGTTTAGTTGGAATTTGCATGTTTAGATGAAAGCGTCTATATCGTTTGTGAAGGAAAGGTGGTGGTCGATGGGGAAACCAAGGGATTTGACCGGTGTGGCGGGGTGATATGTGTGGGTTGATTGTGGTGAGTTTTTGGATTCAGGGAGTGAGGTTGGGTTTGTGCCTTGAGATGAGGAGGCATTCTGTTTTGGAAGGGTTACATTTGAGGAGGTGGGAGGCCATCCAGTTGATGATGGTGGAGAGGAAGGTTTTGAGGATGTGGAGTTGTGAAGAGTATGACATTTGCAAGTATATTTGTGTGTTATATCCGTCTTGGAGGAAATGTACATTGTGTTTGCTAAGGGTCTGTCAAAGGAATCAAACATAAAGTTTGAAGAGGAGTGGAGATAGAAAGGATCCTTGCGGGACCCCATACTTGACTGGGGTGAGATCTGATCGATAAGTATGTCCTGTCAGTGAAAAAGGAGTTGAACCAGGTCAGCCCAGTGCCAGATAAATTCATCCTGTGGGCTAGAATGTCTAGTAGAATAGTGTGTTTGAAAGTATCCAAGTGAGTAAGAGTAGTACTGTGTTCCTTTTTCTGCGATTCTGTTTAGGTTATCGAGAATGTTAAGAGTCGCAGTCTCAGTACTGTGCCCAAGTGGAAGGGGTTGAGTAGTTTGTTTGTTAATGGTGATTGTTGCAGTTTGGCAGTTACAAAGTGTTCCATGATTCTGGAAAAGTATGGTAGGATAATAATGGGGTGATAGTTTTCAGGGAGCATGTGGGTCGAGAGATGGTTTTTTGAGGAGGGGTATGATTTGTCCCATTTTGAGTGCAGTTTGAAGAGTACTCTGTGAGAGACAAGATATGATGTTGAGCCAGTGGGGAGCTAGGCTTGTGATGCAATTGGATGGATGCAGCTTGAGGTGGGCATGCAAAATCCAGGAAGTGTGCAGGTTTTGTTTTGGCAGTGAGGGTGGCAAGGTTGTAGGTGTTGAAGTCGATGGGGTGCAAGGTGCCCCATGTTATGGAATGTTTGAGAGTGGGGGTGTGAGTGGGAGAGCTGAGGGGAGGGCTGTCCTGATTTTGTGTATTTGGAGTTGAAGTAGTTCATGAGGGAGTTGCATACTGCAGTGAATGGGGGTGCAGACGGTGTGGATGTGCTTTAGAGAGGAACTTGATAATGTTGAATAGGTTCTGGGATGTATTGGTTGCAGATTGGAGTTCTTGGTGGTAATGTGTGGCTTTGGCATGTCATATGGATTTAGTATTTTTTGCAGCAGTGTCTGAGGGGTGTTCTGGATGAGGGGCATGGGTTCATTTTCCAAGCTCTTTCTAGATATCTGGCTTCCTGCTTGATAGAGATGAGGCAACTGTTGAACCATGGTTTGTGGTGGTTGTTGTGGAGTTTTTTTGTAATTTGAGGGATGCAATTTTATTGAGTGCCTGTGAGAAGATGATGTTGTATTGGTTGAGTAAGATGGAGGCATGTGCATGTGGGGAGTGGTATGAGTGGTGCTAAGGCCATGTCTGTAATCTGTTTGTTTTTCTCTGGCTGGGGGTGAGGGAAATGTGTGGCAGGTGGTTGGATTTTGTATGGTAGTATGAACACGAAGAGGATAGCAAAGGAGTCAGACCATGATACCCAAATTCGATTATGCAGTGAGTGTTTTGTTTGTGATCAAAAGGTCCAAGGAGTTGCCAGCAATTTGAGTGGGATAGGTGATAACTTGTCTAAGGTCATAAGGGGTGAGCGGAGCAAGGAAAGTCTTTAGTATGGCATTGGCATCTGGAAGGGAACTACAGGGTTGAAGTCACCAAGGTAGATGTTGTTGCAGGGGGAGGTGTGATTGTTAGTAGTGAAGTCAGTCCAATGGGTGTGAAAGTTGGGATTGTGTGTAGGAGGGCGATACATGAGGTGGAGAAAGGTGTGTTGTGGGTGTGATGGAAGGAAGCAAGTGAGAGAGAGTGCTTCAAAGGATGTGTATGGGGTGTGTGGGATTACTAAGTGTGAGTGTGTCTTTAAATATGATGACATTGAGTGAGGGAGAAGCATGTCAGAGATAGTAGGTGTGTAGTGCAGTTTGAGCCATGTTTCTGTGAGGAAGGGTATATTTGGGGAGTGTCTGCTTATGATTGCATTCATTTCACGTGTGTAAGCAGGTGCAGGGTGGCAGTTGAGAATGCAGATAGATGCAATTAGTTGTTTTAGTGGAATGTTGTGTTGGAGTTTGATTTGGATGTTGTTTATGTGATTTCTGCATGGCATTTATGTGGCAACCTGGGCTAACAGAGGCTAACAGGGAAGACTGGATGAAGCAGAGAAGGATATAGCAGCAACCCATAGCTCTGTCTTCCCTTTGCTCTGGACACCAGGTCAAATGGACACCCAACAGACAGTGCTTACATACCCAAAATAACCCAGAAGTAACTTTGCCAGGGGTCACGTGTTCAGTCCCTAGATCGATCCTGAATGCTTCTAGCAGGTCCCCTGACCTCTGCAGGCAGCCCCGTGCCGATGGAAATATTTCCCCTGGTGGTATTGGGGTGAGCTCTGTGTTACTCTCAGCCCAGTTGAAGCCACATTGTTTGCCCGTGTTCAAATACTGAGAGTGCTTTTGCATACAAGTTCTGCAAATTATGTGTTCTTTCGACAGCTGTGTTTTTCTTTGGTGTTTTTCATTTTGGTTTTTGCATTTCTTCATTGTTTATTTACTTAGAACTTTCATTGGATCTTCTTTTAATTTGGAGTCTTTGGAGTAGGATTGTGTGGTTTGCTACTGAGATCACTTCTTACCTCTTCTGAGAGTGTCACCTGCCCTTGGTCCACAACACCACAAAAGGTGAAGGCATTATACATGTCAGGCTGCGTCTATTTTAGCTTTATGATTGGGGTCATGCCTGCTTCATGAGCAGTGTGGGGCTAGTTGGGTGACCTAGTCACTATTTATCAATGTACTCCTGCAGAGCAGTCATCATGTTGTCAAAATCAGAAAAACACACTCTTATGCCCTAGTCTTCAAAAATTATATACACTTGCTTTCAGTTTGCATTTGTCAAATCTAAGGCTCTTTGTCAGCTGACAAAATAAACATATTGATGTTGTTTAGGGCCTGGATGTTTTAGTCCTGCTTATCTTGTTTTACCTCTTTTGAGCTCTGCCCCCTTCAAAGCTGTCAGCTCAAATCCTATAGGTCTATTTCAAAACCTGTTTCCTCTGTCCAGCATATAGATTTCTGTCTTTGTTTTCCCATGTTTCTGCCACTCTATTTGTAACCGTTTTTTAGGTGTTATTACAACTATTTAAAAACGGAGTGACCACTTCCATTTGTTCAAACTGTATCAGATTTTGAGTCCTAGCAATGAAACACTGATTCTAATTTCCTTGGGTTGCAGCTAATCTTGACGCGTTAGGCATTTTTCCATTTACTTGGCTCTCAGCCCAGAATATGTATTGGTCACAGGGTGCTAGCTTTACACAGGTTTTCTTGTATGGTGTCAAGTAATCTGGCCCAATGTAACTAATACAATCGTGGCAGCCAGCCCTGGCGCCCTCCTGAACGAATCTAAAATTCTAAGCAGGTTTAATTAACCACAGTAGTCTCGGTTCTCATCTTAAATCATCATTACTCTAGCTTGTGCTAGTTGATAAATGTATGTTTATATGTATGATGCAATGTGTGATTCTATTGCACATACCTGTTGTACAGTTCCTGCCTTCTATGTGCTTCTCCTGCTGCTTCTAAGTGCTCTTCAGGAGTTTATATGAAGTTCCGCGCCTTCTGAGACTAACAGTGAAAATGAATACTTCTCTGCAGTATTGCCGCTTCTAAGCGCTATCCAGATGTTTATATACAGTTCCTGCTTGCAGTGGGAAATGACTTCTATGTGCTATTCTTGCTTCTAAGAGAGATCTTGGGGTTTATATGAAGTGTTCTGGTATTTGTCGGGGGTATTTTATAGTGCTAGATGCATACTTTTTGCAGGATTTTCCCCAATACATATCACTCTCTGCAGATTTATATTATATTTCTCCACCCACACAGTGGGAGCCATGCCCTCAGCAGGACTGCAGCTACTTGAAGTCCATAAAGGGCGCGGTGCATCTAAGCGGAAATATGATGATCCCTTGCCTTCTGCAATGTGATTGTAGCCAAGGGATCATCCTCATGCTACCCCAGGCACAACATCCTGTCGTTTGTGTTGGTATAAGGCATTCATGGTGACCCCACTATCCACTAGAATGTCAGGCAGGAGACATTTTCATACTTCCCATAGGCCTCAATCATAATTCTCTCCACTGGACACGTTATCTCATAAATAGGGCAGCATCTGCTCCAGACCATTCCTTCCAACAATGCATGCTGATCTTCCTGCTTCTCTTGCATCTCTATTTCCCAATCATATTTTACTGGGTCCATCGTAATTGTCTTTTCTCCTTTTATTGATTTGTCTCAAATTCTCACCACTTTGCCTCCATCCAATTCTGGGGGTTATTTTGTCTCTCATCTGTGATGTTCTCAGCTTCAATCTATCACAGGCTTTCTCTGCTTTCTCCGAGAGCACAGCCTGCTAACAATCCACGTGACCAACATTCCTGTGTTGAGGTCACTGAACCTGCAAGGGGAGAGGGAATCGGCCGGGGAAAGATCAGAAAGCTCATGCGGTCACTGGGCCTGCCGCACACCACAAGCGGTATAACAAAATACTATAAATCCCACGGGCCACTGCACCTACCTCGGGGAAAGCCATGCCAAAACCACCTAACACAAACTTGTACATTAGACAGCATGGGCCACCATTGTTGCCTTACAGCAGTCCTGTGTGGAGACAAGGGGCTGTGCCTAACTCACCATTCATTTAAAATCTTCTCTGTCTGTAATCCCTGGTCTTCCCTTTCCCAGGTGGGAAGAGAAGACCAGATTGGCTAGGGTGGTAAGACCACCAATCAGAGGATAGGGAGGTGAATAAGAATGCCTCAAAGAAACAGGACATTTCGGGTTGTTCAGTGAGGTCAAAGGAAGTGGAGGTGGCAGACCAAGAGACCAGCCAGAGTGGAGTTTAGTGTTGATTACTGGAGCCGGGGAGATATTAGTTAGTGAATGTAAATGAAACTGTGTTGTGAGTGTGTATGTAAGAATGAATAATATTGTTGAGGGAGTGCAGGGACATAAAGTAAAGTGATTGTGAGAGTTAAAGGTGTGTCACTGAATAGATGGGGAGGGTGGAATAGTAGTAGTGTGGAAGCAGGAGTAGTGGTGTGGAGGAGTGAGTAGTAGTGAGGAGCAGAGGGCAGTAGTTTAGAGGAAGAATGAGTAGATTATAGTAGGGATTAGTAGTGTGGAGGAAGGACAGTAGTGTGGCAGAGGTAGTAGTGTGGATGAGGAAGTACTGGTGTAGAGGAAGGAGCAATCATGTGTAGGAGGAAGTAGTAGTGTGGAAGAGAAGTGTTGGAGTGTGAAGGAGGAGAAATAACATTGAAGAGTGAGGGTAAATGGAAGGAGTGGTGAGAGTGTTCAGAGAGACAAAGTAGGAAGATGAGGGGATTAGAACAAGCACAAGCGGATGGTGTTAGTATCAGGAGAGTAGTACTAGGCGAATATCAGACACAGAGAGGGAGAGGAGTACGTGAATATGCAAGGGAAGAGGGTCGACTGAGGCAGGGGCTCTAAAAACCTTTTAGTCAACTAACAATATTGATAGTGTAGGGTCAGTCTAGTTAGTCCATGGGGGAGTTCAGACAGATAAGGCAATGGCATTTCGGTTTCCGCCCAAACCTAATACAGAATCTAGACATTTGGGAGAAACCAACTATATATACTAACCTGGGGAGTAAGGACACATGGGGTACCGAGGGATTGGTGCTTTTAGATCAGAGAGAGAGATGGGTGGCCTCAACACCCTGCCTAAGATGTGAATAAAACCCCTAAACCATCTCCGGAATTTGAGTGTTCCTTGAGCCATCTGTGACATGTGCTATTCATCAGACGCTGATATAGGGGTTGTCCACTGAAAAGAGAAAATGGAAGAAACGTCTGAGGTAGGAGAGTCCTGGGTTACTGAAATAACTCAACCTTTTGATTGTAATATTTGGGAAAAAGGATTAGAATTAGAATTCCTAAGACTCAATCCTTTACCAGAAGAATCAGAGGACACATGGGGTCTCCTGGGTCAGATTACACTTCAGTTGAGGCAGGTCCTCAGGAAAAATCCAGCACCCTGGCAGATGAAAGCAAAAAGGTCTACTAGAACAAATATGGGAGGGTTGAGTGAGAACCAGTCAGTGGAAGTAAATGCAAGCAAGTGAAGTGAATTACAAGACATTCCACCCAGTGCCACTTTCCAACATTGGAGGAGACAGAAGAGATCAAAAGAGGAAGAAGATGTTGCAGAACCTCCCAACCCCCTATCAGAAAACTCCTGTCTTGGGGAGGCCAATTCTGCTCCAAAACCAACTCAGGATCTTCTATGTTCCATAGTTGATGGCCAATTGCCCATAAGCCATCAACATTAAGAAACCCTGACAGCCTTAGAGCATGCTATTGCAGAGAAGAGAGAGCAACCATCCTTGCCACCAGCCAGCCTACAAAAGCTGGGCACCGGCAAGAACCCAACAGCTTTTTATTACACTTCAAAAGGGTAGCCAAAACTGTTGAATGGCATCAAGATCACTGAACGTGATACATCGCCCCACTGTTAACTGAGGAAGCACAACAGGACTTTCAAGCCTTCAACCCTGATGGGGGAGACACCTTATGACAAATTAAAACAAAGCATCCTGGAGACAGGATCAAGAACACTATAGGATCTGGCTGAGCTACCTACACTTGCTACAAGGGGAGACCCCATGCTAAATGTCATACAAGTAGGGACCTATTGCACACCTGTTTGGCCAACCAAATTTAGGAAAAGGTTAATGAGATGCTGGCATTAGTACATTTAATTGACTCAAGGCCTCTTTACCTTCAGAAGGTAATATTGCAGCTACACAAGCCTACATTTAGGAAGCAATCCATATCGATTACGCCCATCAGAGAGTTATATATACCTGAAAAGCAAGTGGAGGACCCAAGAAGCAAAGTGACCTAAGTCCTCCAGTACGAGTTATTGTAGAGAGTCATACCATAAGAAAACCAGGCCCTAACATTCCAGCTCCTGATACTAGGACCAAATCCTCGACACCAACCCAGTGGTGGAAATCCAGACCTTCGCCCTAAACCATAGTCATACAATGCTAAACTTGTAGGAAGCCTGGATACCTGGCCCAATTCTGCAATTTGAGGAGCAAGCAAATACCAATGGAGATTGGACTACTCCAATCAGTCACATGACCCATCCTTGAGAAAAAGGGCAAACCAGACTGGGCAGAAGAATTACAACAGCCCAACTACATTGAAGACCTGCTCCCAGATGAAGAAGAAGGACCGGAGCCTGGAGCTTGAGCAGTGTGCAGTGCGTGGGAAACTAATAATGAATTTCATCTTACCATTAAAGTTCAAGGTCTTCCAGCCAATGCTCTCCTGGTCTCAGGAAGCATGAAAAGGAAGGACAAATGTGGAGGAGGGAGTAGTAATGTATAAGTTAGAGACATAACATGGGAGAGTGAAAGCCGGTGGTAGGATAGTGAGAAAGATCAGAAGGACAGAGGGTGAAAACACAGGGAGCAGGAGAGTAGTATGAGGAGACCATCACACGGAGAGAGGGAAAGGAGTACGAGAGAGGGAAAGGAGTATGTGGGCATGATAAGAAGAAGACTGAGGTGGGCAGCGTGTCTGAAAGGCACACCCTATCACCCCTTTTAGTCAACTAATAGTATTGATGGTGCAGGACCAGTCTAGGAAGACCCCGAGGGAGTTCAGACGGGTATGGCATTGGCATTTACGATTCCCTCCAAGAGAGAACCTAAACAGTAGGGGAAGCCTTCATTGTGTACTAACATGGGTAGTAAGGAAGACTAGGTTAGGGAGGGATTGGTGCTTTTAGATGCGATAGGGATGGCCCTAGTGCCCTGCCTTCATTTACAATAAAACCTCTTGGACTGTCTCTGGGAATTAGAGTGTTCTTTGAGCATGGTTGACACGAAGAAGAGAAACACTTTCAGAAAATATCATTTAAAAAGTATGTGTAGTTCCCGCACATTTTCCCGAGTTCTGAATCAGAGTAACCTCAGGTGAGAACAGGAACAACCTACATCAAATTAAGCAAGTAGTGGCAAAGCTAATAGTTTGACTTTTGGATAGGAAATGTATTATGCACTGTTCGCTGTGTGCATTTAGTGTGTGGACGTGTGTGCATTGTTTAAATAGATGTTTGATGGACGAAATTCCCCTTACCTAAATAAATGTATGAATATAATACATTTGCCAAAACCCTGACACTTTCTCAAAGTTTAAATCCGTGGCATATGTTCCTCGACTCTTGCAACATAGGGATCCCTGCAATGATTTGATTCAGAGAAAGCTATTTGAGGGGTTGTTGGCATGCATTCACCCTTCACTCGGGGGTGTTGTACCACAACAACTATCACACATAGAAAATTCTAAGGTTCTTCATTTTACAGTTGGAAAGAAAAGATCAAGCATAGTTGGTGGTTATCAAACAAGAACATAGAGATTGCAAATTAATTCAAATATTTTGGTTTTAAAATGTATATGCAACATAATAAAAAGGCTTTGATTAGCCATTTGAGAAACAAAGCTTTATATCTGCTTTTGCAAATGAAGCGTTTAAATAACCAATTTGGGAAATTCTCTCTATTGCCGGTTTCAAAATTTTACAAAGGGAACGTATTTCCATACCTGGTGTTTGATCTGGATTTTTCCATCAAAGAGGGTTTACTTTGGCGAGGCATTTTATCTTTACCAAAGTGTACTGCGATGGCCATAATACGTTTTGAGCTCGGCATAGCCTTATTAAACATGAGAGTGCTATGGAAACGCCTTTTTATTGAACCTCCATGTGATTAATTATATGAATATTTTGAATTTAACAACTCAGTGGTGGGTATTGTTTATTTGACTAAATACCAACAACTTGAAACTAGAGAACACGATCTGAATAAGGTCATGGAGAACCTCGATTTGCAGAGGTAAAAGTCGTATTTAGAGCATTGGTGGGCAACATGCCAAGATACGCAGAAAAATAAACACACGTCAGATCTTGCTTCCTTATATAGCACATTAGAGCAGACAACACTATATTTAATTCGCTGTCTGTCATCTAGATTTAGATCCTCTATTATGAGTTTTCAATTAAATCTTTGGCAAACGAGAGAGAATAACATCATATGGGGACGTCCAGCTAGTACAGACCCATTGTGCCTGTCAGGGGTGTTGCGAAGTCTGGAAAAGACCCGGGGCTACACTAATGTCAGGACTGTCGGGACTCGGGGCTAGCCAGCCTTTTGGTTGTAGCCCATGAGCTTCTATCCGGGGCTACAATCAAAAGACCCGGGGATATAGTGCCCCTATCAACGCCTCTGGTGCCGGTATTGCTCAAAAGGAATAGAAACACTTACACATCTGGTCTTGACTTGTGAGCCCCTCACAAATCTAAGACTTCTATGTTTTGAAAAGTTATAAGAAACCCGACTCCCTCGTGGGAAGGGTATACAGCACTCAGTCAATTGCACTTTTGAATTCAGTAATACGTGTTAGATATGATAAATCGGACAGGGTCAGAGAGAGTTATTTTTAGAGGATTGTTCTGTACCTGAACTTTTGGAAGACCGACAAGGCTTCGAATGATCTTAATGAAGCTAAATGAATTTAATATGTAATTTTAAATAGTTTAATGGTGATTTATTGTATGTATGTTTGTAATATTTTGTGTAAGGTTTACATATTAACCACGGACACACAAAAAAACGGCAATTTGGCTGTTTTTTGGCAGTAAAGCAGCGGAATTGCTTCAAACATTTTTCTGGAGGGTTTTCCTCGGCCTCACCATCAGAGTTGTAGTACGGTGTGCGGTAATGGGGCAGCAATACATTGAAACAGAGTTACCACTGCGTTACTGCCATTTTGCCCCCTCACCGCTGTACTCGTAATGAGGCTCTGTGAGTGTAAGTGACACCTGCATATGGCTTGGCCTCCAGCCCCTTTGTGGGTACTGATGCAGGACATCAGCCAGCAACTGGAAATGCTATTTTTACATCTCCACCCCTGACCCAGACTTGGGAAAGCTCACCTTTTCACGCTCATCTGTATTCTGGGGTCTGGCTCCATTACCCCGAGTCTGGCTTTCTACCGGGCTGGAGGTGCAGGGGAAATGATGCAGCCAGAACCCAAACCAGAGTCCACTGTTTTGGAAATACAGGATGTGCGTCAGAATGCAACCTTCACTCCCTCGGGAAGGCTCCACTTAACACATTCAGTGGCTCATTAGCAAAAGCTTTTCTCATTGTGAAATTCCCATTGAAAACTGCTTTCTAAAACAGGCCCTCTGTTTTCTGAAACTTCATGCGCAAAGTGATTTTCATAGTTCGATTTTTGCTTTGTGAATTTTCTCACTTGTGAACTCATTTGGCACACAGGGGAACACGAAATGTGTCAATCATGCCTAACTGGCTACCTTCAAAAGCCAATCATGTTGTAAAGGGAAAACCACATCGAAGTAAAGTAGGTTATGAAATGCAAATTAATGAGGATGGAGAGCAGTAAAATGTTGCAATAATCAGGGATGGGCTTGTCAGCTCACTTAATGGTAATGCCCGGTCATAATTTAAAATTTGACCAGAAAAGTGCACAATCTCCATTGAAATTAATCCTAAATATATTTTCTCAGAACAATTAATTATCAAAATAAAAAAACCTGACACGTTTTTACAAACCAGGAAACCTCAAACTCCATAAGGCACCACAAGTCTGGAATTCTCTGAATGAATTTTGTTTCACAGAAATTATACTAGTTGTAAAACTTTGTCAGAACTCACCTGACAATAGCAGCAGAACGATTTGTCCAAATGCAGATGCCACCATGATGACTTTGAACTCCCAACGCACCAAACCTGTAACGATTGACATGTCGGAGAGTACAGTTAATCAACAGCAAGTTTATCTTTCGTTAAAAATCGCATGTCAGTCATCAAATATAGGTCTGTGTTTAAGGAAAAAAACACTATATAACAAGAATGTTAATTGTTCAATGAATTAGATGAACATGATACACAAAAAAACAAAGAAGCATTGATGGCACATAATAAAACAATACATTTGTTTCATCAAACAACACATTCAAAAGATGTTGCAAATTCACCAGTTGAAAAGCACAAAGACACTAAGACAAACGGTATGCAGAAAAAGTACACACATGGTGTTACAGCTTTTAAGAAAGTGTTATGTGCCTGGACCCCTTACACAGCTTCCAGCTTCAGTTCATTCATGGTGGCCAGCCACTAACATGAGAGCACATAGGGTCTTATTACGACCCTGGCGGTAGCCGTGCCCCTTATTAAGGGCACAGCTGCCGCCGGTAATGATTTTTTACCAGGTCCAAGAAAAGGGCAATAACCGGGTTATGCCGACCTTGGCAGATCCGATAATTGCCCTTTTCTTGGACCCAGTAAAAATCAATCCCCATTCTCATTTGAGCCCCCATATGGCTCAATGGGAATGGGGAGAATGCAAACAATGGGCCCGTTAATAACGGGCCTGTTGTAAACATCCTGGCCTGCTAGCGGTCCCGCTTTTCACGTCTGGTCAGACTAGACGTGAAAAGCGGGACCCACTAGCAGGCCTCGTAAAGGGCATCCCGTAATGAACGGTGCCGGTCATTACAGGACCACCAGGGTCCTAATGAGGCCCAATAGAGTTCTCAAACATACAAGGCAGTGGTCCTCGGAGGGACAATATAAGGAGAAAGGTGCGCAGTATGTGTCAGCCAAATACATTAAGACCACAGAGTAGACTTGTAAAAGAGCACAGAAGGCCTTGCAATTGACAAAACCGGTCAAATGTTAAAAAAATATTAGAAAAGAAAAAAATCTGGACTGGCAAAAGTTTTGTCAAGGCTCAGTGATACATTTAAGCTTCCATGTAAAGGTATGCGCGAAGATATGCACAAATGGATGTAATGGAAACAGATCCAGTATCTCAGAAAATGTTACACTCGTTGTAATACTGATGGCATGGTCAGGAATGAGTTCATGTCAAAGTAAGGCTCGTTCCCCGAGCAAAGTCCTATTGTTTGTGAAAGGTAACAAGCAATTGAAGTCAGAAGATGGGAGTTGTGAAGAGAGGGAATTGGGAAGCGCCGTCGGATGTGCATCTGAATTGCATTTGCTAAATGCATAGAAACATGCAAAGAATAGAGGCACTTATGGGGGAGACAGATGAGGTTCCATAGAAGTTGAGAAAGTGGAAAAGAAAGAAAGATTTCTTCTGGGAGCAGACATCTAGTTTGTTTAGCGGAGACTTACTTTTATTCTGTTTTTGAGTACAGCATTTTAGTAAACATACGTTTTGTTCAGGTTACATTCTAGCTGTATTTGAGGGGAAAAGATTGAGAGTATATCCAGAGAGTAGGGTATAGATAAGTCAGCAGAGGCACTACTTACTGTGTGGAAGGCCTTCAAAAGATGGGTCGGGGTGAATGGCCAGGGTTCTGGAGAAGCGACCATACCTTTTGCGAGCCAATAGCAGGTGCCTTTTGGTGTCATCATTTGTCGGTCTATCTGTTTTAGATGTAGAAGGGTTTCTAGTTCTCATTATTTCAGCGACCAATCGTCAATGTGGCAGATTAGAACATAAAGGGTGTTGTCTAATTTCTAATGACTTTATTTTGTTAGTAATCTCATGTTGGCTTTCCTTTGTGTGTCCAAAAGGAAAGGAAAGCAGGATTTTGTAAAAAAACTGTGCATCTTTCCACACACGGTTGTATTGAAGTTTGGTAGCACTGGTTCAGAATGGATGAACGCTGATAGGCTCTAGGGATTATTAATTGAAATAATAACAGACGTCTTGGACAAAAAGTGTAAAGGTGAGGCGAACATAACAGTGGGTTCTAGTCGATGTTTTCCGTTCACTCAAGGAGGTTCCTCTTGTTCTTAAAAGAAACACAAATCCTACCCTTAAGAAGTCTCTGTCCCTCCATGGCACACTACTCTAATCCAACACAAGAAGAGATAAATGGGAGGGTTGGATGTTTATGATGTTGTTTTGTATGTAACTTTGCATGCATACAATGGTGTCCTATAACTTATGTAATGTGTGTGAATGAGTGAGTGTATGGTGTTTGGGTCCACATGAAAATGAGCGAGTGAGTGAATGATGTGAGTAAATGAGCGAGTGAATTTTGTGTGAATGTGTGTGTGCATGTGTTTGCACTGGGCCAGCCAACAAGAAACACACTTTGGTGAGTGCAGGGTGAGAGACAATAGAGATGGGATTGGGAGAGTAGGGTGCCATTTCACTTTCCACATAGGATAAATCAAGCATATTAAGTGTTATTACATGGCTAGACTGTGATATTGGGGCAGCCAGTCTAGCCATTTCTTACTGAACCCTGACATTCTTTACTGGGCATTTATAATTAATCGACGTGATAAGTGTTAAGTGGCTAGACTGCTATTTTGGCGTAGTTTCTTACTGTGGACATTTCTTACTGTGGCATCACATTTTTTATGTGGATCCAACCATGACAAATAAATCATGACGTATTGTATTACGTGGCTAGATGGGCATTTTGGTGCATCCAGTCTAGCCATTTCTTACCGAGCCATGACATATTTTACTGGAAATCTATGATAAAGCAATCATGATAAGTCTTATTGTCTGGCCAGACTGGTATTTGGGTGTATTCAGTCTAGCCATTTCTTACCGTTGCACTGCTTTTTTAAAAGGCATCTATGATAAATCAAACACTATGTGTATTGTATGGCTAGACTGGCATTTTAATACAGCCAGTCTAGCCATCTCCTTCTGTAACATGCAATTATTTTACTGGGCATTTACAATTAACCAGCCTGATATGTGTTGGTAAGCAGCTAGAATGGCAGTTTGGTGCAGCCAGTCTAGCCATTTCCTATTGTGCCATGGAATAGTTCACTGGACATCCATGATAAAGCAAGCATGACACGTCTTATTACCTGGCTAGACTGGAATTGTTTTTGTAGCCAGCCTCGCCATTTCCTACTGTGATATGACATGTTTAACAGGCATCTATGATAAAGCAAGCACAACATGTGTTATTGCATGGCTAGACTGGCATTTTAATGCAGTCAGTCTAGCTTTTGCTTAAAAGTGGTATTGCTTTTCTTCAAGGCATCTATGGTAAACTAAGCATAATAAGGGTTATTACATGGATAGAGTGGTATTTTAGTGCAGCCAGTTTGGACATGTTTTTTTTTATAGTGGCATGGCACATTTAATGCCAAAGCCAATAGGAGTGTGGGCCTACATGGGTTACTGCTGAATATTGCCAGAGACAGCTTGGACATGTTTTGCTATAACTTCATTACTGGTGTTATGCGCTAAGCAAACATGAGTATGTTCTTATAAGGTAATACTCATACATATATTGGTGCAACTATCATGGACATGTATGGGCACAGCCAGCTTGAAAATGTTTACATACTTCATTATATTTTGCGCACAAGCATCATGAAAATGCATTGGGAAATGCTCCTGTGCATTGTAGTTGGTATAATGCAATATTTTAATCCAATAATCAAAAACCTTTCTCGAAGGGCACTATGTGCCAAACCCTACTTGGTTGGTTCAGGCTCTGTCGTTACACTCCCTTGCTCTGACATATTTGTGGGAAATGTTTAAGCCCCTTCAACTAAAAAATTCACCAGACGCAATTATGTGAGTGTGTAGTGGGTGACTTGGTTATGAATAATGTGTGTACAAGGGTGAGGCCCAGGCAACAGACATTGGTGCATGGATGTCTTCTAACATGCTTTCATGGTATAAATGAGCAAAGCCAATTAGATCAATGTTATTGCATGGGGGAGGAGAGTTTGGGGTTGGAGGGGTTTATAGCACAATAGGGGAGGCAGACAGGACATGTTCTTTCTTTAGCATGATATTTTTTACTCACATAGGGGCAAGGCCCAGAGGCCAATGGCGAGAATGCACAGGAGGACTGCGGGAAGAGAGGGCAAGCCCTGCCTGAAGCAGACAACGGACCAGAAGATGGAGAAGGGCTGCTGAGTGGGATGAGCTATACAACCCTCCCAAGGAGCACTGCTTCACGACCAATCATATGCCATTGCTCAAGGGAATGGAAAGAGGGGTGGAGAGATCTGATAAGACCCGAGGATTGGGTGAAAGAAGCATGTCCCCAAGGCAGCGTGAGAGAAGGGAGGCCCAAAGGTGGGGTGATCAGATAAGACCCAAAGGGTGGATGTAGCAAGGGCCCCAAAGTGGGGTGAGAAAAACAAGACCCCAAGGCGGGGTGAAGGAAGCAAGACCCAAAGGTGGAGTGAGAGGAAAGAAGCCCAAGGTAGGGTGAGCGAGATGAGACCAAAAGGGAGAGTGAAGGAAGCAAAATCCCACAACAGGATGGTGCAGTTATAGAGACAAGTCCCCAAACAAGGGTGAAGGAAACCAGACCCTAAGGCTGTGTGAGAGAATTGATACCCCAAGGTGAAGGAGAAGAAAACAGGACTCAAAGGTGGGGTGGAAGATTTGTGTGGACTTGATGGAACTGTGGCAAAGAGACAGTAAGCCTAACGGCTAAGAATGTGTATGAGGGGCAGGATCCCTCTTAAAAAAGATACATACAGGTTAGGGTCAGAATCCAGCTACCAATCATTTGCCAGTGCCAAGGGCCTAATTGTACTTTTGTTATGGTATATCATCATCGTCATGGTAATTTCGGATATGCATGATGAACAATCCATAAAAACAGTACACAATCCAAAAATATCTCAAATTATTACACAATAAGAACAGACATCCAGAGAAAATACAGAGCAAATTATGCATACAATTAATTTGAAGGTGTCTGTTAGCACATTTTAGGGCACCATACTCATCAGGCATTTCCTTTTATGCAATGCTTTTTGAAAAATTGAAAGTAGGGACCAGCCCACACATGGAGAGTCCATCCACAACAAGTATATCAATGCAGATCGATACTGTACAAAACCCTGTTCCTGTAATAGGGGGTCATATAAACCACCTTCTAACTGGTGCATAAACAGAGCAAAAAAAGTTCAAGTGAGCTAAATCCTCATAGGGAGCATCGCATAACGGCCAGGATCAGTCCACTCCTCCCCTGGACCATGCTGCCACCATTGCTCTGAGGTGGATACAGTTAAACCTTGCGCGTGATATAAGCACAAGGTCTGCAGGGAATTCTGCCGAGAGCAAATAGCGCTGAACGCCTGGAGACATTATGGTCACCAGGCCACGATTCTTGGGTTTCACAATTTCTGATCTTTTTCTTTCTAATCTCACAGATTCAAATAGACATGCGGTCCAATGATTTATCTCTCTACGGGAGAGTGTCCTGCTCGCAGGTTATAGGTGCACAGTATTGATCCCCCTCAACTGTGTGTTAATATTGAGCAGCCATGGAATCTTGTCACCCAAATCCATATTTAGTAGGAACATTATCAGTTTATGCGTTAGAGTGGCTTTAACATTGCCCCATAGCCTAAGCCAATGTAATACCGGCTGCAGCAAGATCGTATCCTCAACTGGTGTGCAGTCCAGCTTGATGTTTACTCCATAGTTTGGAGCTGGGGTAGGCAACCCCAGCAAATTCTTATAAAAATGGTTCTCCATAGTCTGAAACACACCCACATTTGAGTCACCCCACAGTTGCATCCTAAATCTAGCCACTGATGCCGCTTTACACTTATATAACTGCAGCAACGGGACCATAGGTTTGGCTTTGAACATAGACATAGCCCTGGATACCCCACCCAAAGCCTGCTTAAACTTCCATTCCTGCTTTGACATATGGGCCTTGGCACCAACACTTGCGAAGAATCTGACCCCCAAGTACTCAAAGAAGTAGGCCCTTCCGGATGACAATATTCCTGCAATGCATGGTCATAAAATTAATCCTCCTCCTCCCTTTCCAGCAAGCCATGACCACTGATTTTACTGCATTTACTACCAGGTCTAGCCCTTCCATGAAAGTGGCGTACTCTGAAATGAGTGCCTGTAAAGCTCTTGGTGTACGGGCCATCAGGACAGAGTCATCCGCATATACTAAGACTGGTAGGGGCTGACCTGCCATTTATGGGACATCAGGAGAAGCCTTTAGGAGATGGTTATGGAGCCCGTTTATATACAGACAAAAAAGCAGGGGTACCAACTGGCGAATCCCAAGTTCAACTGGAAAGGAGCCTGTGTATTGCCCATTGACACCACATCTGACACATGCTTGCGTAGGGCCATGCAACCTGGACAGCAAATTTACCAAAGGGCCTGGACAATTCATGGACCTGAGCACATACTACAACTTGGTGTGATTAACTTTATCAAATGCTGAGCTCCGGTCCATGAATGCCAGGTAGATGGGCTCCTACTTCAGGTAGAGAGAATGTGCATTATCAGGAAAAGGTTGAGTGCCTGCTCCGCTCTGCCCAACCCCGGCATAAAACCTAGCTGGACCGGTGAGAGGATTCCATTGCTCGTAACCCAATCTTCCAGTCGGCCAAAATGGTATGACCTAATTTTTTTAATAGGGAGTCCAAAAGAGATATTGGTCTGTATGAAGCAGGAGAAACCTCAGAACCCTTTTTATAGATTGGTTGAATGACTGCCATACGCCACAATGGCGGAATGGGCCCACCTGCGCAAATTGCGTTAAACTCTTAGATCAGTACGGGAGCCCACAAATCTGGAGCCATGGCAAATAAATCAGCTGGCAG
Source organism: Ambystoma mexicanum (assembly GCF_040938575.1). Taxonomy (NCBI): domain Eukaryota; kingdom Metazoa; phylum Chordata; class Amphibia; order Caudata; family Ambystomatidae; genus Ambystoma; species Ambystoma mexicanum. The sequence goes on along the minus strand of NC_090921.1, from coordinate 1,218,507,262 downwards.
GTTACCCGGGCCTGGAGTGCGGTGACAGTGCTGTTGGCCACTTGATTTCTTGATTTCATCCACCGAGAAAACAATAGTTGCCTCAGTGCACGTACCCTCACTGCATTCCATAATAGCCATGGCTGCTAGTCCTTCTACATCAGACTATAAAGTCTTGAGAAATGGTCCCCACAGGCATTCTCTGAAGCGTTACTGACCGGATTAAAGCACTATATAAATAACACATCATTATCATTATCATAATAATAAGGGCCCCTCTGGGCAATCTTCCAGAACAACTTGGAATCCTGGTTCTTGGCAGCTACCACCCAAACTTACCATGCCTCCTCCTCGATTACCCATTTTCTATTTGCCAGGGTTTTCTTGTAAGCGGACCTCGCCCCTATAATAGCAGTTTTGGGAGTGCCCATGCTCCCCAATGCTAGCAAGAGATTTTTCCTAGAACCAGCCCTTGCTTCTTTTCCTACCTTGTTTGACTGGATCACGCAAAAACACATGAGAAAGTTGGGTTAGCAGACTTCCAAACTCCTCTGAAATATTTATACTTTCTATTTTCCCGACAGCAGATTCTCAAGTTCAAGTGGACTTGATAGTACTGCCTTTCTCAATAGTTACTCCTTCTTATCCTTCTTCAATTTAAGTCTGCGGGGCAAGGAGTCCAGGGTAACCTCTGAGGAATATTACTCTGTTCAACCTGTCCTTCCTAAGCCCTGACTTAATCTCTAATATGATGGGGAAATGGTCACTGCATATATTATCCAATACCCCAAACCACTTTATGAGGCCCCAGTGCTCAGCTGACACACAAAAGTAGTCAATCATCGAGCTGTCTAGTTCTGAGGGGAAGGTCATTTGGCCGGGAATATCCCCACCCAATCGCCCATTAGTAACCGTAGTCCCCATTCATACAAATAATGCCAAAGATGCATCTTTTTTGCACAGCGCCTTGTGTCCATCATGACCGGGGAAGAAATTCCTGCCACCATATCTTTGTTACTATCATATAGATTATCTTACGGGCCTGTCCCCAGTTTTGCATTAAAATCTCCACCCAGAACAACACACGCATTACCCACAGAAAACTTTGCAAATTGTTCTTCCAGGACTAGGGCCAGCCCACCCAGGGAAGTTTGCAATACTGTTCGTGGGGCTATTAAAAAAGTTTATAACGACAAGATCCCGGTCCAAGGATTTTAACAACCAATATGTATTGCACTGGGGTTGTCAGAATCAGCTGTGTGCTCTCTAAGTGGGTTTTAACCTGTATAGACAGCTCGCCATAGCTTCTCCTCCGCCATGCACATATATGAGACAAAACCATCAACATTGATCTAATCCTGTGATCATGTTTCCTAAAACAATATAACATCTACCTCCTTCAGTACAATATCTGTCTCTGCGTGGGCTAGCCTTGTTCTAATTCCTGTGACATTCCATCACAGTAAAGACAGTTTGTCCCCCTCCCCTCGAATCCCCACTTCAGGGGGGCCCACAACCACACCTAGTGCCATCTCCTAGCAGTGTTCAGGGCCCTCCCCAGGGTGCACACATCATTCTATATCATCCATATCAGACACTCAGGCATTTTGGTTCTGAGTACATACCGTAGCAGATACACTACTATTTTCTCCAGACACTCCCACCCTCCTGTAGCCCACGCCATGTGGCTAATGAGTCATTTGTGATGAAATCCAACATGGGCCGAGGGCATTTTTACATGATCATGACCCTTGGCTCTGGTGGGTGCCCCGTCTCCTAGCCTATCCTGGGGATAAAAACATTTAGTGGTACTTACCAGGCCCTACGATCATGGCTAGACTTACCTAAGTTAGACTCCACCAGAAACTTGGTCACCTGTACATTCTTAAAGGTTACCACCACACAGTCCCCAGCAATTGATTTTGTGATGTAGCCCACCCACGGTACTCTGCGGGCCATTAGGATCAAATGTGGATCTGTAAGACTCCTATGGATTTGCGAGTTGGCCCATTGAGCTAATTTATTAATGAGCGCCCTGCACTTCTCAGTCTGCCCAGTCCCCAATGCTGGCACATTTAATATTACAGCTACCAATGATAGAGCTTGTGGGGGCAACTGAAGGACAAACCACTTTGGGCCTGCCCTCCCTAACAGCAGTTGTGCCCCTGCTTGAGTACCCCACAGTATTGAGTGCTGGGGTGGTGGCTGTGATCATTCAGACATCAGGGAGGGCACATACTGGCTGGGCGGGCAGTAAGAGCATGTATTTCCACGGGAGCCACTAATTCTTGACTCATTGCATTCACCCACACTCACCACTGTGCCACTTCCCTGGGTTATGGGCTGCCCTACAATGGGGTTTCGGGTTCCCAATGCAATCTCCTTCCCTGAGATATTACGGGTCAGACAGAGCCGAAGCTCAGTACTTAATGTCTCAACCTCTTTTTTTAGGGATCATCCAGGATCAACAAGGTGTGCATAACACCTGTTTTAAAACTTATCAACAAAATTAATCGGAGGCAGCATCACTTCTCTGTCTAGTCCTTCAACACTCCCTCCTCCCAACAAGGCCTGTGGATCCATTATCAGAGAGGGAGGGACACTATTACCCTCCTGAGGGATATTGTGGCATGTAACCTGTGTGCAGTTTATAGATGGTGGGCCGGGGTTATTAATGCAATTTCCTGGCCATACTGCATGCCCATGTCATCCCTACAACATAGGCCACCCCAGCGGTGGATCCTGGTGTCTCTAGGGGATTTACCCGACAGTTTGACGAAAGGTTGCCAGCCTCCCTGTAGAGGCAATTGCCTGTTCTGCCAACCTAAACTGCAAATCTAATCGTATAACTGTTTGTAGGTAGAAATCCAAAGCCCCCACCTTTCGGACACTGTAAACACTGGCTGCCCCCTCAAGTGATACCGCCATGTTCGCTAATGGGGATTGTTAGGCAGAATTATATGCAGTACCCTTTGGGAACACTACACACTATTAGGACTACATGTGACAGTACAAATTCATTTTTGGTACAAGCCTGTACTACACAGTATAGTGATAGTGATGGCTGAGCAGCCAGACGTATCTCAAGAGTAAAGAGAGCAGTATCAATAGTTACACAAAGGACAGCAATTACTATGATTCAAACACACACTGTCATGAGCCTCAGCCCTGATCCCCACTGGCAAGCCCATTGGCCAGGTGGAATCAGGGCTTGGATCACTAATAAGGCCTGGCATCCACTTCTCAGGCCCTCTTGGGGCCAGTCCTGTCGCCTTTGGCGCCAGGCTCATCAGTAAGGAAAGACATCTGCTTGAGGAACTACTTTATTTAGGCTTTCAGCCAACATGAAGACATCCACATAGCTTGGTTCCCAGAACCAAGCTATTTGGTCTTGTGTTTTGGGTGTGGTGGCCTAGGGACTACGTTACCTGGACTACTTTACAGTGGCTATTTAAACCACACCCGAACAAGACAACACGCTTCGTGTTACTTTGCTTCTAGCAACGTGACGCTCACTGTGTCAAGCTTTCTCACGAGTCTGGTGAATTCCGGACCTGCAGAAAAACCAAGAACATCGTTAGCAGCAGAATCTTGCCTGCATTCATCATCCTTCACTGCTCACAGCTCCTGGGCAGCTCTGTTGGTGGAGTTTACCGCCCGGATCGAAGGACCTGAGAAAAGGAGAAAGACAGCATTAAAGGAGGTAGTGGAGACATTACAACCACAAAGCGCTTAAAGACTTACCTGGTTGGTTGCTTTTCGGCCGGCATAGCTCCAGAACTCCATCTGCGCTGGGAACTCGCCGTGACCTAAAAAAGAGAAAAGCACAGGTCAGTGAGGACAAGACATCTCCTGGTGAGAACCAGCATATCCAGTTCTCCAAGCGGACACTCCGCGCTCCTAGGGAGATAATAAAGAGACATTTAGAACAGAGAAAAGGCATGCAAGAATTACGACGATATCAATCGCAATAAGACCTACCTGAAAGACACAACAAGGGCAGCAGTCAGTGAAGTAACTGGACTGCCGCAACCACAAAAGACAAAGCGCCCCTGCCCAGAGAGCAGGACAGAGAGCCCACCGATTCCGACAACCAGGTGAGAAGAGAACCTGGAGGGGCTGGAAACACAAGGGAGGTGGGGGAAAACTTACTGTGGTCGCCCAGTCCTAATACAGTCTTCATTTCCAGGCAGAATCCCATCGACACCGAGACCACACCAGGGAATCATTGGGTAGGGCACCAACACCCAATTGGCTGGGTGGCGTCCCCATGGATACCAGGTGAGCGTAACAAACACTGACTCAAGGTTTCTGAGTAAAAGAATATACATTTATTTACACATCAGTTATTAAAAATGTCACTATTATTAAGCAGTTGAAAAATCACGTTACCAATATACTACACCGCACCCAATAGATTCTGGACAAGTTAGGCTCAAAATGAAGTGTATGCAAAATGGCACTGTAGCAATTTAAGAGGGAGGGAAAGACAAAGTTAGACCGAAATTGAGCAGCACCAACAAGTGAGTAAGCAGGGCAATCTAGAAAAATGAACTACAGTGAGGAAATCAAATTAAAGTGGCCTAGCCAAAAGTCAATGGACCAAAGTTTTAAGAGAGGATCACACAGTTCAGTGTAGTTCGCAGTTAAGTCTTTTCCAAGAGTTCAGAACGAAGTTGGTCAGATGAAATGTTACTTTTAAGAATGGAGAAGGACAAACCCTTGGATTGGCGAAATATTTCACACACTTTCACCGTGGCTGGACGAAACGATCAACCGGGTTTGCACAGTACCTTTTAATGGAGAAGAAGGCTGTAGCTGAGGCAGACGTTCCTGGCAGGTCCTGCAGGCTCACGGTTCCTGAAGCAACTGTCAGACTGACAAGAAGGAGGAAGACTGGAGGGTCCTGCACTGCCCAAGGAAGAAACCAGCAGCAGAGCAAGGCAACGAATAAAAGGTGTGCTCTTTAAAACGCAAGCAGGGTCTGTTCCTCCTGTCTATCCGGTTCACTGTAGCTCTGTATGCAAATTCAACCAGAGAAGGGAGGCCTGGCAAGCAGTTTTGTGAACTGGTTGTTCCCACCAGCTCAAGGGGAGAAGATTCCTTGCTGATCTTCCCTGTCGTCGAAGTTTGAAGATTTGGACACGCAGCAGGGCTTCACCGGGAGGTTCAGTTGTTGTAGAGATCCTCCTCTGTCAGCTGCTCATCGGCTCTCTCGATCCAGTGGTGACTTTGCCTTTCCAGACCCAGAGACCTGCTTTTTATGCAGTTTTCCCCCATTCACACAGCCTGACTGTCAATCACACAGCAGGGTGGCTGTCCCGATGGGACAGTCACCACAGCCAATCATATCCGAGTGTGACATGGGTCTCCAGGACCCTGTGCAGGGAGTCCTAAACCCTTCCCTCACATCCTGTCCCCCTCAGACATACAGGCACCTAAGGAGGGCTTCTGCGCAGAAGCCATTGGAAGGACGGTGAACAAAGGAACCAAATCTGATTTGATGCGCAGAGTAAAACACGAGAAAGACTTTTACAAAAAGAATTGGCAAATAATCCCAGCCGGAACCGTATAAAAACGTATATGGTCCAGCAGGTTTAAGTTTGAGGCTACCAAGATAGCCTTAAACAATACCAGGGCTATTTAAGATAATTGCGGTAGGAAAAATAGGGACTCTATGTAAGATAGTTTGTACTGGGTCTGTGAGTTTTAAAAGAGACTAATAAAATCAATGCCAACTTTACATGCTCTGGGAGACAGTAGTCAGTCCCAGAAAATGGAGTCTGAGTTTGGGAAGTCTAGAAAGACAACCCTATGTCACTGCACTGAAGGTGCTGTGTAACACACAGTAAAAAGATGATGCCTATGGAGTAGGTGAGGCTCCACATTCTATGAACACAAGAACATGTTAAACACACACAGCAAAACACATATAAGAGTGGGAAAAAAGGCTCACAAAATGATCCTAGAAATCCAGCAAAGCTGCTGAGGGACTCAGTAGGTAAGTGAAATTAGCCATTCTGGAGAATTCTCCCAAACAGGGATTTTTCCTTGTCCCTTGTTTTCCTTACTTTTTGGGACCCTGGGTAGCCAAGAGGGTAGTGGTAGCTTTCCGTTTTAACATGCTTAGTATTCTACTAAGCCCCAACCACACTGTGGATCTTCTTTATAATTCCTGAGGTCACATTGATTTAACACCAGGTGAGGGAGGAGGGATGGGGTAAGAGTAATAATCAGTTCAAATGTTGGTCGGAAAAAAAACCTTTTAATAATTATTATTTCTTATTATTTTTTTGGGGATTTAATTGTATTACAATTTTTACAAAAATTAAATCAGACCAAAGGCCAAGCTAAGTTGCAAGTTCCTTGTCTCCTTTCTGTCCTGAATATAATAATTAATATATTTGAGTTAAATTTTAAGACAGTAAATCACAATGAATTAAAATTGATAATGAATAAGAAATAATGTTAAAATCAGCTAATAATGAGATACAATTGAACAACTGATAAAAATAATTAGAAGGCAAATAGAGAATAATTCATCAGAAAGATTGCAAAGCAAATTGACAACCTGAGATAACAATAACTATTCAGGTTCTTCAATGTTAACTTCCTCTATAAAAGTGGAGGGAGCCGCTCGACCAGAGGCTCAATCTTGGGGTTCACAGACAATTGCCCCAGAGCCATATCACAATCCCCAATTAGCCACCAGGCAGCCACATTGAGGGAGAGCACGCACGCAGCCCCCGGGAACCTCCCCTGTGGCAGATTAATTAAAGTATTAATATAACCATTAAGTACAACATAATAGCAAGTCTGGGGACTCCTGATTAAAAACACAAAGCTACGCCTTTCCCCTACCCTAAAAACCTTCTAGAACAGATATCGACAAACATTTGTAACAATGATGACAATAATTAATATGCAATCCGAAAAAAAGTTCATCAAATGTTAAAAAGGAGGAAAACTAAAAGAAAGAGAAATACATTTTTCGGATCAATTATTGCACGTGACGAGTGTCCATAACTTGGAGGCTATTTCAAACCACTTAAAGAATACCACTCTAGTTGTATAACCATTCCATTGCTTTCCCCTTGCGACTTGCCTTCGTTGCATGTATTGCAATCCACAATCACAATCACAGTCCCAGGCCCCCACAGAAGAGCACTACTCGCATAATTCTAACATTCAAATCCTCACGAGGTGATATATTAAGTTTCTTAGACCCCCCACGGTCCCGCCACAATCAGAGTTCTTTGACAACACTTTACATTTCAACGTGAGGAGGCAGGCAAACCTCAGGAGAGTAGCAGCCTACAACACTCGCAGCCCGCGGGCTGGACTGTAATAATGATCAATTAGTGATTGAACAAGTATCCTGATGCAACACTGTCCGGAACGGGAGAAAGTAACGGCAAAGTGAGGGGGGAACTAGGAGCACTTGCAGTGGCAGCAGCATCTTGGAAAAGAGAAGGAAGACAAACAAACAAACCAACGGCACAACGCCGCTCCACAAACCAGGAGGCCAAGATATTATTTAGCTGGAAAGAAGTTACTTGATTACTTGATTACTGGCTCCATATGGTACGCACACTGCCTCTCTACCCCACAGATCACAGTCACAGTCCTGCAGGGACTGTCCTTTGCTGTCCTTTGCCGCAGCTTCGCTGTGAGGGTGCTTTTTGAGTGAGAAGCAAACGCCAGGCAAGCGTGTAATCTCAGCCCCCCATCTTCCTCCACAAAATGCTCCCAGAGGACTGCTGTGGTATTTATTTTCTTTTATAGCTGTAGGGACAGACTTAGACTAGCATAGGATTCTCGGATGGAGGACTTTTCTTGGGTTTGTGGAAAGGCATCCTGACGAGCATCTTTTTTTTGTATTACCTTTGTAGCATGGGGACAGGTTATTTGGCTAAGGGAAAGAGTAGGTTTGTGATTAGTAAAGGAAAATCAGATACAATGCCACCTGGTCCGTCTCATGATTAGGACCTACCACAAGCCCTGCATGTTTTAATGGCATCGAGGATAAATTCAACATGAAGAAGAGTGTTTGTGCATGGTGGTCGGAGGGTTGGCCAAGCATTTGTGCGGGTTGACTTTTACTGGTGTGAAGGAAAAGGCCAACACAAGGAGGTTTGTACATGGGGATACTGGCATATTCTCACAGAGTCAGCATGCACATATTTTCTAATGGTATCATTACTGTGTATAATATTTCTGGCCATGTACAATGTTTTCTTTATTTTTAAAGTCTAAAAAAGTATAAATTGCATTTGATGTACGAATAACATTTGTTTTAAAAGTACATTCAGGATCTGGACATGATATAGATGTTGGGTCTAATTTAGCAACCAACTGTTTTTGTAAGAGGCCTGGCCAGTTTGCAGCGGATTGAGACAGGGGTAGTTGACTTGTATCTTCTTTATGTCTGTCTTACTCTCCCTACACAAGTTCAACCCCCCTTTGACAAAAAATTGGGAAATACCCATATGATTCCACATGTACAATGTTGACTGGTACATTTGGATGTCTGTACTCATGAGTCAGGCATAGCCACGTGTTTCTATGCTACATGAAACATTTAAGGTTTGATTAAAACATATACTTACATCAAGTGCAGTGTGTGGCGTGCCCCTGAAGCAGCATGATCATCATTCGTATTGTTCATGCATGGTGGTCCATGCCAGCCCACAGTGCGGCCTGGCTGTACCTTTTTGCCAAGCTTGTGGTAGGGCGTCATCATGGCTCTCACAGGCCCCCCCACATCTTGTGATATGCCACTGAGTTCCCTCCTGACATTTAGACAATTAGGTGGGTTTACTTACACTCGCAACCATGGACACATGGATATGTGTGGTATATTAATTTTCGCCTTTAACGAAGGGGACTCATCAGATGCCATTTCACCCTTTCCATGGGTGTCTGGAAATTTCTTTATCTTCCTCCCTGAATTGCTGGTGGAAATACTTTACTTCAAGAACTCAATTTCCCTCTATGGTTTGTTGATTTGTTCGGGTGAGTTCTCTCAGCATGCCTTGTCCTTTTTCACACCTTAATGGGGTTGCATTTGAAAGTCTTGGCTTCAGGCTTTCCACTTCTTCAGGGATTGATGGATGAAAGCTAAAGGCAAGTCCCTGAATGCACACACCAGAGAGAATACAACCCGCTAGGGAGGAAAGGCCCAAGTCGATCTTGTAAGACTAACAAATTTCTAATCTCATATACAGATGAGCGCAACAGCAAAAGACTCTGCTGCCAAGAACGTTCTGCTGAAAAGTAGTACAAGCAGAATGTTATAAAGAAAAACATTGTCACTTATAACGCAACATATACAGTAGAAACATGTGCCTCTGGTTGGTGTGCGCCTATACATGATCTGTCTGCTCCATAAGAGATTCCAGGCCATTGGTTACAGCCCAGTCTGTCCGACTTCCATCACGTGGGTGCTGCAGTGATCCTCTTCTTCTCACGTCGAAGGTCAAGGAACAGATTAACTATGCTCCTATCACATTGCTACTTTGTCATTATACTGTGCACCTGACATACTGTGGGGCTGGCTCAAAGGGAGTTCTGGGGTACTCTGACATTTACACACACAGATCTCATTCACTCCCTTCCATGCCATACGGCTCCAAGGTCTCCACCCTCATTTTGAACTATAATTTATCCCGTCAAGCAACTCACAATATAACACACAAGGTCTCACACTCCGTTTGGCAGAAGGCCAGCACACATAGATAAAGTTCCACAGTCAACAAACAATTATATACACATAAACAAAATAAAACCCCATATACATTGATGATCCTTTATACACTGTACATTGTGAAAAAAGTAGATGACCCAATACATTAGTCATGGTATTACAGCTCCTGATTCTGATTGTAGGTTACAATCAAAATTATACATTTTTGTGCATTTCTTCAAGGACATACTGAGAAGGCTAGCATTACCACACTTTGTTTCGGCCTTAAGCAAAGCAGTTTATTTCCACCCAGTGTGGTAGGCCTTCATCAGGAAAATCAGAAAGTAATTTAGATGGGCGCATACTGTGACGGTAGATCCCTATGACACATAAATTATGGTAGTAGTGAGTGAAACAGGGTGAGACATGGAAAGACTATCCAAACTTATTTATAGAAATACAATTTCATTGTTTCCGTTAAACAGCCACTTAATGTAGAAACAGAAACATGACTTCCTCCCTTGAGAGGGCTTAGTTGAAAATGTCCAGACTCTGCTTTACTGGCGGGGTGGAGTTGCTCAAAAGTGAACCCTACAAATAAATGAATGAAACCGAGCATGCAGTGCATTTATTACATCTGTTTATTATGGTGAGGTGAATTCATCCATACTGCTCATAAGCATATATAAACACACTCACCCCGAAATATTTATATTGTGGAGTTGGATGACACTGATGACAATCTAATCAATGTCAGACTCATGCATTTAGTTATTGGAGGTTGTGCAAGAGAGAAGAATAATTATTATGCATATATTGTGACAGGTATGTGTCAACAGACTCAGAAGTCAGACCTAAGAAAATAGAGTGCTGGCATACCCCATTATTGGGGTTTAAAATGCAGTTGCATTTATTTGACCCAAAAGGAATTATAAGTGCAAACTTACTGTTGTCCCGCTTGTTGCACCAAATCCCAAGCATGGGTGGTACTAAATAATGCTGCCCGCACTGGTAATGCGACTGTTGGCCCCCATTTTTAGAAATGGAGCACAACATGTGCTGAAAATTCCATGCAGTGCAGAGTGATCATGTCTACAATGTTAAATGTGCAGAAAGTGTCTCACAATGGGTGTTAAATGCACATGGACCTCCCAACCACAAGTCTGAATGCAGCTACATTTATCAATCATTGTGTTGGGGTGTTGGGTGCAAACAACCACTTGAGCTAGATGTATATTCAATTGAATGAGCCCCCAGTCATGATTGGGACTCAATAGTACAACGCACATATGAATTGTGGGTCTATATCAAAATACAGAGGCAAAATCAAAAGTCTGCCATTCAGGGTATGAGACCTTGTGTTTTATGTTTGAACAATTGTTTCAAAGATTGCATTAGATTAAAAAGAGAATTTATTTTTGTGTAGTCTGTGTATAGGTGATATATTCTGTCAATAGTACACCCGAGTCTATCCAAACTCTGGACCCTGATGAATTGTGTTTTTTTCTAGCCTGTTTGCAACCTGGACGATCAGGGCAGCTACCAAGTACTCTTTATCATTGGCCCTCTAGTGTATAATACATGGCAATATTCCCTGAGTCCAATCGGTCTGCAATACTTTTCTTCTTAATAAAGTAATCTGTAATATCATAATGGTAATCATCCCTCTCCACCCATTTAGCATAGGCCCAATGTCCCTGAAACATGCCTCTTGTTTTGCAAAATGCAAGATGGACCAAACCATGTCTGTGTACTTTGGTACCTCTTGTTCTACAAACAGTCTGGGGGAACCCCTGGCATGAGAAAGTACACATAGAAAGTCTCATTCAATCTCTCTCTTCCCACCTCTTGCATTTGACCGTACCACATATTGTCTATTTCTGAATAAAAACCTTCATATTTATCTCTCAATGCTAATTTTTCATTATATATTTCCATGTGTACTCTATATAAATATATATATAGCATATATATAGCTATATATTATAGCATGTATACTTTTATTTTCTACTCCATATATGTTATATACATTCTGATTATCACATATCTATCATATTCGAATCAAAGGAAGGAAAAAGAAAACAGAAAAACTACTGTACATATTAATGCCCATGGAATTATCGTTCCCAATAGGTTACTTCTCCTACATTGTGGGGAAAGAAAAACTAAATGTGTGTGTGTTACTGGTCGTACAAAGTTTATTAAAGTAAAATTTGACATGGATCTTCTTCCTTTTCTTCTTGCTCTCTGTCGTTGGACAGGAAGTGCTGCTGTTGCTCTTCTTGATGTCTCCTAGGTGGAGCCATCCCCTCCTTCCTTTCCTCTTATCTTCTCAGCCGATCCACTAGCCCAATTCACCCCATGTGGTTCATTGAAACGAGGAGCATGTCACTTATGGACAAAGTTCTGTAAAAACACAATGTCACCAGGATATAATTGTAATGGCAGCAGTATCAGTGCTGTTGGATTCTGAAGCACTTCTTCCCATCTGTTGGCTATGGCTGAGCAGAATTTGGGTATTCGACAGGGCAAATGCAGGAGCAAGGGGAACATTCATTCTTCTGCCAGTAATAATTTCAAGCAGAGTGGGATGGTGTTCAGAACCTGGCTGATTGCAAAAGGCAAAAAGAGAAAGAGGCAATTAATAGAGCCAATTCTTTTGAAGTCTAGTACTTAATTTAGCAATGCACTCTTTAAGCGTTCTACCACACTGTTCGCCTGTGGTGATATATACAGCACAACGTGTGCCTTATGCCAAATAAAGAAACAATTTCTTTAAACAAATAATTTGCTAAGTGTTTCCCTTCATCGGATCATAACACTTCACATTTTCCCCACCGGGGGAATACATCACATGCAAGGAATATGGCTGCTCATTTCGCATCTGGATGAGCACAAGGACCTATGGTTAGTTTCCCAAAAATCTACCTTTGGCCTAGCCCCACATGGGTGACCAATTTTGTCAGTTGCAACTCTACTTCAGGGGGGTGTGGACTCTGGCACCCCCTGCAAATGTATCTCAGGGCGATTGTGCACTGTGTTACTGCCAAATTGCTATGCTATGGACACAGAAACATAAGCCACAAAGAAAACACATGAAGCAATTCAACAATAAAAACACTTTATTCATGCAAAACTGTGTGCATGATAAACAGTACTATCAAGGTATACTGACTTCTATGGAAGAAATCTAATATCAATTATCCAGTCCTGCTGGATCTATAATGCTAATAGCTTAAATACATATGGCAAGTGTCAGCATTAAGCATTCCTCTCCAATCCACACCACGCTTCACACTCTGTGTGTGTGCCTATCTCCTCTTCTGCCAGTATGTCAACAACCCATCTCTAGTGTGTGCAAATATCAACAACACAGTTTCCCACTCAACATGCCTTTACTCCTCTTTTCTGCATGAACTGCAGGCAGCCCCCACCGATCTGCAATGGGCTGATTTCAAGCCTTGCACTAGGCCCCTTTCTCCTTTCGAGCTCCCTCTGCCAGATCTGTTCACTCGAACTGCCTCAAGCCTCTGCAAAGCTCATCTGATCTCCTGCCAACTGCTCCAACATCTCTATCTCATCAGCTCTCCCAGAATGTTTCCCCAAGCTGCATGTCAGCCGATTCTCCAAAAGCCTCTATGCCAAACCGCCTCCAAGCTGCATGTCAACCAATGCCATCCGATTCTGCTGCACCCAAAACGCGTCTCCAAACGTCTCTCTCTCTCATACCTCATACTGCTCTCATTTCAGGTTCCCAGTTATAGCGTCAAATCACAACACTCTTTCTCCATGGTTACATTAAGCATTCTCTCTCTTCTGTCAAACCAGCATTTCTAAATCCGGACAGCACCTGGAGGTCTGTGTACGCATGTCTTGTTCTATCCCCAGTCACTGTGTGTTCTGTCATCATGGCATTGTATCCTATCTTGTCTGTATTCTATGGCCTTCTCCTGTCTGTGTTACGAAACCATACCATCCTCCCATTTCTCTCCATTCACTGTCAGCTGTTAGCAAGCTAAAATCCCCTTTTCTCTCCTTGCATGTCTCTGTGCAAAGCATGAACTCGCTGCGAATGCACCCACCTTTCTGTCTTTCTGTGAGCAACCCAGGGTCTGATAAAGCCAGCTTCCCTTCTCCTTCTACTCAGGCAAGATTCAAATCTTATCTCTGTCTGCCAAGAAACTGTTTACACATATCAATCTTTTCACAGTGAACCATAACAACGTAGCCGCAGACCCAATTGTGGAGCTGCTCTCTGTGTCTCTTCAGTATGTCTTAGGAGCCAGCTACATGCTCTATAGTGCCTACCACATTCACTCAAACCAAGCCCTATACCATGGCTCAATGCATACTTCTAAGTGCACACTCATGTGTGTGTCTAATTGTATACATAATACATAACAACATATGTCTAAAAATGTCTCTACAAGGCACTTCATATAACAGGGCCTCATTTTCTAGCAAATCAAATGGCTGAATAATATGGCTAACTAATGGATAACTAATGTTAGAATGAATGATGGATAAATGAATCCCTAAATGAGTAATGCATTTCTAATGATAACATACCAGGCCTCTTCATAATATCTGGTTTTACACTGCCTCCACCCAGCATGAAAAGGGACAGACCAAGGCAATTATATAATGATAGCCAATGCAAGTCTGTGATATGTCAATATAATCAATTTGGAGATGCAGAAATGGCCCACAAGGGCAGGGTAGTATTGCCTTCACTTTCCTCAATGTATGACCCACAGTGAATTGCTGGCATACAACACGATTGACAATAAACTTTGAACATGTTCATTCAAATTAGAAATAAACAAATTTTCATTTAAATCAGCTGCAATATATTTCCTGTCCTTGTGCGCGGTATGACGCAATTGATCTAATGCTAAATTCAAAAGTTCCAGAGGCATAACAGGCTTTCCTGTGATGTTCTGCCTTCACACTAAGTCTGTAGGGGACAATGAACAACCACTTTGTATCCACAATTCCTGTTCTTGCTGTGGTGCACATCCCTGTAACCATAGTATCTGTGTCATGGCTAATGTATTATGTGATTCTGCTATTTAAATTTGGTAGTCACCTGTTAAAACTCCTAGCTCTACTGTGCCTGTCCCATATGATGCTTATTTTACTGCTGTGTCTGCTTGGTCATAACCCCATGCTTTCAAGTCAGTGCCATTAGAGTGGGTTGAGCATTTCACCACTGCCATCGGCAGTGACAGAACGTCAACCAATCTTGATAACAATTCGGCATGCTGTACTGGTGTGTCGTCGGACCACTGAAACCCTTTTTGTTTCTAGCAAGACAGTCCTGAATCTATAGTCAATGTCAAATATGCTGCATAATAGTAGATCCTCACCTCTCTGTCAGCATACATTTCTAGTGCTGTTGTTAATGTCACTATTATGCCACTTGTGCAGAGTAGTGTGAGGGTGATCCCCCTCTCACTACTACTTTGAGATCTTCGTCCTCACAATGTACAACTGATGAACCTGTGTGTCGCAATCCTGGGTTATGTCATCATATAAGTCTGCAGATGAGGAACAGTCATGTAAATAATTTCCTACCTCTACCAATTCGGCGATGAAGGTTGCCGGATTCACTTCAAAAGTTTTCCATAGCGCCTCACAATCTTAATCACTGGATTGGAAGTTATCACTTCATATCCAGACAATCACTGTGTGCTGAGTGTGGATTTGGGCTTTTTCAAAATTGAGAACCCAGCATTCTCTACATACAGTGCCGCTGCACAACCTATTGTTATTGTTTCTGATTTCTCAATAGCAAATGCTGCTGCAACCAATGCGTGTTCACATGGGAAATATCCCTTCATCACTGGAACCAAGGGGCCACTTTAATATGCCTGGTGTTTATACCCCATTGAAGTTTTATGTGTGAGGAGAGGCATCACCCATTTGAATGGGAAAATAAGAACAACTCCTCTGTTTAATCTGGCATTGCTATAACCTGGGCAGTAGTGATTGCATTGTTCAACTCATTAACTGCATCAATCATCTCTCTTGTCCACCCAAGTGTTTCCTTTTCTTTCTGTACTTCCTTTAATGCTTGTGACAGGGGTCTAATGTGTGTGGCTTAGTCAAATACCCATGATTGGCAATAATTTCACTATCCCAGGAATTTCCTTTACTGTAGCTGGACGGGGCATGTTTTGAATCACTTCTGCTTTTTCTGGTGTCACCTTCCTTCCTTCTGACGATATTATTTGCCCCAGATAAATCACCTCCTTCTGACAATACTGTAATTTTTCCTTATCTACTTTGTATCCCTTTTTTGCCTAATAAAGTTAGCCAAAAGTTAGCCACCAAAGGTCTGGGGGTTGTTCCTGGAGGATATGTCTATCAGCATCTGTGGCTGCTAGGCTGCCTGGTGAGTCTCCCTGTGCACTGTGCAGGCCCCCTTTATGATTCTCTCCCCCTACATCTATGGTTCTCTACATCTCCCCTATCTACTCTAAATGTTACTCTATCACCTACCCTACCTCCTCTCCTGGTCTCTAACCTAGGCCTGCCAATCGCTGATACCTACATCAAGGCTTCCTCCATGCAATCTATCACTGGCATCCTCATTGTTGCCCCATTTCCAGACATATCAACTCCCCATATGGTCTCAATCCTCTACCCTTTCTCAACTTCACGCATCAATAGTGGAATCAGATGGGAAGTACTCTTGGCACACTTCCCATCCTCTAGGTGTATCATTCATGTCTATCACAATGGCACTGTCATTGCCCAGGGTTCACAACCCAATCTCCTCCTTCTTGATTGGTGTCTTACATCTTCATTAACTGCCATTCCTCCTGCCGCCTTCCCCCTTATTCCTTGCCATCACTGACAGGTGTAGCACACCACTGTACCCCTCCTTGGAAAATCTTCAAAGGTGGCAACCAACTTCACTTAGCTACCCTGAATGCTTTCTCTGCTGTTAAACAATCCTCTGGTATCTGTCTCCTTCTTGAAGACATGGACCTTGTCATCCTCGCCCTTACCGAGACATGGTTAAATGCCAGTTCCATCACTGCTCTTGACACTCTTCTTCCCAAGGGCTATAAGATCCTCTCCAAGCTCAGGCCCAACCGGCCTGGGGGCACAGTGACCCTGATCTTCCCATAATGGGTCCCTGCTACTATTCTTCTTTTTAATGTCTCATCTGCAGGCTTGGTGTGTCTCCTACCCTCTTGTTTACTCTCGCCACCATCTACAGGACCCCTAGCCCTATCACCTTCTTCCTTTCTGAATGGGTGGACCACACCTCTTCCCTCTTGATTTTTCACCTCCTCAGAGAGTTTAACATCCATCTTGACTCTGCCAAAGTTGCCACTGTACTCTTATGCGACCTCTGTGACTCTCTCCACCTACTATTTTTTCCCTCCAGTCTGACCCACTCAGCCAGACACACCTTGGATGCTCTCACCTCAGCAGACATCCCTATCTCTAACCCACTCACTACTCATCTATCCTGGTCTGACCATGCTCTCCTATCCTCCCACCTGGATCTGCTGAGCTCCCTGGCAGAGCCACTGCCTGCACTGCCAGTTTCCTTTGCCGTCAGTTGACTAATGAAGGGAGTGTCAGTCGCTACTTTTGCCACCACTTTCATCCCCCCTCCTGTTGCTGCTATTGACTCTCTCACTGACACACCCCTCGCTAACCTTAACCTCTCCATCTCCATCACTCTTGACACCCTTACCCCTGTTATGAAGTTCCTCATGAAACCTGCGTCCAAGTGGAGAATGCTCGTATGATTCCGTCCTATCCTCACTGAAAGGAAAGTGCAGAGCTGCTGAATGGAAGTGGCAGAATTCGGGCACATCCACTGACAAACTAGCCTGTCGCTAGCTCCAAAGTCAACGCTGTTTCTCCTTCTGCTCAAAGAAGAGGGCCAATATCCAAGCCTTCATCTCTGGAGCCACCAGCAACACAGCGTAATTGTTCAAAATCTGCAAGCAACTCACCAATCCTACTACAGTTTCCATCTCTCCTCTTCCATCCCAGGCCCTCTTTACTGCCCTGGGCTCCCATTTCACAACCAAAACACAGGACATTCTGTGCTTAATCTCCTCTTCCCCCTCCCGACTCTCCCACCTGCTCTGAGGGCTCCATTGAGGCCCCCCTCTGTCCCTCTCCCACACTCTCCTCCTTCTTCCCCATAGCACAGGATGCGGTCTCTAAAGTTGTCCGCTCTAGGAAAGTCTCCTCCAAACAGGTGCTCACCTGCTCCACCAGAATTATCAAGGACAATATTTCCTCCTGCCTTAGCTGATTTCTGTTCCCACTCCTTTGCGACTGGTGTAACCCTCAAGCACTCCATTGTGCACCATCTCCTAAAAAATAATCTGCTGACCCTTCCTGCCCAGCTAACACCCTATCTCCACTAACCGTTTGTGGGCAAACTCTTGGAGAAGTTGGTTATCTCCCAATTGATCCACCACGCCAACTTGTTTTTCTGTCTCCATGACCACCAGTCTGGCTTCATAGCAACCAGAGGCATGGAAACTGCTATCCTGAGCACCCGTGAAGACCTGCTCTGAAATCTTGATTCCAACTCTCTTCCCGTTTCTCATCCTCCTCAATCTTTCCTCTGCCTTTGACATGGTCAATCATTCCATCCTCATAAAACGGCTCTGCGATACCCTTGGCATCATGGGCCTGGTACTGGATTGGTTGACTTCCTTCGTATCTAATCATCCTTTCCAGGTGCAACTGGGCCCTTTCCTCTCCTCCACCTCACTCTCTACCTGCAGCATTCCTCAGGGCTCTATCCTTTCACTTTAGCTCTTCAACATCTACATTGCCCACTTGATATCCTCCTTCTCCCCTCATGTCCAGTGTTATGCTGATGACACACAGCTCTCCTTCAAGCTTCCCTCCACTACTTCCTCTTTTTCCTCTCTCATTCCTGACTGGCTGACTGCTATTCAGGCATGGCACACGGCTAACAACTTTGTCTTAATGCCAGTAAGAACGAGATCCTTCTCATTGGGACACCTGCTCCCTGTTTCCCGCCCCACTCTCTAGCCACCCTCCTTGAGTACTCTCCCCTCACCGTCTTGTAAGGCCAAAAACCTTGATATCATCTTCGACTCCTCTCTCCTCTCCCCTCACATCAAGGATCTGACCAAGAAGGACCCCTTTCAGCTTCAACTTCTCAGCGGCATTCTCCCATTCCTCACCTTCTCCCAGAAACTCAATGTCTCTAGAGCACTGGTCATCTCTAGGGTAGACTACTGAAACAGCCTCTTCCGATATCTGCCTGTTTCCTCCCTTTGTACCCTTCAACTTATCCAGAATAGGGCTGCAAGGCTTATCCTTGGCCTCAAGCTGTAAAATATCTCCACTGGCTCCTGGTGGCTGTGAGGATCAAATTCAAGACCCTCTGCATCATCCACAAGATTTTCTGGGGCCTGGCACCCCGCTATATCCAACTCTCTCTCCCTAAATACCTCCATGCTAGAGCCCTTCAGTCCTTTAGCTCCAACTCTCTGCAGATCAGATTATTTTCCAAGCATAGAGTGGGGGGTAGTTCTCTCTCTCTCTCCGGAAGGTGCCTTCCTGTGGAATGGCCTCTCTTAGACTTGAGCCGAACTTCCTTAAGTACCAGAAACTTCTCAAGACCCTGCTTTTCTCTAATTCTTTCGCTCTCTCCATCCCTTGCTAATGTCCCCATCTGCCTCTGTGACTGGCGTCCTGGTCCCTTATGTGTCTTACTGGTTACAGGCCCTCTTTGACCAGTCTTTGCCAGCACTCACCCATATCAGCACTGGCCTTCCTAGTCACCCTTCTTGGCTTGCCTGAGGGGCTGAGCATCCCTCCTGAGTCTGTCCCACCCCCGTCCTCACACTTAGCTGGTGGCCTGCACCCCCCTGGCACTTACCCCGTGGGCTCTCCTCAGCACTTGCCTAGCCCCTGGCACCCTCTGCCCCCCTGCATTATATACAGTCCCCCAAACACCCTTTTTAGCACTTCTCATTATTGCACTTGCACGATCTGAACATCACAAGGCCTAGTAGGACAGCTATTGTTATTTATATCCCCTGCCCATCCCCCCTTTTTTGTCTTGTGCTCCTGGAAACATCTTTTGCTGCATAGGCGCCTTATAAATATTCAATAAATAAATGAGAACAAATGAATAGGGGAAATACTTGTAAGAAGGCATACCAAAGTATACAAAAGAAGCTATCAAGTTAGTGAATGTATGTAATACATCCGAGTGGAAGGCCCTGGCAGGATAGTGCACCAGGAAAGTTAAGGAAATGAAACAAGTATAAAAGACTGACAAGTTAACAAGTGTGCGTAGAGTACACATGAGAGAAAGCCTTGACAGGAGAGTATAACAGGCAAATTGAGAGACACAGAAGTCTTCATAAGGAAAAGCACTGGCAGGGGAGTATACCAGGTGAATGTAAATTACAAGTGTGTTCTAATCAGAAAGCTCTTTCAGGAAAGTATACCAGGCAGTGTTAATTTAAAACGTATATATTATACAAACAGCCAAGCAGATCCTTAGAAGGATATATATATGGTTAAGTTGCTAAACCCATAGGAAGACCACGTTTTTAGCAGCTGCTAACTTCGCTCCCCCTGGAGGAATCCTCACCAATCTTTCCAAAAAAGTATATGGCCTGCTCTGAATTTTTTCGCCAGGTTGGGTGAGGTTTCGTGCAGGGGGGGGCAAAGTGATAGGGGGGGTCCCAAATATTTTTTTTTTCCATAGACTTAATGGGCAAAAACTTTGCGCACAGTGACAGGCCGAATGGATACAGGTCAAACGGCTGGACGGATTTTAACCAAATTTGCGGCAGGAGCAGGGGCGGGGGCTTGGGTCAGAAATCGTGTTTTTGTGTGTTCCGTGGAAATCCAACGAGTACTTTTGTTGCAAAGAACTGAAATGTACGGCTCAAAAAATGTGTGATATCTGGGCCCGCTATGTGGACCCATTTCCCTGTATGCTCCGCGGACCAAAGTCTCCTTGGCTTGCAGTACGCTGTGATGTCGGCGAACATTGGATGCGGCCGGTGTTTGGCTGGAGGGAAGCATGCTGTGCATAAACGTTTTTAGGAAACGCCGCCATGGTGTATCGGAGGAAAGCGGTGTGGTGTGTGCCAAGCCCCTAAGCCATTGTTTGCATGGCTGGGCCTCTTGTACGTAACAGTGTGCCCACTAAAATTAGTCATACCTGGCTCTGCTCCGGCATCCCATTTCTTAATTCTCTGCACGGTCAAAACTTGCAGACACGTGATGCGTGTCAAAAGTTTTCCATAACGGCGGCAAGTTGTATCGGAGGACAATGCGGCGGCGAAAGGGCCTGAAAAACATAGTTTATGGCATCTAGTGGTGGGAAGAGGGGATGGAAAGGGTGGGGGAGTGAGAAGTGCTTCATGTGATATATCTCATTAGAAGAAGACTGTGTAGTGCCAGTGGTATCCGTGCATACTTCACCAATTAGCGGTTACCTCAACAGGCAACAATCTTGTGTGGTCATTGCAGGCACCCTTTGTTATGGCATGCCAGCTGCAGTGGTGATGTCCTTCTGATATGAGTGGTGGCAGGCAGAATTGCAGAAGGGGAGTGCATTCCACATAACAAGAACATTTAAACATAGCGTGTACTATGGTGTGTTGTGCATGTTAAGTCTGTAGCCCCTTTGATGCATGGCTGCAGCCCATGCGTAGAAAAGTATGTCTTTGGTTGAAAAGTTATGACCACTGGTTGGAAGTAGGTGCCACATTGTTGCTTTGGGTGTGTGGTTTGGCTGCATTGCACACATTGTTGGTTTCATGGGTGTGGTGATTGGTAGAACATCCTACAGTTGTCGGTGTATGGGTGGAGATGCTGCGGTGACCAGTGATGCAGTGTGTCCACTGAGTGCACTATTGGAACAGTGTACATATGGAAGAGGTTAAGGTGCAGCTGGTTCTTATATGTGCTTGAGTAGTGTGCATTGCGCAGATTAGTAAGTGTTGCAGTGCACTATGCAGCATTCCTTCTATGAACGTACTAGAGTGTTGGGAGCAGGACCAATGTTGTGAAGATTGTGTTGTTTCGTTGGCATGCTTACAATGCTTTTTGATTGGAAGTAGGTAGCAGTGCCAAACACTGCAATATGTTTATGCATTACGGTAAGTGGAACATGTGTGCTTGCATCCCTGCTTTCTGTTGCGGCATTGGGTAGAAGTGCTGGTGCCTATGTTGCCTATGTGAATTCTGGTACATGCCTACATGTTCACCTGCATGGCTCTGTTGTGTTGTGGTGGGTGTGGACAAGGCCTAGCCTGTTGGGTGCATGGCTGAAGGCCATAGGCCATGTACCCAACAGCCTAGGCCTTCATCACAGCCAGTGGAGTTGCTAGGTCTGGAAAAGACCCGGGGCTAAGTTGATGTCTGAACTGTTGGGACTGGGGGCTAGCTAGTCTTTTGGCTGTAGCTCCTGAGATTCTATCCGGGGTTACAACCAAAAGATCAGGGGCTATAGCCCTCTTAGCCCCCCCCCCCAGCAACGCCCCTGATCACAGCCACCACAACATAATGCAGCCATGGAGTTGTCACTCTGCATGCATTTGAAGTTGGTGAGTTTCACACAATGTTGCTGAGGACATTAAACACTTGGTAGAACAGCAGAAGTGAGCTGCTATGCGTACATTAGCATATGGTGTACATCATTACCCCTGTTGCGCAACAGGGAGCCACATGTCACCATTTGCGTTTGCTATGGTTAGGCACTTATAAGACCCTTGCTTGAGGAAGTGTTTTAACATATTGCGCCATTAAAGGAAGTCATCAGCATCCGAAAGTTGCAATATCGACAATGTACACAGCCACTCACATACCATTCAGCACAGGCAACGCAACGTCATGGAGCCATGCATGCAAAGATGTGGCCAGGGTGAAAGTTGGCAGGCACAATGGCAGATGGGGAGTGCATTACACATGACAGCAGGAGTAAAACATGGGGTGTACTAGGGTGTGGTGTGTGTGGTGAGGCCCAAGCGGTCAGTGATGGTAGAGCAATGGCAAAAGGGGAGTACAATGAAGACCACATGAAACTTGAAACGTACAGTGCAGTACGGTGTGGGGTGTGTGCTAAGCCTGTAGTCCCTTTGATGAATGGGTGGGCACCTTGCACCGACAAGTATGTGCCCTGGGATGAAGTAGGTTTCACATTGTTGCCTTCGGTGTGTGGTTTGTGATCATTTGCACATAGTATAGTGTTTAGTCCATGCCTGGACCTGATGGAATGATGAGTCCTCTAGTGTGTCCTGTGGATGCAGTGGTGAAGTACTGGATGCTTAGAAGTGGCTAGGGGTGAACTGCATGTACCTGGCCACTTGTTCACCTGCATGACTCTGTTATGTTGTGCTGGGTGTGGCCAAGGCCTGCACTGTTGGGTGCATGGCAAAAGGCCGAAGGCAGTAGGCCAGGCACAGAAGAGCCTAGGCCTGCACCATAGCCATGCCACCATAACACAGACATCCAGTTTTAAGTATGCATGTCCCCGATGGTGTTGACATTCAAAAAATGGTTCTGCAGGACATTGTAGACATAGTAGAACAGCACAAGTGACCTGATATGCGTACAGTACCATATGGTGTAGAATATTGCACCACCTTGCACATTAGGGAGCCACATGTCACCATTTGCATTTGGTATGGGTATCCCTTTATACCACCCATCCTATGTTACGTTTGTGGATTGTGGTAGGTGGCAAATGTTCCCATTCATGAGGCCAGTATATTGTGCTGGATCTGGCTATGGACTAGACTATTGGGTACATGGCCAATGGCCATAGGCCGTTGGCCATGCACCCAAGAGCCTAGCCCTTGACGACAGCCAGCACACCATAATGCAGCCATGCAGAGTTAACTCTGCATCTGTCTGAGGATGGTGACCTTTGAATAATGGGTGCAGGGAGCATTTTACACTTGGTGGAACAACCAAAGTGAGGTGATATACGTTCAGTAGCACATGGTGTAGGTCATTGGACGTGTTGCACATTAGGGAGCCATATGTTAGCATTTCCGTTTGCTATGGGATACCCTTTACAAGACCCTTGCTTGAGGAAGTGTTTTAACGTATTGCGCCATGAAAGGAAGTCATCAGCATAAGAAAGTTGCAATATGGACAATGTGCACAGCAACTCACATACCGTTCAGCACAGCCAACACAACGTCATGGAGTCATGCATGCAAAGATGTGGCCAGCGTGAAAGTTGGCAGGCGCATTTGCAGATGGGGAGTGCATTACATATGAAATGAGGAGTAAAACATGAGGTATACTAGGATGTGCTGTGTGTGGTGAGTTCCTAGCATCTTGGATGCATGACTGTTGGTCTTACACAAACATCTATGTGGGTTGCTTGCAACAACTCTTCAGATTGTTGCGTTTCCTGTGTGGTTTGTGAGTTGTGCATGCATTGTTGATTCCATGTGTGTGCTCATTGTTAGCACATGGTACATTTTCCAGTGCATGGCAGGAGCTTATGAAGTGAACAGTTCTGCAGTGTGTCTACTGAGCGCTGTGGTGGGAAACTGTGTGTGTACCTGCTTGGGTAGTGTGCATTGCGCAGATTACTACCTACTTTACTGCATTTTGAAGTATTGTATCTTTGCAGTTGGTAGGGAAAAAAATATTGCTACCTGCAGTTCGTGGTGCTGGGTGCTGCTCTGGGTGAATGTGGATGCTGAAAACGTGGCTAGGTTTGGAGAACTGTTAACTGGAGGTGCTTTCACATGACAAAAGACGTGTAATGTGAGTGTGTAATGGTACGTCTGCAGTGCTGTACAGAAATTATAGTGTTCGATGCAGAGGTCTTGGATCTGAATGCTACATGCATGTGTGACTATTTAATACTACCTAATGCGGGAGTGTTGCAAATACAATAGTGGAAAAGAAATAAGGACTGCCTCTGCTTTACTGGGGTGTGGCCCTCAATGTAGCTGCGAAGGGTCATGTGTTACATTGTGCCCTTCTGAGCATGGTGCCTTTGCAAATGGAACTGTGGGGATTAACCAATCAGGTGTCGAAGGTGTGGTTCACAGGAAGGGGCAGTGATATACTGAGTACGCAGAGTACTGATCGTGTGTGATACCTTTGTGCAAGATCTGCACAGGTATGCTGTGGAAAGAGGCTTTGATATTAACTTTCAGTTGGAAGGAGTGGAGACTTTTTGGAGCACAGTCTATGAGTGGGGTTTCTGTGCCATGCTTCTCCTTTTTACATGTGTAGCCTCTGTCGGTACTGTGCATGTTGTGGTCGTGCATTATAGAGCACTACATTTAGGGTACATGTCAGGCTCACATTTGCTCCGTCACCTCAAGAAGTTGATGACAGCAGTGATGCAGATTTATCCCACTGCCAAGGTGATTTTCTCATCCATACCACCAAGTGGTGCATGGGACCATGCCTGTGCCATTTGTCCACAGCCAGAGGTCGGGAGGTGTTTCATAAATAGAAGCAAGTGTGACTGTATGATATCATATGATGTGCAATTATATGCTTTGGCATTCGTAATGTGCCTATACACATGTTTAGCAAAGCGCAGGGAGGCACGGGAGGGGGAACATAGGGGAGACAGAGACAACGACCCTACTAGGCCATGTGTGACTTAGATCGCCCAAGTGCATGGGTGGGGGGAAGGGAAGGTACAATAGATGGGAAGAAGAACAACTTACAATAAGTAAAAATATGGGCAGATTGTGCCAAGTGCACGGATAAGTTCACAAATCAGATAGTTGAGAAACTGTTAGGGATACAGAGAACAGTACCCAAGTGCGAGGTTTGCTAGAAAGGCAGTGCAGGTGTTCACCTGGCAGGGGGAGGTAACATGGGCCCGACATCACAGAGTCGCCAGGTAACCAGTGCAGATTCAGTTTACGCCAGGCAGTCAGCCGTGGAGAGGAGCAGAAACAGCAGACGCCAAGAGAAAGGCTTTGAGGTGCTTCCAGAACCGGTGATGGTTCTCCTCGTTTCAGGGAGGCAGGGAGGCTGTTGCAGAGGGAGGCCCCAGCCAAAAAAAACCCATCTACCACCAACTAGTTGCTTGCAGAAGAGGCTGACCCTAAGGGAGTTGGAGGCGGATGAGGGAAGAGCTTGCACACAGACATATATAGGATGTCAGAGTTGAAGGTACTGAGGTCCCAGGGCCCAGAAGGCCTTCTGCAGAGTCTTTTCACTTTATTCATCACAGCCACTGGAAGCTATTGGAGACATTTCAGTGCAGGAGACATGCCATCCCAAGTCACGCACTCCTCTTCTGGATGTGTTCCAGAGGGCGGAGAGTAGAAACTGGCAGATTTAAAAAGAGCCTGTTGCAATAGCGCAGCCTAGACAGAAGCACAGCTGTGCAGACAGTGACCTTTTGGAAAGTTGTTTTTGGTTGGTACGATACATGCAATGCTGCTTTTGGTGGCATATTTTTACGATTTATGTAGGAGGTGGGTTAGTGGGGAAAACATTTTGTAGCATTTTCGGAAGGAAAGCAGAGAGTTCCTGTTTCAATATTACAATGTATGATATGGGTAAATGAAAATGTTGTAAACACATATCACTGAAGTGCCACTTGATGGTAGGGGATGGGAAAAAAAAACAGTATGCTTTTAAAGAACGTAATGGCCGCTCAGTGGCAGATACTATGAGCAGAGGCACTTATAACACAGTTGTAAACATACTGCAGAAAAGGTTTTCTATATCTCCATTTTGTGGTGATGGGTGCTCATGTGGATGAATGTGGATGCACAAATCTTCAATGTTATACTGAACTTTCTACTGGGCGTGCTGTCCAGTGACAAGACACTTGCAGGCTAAATTTGTAACGGTATTACGAAGTGTTGTGCAGAACTGACAGTGTTAGATGCTAACGTCTTGGATGGAATTGGTAGAATCGTGTGTGCCTATTTACTCGTACCCAATGAGGTAGTGGTGGACAAACGGTAGTGGAAAGGGAAGAAGGACTCCTCCTGCTTTACTGTGGCGCAGCCCTCGTGGTACTTGGGGAAGCGCATGTGCCACAATCTACGCTTCTCACCATGCTGGCCAATGGACATGGGACTGTGAGAAGTGCTTCATGTGATATATCTCATTAGAAGAAGACTGTGTAGTGCCAGTGGTATCCGTGCATACTTCACCAATTAGCGGTTACCTCAACAGGCAACAATCTTGTGTGGTCATTGCAGGCACCCTTTGTTATGGCATGCCAGCTGCAGTGGTGATGTCTTTCTGATATGAGTGGTGGCAGGCAGAATTGCAGAAGGGGAGTGCATTCCACATAACAAGAACATTTAAACATAGCGTGTACTATGGTGTGTTGTGCATGTTAAGTCTGTAGCCCCTTTGATGCATGGCTGCAGCCCATGCCTAGAAAAGTATGTCTTTGGTTGAAAAGTTATGACCACTGGTTGGAAGTAGGTGCCACATTGTTGCTTTGGGTGTGTGGTTTGGCTGCATTGCACACATTGTTGGTTTCATGGGTGTGGTGATTGGTAGAACATCCTACAGTTGTCGGTGTATGGGTGGAGATGCTGCGGTGACCAGTGATGCAGTGTGTCCACTGAGTGCACTATTGGAACAGTGTACATATGGAAGAGGTTACGGTGCAGCTGGTTCTTATATGTGCTCGAGTAGTGTGCATTGCGCAGATTAGTAAGTGTTGCAGTGCACTATGCAGCATTCCTTCTATGAACGTACTAGAGTGTTGGGAGCAGGACCAATGTTGTGAAGATTGTGTTGTTTCGTTGGCATGCTTACAATGCTTTTTGATTGGAAGTGGGTAGCAGTGCCAAACACTGCAATATGTTTATGCATTACGGTAAGTGGAACATGTGTGCTTGCATCCCTGCTTTATGTTGCGGCATTGGGTAGAAGTGCTGGTGCCTATGTTGCCTATGTGAATTCTGGTACATGCCTACATGTTCACCTGCATGGCTCTGTTGTGTTGTGGTGGGTGTGGACAAGGCCTAGACTGTTGGGTGCATGGCTGAAGGCCATAGGCCATGTACCCAACAGCCTAGGCCTTCATCACAGCCAGTGGAGTTGCTAGGTCTGGAAAAGACCCGGGGCTAAGTTGATGTCTGAACTGTTGGGACTGGGGGCTAGCTAGTCTTTTGGCTGTAGCTCCTGAGATTCTATCCGGGGTTACAACCAAAAGATCAGGGGCTATAGCCCTCTTAGCCCCCCCCCCCAGCAACGCCCCTGATCACAGCCACCACAACATAATGCAGCCATGGAGTTGTCATTCTGCATGCATTTGAAGTTGGTGAGTTTCACACAATGTTGCTGAGGACATTAAACACTTGGTAGAACAGCAGAAGTGAGCTGCTATGCGTACATTAGCATATGGTGTACATCATTACCCCTGTTGCGCAACAGGGAGCCACATGTCACCATTTGCGTTTGCTATGGTTAGGCACTTATAAGACCCTTGCTTGAGGAAGTGTTTTAACATATTGCGCCATTAAAGGAAGTCATCAGCATCCGAAAGTTGCAATATCGACAATGTACACAGCCACTCACATACCATTCAGCACAGGCAACGCAACGTCATGGAGCCATGCATGCAAAGATGTGGCCAGGGTGAAAGTTGGCAGGCACAATGGCAGATGGGGAGTGCATTACACATGACAGCAGGAGTAAAACATGGGGTGTACTAGGGTGTGGTGTGTGTGGTGAGGCCCAAGCGGTCAGTGATGGTAGAGCAATGGCAAAAGGGGAGTACAATGAAGACCACATGAAACTTGAAACGTACAGTGCAGTACGGTGTGGGGTGTGTGCTAAGCCTGTAGTCCCTTTGATGAATGGGTGGGCACCTTGCACCGACAAGTATGTGCCCTGGGATGAAGTAGGTTTCACATTGTTGCCTTCGGTGTGTGGTTTGTGATCATTTGCACATAGTATAGTGTTTAGTCCATGCCTGGACCTGATGGAATGATGAGTCCTCTAGTGTGTCCTGTGGATGCAGTGGTGAAGTACTGGATGCTTAGAAGTGGCTAGGGGTGAACTGCATGTACCTGGCCACTTGTTCACCTGCATGACTCTGTTATGTTGTGCTGGGTGTGGCCAAGGCCTGCACTGTTGGGTGCATGGCAAAAGGCCGAAGGCAGTAGGCCAGGCACCGAAGAGCCTAGGCCTGCACCATAGCCTTGCCACCATAACACAGACATCCAGTTTTAAGTATGCATGTCCCCGATGGTGGTGACGTTCAAAAAATGGTTCTGCAGGACATTGTAGACATAGTAGAACAGCACAAGTGACCTGATATGCGTACAGTACCATATGGTGTAGAATATTGCACCACCTTGCACATTAGGGAGCCACATGTCGCCATTTGCATTTGGTATGGGTTTCCCTTTATACCACCCATCCTATGTTACGTTTGTGGATTGTGGTAGGTGGCAAATGTTCCCATTCATGAGGCCAGTATATTGTGCTGGATCTGGCTATGGACTAGACTATTGGGTACATGGCCAATGGCCATAGGCCGTTGGCCATGCACCCAAGAGCCTAGCCCTTGACGACAGCCAGCACACCATAATGCAGCCATGCAGAGTTAACTCTGCATCTGTCTGAGGATGGTGACCTTTGAATAATGGGTGCAGGGAGCATTTTACACTTGGTGGAACAACCAAAGTGAGGTGATATATGTTCAGTAGCACATGGTGTAGGTCATTGGACGTGTTGCACATTAGGGAGCCATATGTTAGCATTTCCGTTTGCTATGGGATACCCTTTACAAGACCCTTGCTTGAGGAAGTGTTTTAACGTATTGCGCCATGAAAGGAAGTCATCAGCATAAGAAAGTTGCAATATGGACAATGTGCACAGCAACTCACATACCGTTCAGCACAGCCAACACAACGTCATGGAGTCATGCATGCAAAGATGTGGCCAGCGTGAAAGTTGGCAGGCGCATTTGCAGATGGGGAGTGCATTACATATGAAATGAGGAGTAAAACATGAGGTATACTAGGATGTGCTGTGTGTGGTGAGTTCCTAGCATCTTGGATGCATGACTGTTGGTCTTACACAAACATCTATGTGGGTTGCTTGCAACAAATCTTCAGATTGTTGCGTTTCCTGTGTGGTTTGTGAGTTGTGCATGCATTGTTGATTCCATGTGTGTGCTCATTGTTAGCACATGGTACATTTTCCAGTGCATGGCAGGAGCTTATGAAGTGAACAGTTCTGCAGTGTGTCTACTGAGCGCTGTGGTGGGAAACTGTGTGTGTACCTGCTTGGGTAGTGTGCATTGCGCAGATTACTACCTACTTTACTGCATTTTGAAGTATTGTATCTTTGCAGTTGGTAGGGAAAAAAATATTGCTACCTGCAGTTCGTGGTGCTGGGTGCTGCTCTGGGTGAATGTGGATGCTGAAAGCGTGGATAGGTTTGGAGAACTGTTAACTGGAGGTGCTTTCACATGACAAAAGACGTGTAATGTGAGTGTGTAATGGTACGTCTGCAGTGCTGTACAGAAATTATAGTGTTCGATGCAGAGGTCTTGGATCTGAATGCTACATGCATGTGTGACTATTTAATACTACCTAATGCGGGAGTGTTGCAAATACAATAGTGGAAAAGAAATAAGGACTGCCTCTGCTTTACTGGGGTGTGGCCCTCACTGTAGCTGCGAAGGGTCATGTGTTACATTGTGCCCTTCTGAGCATGGTGCCTTTGCAAATGGAACTGTGGGGATTAACCAATCAGGTGTCGAAGGTGTGGTTCACAGGAAGGGGCAGTGATATACTGAGTACGCAGAGTACTGATCGTGTGTGATACCTTTGTGCAAGATCTGCACAGGTATGCTGTGGAAAGAGGCTTTGATATTAACTTTCAGTTGGAAGGAGTGGAGACTTTTTGGAGCACAGTCTATGAGTGGGGTTTCTGTGCCATGCTTCTCCTTTTTACATGTGTGGCCTCTGTCGGTACTGTGCATGTTGTGGTCGTGCATTATAGAGCACTACATTTAGGGTACATGTCAGGCTCACATTTGCTCCGTCACCTCAAGAAGTTGATGACAGCAATGATGCAGATTTATCCCACTGCCAAGATGATTTTCTCATCCATACCACCAAGTGGTGCATGGGACCATGCCTGTGCCATTTGTCCACAGCCAGAGGTCGGGAGGTGTTTCATAAATAGAAGCAAGTGTGACTGTATGATATCATATGATGTGCAATTATATGCTTTGGCATTCGTAATGTGCCTATACACATGTTTAGCAAAGCGCAGGGAGGCACGGGAGGGGGAACATAGGGGAGACAGAGACAACGACCCTACTAGGCCATGTGTGACTTAGATCGCCCAAGTGCATGGGTGGGGGGAAGGGAAGGTACAATAGATGGGAAGAAGAACAACTTACAATAAGTAAAAATATGGGCAGATTGTGCCAAGTGCACGGATAAGTTCACAAATCAGATAGTTGAGAAACTGTTAGGGATACAGAGAACAGTACCCAAGTGCGAGGTTTGCTAGAAAGGCAGTGCAGGTGTTCACCTGGCAGGGGGAGGTAACATGGGCCCGACATCACAGAGTCGCCAGGTAACCAGTGCAGATTCAGTTTACGCCAGGCAGTCAGCCGGGGAGAGGAGCAGAAACAGCAGACGCCAAGAGAAAGGCTTTGAGGTGCTTCCAGAACCGGTGATGGTTCTCCTCGTTTCAGGGAGGCAGGGAGGCTGTTGCAGAGGGAGGCCCCAGCCAAAAAAAACCCATCTACCACCAACTAGTTGCTTGCAGAAGAGGCTGACCCTAAGGGAGTTGGAGGCGGATGAGGGAAGAGCTTGCACACAGACATATATAGGATGTCAGAGTTGAAGGTACTGAGGTCCCAGGGCCCAGAAGGCCTTCTGCAGAGTCTTTTCACTTTATTCATCACAGCCACTGGAAGCTATTGGAGACATTTCAGTGCAGGAGACATGCCATCCCAAGTCACGCACTCCTCTTCTGGATGTGTTCCAGAGGGCGGAGAGTAGAAACTGGCAGATTTAAAAAGAGCCTGTTGCAATAGCGCAGCCTAGACAGAAGCACAGCTGTGCAGACAGTGACCCTTTGGAAAGTTGTTTTTGGTTGGTATGATACATGCAATGCTGCTTTTGGTGGCATATTTTTACGATTTATGTAGGAGGTGGGTTAGTGGGGAAAACATTTTGTAGCATTTTCGGAAGGAAAGCAGAGAGTTCCTGTTTCAATATTACAATGTATGATATGGGTAAATGAAAATGTTGTAAACACATACCACTGAAGTGCCACTTGATGGTAGGGGATGGGAAAAAAAAAGTATGCTTTTAAAGAACGTAATGGCCGCTCAGTGGCAGATACTATGAGCAGAGGCACTTATAACACAGTTGTAAACATACTGCAGAAAAGGTTTTCTATATCTCCATTTTGTGGTGATGGGTGCTCATGTGGATGAATGTGGATGCACAAATCTTCAATGTTATACTGAACTTTCTACTGGGCGTGCTGTCTAGTGACAAGACACTTGCAGGCTAAATTTGTAACGGTATTACGAAGTGTTGTGCAGAACTGACAGTGTTAGATGCTAACGTCTTGGATGGAATTGGTAGAATCGTGTGTGCCTATTTACTCGTACCCAATGAGGTAGTGGTGGACAAACGGTAGTGGAAAGGGAAGAAGGACTCCTCCTGCTTTACTGTGGCGCAGCCCTCGTGGTACTTGGGGAAGCGCATGTGCCACAATCTACGCTTCTCACCATGCTGGCCAATGGACATGGGACTGTGAGAAGTGCTATATGTGATATATCTCATTAGAAGAAGACTGTGTAGTGCCAGTGGTATCCGTGCATACTTCACCAATTAGCGGTTACAGCAACATTAAACAATCTTGTGTGGTCATTGCAGGCACCCTTCGTTATGGCATGCCAGCTGCAGTGGTGATGTCTTTCTGATATGAGTGGTGGCAGGCAGAATTGCAGAAGGGGAGTGCATTCCACATAACAAGAACATTTAAACATAGCGTGTACTATGGTGTGTTGTGCATGTTAAGTCTGTAGCCCCTTTGATGCATGGCTGCAGCCCATGCGTAGAAAAGTATGTCTTTGGTTGAAAAGTTATGACCACTGGTTGGAAGTAGGTGCCACATTGTTGCTTTGGGTGTGTGGTTTGGCTGCATTGCACACATTGTTGGTTTCATGGGTGTGGTGATTGGTAGAACATCCTACAGTTGTCGGTGTATGGGTGGAGATGCTGCGGTGACCAGTGATGCAGTGTGTCCACTGAGTGCACTATTGGAACAGTGTACATATGGAAGAGGTTACGGTGCAGCTGGTTCTTATATGTGCTCGAGTAGTGTGCATTGCGCAGATTAGTAAGTGTTGCAGTGCACTATGCAGCATTCCTTCTATGAACGTACTAGAGTGTTGGGAGCAGGACCAATGTTGTGAAGATTGTGTTGTTTCGTTGGCATGCTTACAATGCTTTTTGATTGGAAGTGGGTAGCAGTGCCAAACACTGCAATATGTTTATGCATTACGGTAAGTGGAACATGTGTGCTTGCATCCCTGCTTTATGTTGCGGCATTGG
Source organism: Ambystoma mexicanum (assembly GCF_040938575.1). Lineage (NCBI taxonomy): Eukaryota > Metazoa > Chordata > Amphibia > Caudata > Ambystomatidae > Ambystoma > Ambystoma mexicanum. Next base: position 1,218,474,043 of record NC_090921.1, on the reverse strand, counting down.
GTAGAAGTGCTGGTGCCTATGTTGCCTATGTGAATTCTGGTACATGCCTACATGTTCACCTGCATGGCTCTGTTGTGTTGTGGTGGGTGTGGACAAGGCCTAGACTGTTGGGTGCATGGCTGAAGGCCATAGGCCATGTACCCAACAGCCTAGGCCTTCATCACAGCCAGTGGAGTTGCTAGGTCTGGAAAAGACCAGGGGCTAAGTTGATGTCTGAACTGTTGGGACTGGGGGCTAGCTAGTCTTTTGGCTGTAGCTCCTGAGATTCTATCCGGGGTTACAACCAAAAGATCAGGGGCTATAGCCCTCTTAGCCCACCCCCCCCAGCAACGCCCCTGATCACAGCCACCACAACATAATGCAGCCATGGAGTTGTCACTCTGCATGCATTTGAAGTTGGTGAGTTTCACACAATGTTGCTGAGGACATTAAACACTTGGTAGAACAGCAGAAGTGAGCTGCTATGCGTACATTAGCATATGGTGTACATCATTACCCCTGTTGCGCAACAGGGAGCCACATGTCACCATTTGCGTTTGCTATGGTTAGGCACTTATAAGACCCTTGCTTCAGGAAGTGTTTTAACATATTGCGCCATTAAAGGAAGTCATCAGCATCCGAAAGTTGCAATATCGACAATGTACACAGCCACTCACATACCATTCAGCACAGGCAACGCAACGTCATGGAGCCATGCATGCAAAGATGTGGCCAGGGTGAAAATTGGCAGGCACAATGGCAGATGGGGAGTGCATTACACATGACAGCAGGAGTAAAACATGGGGTGTACTAGGGTGTGGTGTGTGTGGTGAGGCCCAAGCGGTCAGTGATGGTAGAGCAATGGCAAAAGGGGAGTACAATGAAGACCACATGAAACTTGAAACGTACAGTGCAGTACGGTGTGGGGTGTGTGCTAAGCCTGTAGTCCCTTTGATGAATGGGTGGGCACCTTGCACCGACAAGTATGTGCCCTGGGATGAAGTAGGTTTCACATTGTTGCCTTCGGTGTGTGGTTTGTGATCATTTGCACATAGTATAGTGTTTAGTCCATGCCTGGACCTGATGGAATGATGAGTCCTCTAGTGTGTCCTGTGGATGCAGTGGTGAAGTACTGGATGCTTAGAAGTGGCTAGGGGTGAACTGCATGTACCTGGCCACTTGTTCACCTGCATGACTCTGTTATGTTGTGCTGGGTGTGGCCAAGGCCTGCACTGTTGGGTGCATGGCAAAAGGCCGAAGGCAGTAGGCCAGGCACCGAAGAGCCTAGGCCTGCACCATAGCCATGCCACCATAACACAGACATCCAGTTTTAAGTATGCATGTCCCCGATGGTGGTGACGTTCAAAAAATGGTTCTGCAGGACATTGTAGACATAGTAGAACAGCACAAGTGACCTGATATGCGTACAGTACCATATGGTGTAGAATATTGCACCACCTTGCACATTAGGGAGCCACGTGTCGCCATTTGCATTTGGTATGGGTTTCCCTTTATACCACCCATCCTATGTTACGTTTGTGGATTGTGGTAGGTGCAAATGTTCCCATTCATGAGGCCAGTATATTGTGCTGGATCTGGCTATGGACTAGACTATTGGGTACATGGCCAATGGCCATAGGCCGTTGGCCATGCACCCAAGAGCCTAGCCCTTGACGACAGCCAGCACACCATAATGCAGCCATGCAGAGTTAACTCTGCATCTGTCTGAGGATGGTGACCTTTGAATAATGGGTGCAGGGAGCATTTTACACTTGGTGGAACAACCAAAGTGAGGTGATATACGTTCAGTAGCACATGGTGTAGGTCATTGGACGTGTTGCACATTAGGGAGCCATATGTTAGCATTTCCGTTTGCTATGGGATACCCTTTACAAGACCCTTGCTTGAGGAAGTGTTTTAACGTATTGCGCCATGAAAGGAAGTCATCAGCATAAGAAAGTTGCAATATGGACAATGTGCACAGCAACTCACATACCGTTCAGCACAGCCAACACAACGTCATGGAGTCATGCATGCAAAGATGTGGCCAGCGTGAAAGTTGGCAGGCACATTTGCAGATGGGGAGTGCATTACATATGAAATGAGGAGTAAAACATGAGGTATACTAGGATGTGCTGTGTGTGGTGAGTTCCTAGCATCTTGGATGCATGACTGTTGGTCTTACACAAACATCTATGTGGGTTGCTTGCAACAACTCTTCAGATTGTTGCGTTTCCTGTGTGGTTTGTGAGTTGTGCATGCATTGTTGATTCCATGTGTGTGCTCATTGTTAGCACATGGTACATTTTCCAGTGCATGGCAGGAGCTTATGAAGTGAACAGTTCTGCAGTGTGTCTACTGAGCGCTGTGGTGGGAAACTGTGTGTGTACCTGCTTGGGTAGTGTGCATTGCGCAGATTACTACCTACTTTACTGCATTTTGAAGTATTGTATCTTTGCAGTTGGTAGGGAAAAAAATATTGCTACCTACAGTTCGTGGTGCTGGGTGCTGCTCTGGGTGAATGTGGATGCTGAAAGCGTGGATAGGTTTGGAGAACTGTTAACTGGAGGTGCTTTCACATGACAAAAGACGTGTAATGTGAGTGTGTAATGGTACGTCTGCAGTGCTGTACAGAAATTATAGTGTTCGATGCAGAGGTCTTGGATCTGAATGCTACATGCATGTGTGACTATTTAATACTACCTAATGCGGGAGTGTTGCAAATACAATAGTGGAAAAGAAATAAGGACTGCCTCTGCTTTACTGGGGTGTGGCCCTCACTGTAGCTGCGAAGGGTCATGTGTTACATTGTGCCCTTCTGAGCATGGTGCCTTTGCAAATGGAACTGTGGGGATTAACCAATCAGGTGTCAAAGGTGTGGTTCACAGGAAGGGGCAGTGATATACTGAGTACGCAGAGTACTGATCGTGTGTGATACCTTTGTGCAAGATCTGCACAGGTATGCTGTGGAAAGAGGCTTTGATATTAACTTTCAGTTGGAAGGAGTGGAGACTTTTTGGAGCACAGTCTATGAGTGGGGTTTCTGTGCCATGCTTCTCCTTTTTACATGTGTGGCCTCTGTCGGTACTGTGCATGTTGTGGTCGTGCATTATAGAGCACTACATTTAGGGTACATGTCAGGCTCACATTTGCTCCGTCACCTCAAGAAGTTGATGACAGCAGTGATGCAGATTTATCCCACTGCCAAGGTGATTTTCTCATCCATACCACCAAGTGGTGCATGGGACCATGCCTGTGCCATTTGTCCACAGCCAGAGGTCGGGAGGTGTTTCATAAATAGAAGCAAGTGTGACTGTATGATATCATATGATGTGCAATTATATGCTTTGGCATTCGTAATGTGCCTGTACACATGTTTAGCAAAGCGCAGGGAGGCACGGGAGGGGGAACATAGGGGAGACAGAGACAACGACCCTACTAGGCCATGTGTGACTTAGATCGCCCAAGTGCATGGGTGGGGGGAAGGGAAGGTACAATAGATGGGAAGAAGAACAACTTACAATAAGTAAAAATATGGGCAGATTGTGCCAAGTGCACGGATAAGTTCACAAATCAGATAGTTGAGAAACTGTTAGGGATGCAGAGAACAGTACCCAAGTGCGAGGTTTGCTAGAAAGGCAGTGCAGGTGTTCACCTGGCAGGGGGAGGTAACATGGGCCCGACATCACAGAGTCGCCAGGTAACCAGTGCAGATTCAGTTTACGCCAGGCAGTCAGCCGGGGAGAGGAGCAGAAACAGCAGACGCCAAGAGAAAGGCTTTGAGATGCTTCCAGAACCGGTGATGGTTCTCCTCGTTTCAGGGAGGCAGGGAGGCTGTTGCAGAGGTAGGCCCCAGCCAAAAAAAACCCATCTACCACCAACTAGTTGCTTGCAGAAGAGGCTGACCCTAAGGGAGTTGGAGGCGGATGAGGGAAGAGCTTGCACACAGACATATATAGGATGTCAGAGTTGAAGGTACTGAGGTCCCAGGGCCCAGAAGGCCTTCTGCAGAGTCTTTTCACTTTATTCATCACAGCCACTGGAAGCTATTGGAGACATTTCAGTGCAGGAGACATGCCATCCCAAGTCACGCACTCCTCTTCTGGATGTGTTCCAGAGGGCGGAGAGTAGAAACTGGCAGATTTAAAAAGAGCCTGTTGCAATAGCGCAGCCTAGACAGAAGCACAGCTGTGCAGACAGTGACCTTTTGGAAAGTTGTTTTTGGTTGGTACGATACATGCAATGCTGCTTTTGGTGGCATATTTTTACGATTTATGTAGGAGGTGGGTTAGTGGGGAAAACATTTTGTAGCATTTTCGGAAGGAAAGCAGAGAGTTCCTGTTTCAATATTACAATGTATGATATGGGTAAATGAAAATGTTGTAAACACATACCACTGAAGTGCCACTTGATGGTAGGGGATGGGAAAAAAACAGTATGCTTTTAAAGAACGTAATGGCCGCTCAGTGGCAGATACTATGAGCAGAGGCACTTATAACACAGTTGTAAACATACTGCAGAAAAGGTTTTCTATATCTCCATTTTGTGGTGATGGGTGCTCATGTGGATGAATGTGGATGCACAAATCTTCAATGGTATACTGAACTTTCTACTGGGCGTGCTGTCCAGTGACAAGACACTTGCAGGCTAAATTTGTAACGGTATTACGAAGTGTTGTGCAGAACTGACAGTGTTAGATGCTAACGTCTTGGATGGAATTGGTAGAATCGTGTGTGCCTATTTACTCGTACCCAATGAGGTAGTGGTGGACACACGGTAGTGGAAAGGGAAGAAGGACTCCTCCTGCTTTACTGTGGCGCAGCCCTCGTGGTACTTGGGGAAGCGCATGTGCCACAATCTACGCTTCTCACCATGCTGGCCAATGGACATGGGACTGTGGGGATTGTCCAATCAGGTGCTCAGGGTGTGCATCACAGGAAAGGGCGGCAATTTATTTTTCCATTACTCTGTGTACTGAGGGTAGCATGCAGAGATGGAGAGACGCACTGTCTTGATAGTCGGTGATGCCTTTGTGGAAGATTCGTTCCACTATGCCGTTGAAAAAGGCTTTTATGGCAATTTCGATTTGGAGGGAGTGGAGGCTTTGTGGTGCTATGGCGATGTGGCAGTTTCGGCACTGTGCTTGCAGTATTTTGATGAGTGGCCACTTTAGCTATTGTACATATTGTGGTCGTGCACTATGGAGCGTTGCATTTGGGCTCCATGGCTTGTTCCTGTGTGTACCGTCAACTGAAGAAGGTGATGAAAGTAGTGCAGCACATTTCTCCCACTGCCAAGGTGCTTTTCTCATGTATACCACCAAGAATGGTATGGGACTATTCCAATGATTGCTGTCACCAGCCAGAGGTTGGAAGGGCTCTCATCAACAGAAGCATGTATACTTTTTTGTCCGCTCATGGGATGTTCTTCTGCAACAATTACCTCATTAGTTGTGGAAATGCCGAGTTTTTCCAAGCAAATGGCATCTTGTTGTCGCCCATTGGTAATGCAGTTTTGTTCGACCGTCAACAGTATGCAGTGAAGAGTTTACTGTAATAATGTGAGCACAAGAAAAAACAAAAACAAATAAAAACTGAAAAAAGGTGTTTCTCTAGAAGCATCTAAAAAAAGAAGAAACAAAGGCTCTTCTCAGAGCTTTCCTTTACAACAAACTCCCCCTATCCTTGCGAGCTTTGGCGCGTTATAAATATATAAATAAAAATCCTGGTTGAAATGTATTCCCCCACGCCCAGACGCAGCATGAAAGTCATATCCAGGGATTTTCAGGATGGCGGCCATGGAAATGGGACTGTGGCGCAAGAGGGATTGCGCAACAATGTCCCTGGGAGTGGTGTGCACGCAGAGGACTGTTGTACAGAACTGATACTGTTATATGGAGAGCGCTTCAATGTCATTGGTGGAAGCGTGTGCAACTTTTTAACAGTACGCAATGACGGCATGCTGCAAAGAAGAAACTGGAAAAGGAAGAAGGAATGTTTCTGCTTCATTGGGACACGGCCCTCGCCGTCCTTGGGGAAACGCATGAGCACATACTCCTGTTTTCAGGATGCTACCCATGAGATTGGGACAATGGGGACTATCACTCCTGCATACTCAGCTGGACTGACATGGTTGCTATTAGTTGCAAACGCACTGTAGCGTAGCAGATTTGGTGCACCGTCACTTAAAGGGCAAACCTATGTGGCCTGCTACTCTGTTCTGAAAAGCTGCAAACAAATTGCGCACCAGCTCTGTGGTGTGCCCTTTTGTGGGGTTGCTGTGTAGAACTTTCACCAGGAAAACAGGCCTACATTGTTCAAAAACATACATACATGTGCAACGGCACATTGTGGTGTGTTTGTAAGCGTGTACTTTCCAAAAAACACTCTGTACATTGCTTAACCCTGTACTTTGCTGCTGTTCGAGGGTCTGGTTCGTGTCCCCGAAATAAGGGCTGATGTGCAGTGTGGGTGCGGTCGCATGGTGCTGTCGCTGCTGTTCTCCTTTGGGACAGCTGTCCGTTGGATGCGTTTTGGCCGGAATACATTGTGCGTATGTGCATGGGTGTCATATACACACCGTTGCCACTTCTCTACTGACTAATAGTATGCCACACGTGCGCCGACCATTTTGGGAGATGCTGGCTAATTATAGGGTACAGCAGGTGGGATGTTTATCTGTATAGCTACCTGTAGGAGGTGGGTGGCCGACTCGACCTAATTAACGTTCCTTCGCATATGCTGCACAGTGGCGATGTTACCAGGACACAGAGGAACAGATTCACATGCATGTACTTGCACAACAAACAAACGTCCGCTCCCACACGCATTCATATGTGGTTGGCAACAAGCGGACATGCAGAGCCTGCTGGCATCGTATGGATGCCTCCATTGTCATTGTGGATAAGCCAGGCAGCTGCGTGTCCGTAGGACACCTACCTTTTTCTTAATTGCAGTCATTGCAATGAGGACTGTGTGCTGCTGAGTCAGAATGGCATTTCAGGAAAAAAACAATACCAAACATACACTCAGCAGCATTTTCATTATTAACATTTACTTGTACACATTCATACACACCATTAGGAAAGGGAAGGTGTAGCAGAAGGGGATACTTATTGTGGGGAATTGGCGATTTGCACAACTTGGTTGTGAAGGGAGGAAGAGATTGATGTATCACCGTAACGTCTCGCACCACACAGATTTTGAGGGGATGGCGGGCTCTGACATGGGGAAGGAGTACAAGTGCAGGTGTGCCAGTGCTGTTTCATTGTTTCCAAAATATATCCTTGTATGCAAACTTTAAGGCGGCACAATTGTTCACCAATTTTTCCACTTTGGTTCCGAGGCAGTCCATTTACCTATGCACATAGCTTCTTTCCTTTCCTATGCCTGTATGCTGTTGTGGAAGGGTTGCCGCTTGTGCTGCCTTGCTTTCCTGACAGAGGGATGTCTGCTTTCTTGTTTGGAGCTGGGATGTTGTCTTGTAACAATGACAATATTGATTTTGTTAATGGTGACTGTTTCAAAGCAGATGGCATTTCTTTATCCATATTGGGAAATGCTATGTTATTTCAAAATATAAGGAATGCTTTACAGAGGATAATGTGAAGACACCAGGAAGAAAATCAGTGAAAAATAAAATAACAAAATGAAACGTGTTTTTTTAGAAGCACTTCAAAAAAACAAAAAAAGGCTCTTTTGAGAGCCACCATCAAAGGGGAAGTGGAGTACACTATTTACAATTTAATTCCCAACTTTCAGATTTTGCGATCTGTCTGCAGATACCACAGCTGTCCACGGATCGCGTGTGTTACACACAGGGATTTTGAGGTTGAGAGGCATGCAAATGAGACTGTGCAGGCCAAGGGATTGGTCAATAAGTTTTACTGGGTGTGATGTGTGTAATGAGGGACTTTGGCAGAAGGTCTGTTTCCTGAGAGGAGAGCAGATAGCTATGGCTGTTTCTTTCAGAAGGCAGAGTGTGTGGATTTTGGGTGATTCATGGATAAATTGGTTGGAGGTACATGCTGTGCGCAGGGAGTGGCTGCACATCTTAGATTCCCTCATGGGCATGTGCACTGGCATGGAGTGCGCGGAATGAAGTGGCTGGATTTGGTTCCTTTTTGTGCTACTTTGATGACACACCGTCATCCAGACATTATTATTATTCATTGTAGAGGGAACAGTTTAGGACATATGTCTAGAATCTCCTCACAGTTTGCAATGAAAGAAGGACTTGTGAAAGTCAGGGACATGTATCCAAACTCCCAATGAATTTTTTCTCGTATTGTGCAGAGACAAATGTGGCTGCATTTTTCTTCATTTGGTCCACAAATGGAGAAAGTGAGGCACATGTCAACAAGGCGGTTTGCGCTTTTTTTGAGAGATGTTAGTATGTCCTCTTTTCACAATGAAAATATTATTTTTCTTAGCGCACACATTTTTCGCAGAGATGGAGTACATCGTACTCATGCTGGGAATCAGATTTTTCTGCGAAATATACAAAACGCATTGCAACCCTTTTTGTAAGTATAGCAATCCTTTTTGCAGTAGGTGTTGACCACTTGAACTTTTTGAAACACAAAACAACACCACAAAAAGGATCTTTTCAGAGCCACCTCTTACTCCCGGAGAAGGGTGCAATGGTTTTGGTAATGCCATCCCCCAAAAATGTTAATGTTTGTGGACTTCTAAAAATGCAGCATTTTATTGACACTTTGATTTTTAAACTGTCAAAGGTGGCTCTGAAAAGAACCTCCTTCATGTTTTGTATTTATTTAGTTTTTTTAACAAGACACAGAAGGAAAGGAAGGGAAGGGAAGGGAGGGTAAGGAAGGGGTGCCAACCACAGGGATAAGAAAGTGCAGGTGGAGAGAGTAAGATGTTGGGTGGGCCTTAGGTAGGTGGCAGACTTTCTCATGCTCCCACACCGTAGCCTCGAAAGCACTTCGAGGTGTCTCCCCCCTGCAGAGTACTGCGTCGCAGTACATACACAATACTGTGCCCCTCGAAAGGTAAGGGTCTACTGCATCACATATGGCCTGCAAAGCTGATTCAGGGATGTGCTGCCCCCATAGGATTGTCTCTTTTGGTAGCAGGAGCAGATACAGAGCATGTTGTAGAGGAACTCAACCCACTACTTTGATCGGAGGGGACAACCCTTCGAACTGCCGGCTTGTGAAAAGACCTTAGGGTACCCTTCCAATGGTGGCAAAGAGCTTCCACACCCAAGACTCACGCTGGCCGGCAGTAGTGGAGACTTCCAATATCTCATCCTCGTATTCCTCTTCATCCCTCTCTACATCTCCACGCCTGTTTCCCTCTCCAGGCCCTTGGGAAGGGGTTGGTGGTAGAGGGGGTGGGGGTGGCGCTGAAGCTGAGGTAGCTGCAGAGGTGGAAGCCATGGTTGCCATCTGAGATGTAGACAGCAGGCAGAAGAATGGCACAGCAGATACAGCACACACAGCACAGCAGGTAAAGGTTAGCAGCCAATTAATGTAGCACACCAATATTGAGCAATGCTCTCTCTGGTAGCCAAAAACAGAATGAGGAGTAGCTTTAGGGTGTGGCCTTTTATAGGGGTGCTGGAGAGCGCTCTGCAGACCGCGTGCCTGTCCGCGAACACTTCAAACACTAATAAAAGCTTAGAAAGTTCCAAAACATATCCAGATCGCTAGGAACACGGTCTGGTACATGTGCAAGGGTGAAGTTTCACAGTAAAATACCTTGGATTGCTCAAAAAAGCACTTTTTTACTGTTCGGGGGCCCAGACTGTGCTCGCGGACAAGGGCCTACGCTCAGCGTGGGTGCATTCACATGATGCCGTCACGGACACGTTCGCGAATGGGACGGGTGTCCGTAGGACCCCTATTCTGCGGGATCGGTTGTACGCATGCACACATGTGTTCAGCGGACAGGTTTTGGGTCCCCAAACTAATTAAAAGTGAAACACACGTGCAGCAGACAGTTATGGACAGGCACGATGTTCGTAGGAACCCAAGGGTGGGATGCGCATGCGCACAAGAGTCAGACGGGCAGGGTTTGGGTCCCAAACTAATTAAAGGTGAGTCACAACTTTGCGGACATGCAGACGGGTTATGCGTTCTACAGACACCTCCATTTTGATTGCGGACAATACGAACAGAAAGACTGTCCTTAGGACACCCCATTTTGGTTAATTACAGACAGGATATGTGTCCTACTGACACGCCCATTTTAATTTCGGACAGTACAAACAGGGAAAGTGTTCTTAGGACACCCCAATTTTGGTTAATTACGGACAGGCGGGCAGGTTATGTGTCCTACGGATACCCCCATTTTGATTGCAGACAGTACGAACAGGCATAGAGTCCTTAGGACATCCCCATTTTAGTTAATTGCAGAAATCCTAGACAGTTGCACCGTATGCGGACTCCCAAACAGCCTTTTTTTTAAAAAAAACACAGACACATATAGGAACAGTATACATAATACCTTATTAATCTACAAAAATATAGAAATTATGAAAGAAAGGGGATACCAGAAATAGAAACATATTCAGGGGAATTAGGGTTTTCTACATGTAGGGTGGTAGGGGAGGAAGGGATTGAGGTCTCATCATAACGTTTTTGGTGATGGGGAATTTTTGGGGATGGTTGACGTGTGTATAGAGAAGGGGTACAGGTGCATGTAGGACAGTGAAATTTAATTGTTTCCATGATATGGTTTTCAGTTCTTCAAAAGAATGAAATTGGTCATTTTTTGTTCTAAATGTTGTAGATGATTTTCCACAGTGTCTGTTTGTTGTTCCATTAGTACATGATGCACTGTCTGAGTATTATTCTTATTTTCTGTATGTACTGTTAAAGAAAAAAAATGTGTTAGGTACGTGGGAAATAATGTGTATTACTTGGCTTAGTTTGAAAACTGCAGTGTCTACCATTAGTATCATTGTTTTCAGTCATTTCATCCCAGGGAAAATGTTCTTCAAGCCACTCCAGAGTGCTGGCCATTTCTGTGTAAAAAAAGATACATAATGTTTTAGTGTATCCTACTAAAGAATGTTTATAACTATAGGAATGAATGTAGTGTACTTACCAGTTTGTTTTTTCAGTTTTGTTGATACTGCTTTGTAGGTGTGCTGTTGCTATTTGCTGTATAGTTTCTGTATAAAGCATCAGTGAGGTAATACTTCTGGAGGCATATGTTATTTTTTTTGGTATGTTCCATCATGTTTCATATGCTATGAAATTGGACTGTTGGTGTCTTACTTATACAGTTTGTACTTTTTATTTATTTTTGTATGTAATTTATTTATATGCTGGTCTTTGAACATGATCGGTGTGTTTGTTGTATGATACAACAATGTAAGATACACCCTGAGCTTTTGGACAGTGTTGATGTTGACCGAGTCTGTCTGCAGACATTCGCATAGTCCGCGGACATTGCAGCCATTAGCATGGAATAGGGGGTTCAGTATGTTGTTTGGTATATCTATATAAACTAAGGGTATCCTAGTAAAAACCTATCAAATTCATGATATCTATAACTATATTCAGTGAAAAAACTTTGTTAAAAGGACATTATGGTTAAGTTGCACTAATAAAAACGTATGAAATTCAGTGAAAAAACTTTGTTAAAGGGACGTTATGGTTACAAGTAAAACCGGAAAACACCTGAAATTCACCAGTTATGGTAAGCTAAGCCACCATAACTCGCGCCACCACCGTGCACGGCTATGAATAACACCCATGACATCAACAATGACATCACAAATATCATTGATGACATCACTGACGACATCAGATATGCATTTACATTTCATAGGAAGTCCCTACAAGGGGTTGTGAATGTAATGTTGGCAAAAAAGTGTCAGGGGTGATCAGGAACTTCATTACGCAATGTACTGCCCCAAAGAACATTCCATTGCAGTGTTCTTTCTATTACAGGAACCCCCATACAGAAACATAGGCATTGGCTGCAGCATACACCATAGAGGTGTAATATTTGTAATTTTCCAATGTTGGATAGAAAAACAGTGAATGCTTCTGTATCAGACTTTTCTCTACTGTGAAACATATACTAAGTAGGTAATAATCAGTTACTAAATACTTGTAGTACTACACACAAAACATTAAGAGACCACAATGCATACAAATATGGGGCTTATACGGGGAGAGTAAAGTAAGCAAACAAGAGGCAGTATCATTAGTAACTGTGTATAACCAACATGATTATCTTCACACATAGACATTATTGATGTGTTTCAGGCCTGCTTCTTCCTCTATGTAAGTGCATTATAAGATGTGATTGAACTCTAAGGAAAGTACTGTAAGGACATGTGAGAATGGCAACGTCTACAAATGTAATACCTTTTGAATTTTAAGTTTCTGACTGTCAGTAAATAAACCCACCTGGCCTAGATATGTCAGTGAACAAAAAAGGAAGGGGTTAGACATGTGATGTCACCGATTATATTTGTGATGTCATCTTATGCAGTGCACAGTGGTGGCGTGAGTTATGGTTGCTTAGCTTACCATAACTGGCAAATTTCAGGGTTTTTTCAGTTTTACTTGTAACCATAACGTCTAAATTTGCTAAGTTTACAGTAGCGCATCTTAACCATAACGTCCCTTTAACAATGTTTTTTCACTGATATATGTATATGCAAGTATATTAAGAGAGAGTGAAAACCTGGCAGGAGAGTACATCAGGTATCCTGAGAATGAACAGCATACAAACAGTCAAGCAGGCCCTGAGAAGGATATATATCAGCAGTGATAAAAGACTGTGCAAGCATATTAGGAGAGAGAGAAAAGCTGGCAGGAGAGTACACCAGGTATCCTGACAAGAGAAAGAACAGCAGTCTAAGTATTATTTGTGCCAGTTGTGTTGTCGGGCAAGAGAAAACGAACAACTTATATTCTTGAACCTAAACTAAAGCAGAGTGCTTTAGGAAAAGGGAGCCACCCTCTTGAACAATGAACTTGTTAAGTAGTTAATTTATTAGAAATTGATGGTCAGAATAGAACTTTGGACATGGGGCAGTTTTGCTTTGGACATTCTGACATGCACGGACCAAGAGCAGGGACAGAGATGCATTTTCCCATCAACCTTTTATTTTAATAAAAGTGTTTGACCAAAACCATGACTCAGTTGTGTCTGAGTTTCATTCCTGGCTCCTCACAGCACCCTTCCCCTACATACCCCACCCTAGGAAAACATCCCCAGCACACCCTCCCCGACCACTGTTGCAACAACACCATGCCCAGAAAACCCTCCCCACCACCTCGCATTAACCACAACACCATAACAAACACGCCTCCCTTCAAACCCCCACCCCATAACACCATCCCCAACACACACTTGTGGCTATCTACAAACATTCAGTCACTTGTGTGGTCTCTTATCCTTACTCGTCTCTCCCAGCACATTTGGGGCTAGAATGTGTGCTGAGTGTTGCCTTGGGGGTCTGGGAAACGAGCCCTCTGTGGGGGTGACAGAGCCGGACTGCTCAGACTCAAGCCCCTGGAGGTTATGCCCATGTAGACCTGGATGCCTTCTATTAATTCCCACACCCTCTGTCCGTAGACAGTCAGGGCGGCAGATTTTGCAGCTGCCTGATGTCATGCATGTGGTACCCTGGACACAGTCCAGGATAGGCTGGAGGTGTAGGACCTGCGTGTTGGCAAGAGTCTCGAGCTGCACCTGGCCCTGTTCCATCGTGTCCAGCCTTCTCATTAGGATATCATCCTGTGTGGCATGGGGATTGGGTTGAGACAATGGAGAAGGCTGGGGCTGTAACACAGTGACCCATAGGACCTTATGCCTAAGTCATCTTCTGTCTCCTAGCCATGCTGCCTATGAGGCTGGTTGTCCCGCTCAGGTGACAAGAGTGTTTCATGGCTCTGTTGGGCGGTTGATGCAGAGTGATTCCCACACGCCTACCAGCAGCTGGCTCCCCCATCACGTCCACATTGGCCATCTGTTGGGAGGCAGTTTCACGTGCAAGGGGTGCAGTCCCTGTGGCTGTGTCCCCATCACTGTCAACAGGTGCAGTGCTGGTGCTGGCGCTGACTGATGTGGTGTTGCTGGACCCTTTTGTCACTTTCCATCCCTTTCACCTGACCTTCCCATCGCTGGGTGTTGCAGGGGTGGTGGCTGATGGTGTACCCCAGGAGGCCCAGTCATGGGATATTGGGATGTTGATGGACCTACCCCCCTTACTGTTACAGTCAATGGTGTGTGTCCGCACGCCAGACAAGTTGTAATGCAGTGGTATTTTCGCTGTAGCAGTAATTCTGCTGGGAATATAACGGAAAACCACAAATCTTCATGCATAGTTTACAATGTCATCCCACCACCACTTCTTGGGGTGCGGAGAGCTCCATATCAGTGCGAGTTTACGGGACTGTCTGAGAACTTTTTAGCATGTAATAAACCTTGTTTTCCCTTGCAAAGAGGTGCAGTGATAGTTTGATATTTTGGATTATTTTTATCATTCAGGTTTCTGGTCGCTGTTCTCTTTACATCAATGGCCAACATAAGCCATGGAAGACACCACACCGACAGCTCATATGCATCAAACAGTGACACAGGCACCATGACACAAATACAAGAAATTCACACAATGACCTGGCCACACATGCAACTCCATCAATAACCTGTGAATCCACAATCAGCAAACAAGATGCACACAAGGACAACCGATTCGCAATTCCACATGGTGGTCCCAAAACCTGCACACTCTCTCAACTAGAGCAGTACACACGGTTGCCACTAACAAAGTGAATGTTGCACCAGTCGCAATTAGTGTCGAACGCCCCGACCTCTGTTAATATATTTATATGCATCAGAATTACCACTATATTAGTGCACAGCTTGTAATTACCCTGATTGTGTGCTGTGTGCATGTGGAGAATTGAGGTGCAAGTCACTTTTCATGCCTGGCTCATAGCTTGCAACTTGAAAATGTACCCGTGTATTTTGCATCGGCTACACCCAATAAAAGTTGCTTTGAAATACACCATTGCACTTGCGCATGGCAGGGCGACTTACCATCATTAGTTCCTAAAACCTAATGCGTTTTAGGCAATTTTGCGTGGAATTGTGCAAACAATTGCACGGTTTAGAGCCAATTATTCCAACACTTTCATGGGCAGGAATCTCTTCCTCTCTGAACTCACTCGTGATCTCAGGCTGCAACATTTACACCCCACCAATTGTTAACGTCACCAGCCACCACTGCCTCCTTCTCTTCACTCAGCGCAGCTTTATCTGCATTCCTCAGGTGGCATCTGTAGGTCCGATAGCTGCCACGGTGACCTCACATAGACATTTCATCAGTTCTGCTTTCATAAATCCACCTTTATCTGTGGTACTACCTTGCAGTAGTACTAAAAGCCTAATTTGCTGTACTTGCTTCTTGCAGCTCTCTTCCTCCTCTAGAGACCCGTTTATCTGAACTGGGAGCTCCCATCTGGTCTTCGAAGTCCTGGTGGTAGGCCTGATCTCATGAAGGAGGACATATTATGGACATGGCAGAGCTTCCTCGATGTGCATGTTTAGGTGAGCAGGATTCCAAGGTCAGCTGATCAACGCCCTTAACGAAATCTCGAGCATCTCAGATAGAGCTTTTCAAACCAGTCATAGCCCCAAGCACTCTTTTACACGCATCTCACCAGGGTAGATTCTGGTTTGACCCAACAACATGGAGCAGTCAGGAAATGTCTATCTAAAACTACATCCGTGTAATCTGATCATGCTTTTAGGGATTTTCTTTTTTTTCCTAACCCTGCCAACGATAATAACAGGTGAGGAAAAGACCCTGCATGTTGTCATGCATTTCACATGAGTTAATAAGTGCGGACTGCAGTCAACTTACTTTACTTTTTTTTATCAAGAATGATTTATGTTGAAGGGTCTTTTCTTACAAGGACTGCCATTGAAATCCCACCTGCAAAATAAGGACTTTCTTCACAAGTATTTTCATTGAATGGATTTCCAAGTTCATCACTCTGAAGCAATGCATAACATTGCCAGGGAGCTACAATGTTCAGACTAAACAACAGGTTCAAGCATTGACTAGCATGCAAACATTAATCCCTCCCCCCAAATAGAAGCTGCTTGCCCACTCCAGATGGGCCAGCCATCCTTGGTTTAATGTTGAGACAATGGCAAAAACGACCTAAACGCTTTTGGCCACGATGGCATTATTCCTGAGAAATGTGGCATGCACTGGGGCGTGAGAGATAATGAAACTTGCGTGACTCAACAGCCCCTGCCCCCACCTTAGCGACGCTGAATTAGAAGTGGGTGGAATGATTGCTAACGCCTTGACAACTATAAACTATCTAAGGTCAACGTTGTCAATAATGATTCATGTTGTACTCTTGCAAACAGAGAATGAATGTAAGTGAAGAGGTTTATGTTTTTAGCATTGAGCAAATAAGCCCTTTCAGGTTGTGTGGGCATTGGACCAGATCAGTTAATAAGGGGCCCACTGTACAAGAGCAATTATGGATGTGTGGAGAACCAATACTTTAGTAAGTCATAGCAATTGGCTGGAAAGTAGACCAAACTGACCTATGTACAAGGACAGGCAAGAAAAAGAAAACAAAAAATACAGACCGATACAGAGAAGATACAATGGGGGTCATTCCGAGGTTGGTGCTAAGGGAACGATGCGGTAAAGGAATACCGGCATCGAATACTGCTACGGTCTATTCTGACCTGCCTGACCACTATTAACGGCATCGTAAGGTACGGGACCCTCCGTGCCGGCAATAGCGGCATGCCCTAAAGTGGAGTAGATCACAAGGTAAGCAGACATGCAAATTACGGCTTCATGAAGGCTTTTAAAGTGCCTACCGGCATGCCGTAAATACCAGCATTGCAGACCTACCGTAAAATGTCATGTGCAGTGATCCAAAATGCCACAGGTGCACACAATCAGCACAGGTGGAGGCAATGGAATTTGTCCCACTACAAAATGAGCACACCCACACACCACGCCCCTTACCACACCGAGATCAATACAATAGCAGCATCAACACTTCAGCTGGAGGACATGCATGCATTGCAATACCAGCAACAACACCAGCGACAACAGCAGGCACCACAGAGGAGACGCAGCAGGAGAAGGAGGGTGAGACAGGCCCTGCATGGCCCACCAGTGCAGCCAGCTTAACCACGCATGCAGCACCCAATCCCAAACATCATAGACAGTCCCTCCAACCCAACCCCGCAGCACAACCACACCCCGTACCGTCTGGAATGTGACACCATCAACACCATTGCGGACATGATATATGGCTGTCATTCTCATTGAAATATGCACCGCCACCCCCCCTTGACTGAAGGTACTGTCGGTGCTCCACCTCAAGCAGAAACAATGGAATACATATCTCGATCACGGACTCCGCAGGAGATACTAGAAACAAAAGGTGGCTTCCATGCCATGGAGGTGGTTTAACGCAATCACAAACTATACCAACTCAAACAGGTGGAGATGGAAGGTGACCCAAGCAAGATAATCACACATTGTGGTGCACATTATCCCAGATCAACCACAGGAATGTTGCATGTCACCATGGGAAAAAGCAGCGCAGAATGCCAATAATTGCAGAGGCTACTGCCAATGCTCACCATCAGAAAATCCTACACAACACAACAAATCACCAAAATCACACAAACACAGCAATATGCGCACACAATGCATGAGCTACAATACTGCAGATCACACCGTGTATCATCTTGAAGATGCAACTCACACCATTATTCCATGGCACAGGACACATTGAGGGCCAGAAAATAGCTTGCATACAACCAGGGACATGTGCATGTGACCAACAATAATCTGCTGGCATGTCTGACTAGTACAGCTGTCCATCATTATTATCATGGCATTTACCTGTAATTGCCTCGCATGCAGGTGATAGTGGCTATGACTGTAAAACTTCATCTTTTTCTTGCACTTTTTGTAGTAATTGCATAGCAGACATATTTTGAAAATCGGTATCTGATTTCAATGTGTGTGCAACTTTGTATCATAGAGTTGCTAGTTCACTTTTAAAGAGAAGGTAGAATATGTATTCCATGTTTGTCTGACTATGGGGTCTTCAGAATACATTCATAAAGAGCAGTATTCTGATGCTGTTATTTGTGTGGGTCTTTTATTTCACCTGTAGGAAAGAGTAAAGGAAAGGCTTGTGCTTCTACACTTTTTCCCCATATGCTAATTGGAGATCCTTTGGCTTGCCGCATTTGATAAGTTTCTAGTGCATCATCTATGGTGTCTTTAGAGTGCAATGGGTGAATTGTATAATGGTCTAAAATATTGCATTCTGTCGTAGGACCTAGAAGTTGAAATTGGCCAGTTCCTGGCGAGTCTTGAATTATTTTGGTGGTTTCCCTCAGGTTTTCTTCAATCTCTATTTCTTTGTAGTATTCATTATTGTCTTTTAGATATTGCAGGGCTTCTCTAACTTTGTGTAAGTCCACTAGTTGCTGCCACATTTTTTTGTCTTTTGTAGGTACGCCATTTACTAGATAATCAAAGATTGATATATTGGCCGTTGCACTCCCATAGTGTGTACATTTTCTTTGAGATCTAATTGCAAATGCCTTTCATTAATTCAGAGGGAGGTAGTTTTGCTATTTTTGGTTGAAGGTGTATTATTGCTTGAAATGGGTGTACTGTTTGAATTATGATGCTCTCATACGAGTTAAGTTATTGCAGTAGTTTTGGTAGTGGGAATAATTCCAAGTTATTAGTGATAGCACATGAAGGTATTTCGTTGTTTTCAAGTTTTGCAGTGCAGTATCTGCAAAATATTGAGGGGTCAGTAATTTCGTATATGTTTTCTGCTATGAAATAGAGAGCTAATTAGAACCACTTGGAATCTTCATTGTCTTCTATTTTGTACATTATGTCTACAGTTTTTGTGCTATTTTTATAAAAAGTCCCGTGGCAACACACACACACGGTTTGGTACTTCAGCAGATGTGGTTTTAAACTTTAGTATTTCTTTGTGTGTAGAAGAAGTTTGCCATCTGTAAAGTTGTTGCTACTCTGTTCTAAATATATTGAATTTTGTAAGTGGCTTTCACTTCCAAAATATTTTCTCTGGATGTGCACTATTTCTTCGAGTAGTTCTTTGGCTGTACCATGTAGAAGAATGTCCTTTAAATTGGCCAGTGCTGAAGCAGGACTTTTGGCATAGTACAGTTTGTGAAGCTATCTTTGTTGATATTCCATTTGTTGAGAAGTGATTGTTGTAGTTTAGTAGTTAGTTTTGTTAGTGATTTCATTCTGTTTAAAGCTAATATAAATAATTTCCTTTTGAGAAGGATTGCACTGTCTATCAGAGCTTCCAGCATACATTTTCTGCGGTAGGTTTTAACGGTTCAACATGATTTCTCTCCTATTTTTATAAGGTTGTGAAGGACTCTGTGGCAGAATATTTTTGGTAAAATATTTGTTCTGGTATGCTTACTTGTGGCTACATCAAGATTTATAAGTGCAGTGTTAGCACTAGTGGTAGCTGTATTATTTTTAATACCTTTCTGTTAAGTGTTACATTTTGAAAGATTAGCCAAAGTTTCTTTACTGCAAGCTGCTTTAGTTTCACTTAGTGACTGCATTAGCTGTTTTGTTTGAACTTTTTGTATAAATCCTGCTAGAGGTGGATGCTTATTTTGTACACTTTTATTTTGATTTGCTCTATTTCTGTGTTGCTTTCTACAGAGTTGCTTTTTGGTAGACATTCTTTGGTGTCTGTTGGAGAAAAAAGAAATTGTGGATTGGGACGTTGTGCAATTATGTGTGCATTGTGCATGAGTGTCTGAGTATGATGGTAGGCATGCATGTAGAGGCGTGTGATTGTGGAATGGGATGTTAAATAAGGTTGGGAAGGCTATTCCTGTATTTGTGTGTTACTATACTGGTGTTCAGATGACAATACAAAGTGTGCACCTGCTGCGGTGCAATCAGTAAAACTGAATCTAATGCTGTAGGGTTGATACAATTGTTTGTTCTACAAG
Organism: Ambystoma mexicanum; assembly: GCF_040938575.1. Lineage (NCBI taxonomy): Eukaryota > Metazoa > Chordata > Amphibia > Caudata > Ambystomatidae > Ambystoma > Ambystoma mexicanum. The sequence continues at coordinate 1,218,454,043 of NC_090921.1, read as the reverse complement.
ACTAGAGTACTACAGTCTTTGAGTAACAGTTAGAACACTACAACAGTATTTCACTTACTTTGTTTGATGCAAAGAGTAGGTTTTGTCTGGGTTCTGTCTTGTACTTCAGACGCTCCTGGGTCTTCACTGCAATTCTGAAAGAAGGAGGTTAGTACATATGTGTGTTAATGGCACAGTAATTTCACTTGAAGAATAGATTAGTTACATTTACAGAAGGATGTCTTTCTAGGAAGTGATACTGTAATTGTTAAATCCCATAGCTTTGTATATGAATGGGGATTTATAGGATCAGCATCATTACTAAGGGTTTTAGTGGAGTATTTATAGGTGTGTCCTACGAGGTGCACTTTTGAAAGTGTGTGTTCCTGTTGCACTATTTAGTGTGGTAATGGATTAGTGGAAGTTGTAGTAGGGTGAGAAAAAAAGCTTGGAAAGATGTACAGATTGAAAAGGAGAATGTTTTTGTGTGTGGAATTTCATTAATCTTTTTGATGTATATATGCTTGCTACATGAGTGCTGGAAACCTTTCAATTCTTTGACTTTGTTATCCACATTCCTATCAGGACTGTTCTGAATGCAGACTTGAAATTGTTTGGTTTTGCAAGTATGGCAAGTGTCAGGCATTCTGTTTAAATAAATGCATTTTATGTACTTGCAATGCTTCTGTAAGATAAACGCTGGTCTCCTGTTTTGTGTGCATTTCAGGAATTTATAATAATTTGTTAAAGGGTAAGTGGTTGTGAAAATGACAGAAGGAAATGAGAGAATAATAGTTTGTACATTGCAATGAGTAATATGGGTAAATTAAAATGTGGAAAGCAGACAGGTTTGTAAGTGAACTTGATTATACGAGAGGGGAAAAATTAGAGTATGCTTTTTTTGCAGATTATGCAGGGTCAATGGCAGGTACCATGTTCACATGCATCTATAAAAGAGTTGCAAATGTACTGTAAACAAAATATTCATACCTGTAGTTTGTATTGATGTATGTAGATGTGGATGAATCTGGAAGGAGAAATCTTGAAGAGTTTTACAGTAGTTTTAGCTGTAGGTGCTTTACAATCACAGGACACTTGAACTCAGAATGATGAAAAATTCATCTAAAGTGCTGAATTGTGATGACGGAGTTAGATGTAGAGTTCTTGGATGTGATTGATGGACGTTTGTGTGACTGCTTACGTGTATCCAATGAGAGAGTGGTGCAGACAGTGATGTGGAAATTGAAAAGGGGCTGCCCCTGTGCAGCTGTTCGGAGGCACGGCATGCCACATCCAGGGTTTCTCAGCATATCTAGCATGGAAAGGGGACTGTGGGGATTAGCCAATCAGGTGTTGAATTTGTTCTTTGTAGGAAGAGAGGGTGTGTGTGTGTAGTGAAGATGGCAGAGGTGAAGAAAGTGAGGGTGTTGGTAGTTGGAGATCTGTTTGTAAATGTTTTAGAGAGGCATGCTATGTCTAAACATATGGCTGCCAGTTTTGATTTTGAAGGAGTGGAGGTTTTGTGGTCAACTGTGCCTGGTTCCAATATTCAGGCAGTGTTTGGAGTTTGTAAGAGTTTCTCCATGTGGTGCAGCCCAGATGTAGTGGTACTGCATTGGGGTGCTGTCCATTTGGGATATATCAGTGCTCCTAGTTTGTTGAGTGCTCTTAAAAACTTGGTTCGGGCAATGATGGTGGTTCTTCCAAATGCCAAGGTGATTTTTTCTGAAATGGGTATCATAGGACAATTGTAATGGGTATCATAGGACAATTGTAATGTTTTTTGTCCTCAGCAAAATGGTGCAAGGTGTTTGGTTAACAGAGGGATGTAGGCTTTCTTGTTTGAAGCTGGGATGTTGTCTTGTAACAATGGCAATATTGATTTTGTTAATGGTGACTATTTCAAAGCAGATCGCATTTCTTTATCCATATTGGGAAATGTTATGTTATTTCGAAATATAAGGAATGCTTTACAAGGATAATGTGAAGACATCAGGAAGAAAATAAGTGAAAAAAAATAACAAAATGAAAGGTGTTTTTTTAGAAGCACAGAGCCACCATCAAAGGTGAAGTGGCGTACACGATTTAAATTTTCATTCCCAACTTTCAGATTTTGCGATCTGTCCACCAAAACCGCAGCTGTCCACGGATCGCGTGTGTTACACACAGGGATTTTGAGGCTGAGAGGCATGCAAATGAGACTGTGCAGGCCAAGGGATTGGTCAATAAGGTTTACTGGGTGTGATGTGTAAGGAGGGACTTTGGCAGAAAGTCTGTTTCCTGAGAGGACAGCAGAAAGCTATGGCTGTCTCTTTGAGAAGGCAGAGTGTGTGGATTTTGGGCGATTTGTAGATAAATTGGTTGGAGGTGCATGCAGAGTGGCTGCACATCTTGGATTCCCTCATGTGCATGTGCACTGGCATGGAATGCACAGAATGAAGTGGCTGGATTTGGTTCCTTTTTGTGCTACTTTGATGACACACCGTCATCCAGACATTAAGATTATTCATTGTAGAGGGAACAGTTTAGGACATATGCCTGGAATCTCCTTGCAGTTTGCAATGAAATAAGGACTTGGGTAAGTCAGGGACATGTATCCAAACTTCTGAGTCATTTTTTCGCGTATTACACAGTGACAAATGTGTGTAAGTTCTTCTTCATTTGGTCCACAAATGGGGAAAGCGAGGCACAATGTCAACAAGGCTGTTTGCGTTTTTTTGAAAGATGTTGGTATGTCCTCTTTTCACAATGAAAATTATGTTTCGTACTACACACATTTTTCGCAGAGATGGAGTACATCTTACTCATGCTGGGAATAAGATTTTTCTGTGAAATATACAAAATGCATTGCGACCCTTTTTGGAAGTATAGCAATCCTTTTTCTAGTAGGTGTTGACTACTTGAATTTTCTGAAACACAAAACAACATCACAAAAAAGGCTCTTTTCAGAGCCACCACTTATTCCCGGAGAAGAATGCAATGGTTTTGTTAGTGCCATACCCCAAAAATGTTAATGTTCGCGGACTGTCCTCAGACTTCTAAAAATGCACAGGTCCCTGCAGCATTTTTTTGGCACTTCTATTTTTAAACTGTTAAAGGTGGCTCTGAAATGAGCATTTTTTTGTTTTTTGTATATTTTTTTGTTTTTTTAACAAGACACAGAAGCAAAGGAAGGGAAGGGAGGGTAAGGAAGGGGCACCAACCATGGGAATAAGAAAAGCAGGTGGAGAGAGGAAGATGTTGGGTGGGCCTTACTTAGGTAGGTGGCAGGCTTTCTCGTGCTCCCGGACCATAGCCTCGAAAGCACTTCAAAGTGTCTCCCCCCCGCAGAGTACCGCATCGCAGTACATACACATAGTGTGACCCTCAAAAAAGGTAAGGGTCTACTTCATCACATATGGCTTTCGAGGCTGGTTCAGGGATGCACTGCCCCACAGGAGTGTCTCTTGTGGTAGCAGAAGCAGATACAGAGCATGTTGTAGAGGAACTCAACCTACTACTTTGATCGAAGGGGACAACCCTTCAAACTACCACCTTGTGAAAAGACCTTAGGGTACCCTTCCAACAGGAGCAAAGAGCCTCCACACCCAAGACTCAGGCTGGCCGGCAGTAGTGGGGACTTCCACTATTTCATCCTCGTATTCCTCTTCATCCCTCTCTACATCTCCACGCCTGTTCCCCTCTCCAGGCCCTTTGGAAGGTGGTGGTGGTGGAGGTGGTGGGGGTGGTGCTGAAGCTGAGGTAGATGCAGAGGTGGAAGCCATGGTTGCCATCTGGGATGTAGACAGCAGGCAGAGGAATGGCATAGCAGATACAGCACACACAACATAGCAGGTAAAGGTTAGCAACCAACGAATGTAGCACACCAATATTGAGCAATGCTCTCTCTGGTAGCCAAAAACAGAATGAGGAGTAGCGCTAGGGTGTGGCCTTTTATAGGGGAGGATGTGTCTGTCTGCGAATACTTCAAACACCAAAAAAAGCTTAAAAAGTTCCAAAATGTATCCAGATCACTAGGGACATGGTCTGGTACATGTGCAAGAGTTTCACAGTAAAACACCTTGGATTGCTCAAAAAAGCACTTTTTTAGTGTCCGGGGTACAGACTGTGCTCGCGGACATCGTGGGTGCGGTCACATTATGACGTTGCGGACACGTTTGCGAATGGGACGGGTGTCTATGGGACCCCTATTCCATGGGATTGGTTGTACGCATGCACACACGTGTTCTACGGACAGGTTTTGGGTCCCTGAACTAATTAAAAGTTCGGCATAAGTGCAGTGGACAGTTATGGACAGGCGCGATGTTCGTAGGAACCCGAGGGTGGGATGCGCATGTGCACAAGAGTCAGCCAGACAGGGTTTTGGTCCCCAAACTAATTAAAGGTGTGTCACAACTTGCGGACATGCGTACGGGTTATGCGTTCTATGGACACCTCCATTTTGATTGCGGACACTACGAATAGAAAGGTTGGTAAGGCCCGTTTGCCCTCATTCACTTGACCTACGCAAAAGCACCTTTCCTGCACTCCCCACAGAGCAGGCACCACTGAACTCGCCCGCCTGACCCTCTTTGCCTGACCCTGTGATGTCGGGCGCGGTGCGGCACCATAACGAGGCTGGTGCCTCGTTGCTAAGCTACTAGCCGCATTTAGTAGTGGCCATATCCGCCGGCAGACGGAAACGCCGGCGGCCACCTACGAAGGCCCATACAAAGGCCCCTGTTTGCCCCCTGTTCGCCTAACTGTGCGCATAAAGAACATTCGCATAAACTGAATTCCAGACCCTTCGGTGAGTGCTCATATACTGTCTGCACTACTTCCGTACGTTGTGAAAATATGACTCTACAATTATGTGTTATAACCTTTTAGCATCAAAGTAAACACTGTAACCTGTCTCATCAATATATCAGGTTCAGGCCTACGTTACGGCATTGTCTGTTCTTTACAGAGCAGAACAACGTGTTTTCCAAGTATCTGGGACCAGCCTACTGTGCAACATTATTTAGTAACAATTGTCGCCACATTGTCCTAATGAGTTCAGGCCTATTTTATAATGACCTACTGTACTACTAACGTAATGAGTCCAGGCCATTCTTCACCGTCTGCTCTCAGACCCCGGTCAGACCAGCCTACTCTGACTTAACATAGCAGACTGATTATATTATCTCTTAGATATGGTAAGTGTCCTACCCGAACCCAGCTGCCTAATTCAGTATTTGTACTATTCTGGACTTAGATGCCACCACACTGATTCATATGTTGCACCTTAGGGTCGCCAATAGACCACATTTGATCTGTGTTGTGCCTTATGGTCGCTAATAGACCACAGCGGATCTGTGTTGTGCCTTATGGTCGCTAATAGACCACAGCGGATCTGTGTTGTGCCTTATGGTCGCTAATAGACCACAGCGGATCTGTGTTGTGCCTTATGGTCGCTAATAGACCACATCTGATCTGTGTTGTGCCTCATCGTCGCTAATAGTCCACATTCGACTTGTGTTATGCCTCATAGTCGCTAATAGACCACATCTGATCTGTGTTGTGCCTTATGGTCGCTAATAGACTACATCTGATCTGTGCTGTGCCTCATAGTCGCTAATAGACCACATTTGATCTGTGTTGTGCCTTATGGTCGCTAATAGACCACATCTGATCTGTGTTGTGCCTCATAGTCGCTAATAGACCACATTTGATCTGTGTTGTGCCTTATGGTCGCTAATAGACCACATCTGATCTGTGTTGTGCCTCATAATCGCTAATAGACCACATTCGATCTGTGTTGTGCCGCATGGTCGCTAATAGACCACATTTGATTTGTGTTGTGCCTTATCTGTAGTTACTACTGTACTTTACTACTGTAGTGCCTATCTGGTGTCTACACATACGTTAATTGAGTACACTAACTATTCTAGCTAATAGCCTATGAACCTCACTACCTCCATCATTAAAGCCAAGTCACCCACAATGGCCACACTTGGAGGTGCCACTGTAACTATGGCTACCCTCCTCCCGTTGCTCCAGAATCTCACCTCAGAACCGCGCCCACACAACCCCACCACTTTACCCAGATCTACTATCTGCAATAGATTGGATAAACAGATTCGCCCGCCCACCTTCACCCTGCATACTCTGTCCCACACCCCTTAGAAACATAAGACTAGGTTCTCGCCTTGTTGCACCCACTACCACAGCCCTACCGACCTTGAGTAGAAATGATAGACTCAGCTATCGCACTAATCTTGATACTAAACTCACCAGAATGCTCACCAATCAGACTAAGAACCCCAAGCAGCCTACCTCATTTACTGACCTCCCACCGAGTCACAACCCTGCAATACCTCACTCGCCACCACACACGAAATCCAACCTTCCACAGACCTCTATCAAGGGAGCTCTCATCAACGCTCGCTCATTGGTAGCCCACGCTACTGATGTCGCCGACATTATCTCCACTAACCACCTAGACTTTATCGCTATGACAGAGACTTGGCTCCACCCAGCAGCCGGTACCACGATAGCTCTAGCCACTCCGGACAGCTACAACATCATCTGAGCTGACAGAAAAAATGGAATAGGAGGAGGAATAGCAATTATTGCGAAATCCACCCTAAACATCAGAGAGGTAACCAGCACAACCCTACCCTCAGCCAAACTTTTATCTGTCAAACTCCCATTATCTGACACACAAACTATCCTGATCCATATCATATACAGACCCCCAGGACACCCCTCTACCTTTGAAGAGGATATCTCTCTCTTACTCACTACCAATTTGAAACCGAAATCCCAAATCATCATTCTGGGAGATTTCAACTTGGGACTCAATGACCTCAATGACAACCAGGCCACTTCCCTTAATGACACAATTACTCATCTAGGCTTCACCCAACACATTAATCAACCTACACATACAAAAGGAAGATCCTTGGATTGGCTTGCAGATGCCAATTGCAACCTCTCACTGACTGACATCACTCCCTGTGCTTGGACTGACCATCACCTTATTACCTTCTCTTTACCTAGATCCTTACCATCTACCACACGACCAACAAAGTTACCTCAAATAATCTCCAGAAATAACGCAACATCACCATAGAGAACCTCAAACCTCTTCTCGCGCCTATCAGTAAAGCTAATCTGCCGATGCAAAATGACAACCCAGCAGCCATAGTAGACTTATATAACAACACCTTAGAACTAGCCCTCAATCAGATAGCTCCTCTGAAACAACGAAAAGCCAAACCTATTGCCCACTCCAACAAATGGTTCTCAGCAGAATTAAAAGCTCTCCACAATATTTAAAGAACTGCAGAAACTAGCTGGAGAAAAGCCCCTTCTCTCTCCACTAAAGACAAATTCGCTTCAGCTGCCTCCACCTACAAATCCGCCATCTTAAATGCTAAAAAAGAGATCTATAACGTGAGAATACAAAATGCCAAATCTGGCACTAAAGAACTTTTCTCTATACTAAGAGAACTTGAATCACCATTGCCTCCTACAGAGGACTGCATCAAAGACAAGGCCTGGTGTAACAATATCCAGCTCGCCCTCGCTAACAAAATTGCCCTCCGACAAACTAAGATAGAAGCAAAAAAAGCTAGCCTCGCCTCCAAGCAGAACCCCAGCTGCAAAATAAACCACACCACCCCTAATTGCCCCTCCTTCCACTTCTCACCAGTCACAGAAGAGGAAGTAATCAAGATAATCGCCAGTCTCAAACCATCCAACTGCAAAGGTGACATTTGCCCCGCATCTGTCATCAAAGACGGTGCTAATGAGCTAGCCCCTCTTATCACCTCTCTGATCAACTCCTCCTTCAAAAACTCAGTGGTCCCCAACAACCTTAAAGAAGCGTGGGTCCTACCCCTGCTCAAAAAACCTAACCTAGATCCCAACATCCCCACAAACTACAGGCCCATCACCACAGTCCCATTTCTTCTCAAAATCTTGGACAGGGTAGCCTATCTCCAAATACAACAACATTTGGAAGACAACAACATCCTAGGCCTGCGACAATCTGGCTTTAGACCAAGGCACGGGACTGAAACTGCCCTCTTGGATCTAAAAATCCAAATGGATGATGCCAAAGACAAGGGCAAACTGGCCATCTTGCTCTTGTTGGATCTCTCCGCTGCCTTTGATCTGGTTGACCACCAGATCCTCACCCAACACCCCTCCTCGGCTGCTGCATTCTCTCAGAATGCCACTAAGTGGATCCAGTCATTTCTTTCTGACAGGTCGACTAGAGTCTTCGCCCCCACTGCAGCTGCGGACCCTATCCCAATCACATGTGGAGTGCCCCAAGGCTCTTGCATTTCCCCCACACTTTACAACATCTTCACGAAGCTCCTATTTGACTGTCTTGACGATCTGAGTGTCAGCTACACTAATTATGCCGACGACACCCAGGTCCTCATCACGCTCACTGGTAGCTATGAAGAAGATTTTGCAAAGCTTAATGATATCTACTTAGAAATCCAAGCCTGGATGGCTACACACAGTCTTTGCCTAAACGATGATAAGACAGAACTGCTTATCGTAGGCTCCAGGCTCGCCTCAACAAATTGGACCAAAGGTATCAAACCTTTACCATCGATGGCAACATCATAAAAGTATCCTTAGAAGTCAAAACACTAGGTGTATACCCCGACTCTACCTTGTCACTAAAGAAACAAATAAACTCTACCATCTCAGCTACCACATACACCAATAAATTGATCAATGCCTGTAGGCATTTTCTCTCCACCTCCAGTTGCCTCACCCTATCTAGAGCGCTGATTTTGTCTAAATTAGACTATTGCAACACACTCTACTTAGATACTACCACAAAAAATTTGAACAGGCTTCAGATCCTGCAAAATAATGCACTAGGATGTGCCCTCAACCTCCCGCGTAAGGCGCACATATCCACGGTTAGCAAAGAAGTCCACTGGCTCCCAATCTACGACAGAATTAAGCTAAGAACCCTGGTCATCGCCCACAAGTGCCTGTCACGTACTGCCCCATGCTACCTTTCAGACAAATTCTCTAGACACTGCCCCATTAGACCCACCAGAACTCCTTACCTGCACCAACTAAAGATACCCAACTATAACCTAAAAACAGCAGGAGGCTCCAGTGTCCCAGTGCTCGCAGCACAATATTGGAACACCCTCCCTCCTACAATTAGATCGGAAACCGCGTTCTGGCCATTCAGAGCCATGGTAAAATCATGGCTACTAGCCTAAACATCTAGACTCTCACCGACACGACCAGCCAGCCGCCTCTCTTTACCTGCAGTAATGCTTACTCTATCTATAGCCTACTCAGGACCAACTGTAACCCGGTCCTCACTCGCCACTGTAACTACTTTTGTGCCTATTCTCTGTACATTCTATTCTCTGTATATTCTACTCTTGTATGTAAACATTCATAGCCTGGACTAATGTATGCTCTGTCTGCTGTATTATGATGCTTGTGTAACGATATGTAACTCTGCTGTGCACATGATTATGCGCCCAGCTACCTGAGGGTTCGGACGCGCTTTATAAATAATCAAACTAAACTAAACTAAACTAAAGAGTGTCCTTAGGACAACCCATTTTGTTTAATTACGGACAGGCAGACAGGATATGTGTCCTACAGACACCCCCATTTTGATTTCGGACAGTACAAACAGGGAAATTGTCCCTAGGACAACCCCATTTTGGTTAATTACAGACAGGCGGACAGGTTATGTGACCTACGGACACCCCCATTTTGATTGCGGCCAGTACGAACAGGCATTGGGCCTCATTACGAGGAAGGCGGCCATGGAATGAACGGTCCCGTTAAGGGACCGGGACCGTTCATTCCCGGCCGCCTCTTTACGAGGTCTGCAGCGGGTCCCGCTCTGGATGCCTGGCCAGACCAGACGTGCAGAGCGGGACCTGCTAACAGACCAGGATGCTAACAATGGGCCCGTCATTAACGGGCCCATTGTTAGCATCCTATCCATTCCCATTGAGCCCTATTGGGCCTCAAATGGGAATGGGGATGTACCGGGTCCGGGTCCCACGAAAGAGAATTACCGGGCACTCCAAGGTCGGAATGGCCCGGTAAGTCCCCTTTTGCGGGACCCGGACGTGGTACCCTGTACAAAAATGGCATGGCTACCTCCAAACTCGTAATGAGGCCCAAAGTTTCCTTAGGATATCCCCATTTTGTCTGTTTGTTGTTCCATTAGTACATGATGTACTGTCTGAATATTATTCTTATTTTCTGTATATACTGTTAAAGAAAAAGAAATGTGTTAGGTGCATGTGAAATAATGTGTATTACTTGGCTTACTTTGAAAACTGTAGTGTCTACCATTAGTATCGATGTATTCAGTCATTTTATCCCAGGGAAAATGTTCTTCAAGCCACTCCATAGCCGCTCTCTGCCCCAACTTTCAATGCTATGCGGATGACACCCAGCTCATCTTCAGGCTGAAATCTCTGCATTGGCTCCCAGTGGCTGCGAGGATTAAGATCAAAACCCGCTGCATCGTCCACAGGGCCGGCTGGGGCCTGGGGCCTCAATACCTTCAACTCTCTCTTCCTAAATACCTTCCTTCTCGAGCTCTTCGCTCATCTGCCTCAAACTCCCTCAGGGGCAGTAGCTTCTTCAAGCAACGGGTTGGTGGTAGATCTCTTTGTTCGGCTGTGGTCTCCCTCTGGAACAGCCTCCATGCCTACCTGAAACTTGAGGAGAATAATCTTCGGTTCCGGAAGCACCTCAAAACATTTCTCTTTGTGTCTGCTTTTTCTCCTCCTCTCCCTTGCTGACTTCCTGGCTGACACTCAAACTGCAATGGTTACCTTGCCACTCTCTGATCTTGGGCCCAGGTCCCCTGCCCCACCAGTCGCTCTCCTGCACTGCCTTACTGGCAACCGCCGCACTAGGGGACTGTTATCTGTATCCCTACAGTCTCACTACCAGCACTTGACCCCTGATGTCTGCACTTACCCTTGCACTTGCCACCTGCTGGCCGTACTTTTACTTATTGTTATTTATTTTCTTATCCCATGTACTGCACGGTCCTCTCCTCCTTTCCCCCGCACTTCTCCTCCTTTTCCTTCCCATGAGCTTGCATGATCTGAATGACACCTGGCCTAGTAGGATCGTTGCTTGTCTTCCCTATGTTCCCCCACCCTTGCCTTATCGCGCCTTGAAACACTTGTGTATAGGAGATTTATAAATGCCATATCATATCATATCATATCATGCAAGTGGTACCCTAGACACAGTCCAGGATAGCCTGGAGGTGTAGGACCTGCGTGTTGGCAAGAGTCTTGAGCTGCACCTGGCACTGTTCCATCGTGTCCAGCCTTCTCATCAGGATATCATCCTGTGTGACATGGGGATTAGGCTGAGGCAATGGAGAAGGCTGGGGCTGTAACACAGTGACCCATAGGACCTGATGCCTGAGTCATCTTCTGTCTCCTAGCCATGCTGCCTATGATGCTGGCTGTCCCGCTCAGGTGACGAGAGTGTTTCATGGGTCTGTTGGACGGTTGGGTGCAGAGTGCTTCCCACATGCCTGCCAGCAGCAGGCTCCCCCATCACGTCCATATTAGCCATTTGTTGGGAGGCAGTTGCAGATGCCTTGGGTGCAGTCCCTGTGGCCGTGTCCCCATCACTGCCAATGGGTGCAGTGCTGGTGCTGGCGCTGACAGGTGTGGTGCTGCTGGACCCTTGTGTCACTTTCCATCCCATTACACCTGCCCTTCCCATCGCTGGGCGTTGCAGGGGCGGTGGCTGATGGTGTACCCCAGGATGCCCAGTCATGGGATGTTGGGATGTTCATGGCCCTACCCCCCCTTACAGTTACCGTCAATGGTGTGTGTGTGCACCAGGCAAGTTAAAACAGTGCTAATTCCACCAAACACTACTGCTGTAACAGTAATTCTCCTGGGAATATAACGGAAAAGCGCAAATCTTCATACATAGGTTACAGTGCCATCCCACCACCACTTCTTGGGGCATGGAGAGCTCCATATCATTGCGAGTTTACGGAACTGTCTGAAACTTTTTAGCATGTAATAATCCTTGTTTTCCCTTGCAAAGAGGTGCAGTGATAATTTGATATTTTGGATTATTTTTATCATTCAGGTTTTTGGTTGCTGTTCTCTTTACATCAATGGCTAACAGAAGTCAAGAAAGACACCACACTGACAGGACACATACATCAAACAGTGACACAGGCACCATGACAAAAATACAAGAAATTCACACAATGACCTGGCCACACATGTGACTCCATCAGTAACCCGTGAATCCACAATCAGCAAACAAGATGCACACAAGGAAAACCGATTCGCAATACCACATGGTAGTCCCAAAACCTGGGCACTCACTCAACTAAAGCAGTACACACGGTTGCCACTAACAAAGTGAATGATGCACCAGTCGCATTTCGTGTCAAACGCCCCGACCTCTGATAATATATATATGTACCAGAATTACCACTATATTAGTGCACAACTGGTAATTACCCTGATTGTGTGCTGTGTGCATGTGGAGAATTGAGGGGCAAGTCACTTTTCATGCCTGGCTCATAGCTTGCAACTTGAAAATTTACCCGTGAATTTTTCATCTGCTACACCCAATAAAAGTTGCTTTGAAATACACCATTCCGCTGGCACGGTTGCAGTGACAAGTTCATTTCTCTAGTCAGTTTACTTTACTCATCCCCAAAATCTTCAATATGTATTAATGGTCTTACCTCCCCATTTTTTTCCCTCAGCAGAGGTACTAGACAAGGTTGCCCCCTCTCACCTATTCTATACATCCTCTCCTTAGAACCGTTAATAGAACTAATCAGATCCAATAACAATATTCCAGGTATAGCAAGTGGCACATCCCATATTAAAATAGCTGCTTACGCTGATGACATCCTTATTCTCATCAAAAACCCCAAAACACACCTCCCATATTTACTTGAAGTACTATCCCAATTTAGCTCAGTTTCAGGGTACAAACTTAACAAAGATAAGTCAGAAATTATGCCCCTCAATCCCTACTGCTTTAAATATGACATAGACCCCTTTGGTTTTAAATGGTGCAGTTCCTCTATTAAATACCTAGGCCTTAGATTTGCTCCTACCATCCAAGACACCATTAAACAGAACACACAATCATTACTAGATAGACTTAAGGAATTAACATCCAGATGGTCCCCCCTATATCTGTCTTGGTGGGGCCGACTAGATACAATCAAGATGATGTTATCACCAATAATTTTATATTATCTACAACTCTTATGTGTTCCGATATCTCCTTCCTTTTATAAATCAATTTACTCTATCCTACTAAATTTCCTATGGGGGGAGGGCAAAAGCAAAAGAATAGCCTTAATCACATTGAAGGCACCATATGACAAAGGAGGTGTCAGGTTTCCTGATTTCAAAGCATACCACACTGCCTTTCTTTTGAAGCAAGCTAGATATTGGTTTGCCTGCCCCATAACGTCAGACATTGCCACATGGTGTACCATAGAGAAGCAGTTAATGTATCCTGTAGAAATCACCGATCTCATTTATATATTTAAGCACTCCTCGCTGGCTATATCAGAACCCATTAGAGCCACAATATCAGCCCTCCAACTCTTTTTATTCACACAGACAGACTCCCCAAAAAAATGCCTTTCTCCTTACCTATGGCATAACAATAAGATACTGATTAAGAATAAAACCCTAAATAGAAAATCCTGGAAGAAAAAGGGTATTAGATTTATACAACAAATCATAAATAAATCATCTATCCTTTCCTTTCAGCAGCTTAAAAATCAATTCTCAATCCCCAACACAGATTACAACTTCTATAATGAATTAGTTAATTCTTTCTTTGACGCTCTCCACAGCTCCTCCAATGATATTCTGACTCCTGATGCCTCAAGATTGCTACATCTTACTATGCCCACTGACACAAAGGCTTCAAAATTCTACAACATCCTAATATCATCCCTGAAGTTGTGCTCGATACGCCACAAATGGGAAGATGACTTTGGCTATGTTTTAGACGATTACACATGGTCTAAGCTCTTCTCTAGAATCAAATATATTTCAACATCAGCAAATAACTCCCAACATTTTTTCTTCTTTATACATAGAGCTTTCATTACACCAGCCAAATTATTTCTATCCAATATTAATGACAATGACAATTGTTGGACTTGTGGAGCTACCCCTGCATCGTATGAGCACATGTTCTTCTCATGTCCCTATACCCTTAAGTTTTGGCAACAAGTATGGAAATACCGTAACTCTATTTTCTTCACCGATATACCACTTTCATTTATGAATATTGTTTTAGGTAGCCTGGCAGTTACCACCCACTTGCCATATGATGCTTCCAGGCTCTATGATCTCTTTATTTGTTTGGCTATGAAGAGTATAACTACCAATTGGAAAGACTCTCATTCCTTATGTATAAGAAGCTGGTGGAATAACATATGTCTCACGCAAAAGATGGAAATGTGTATGGCAAACAATCTTAACTCTATACCTAAGTTTAATGCTAAGTGGTCATTTTTTACTCGATTTCTGAACCATTTTAATGTAACCACGCATGGAATGTGACTTCTCCAAATCTCTCACACTCCTTTGATGCTCCCAAGATCATTATATGCGAATACTAATCTGGACACTTGACTGAATATTTACTGCATTATATACCAATGTGCCTCTCATCATCAATACCTACCACCTCCCTTTCTCCCCCCTCCCTCCATATGTCGTGTTCGTCATATGTCAGTCTTATGTTTGTCCTCCCCCCCCACTTAGACATCATAATGCAGAATTTGTTCCATACTAAGTTGTGCACAACACTGTGCTATAGTTCTTATGCGTAAGTTTTCAATTATATTGACAATTTGTTCCTTACATGCTCAATTTCACATTGCACAACGTGTAATTAATTAATTGCTCTACTGGAACACTTCCACTTTACCATTGTTTAATCTATTCTCATGTAAAAGTTTCACTGCATTATGTTTATGAAGTTACGACTTTATGATTGTATATTACATACCTTAATAAAAAAAAAAATTATTAAAATCAAAAAAAGAAATACACCATTGCACTTGCGCATGGCTGAGCGACTTACCATCATTAGTTCCTAAAACCTAATGCGTTTTAGGCAATTTTCCGTGGAATTGTGCAAACAATTGCACCGTTTACAGCCTATTATTCCAACACTTTCATGGGTGGGAATCTCGTACTCTCTGAACTCACTCGAGAGCTCGGGCTACAACATTTACACCCCACCAACTGTTAACGTCACCAGACACCACAGCCTCCTTCTCTCCACTCAGCGCAGCTTACTCTGCTTTCCTCAGGTGGCATGTGCAGGTCTGATAGATGCCACAGTGACCTCACATAGACATTTCATCAGTTCTGCTTTCATAAATCCACCTTTATCTGTGGTACTACCTTCTGGTAGTAGTAAAAACCTAATTTGCTGTAACTGCTTCTTGCAGCTCTCTTCTTCCTCTAGAGAACCGTTCATCTGAATTGGGACCTCCCATCTGGTCTTCGCAGTACTGGTGGTAGGCCTGATCTCATGAAGGAGGACATATTATGGAACTGGCAGAGCTTCCTCGATGTGCATGTTTAGGTGAGCAGGATCCCCAGGTCAGCTGATCAACGCCATTGACGAAAAACTCGAGCATCGCAGATATAGCTTTTCACACCAGTCATAGCCCCAAGCACTCTTTCACACTTGTGATGTCGGCAAGGACATCTGTTGTGGCCTGATACTGGGTATGCCCTGGCCCAATCTGTGTAGTGTAGGACGTCGATGCGCAGGAAAAGAGAAACACAACCACTCGCTATAGTGCATAAACCTTATTTCCGCCTCCCTGCCCCCCTGTCACGTGACCGGCTACTCTCTGGCACATGACACTACATTCCTCCCCAACTTGGAATGTTTTTGACAATAATTAACAATAGCAAAACACAACTGGTGCAATCTGTTCTAGTCTCTCAGGGTTCATCTGGGCAGGCTCACCTGCTGGTAGATTCCATCTACCACGTATCCCCGGAGGCGAGACAATGGTTTTGGTCTTTCCCTCAGGTGGTTTCGGGGATTGCCTCTCTCTGGGTTAACCGCCAGGAGGCTCTCGGGCTGGACTTCATCTCCTTGTCTACTGGCAGACCTCGGTTCTCCTGGTGTTTCATAGAGTCTGGGTCTCAGTGGGCCTTGCGGCCGGCAGGCCGATCCGGATTCTTCTCTCGCTGCTTCCGGGCTTTCTTCCCATAGCTCTGGCAGTACTTTCCTGAAGTGTGAAATATTCCTTGTCACGGTCTCACTTCCTCTGGTGGCCGTGATCATACTGTGATTCGCGGCGCTGCCCGTCCAGGGCTGGAATTCAAAGTTGAGAGACATCTTCTTGGGGGTGGCTCGGTTCTTGACGATGACTGTGTCTCCGGGTGTTAGCTCCAGGTGGCTGGCTCGTCGAGATGTACTCTCTTGTTCATTCCGTTTTGCTCTCTTGGCGTCAATGGTTGGAAGATCTGGCTCAGGCGTTACCCACCTGGGGTGTATGGGGAGTTCTGCCTGTATGGGTACTCCAAACATGAGTGCTGCTGGGCTGATTCCTGTCGAGGAGTGCAGGGTCTGTCTGTGGGTCCTCAGAAATCGATACCCTGCCTTCAGCCACGAATGTCCCCTCTCCTTGGCGATACAGATGACTTTGTTGAGTGACCCCATGAATCGTTCGGCATCGCCGTTCGCCTGTGGCCATCCTGGGGTGATCTGTTTGTGTCATATGTTGAGATCCTGGAAGAATTGGCGTAGTTCTTGGCTGGTGAAGGGCGGCCCGTTGTCACTTTTGATTTTTGATAGGATTCCGTGTATTGCAAATATCTTCTCAAATGTGAGAGTCATGGTCTCGGCATTGGTGGACACCATGTGTTTGACTTTGGGATACCTGCTGAACACGTCGATCAGGAAAAGTAGGTAGCCTTCCCCAGCAATGGTGCAGTAATCAATACTGACAGCGTCTGCTGCTTCTCGGGGCTCTGATGATGGGTTCTGGGTTCTCGGCTCTCCTGGTGGCTTTGCAGGCTGCGCAAGACCCCACCAGCTCCATCACTCACTGTTGCATGTTGGCCATCCACATCCTAGATTACAGGTATGCTATTGGTTTCACGATACCTTGGTGCCCGCTGTGGGCTAGTTTGAGGGCTTGTTCTTCCAATGACATGGATAGCACAATGTGGTGGCCTTTGATTATTACTCCTTCGGGGGCTAAGGTAAGTTTGTGATGGATTCCGAACAGGGATTGAAGTTTTACTTGGGCAGCTGTGGTGCGCTGAGCCCTGGAGGTAAGGAAGTTCTTCCAATTCCCTGATTGGATGGCAGTTATGGTGTGGGTTAGAATGGTGTGCATCTTGGTCTCGTTGGCTATCTCTTGCAAGGTCAATGCCTGCGGTCGGGCACAGGCTACCACGTGGCACACATGTTTGTCCGTCTCCCTTGAGTGGTGTTCTTCTTGATCTGTGGCAGGCCATAGGTGGCAAGACAGGTAGTCTGCTGTATTGTCCTTTCCGATCGGTATTCCACCTCTATGTTGTATGGCTGGAGTTGTAGCATCCACTTTTCGATGCGTGCTGGTGGATGGGGTGCCGATCCTCTGAATATTGGGATAAGTGGTTTGTGATCTGAGAATACTTTAGCCTGCTTGCCCAGCAGGTAGACTTCGAAATGTCTGCATCCCCACAGGATATCGAGGGCCTCTTTCTCTATGTTTACGTAATTTTTGTTCCTTTTTGGCTAGCGCATGACTTGCAAAGGCGATTGGGTAGACGTTTCCATCGTTGTCTGTCTGGGTAAGTACGGCTCCTAGGACTACTGGGCTAGCGTCGATTAGGAGTTCTGTATGTCTCTCGATGTCGAAAAAGGCCATTGTTGTGGAGGCAGATAGGTGTTCTTGATTCGCTGGAACGCGTGTTGTTGGGCAGGCAACCCCTCCCACTTTTGGTCCTTCTTAGTTAGTTCTCAGAGGGGACTTGCGATGGTGGCGAGATCTGGAATGAATTTCACGCAGTACGTTGCCATTCCCATGAAACTCCTTATTTCCATGGCTGATAGTGGGGGCCTGGTGCTTTTGATGTCGTTGACTTTAGCCAGATCTGGCAACACCCCTCTTGCGTTGAAGATGTATCCAAAGAAGCTTAGTTCTTCCTTTCGGAATTCACACTTTTCGGCATTCAGGGTCAGTCCGGATTCCTCTAGCCTGTATAGGACCGCCGCAAGGCGCTTGAGGTGTTCACTTTTGTTGGATGCATATACGATGATGTCATTGCTGATGTTCGTCGTCCCTTCCAAACTGGTGAGGACTTTCTGAATTTCGTGCTGAAATACTTCAGCAGCTGACAATATTCGGAAATTTAGCCGCTTGTAGCATCGCAGTCCGAGATGGGAGGAGAACGTAGTGATGTATCTCGACTGCTTGGCTAGCTTAAGTTGATGGTAGCCAGAGCTGAGTCAAGCTTGCTGAATATGGTTGCCCCCGTTAGGTCGACAATAACTTCATATATGGTCGGTGTAATGTGGCGTTCCCTCCCGATGGCTGCGCTCGGGAGCCTCATGTCAATGCAGATTCGTACTGCGTTTGGGTTGTTTGGTTTTTTTATGCGACTTCCATGGGGGATACTCATGAGGTTGGTCCTGGTGTTTTCTCTATGATGCCTGCTTCTTCCAGTTTGTCCAGTTCTTTTTCTACAGCTTCCCTCATGTGGAATGGTACTCGGCGATGGCGTACTGCTTTTGGTTCGATGGAGGGGTGTTAGGCAGAAACCTGTGCAGTTCCCTTGGGGAACACTGCAAAAGATTTAAGACTACAGGTATAGCAGTAAACCCACTTGGTAGCAGTCTGCACCACCCAGATTTACCTGGTAGCTGTGGCTGAGCAGTCAGACTTCCCTCAAGAAGAGTTAGGCAGTATGCAAAGTATACACAATATGTACTCAGACACAATAGCACAAGCAAACACTGACCAGAGCTTGGTTTCAAAAGTATATAGTTATTTATTTTTAAGAACGCATAAGTTGAAAACACTCTAGCAAAGTATAGTAAAAACACTTAAAACACAGTTATAATGAAAGCAGTTTCAACCCTTACTCCTATCTAGACAACTCTAAGTTAACCCCACATAATTAAAACAGAGGTGAGCGCTTAACGTTAGATGACACTCTAGTAGGTTCAAGAAAGGGATAAAAAGAAACAGAAAGGGGTTAAACACACCACTCTAAGGTCCAGAACACTTGCAATAGACTCAAAGAAGCACAAAGTCACAGGTGAGCAAAAGTCACTAGGCAGGGCCCACTCTTAGAGTAGCCAGAGCGAAAATGTGCCCAAGATCACACTGTTATTAGGGATTCAAAGTCTTGCAAAGAGTTAGAAAGAGTTTAGAGTGGCTTAGAAGTTTAGCCAGGGTATTCCAGGCACTCCCAGGTTCGAAAGCCGGGGGCTAAATCTACCCCGTACAGTCGGTGGCAAGGGAAGCCAGGCGGAACACGGTACCTTAAGCGGAAAGGATCCTCCAGCGGTGGCAGTTGTTCCAGGCAGTGGCAGCAAGGCTCGACGTCGGTCAGGGGAGAAGAAGTTCTCGCAGAAGAGCAGAAGAAGAAGGTCGTTGCACTGCCCGGGAAGAAACCAGCCGCGGAGTCCTCCGGTCAAAGGGTTGTACCGACTTTCGTGGTTGGGGTAAAAGTGGTGGGGTTCCGGTTGCCGGGGTGCTTGGCACTGGCAAGGCGGCCACGAGATACCTCGAGAAGCGAAAAGAAGGCGAAAACTGGTTGTCCCCACCAGTCAAGGGAAGGAGCCACTCCGTTAAGAGTTCTCCTCGGTCGTCGGGAAAAGTGGTGAGACGGTTCAGCAGGGCTCCACCGGGTGGTGTCGTCGAAGCAGGTCGGCTCAGCTCTTCCCTCGTCGGATTCTTGGTCCTGTGGCGACTTCTAAAGTTCCAGTCCCCAAAGCCCTGCTTTTATGCAGCAAACCCCCATTCACCCAGCCTAGCTGTCACTCAAACATGCTAAGTGGTGAGCCGGCCGGCTCACCACTTGGGCCAATCAGGACGGAGTGCGACTTGAGTTACCAAGGTAACTCAGTCCAGGGTGCCTAAACCCCCCTCCACCCCTCCTAAGTACCCCAGACAGAGTGGCACCACTTTGGAGGGCTTCTGTGGAGAAGCCCGCCAAAAGTGGAACAAAGGGCTCCACTTTGGGTCAGAGTTACAGAGGCGAACGCCAACGCCATTTTAGAATCAAGTTTTGGCAAAAAATCCCAACCGGAGTTATAATAATAAATATATAAACCGGCGGTATGTTTAAGGCTACCGTAAATAAATAATTAAAGGTGTTAGCCTAAAACAATGGGAAATCCCATAGGAAAATATTCGCGGTTGAATATAAAACGTAGTTTCCACTGCCACCAGCCAAAACTCGATCAGGGGGGACGGAGACGCGCCCCCTCGACTAACAGACCCTGGGGCAATCGAATTGCCCCAGCCAGTACGTCCACAATATGATGGTTTGTACTGGTTCTGTTCAGGATTCAAGACTAGCAAAGTCTTTGGTGACTTTACATGCCCTGGGAGACAGTAGTCAGTCCCAGGGTATGGAGTCTATGTTGGGGAGTCCCTAGGACACCCCTGGGTCACGGCACAGAGGGTGCTGTGTAACCCACATCACAAAAATACATGAGGCCCTATGGAGTAAAAGACCCCATAGCCCATTCAACACAAGGTTTAACCAAGAAAACACACTTCAACATGTCCAAGAGTGAGGGTAAAAGAGTCCCACTCTTGGCAGGAGAAAAAAAAGAAACCTCAGAAATCCAGCAAAGCTGCTGGGGGACTCACTAGGTAGGGAAATTCAGCCTAAACAGAGAATTCTCCCTAACACTCGCCCCCCCCCAGACTAAGGGACAGGAGGATTTAATCCACTCCTGGATGAACCTCATACCTCTAGTCGATGATATACATCCTAGAGAGTCCATCAGCATTTTGATGGTGACACCCTGACCTGTGCTCAATGGTGAAATCAAACCCTTGCAGGCAGATTGACCATCTCAATAGTTTTGGATTTTCCCCTTTCATTTGCATTAACCATCTCAAGGGTTGGTGGTCAGTCTGAATAACAAAAGTAGAACCATACAAGTATGGCCTAAACTTCTTCAGTGCCCACACAATAGCAAAGCATTCTCTTTCGATAGTTGCCCACCTTGTCTCAGGATCCTTCAGTTTTCTACTGATGAAGCAAATGGGGTGCTCCCTACCCTTCTCATCCAGTTGGCTTAGAACTGCACCTATACCTACATTGGAAGCATCAGTTTGTACAATGAAAGGTTGGTGGTAGTCAGGAGCTCTCAAGACTGGAGCTTGGCAAAGAGCTCTCTTCAGTTTTTCAAAGGCCTGATTGCACTCCTCATTCCATTTTACCTTTTTAGGGAATTTGGGAGAGGAGATTACATTCAGTGGAGAAGCTATGGTCCCATAGTTCTCAATGAAATTCCTGTAATATCCAGTGAGGCCTAGAAAAGCTCTCACTTGGGTTTGAGTAGTTGGTGTTGTCCAATTTTGCACAGCTTCAATCTTGCTGGGCAAAGGCCTTATTTCTCCACCTCCTACCTCATGTCCAAGGTAGACCACTTTACTTTGACCAATCTGGCACTTACTGGCTTTGATTGTCAAATGGGCCTGTTCCAGAGCCTGCAACACATGTCCTAGGTGGGTCACATGTTCTTCCCAGGAGTGGCTGAAGACTGCAATGTCATCCAAGTATGCCATGCAGAAGTCTTCCATCCCAGCCAGAACTTGGTTCACCATCCTTTGGAATGTGGCAGGTGCATTTTTTAGTCCAAAAGGCATGACCTTAAACTGGTACAAGCCAACTGGGGTTGAAAATGCAGTTTTCTCCTTGGCATGGTCTGTCAGGGCTATTTGCCAATAGCCTGACGTCAGGTCAAATGTGCTGAGGTACTTGGCTGCACCAAGTTTATCCACCAACTCATCTGTCCTGGGCAAAGGGTGGGCATCAGTCTTGGTGACTGCATTTAGAGCTCTATAGTCCACACAGAATCTCAAGTCTTTGGATCCTGCCTTTGGTACTAACACAACTGGGCTAGACCATGGACTAGTAGAGGGCTCTATTACCCCGAGATCAAGCATCTTCTTGACCTCTCCTTTGATGTGGGTTCTGACATGTTCTGACATTCTGTATCCTCTGCTTTTGACTGGCAGACAGTCACCAGTGAGTATCTCATGCTGACCCCAAGGGGTCAAGCCTGGTGACAGTGAGAACAGGGAGGCAAACTGATTTAACATAGATTTGCACTCCTCTTGTTGCTCAGGTGTCAGGTCTGAAGAGAGATTGACTCCTTCAACTTTTTCGTCTAAAGGCACACCTCTGAGGAGATCAGGGAGAGATTCACTCTCTTCTTCCTCTGCAGCTGAAGCTAGAAGCAAGGCTCCTACATCAGGTCTGGAGATGTATGCTTTTAGTCGGTTGGTGTGGAAGACTCTAGGAGCTTCCCTGGGTCTGCCCAGATCCACCAGATAGTTGACCTCTCCAAGTTTTCCCACAATCTTGAAGGGTCCCATCCATTTGTCTTGCAAGGCCCTCTGCCTTGTTGGGAGCATAACTAGAACTAGCTGGTCTTGAGTAAACTCAACCATGTTAGCCTTCTGGTCGTGCCAATGTTTGACCAGAGCTTGACCAGCTTTCAAGTTGTCACTTGCTTCTGCCATCATGTGTGACATTCTCCTCCGGAGACCTATCACATAGTCAGTCACTCTGACTGGCTTGAGGGGAGGAGCACCTTCCAATCCCTCCTTAATCAGGGCCAATGGACCTCTGACTGGATGGCCATAGAGAAGCTCAAAGGGAGAATAACCTACTCCCTCCTGAGGGACTTCTCTATAAGCAAAGAGAAGGCATGGCAGCAGAAGGTCCCACTTTTTCTTAAGGGGTTCTTCTAAAGCACCTATCATGCTCTTCATGGTTCTGTTAAACCTTTCAACCAACCCGTTTGTCTGAGGGTGGTAAGCGGTTGAGAACTTGTAGGTAACTCCACAGGTTTTCCACATGGCTTTCATGTAGTGGGACATAAAGTTTGACCCTCTGTCAGAGATTACCTCCTTAGGAAACCCGACCCTGGTAAAAATACCGAGGAGGGCCTTAGCCACAGCCGGAGCTGTAACAGTCCTCATAGGAATTGCCTCAGGGTACCTAGTAGCATGGTCTACTACAACAAGGATAAACCTGTTGCCTGAGGAGGTTGGAGGATCAAGGGGACCAACAATATCAATCCCTACCCTCTCAAATGGGACTCCCACAACTGGGAGAGGCACTAAAGGTGCCACATTCTTGGAACCAACCTTACCAGAAGTCTGGCAGGTATGGCAGCTCTTACAATATCTATCTACTTCAGCCCCCATCTTTGGCCAATAAAAGTAGAGTGAGAGCCTTTCCTTGGTCTTCTTGAAACTCAAGTGACCAGCCAAAGGTATCTCATGGGCTAGTTGTAAGAACTGTTGTCTGTTCTCTTGTGGGACTACAAGGCGTTTGTAGTCTCCAGGTTCAGACTCAGTGGGTTCACTGTAGAAGAGGCCATCTTCCCAGTGTAACCTATACTTCCCAGGCTCTTGCCCATCAGCTTGAGAAGCTGCCTGGTGGCGGAGACCCTCCAGAGTTGGACATTCTCTTTGCCCCTTACGAAAAGCTGCCCTGCTAGGCCCACCTTCTGCCAGTAAAGACTGCAGCTCAGGATGGTCCTCAGGGTCCAAATCTCCAATAAGGTTGGGGCCTCCTTCTAGCTCTTCCTCAGAGTCTAGCTCAACCACACAGGGTTGTACCTCCCTCTCAGCCTCAGCTGGAGGTGGAGTTACAGGTGTAACTTTGGACAACCTAGGGGAAGTCCTTGTTGGAAGCACTGGGGTGCTTGCTGCTGGCTTTTTCCTAGGAGTCTTGGGTTGCCCCTTTGCTCCTGATCTGGTAGTTACTGCAGTAAGTTGCTCCAGTGGGAGAGGAGTGATTTCTGTCATCATCTCCTGAGATAACCCTCTCAGGGTTTTCTCTCTTGCAGGTTTTGTGAGCTCCTGTAACCTTTTGCTAGGGGGTCTGGGGGTATGAGATACAACTCCAAGAGCTTTGAGGTCATTACCCAACAGAACCCTACCTGGCACTTCACATTGTACACTGACAGGTATTTTTACAGCCATATCATTACATTGGATGAGAACTGGTAACTGGGGACACATCTGCACAGGCCCACCAGCTAACTTGGTGAGGCATTTGGGTGCCTTAGCAACATCCTCTGCCTTGAAAAATGATTCATCCACCACAGTTATGCTGGCTCCAGTGTCCCTAATGGCAGGAGTCTCCTGACCATTCACCTGGACACTGTCCTTATAATACTCTTTAGTATTATCTGGGATAGAGTTATAGACATCTAAATTCTGTTGTTCCCACAACCCCAGAGAGACTAAAGAAACACTAGCTGAGACTCCAGTGGGTTCATCAGCTAGTAATAGAAAGTTTCCACTTGCCATATGTACTTCCTCTTCTGGAGCGAAGGCTAAGGAGGCAAGCTGGACCCCTGAAGGTTTACCCTTACATCTGGGATCTCCTTTCACATGGTCAGTAGCCTTACAAACAAAGCATGAGCCAAAGGCTCGCTGGAATGGATGCTTGTTCTGACCTCCTTCTGGTCTGGGACCAGGAGGTATACTAGCCTGATTTGGTTTCCCTGGTGGCTTACCCTTATAGTTTTGTTTGGGGCCCTCTTTGGAATTTGTAGTATTAGAATTCTCTTTGGAGTCCTTTTTAGACTGTTTCTCCCCATCCTTCTTCTGAGTGGCCCCAGAATCCTTGTGAGTGGCCCTGTTGGCAACCCACAAGTCAGCAGCCTTAGCTAGTTTCCGGGAATCCAATTCCCTGGAATCAGCCAAGTGTTGTCTGAGCTCAGGAGAGCAGGCATCATAAATAGTCTCCAACATAAACAAATTCTTCATACCTTCATAAGTGTTCACCTTGTAACCCTTAATCCATCCCTCTAAGTTTTTCAAACATTCATTCACCCAGGTAGCCCAAGGGGTACCATCATGCTTTTTGAGGCTCCTAAACCTCTTAAGATACTGGGAAGGGGTCTTCCCAAACCTAGCTATCAAAGCTAGTTTCACACATTCATAGTCCTTCCTATCCTCCTCCCCCATCTCCATTACCACATCAGTTGCAACAGGGGGAAGCCTAGAGAACAACCAGGTGAGTAAGTCATTTCCTGTGATGTTCTGGAGCCCATGATTATATTCAAACAGAGACAACCAATCCAACACATCCAACTTAGGCTCATACATACCAACCAATTCTTTAGGCATCCGGGGTCTTTTAGGACTGGAACTTCTAGAGGAGCCAGAGAGAGAAGCATCCTCAACAGATAATTTCTTCATTTCTAAGTCATACTTGAGCTCCATTTCCCTTAGCCTTAGTTCTTTGTCAGTTTGAGCATTAAGTTTCTTATACTCCAATTCTAGCTTCATTTTCTCCAGTTCAAAGTACTGAGGACTAAATGTGGGACCTGGTAAAGGTCCAGTAGGTACAGCAGGTAGAGCAGGCAGAGGCCTAGGGGGGACAGTCACAACAGCCTCACCCTCCTCTTCTGACTCTTCCTCAGAATCATCAACATTTTGCTCCATGTTAATTTCAATACTGTCATCTACAGTTACTGGAGTGGTAGGTTCCTCTGAACCATCACCCAGGCTTTGGTTAGCTAACAATCTTTCAATCAGCTCCATTTTCTTGCCCTTAGTCAGGAGATCCTTATGTTTACAGAGCACTCTTAAACAATCAGCAGTTTTGGCTGCAAGGGACTCTTGACTATAGCTTTCTATAACTGACATGTTTGAGGATTACTTTTACAGTGCTAAGCTTTGTGGTTAGTTGCACTAAGGTATCTAAAGCACAATAAAATGTATACTCAATACAAATCCCACCGCTGTACACCAGTGTTAGGCAGAAACCTGTGCAGTTCCCTTGGGGAACACTGCAAAAGATTTAAGACTACAGGTATAGCAGTAAACCCACTTGGTAGCAGTCTGCACCACCCAGATTTACCTGGTAGCTGTGGCTGAGCAGTCAGACTTCCCTCAAGAAGAGTTAGGCAGTATGCAAAGTATACACAATATGTACTCAGACACAATAGCACAAGCAAACACTGACCAGAGCTTGGTTTCAAAAGTATATAGTTATTTATTTTTAAGAACGCATAAGTTGAAAACACTCTAGCAAAGTATAGTAAAAACACTTAAAACACAGTTATAATGAAAGCAGTTTCAACCCTTACTCCTATCTAGACAACTCTAAGTTAACCCCACATAATTAAAACAGAGGTGAGCGCTTAACGTTAGATGACACTCTAGTAGGTTCAAGAAAGGGATAAAAAGAAACAGAAAGGGGTTAAACACACCACTCTAAGGTCCAGAACACTTGCAATAGACTCAAAGAAGCACAAAGTCACAGGTGAGCAAAAGTCACTAGGCAGGGCCCACTCTTAGAGTAGCCAGAGCGAAAATGTGCCCAAGATCACACTGTTATTAGGGATTCAAAGTCTTGCAAAGAGTTAGAAAGAGTTTAGAGTGGCTTAGAAGTTTAGCCAGGGTATTCCAGGCACTCCCAGGTTCGAAAGCCGGGGGCTAAATCTACCCCGTACAGTCGGTGGCAAGGGAAGCCAGGCGGAACACGGTACCTTAAGCGGAAAGGATCCTCCAGCGGTGGCAGTTGTTCCAGGCAGTGGCAGCAAGGCTCGACGTCGGTCAGGGGAGAAGAAGTTCTCGCAGAAGAGCAGAAGAAGAAGGTCGTTGCACTGCCCGGGATGAAACCAGCCGCGGAGTCCTCCGGTTAAAGGGTTGTACCGACTTTCGTGGTTGGGGTAAAAGTGGTGGGGTTCCGGTTGCCGGGGTGCTTGGCACTGGCAAGGCGGCCACGAGATACCTCGAGAAGCGAAAAGAAGGCGAAAACTGGTTGTCCCCACCAGTCAAGGGAAGGAGCCACTCCGTTAAGAGTTCTCCTCGGTCGTCGGGAAAAGTGGTGAGACGGTTCAGCAGGGCTCCACCGGGTGGTGTCGTCGAAGCAGGTCGGCTCAGCTCTTCCCTCATCGGATTCTTGGTCCTGTGGCGACTTCTAAAGTTCCAGTCCCCAAAGCCCTGCTTTTATGCAGCAAACCCCCATTCACCCAGCCTAGCTGTCACTCAAACATGCTAAGTGGTGAGCCGGCCGGCTCACCACTTGGGCCAATCAGGACGGAGTGCGACTTGAGTTACCAAGGTAACTCAGTCCAGGGTGCCTAAACCCCCCTCCACCCCTCCTAAGTACCCCAGACAGAGTGGCACCACTTTGGAGGGCTTCTGTGGAGAAGCCCACCAAAAGTGGAACAAAGGGCTCCACTTTGGGTCAGAGTTACAGAGGCGAACGCCAACGCCATTTTAGAATCAAGTTTTGGCAAAAAATCCCAACCGGAGTTATAATAATAAATATATAAACCGGCGGTATGTTTAAGGCTACCGTAAATAAATAATTAAAGGTGTTAGCCTAAAACAATGGGAAATCCCATAGGAAAATATTCGCGGTTGAATATAAAACGTAGTTTCCACTGCCACCAGCCAAAACTCGATCAGGGGGGACGGAGACGTGCCCCCTCGACTAACAGACCCTGGGGCAATCGAATTGCCCCAGCCAGTACGTCCACAATATGATGGTTTGTACTGGTTCTGTTCAGGATTCAAGACTAGCAAAGTCTTTGGTGACTTTACATGCCCTGGGAGACAGTAGTCAGTCCCAGGGTATGGAGTCTATGTTGGGGAGTCCCTAGGACACCCCTGGGTCACGGCACAGAGGGTGCTGTGTAACCCACATCACAAAAATACATGAGGCCCTATGGAGTAAAAGACCCCATAGCCCATTCAACACAAGGTTTAACCAAGAAAACACACTTCAACATGTCCAAGAGTGAGGGTAAAAGAGTCCCACTCTTGGCAGGAGAAAAAAAAGAAACCCCAGAAATCCAGCAAAGCTGCTGGGGGACTCACTAGGTAGGGAAATTCAGCCTAAACAGAGAATTCTCCCTAACAAGGGGTCAATGTGGGGTTTGATGGATCTGCCCCTTAGGCAAGGTATTGTGATGTTGTTCCAGTAGGTTGTTGATCTCCCTGCGTTGGATGCTGAAGGCAAAGTGGATTAGTTTCAGCTTCTCGGTGGTTCTACAGCTTAGCAGTGTTTCGCAGCCAGCATCGACGACGTAGATTCATGCTCCGCACATGGCGCTGTTGTGGGCTAAGCCAGATTTGAATGACCCTTGCACCGGCAGAGGTTTCTTGCAGCCGTATGCATATAGTCTGACCTTCCTTTCTTGGAGTTTGGGCTTTGGGTGAGGTTTGTTGAATGCTGATACCGGCATTACATTGACGGTTGCACCCGTGTCTATGACCACACGCAGTGGTTCTCCATCAGAGATGACAGTGCATGATGGCCTCTTCCGTTGTCTGGACCGTTGCGGCTCTACGGCTGAGATGAAAATGTAGCGCGGTGCACTCGTTTGCTGGACTTTCTCCTTTTGTCGTCGTCCCTTCTATCGGGGGATGCGCTGTCCTCACTGTCTTCGCTTTCACTTGTGTTTGGTGATCTCTGGGAGTGGTCTACTGCTCTCGCCCTTCCTTTCTTGCTTGGTTGGCGAGGCGTTTCTCAGGGGGTGAATTTCTTCCGGCGTTCTTGTGTCTGCCGCAGTGTTTTTTCTTGATCGCCTCTGTTTGGTGGGTTTAGGCAGACAGCTGCATAGTGGTTAAGGCGGTTGCACTTGTGGCATGTCGATCCCCATGCAGGGCAGGACTCTCCCTTGTGCCTTGGGCCGCCGCACCATTTGCATGCTTTGTCTCTCCCTTGTGGCGTTTGGGGTTTGGTGGTGTTTCCTCTTCGCTCGCCTTGTCTACATGGCCACAACGTCTTCCGTAGGCTTCGGGTTGTCGAGTGGGAATCTTTGGATTGCAACCTCGATTACTGCCACATGGTCTTCCGTTTGTTCGCGCAGGTGTGCCATTTCTAGGATTCAGGACAGGCGTATGCTCCTCTCCAATTGGATGGCCTCCTCAGTTTTTTGGATGAAATTCTGTTTATGATTTGAAGACGGATGGCAAACTCTTCATTGGGGAACTCACAGCCGACTGCCATTTCGCATAGGCGTGCGTGAAATTTGTCCACTGTCTCATTTTCACGCTGTCTGGCCATGCAGAAATGAAAGTGTTCATAGTCCGGATTGAGGTCGGGCCTGAACATGTTGGTGAGTGCGTTCTTTGCAGGGTCATAGTTGTTTGCGTCTCCGCGGTCTGGGATCGCGTTGAACAGGCGTAGTGCTGCTGCTCCGATGTTGAGTAGAAGAAATGTGCATTTCTTCTTTGCTAATGTGATCTCTCTTGCATCAAGGTGCATTTCAAATGGTTGTAGCCAGATCTCCCACCGAATGGCCGCACCCATGGTGTAGGAGTCAAAAACCGGCATGAGGGTGGTCAGCGCTGGGTCGGGGTGATCTGGATTGGCATTTCTCCCTGCTGACGGGCTCGCACCTGCCCTCGCGGGGCTTGTTTCAGCACTGGACATGGTAGGCGCTGTGGCGTTTGGCAAATGGGGTCTTTTCTTGGATGAAAAATTTCCTATGTGGGCCCAAGCTGGCTTGATTACACTCACCAATGTCCAGGGTTGGTGCTTTTGGGCGTTTGCAATGTCCGGTGGCAATTTCAGCACTGTCACCTTGGCCTGTGATGCAGGGGTGTCTTGTTACTTGCTGTGGCTGTGTTTGTGCGTCCCAATGGAACATAGGGGCTTTAGAACCAAGTTTTTTTTCTTTACTCCGTTTCTGTTGATGGCTTCAGAACGTTGGGGTGTGGGAGTGAGGCTCCGCTTCCTTGTCTGTAAACGGGCCGTGTGACAGAACATTGGGTGAGTGAGAGTGAGGCTCTGCATATGTGTACGTGTTAATACGCGGCTCTGCTGGTTGCCGGTAGGCCTCTCACTCTCCCACTCCCCTTGCTGGCACGATGTAGTGGCCCGCAGTGATCATGCGCGAGGCTCTTACAGACTTCGTCGCCAGTGTGATGTCGGCAAGGACATCTGTTGGCGACTGGCACTGGGTATGCCCTGGCCCAATCTGTGTGGCGCAGTGCGTCACTGCGCAAGAAAAGAGAAATGCAATCATTTGTTATAGTGAAAAAACCCGGACTGGCGTTATGACGCCAGTTCCGGTGATTCCTTTATTTCTGCCTCCCTGCCCCCCGTCACGTGACCAGCTACTCCCCGGCACGTGACACCACAATACTCATCTCTCCAGGGTAGATTCTGGTTTGACCCAACAACATGGATCAGTCAGGAAATCTAAAACTACATCCGTGTAAACTGTTCATGCCATTTCGTTTTTTTTTGCCTAAACCCGCCGACGATAAGTACAGGTGAGGAAAACCCCCTGCATGTTGTCATGCATTTCACATTTGCTCACACAAGTTAACTGCTGACTGCAGTACAACTTACTTATGTTGAAGGGTCTTTACTTAGAAGGACTGCCATTAAAGCCCACCTGCACAATAAGGACTTTCTTCACAAGTGTTTTCATTGTATGGATTTCCAAGTTCATCACTCTGAAGCAATGCATAACATTGCCAGGGAGCTACCATGTTCAAACTAAACAACAAGTTCAAGCATTGACTAGCATGCAAGCATTAATCCCTCCCCCAAATGAAAGCTTCTTGACCACTCCAGATGGGCCAGCCATTCCTTGGTTTAATGTTGAGACAATGGCAAAAACGACCTAAACACTTTTGCCCATGATGACATTATTCCTGAGAAATGTGGCATGCACTGGGGCGTGAGAGGTAACAAAACTTGTGTGAATCAACAGCCACTGCCCCTACCTTAGCGACGCTGAATTAGAAGCCGGTTGTAGTAAAATGCAGTAATAGAAAACAGGAGACTTGCTGGTTAGCTGGAAGGGCTTTATTTATGAATTGCCAGCCAGTCCCAAATACACACAAACTGCGTGTCTCTAAGGATTTAGGCCAACGGGCCTGAAGTGGCTGGGGTTTGCTGTGTGCAGCTCACGTCCCCAACGGAGCTGCGGGCCCCGTTCTCAGAGGAGCCGGCAGGGCGCTTCTCTCCGCGTCCTCGGCCCGGCTCGTAATGCGCGCGGAGCGCGCGGGGGCGGGACTTCCGGTTCCGCGAGATCTCGCGAGAGCGGGGCTCTCGCGACTTCTCTACACACCTCCCTTTTTCCGACTGATAATAGAGTCACTGTACAACATAGTCATTGTATCTCACCGGTCTTCTGTGCTCTCTTCTGGGCCGCTCCCTGGTTCCAGCGCACTCTTCTTGCTGCTCTGGTTCCGGGTCCGCATCGAGTTCTTCCGGTTCGATCTCAGGTTCTAACCTTTCTTTGTCATCTCCTTCGTGTTCACGTTCCTCGCTTCTCCCATAGTTCTTCTCAGTCTCTACTAGTGATCTCTCCGGAGACCTCTCTCTTTCTTGCCTCCTCTGGTACAGTGCTACTCTTTCAACGTTCCATGTGCGCCCGTCTTCCGTGCGAATGTAGTTTATTCCTTTGTGAATTACTTGGCAGGGTCGACTGTATCGGGACCCTGTGATTTGATCTTTCTTTGGTAGTCTGATCTTGACCAGGTCTCCCTTTCTTATGTCTGGCGCTTGTTTGGCCCTCCTTCTCTCATCACTCCATGACTTCATACGTGCCTTACTGCTTTGGATTCGCCACACTACTTCTGACATGTCCACAGCCTCATCTTCTCGTACTTTCGATAGCCATGGTGGACTCAGCGTGGACGCCGCACTCCTCCCTCTCAACATTTTGAACGGGGAAACCTGCGTGATGCCATTTGGAGTGAGTCTGTGGGCCGCTATGGCCTCTTTGGTGGTTTTGAGCGGGTCCATTCCTGAAGCTGTTGCCAATTGGATGGCGCCCTTTATGAACCTGTTTGCCCTTTCTACAAGCCCATTGGCCTGAGGGTGATACAGGGCAGCTTTCTTTTGAATGATATGATTTCTTTTTAGAAAATCTTCCATGTCTTTAGAGACCAATTGCACCCCATTGTCCGTAACCACCTCCTTGGGGAGGCCTTCCCTTTGGAAAATTTCTGTGAGTACTTCTATGACCGTCTTGGTGGTTATATTAGGGACAAACTCTGCCTCCACCCATTTCGATAAGTAGTCCACCAGCACTATGCCATACCTGTGTTCCGGCGACATAGCCTCCAGGGGTCCTATGAAGTCGATGCCTATTTTGGACCATACTGCTTCGGGTATTTCTGTGGGTATCAGGGGTGCCTGGCGGACCTTAAGTCTTTTGTCGCTGTTTAAGCATTCATGACACCGTTCTATCATGGTGCGAATTTCTTGGTCCATGGACGGCCACCAGTAGGCCTCTCTCACTCTGCGGCGAGTCATCGTGTTTCCGAGGTGTCCCGCGTGAGCCCGGCAGAGAATGGTTTTCCTCATACCTATTGGGGGAATGATTTGATCATTTTTCATGACGATCCCTTCGATTTCGGACAGCTCATCCGACACTTTCCAATATGGCCTCATGCCTTCGGGCAGCACTTTTTCACTGGGCCAACCTTCTTTGATGCATTCTCGAATCCTGGTCATGGTGGGGTCTTTCCCATCCTCTTCCTCCCAGTGCCTTTCACTGAGTTCCAGGTAGTCGGGTGCTCTTAAGTCCATGACGGATGCCACGATGCATTCCCCATGTAGGAATGTGGTTGCTTTATCCTTATCTTCCGGCAGCCGCGACATGCAGTAGGCCTGCGTATTTTTCCAACCTGAAATGTGCTGGACTTCAAAAGTGTACTCTTGCAGTTTGGCTGCAATGCGTGCTAATCTGGGTGTGGATGTATTGGTCCCTCCAGGGCTGAGCATGTGGATGAGCGGTTTATGGTCCGTCAGCAGCTTGAACTTTGTGCCCCACACGTATGTTCTGAAATGTTCCACTGCCCATGCACACGCCAGCATTTCCTTTTCAATGGTGGAGTAATTCTGTTCCGCTTCCGATAACGCCTTCGACGCAAAGGCTACCACATGTTCCGTGTCACCTTTCTTTTGAGTTAATACTGCTCCCAGTCCATACGCACTGGCGTCTGTGGTGATGACTGTCTCCCACGTTGGATTAAATGGTTGCAGACATGGGGCATCCATGATGTGCTGTTTTATGCTTCCCATCGCAATCTTTTGCGGTTCTTGCCACGTAAACTCCGACCCTTTTTTGAGTAAGTCGCGGAGGGGTGCTGTGGTTTCTGAGAACTTTGGTATGAATTTGGCATAGTACTCAGCGAGTCCAAGAAATGACCTCACTTCTTCTTTGCAGGTGGGTTCTGGAGCTCTACTGATGGCCTGCATGAGGTTCCGTTTTGGACTGATGCCTTTTTCCGAGATCAGGTACCCTAAGTATTCGACCTCTTTCACCTTGAACATGCATTTTTCATGGCGTAAGTGGATGCCTGCTTCTTGTAGCTTGTTGAGGACTTTTCTCAACGTGGAGTCGTGGGTCTGCTCATCCCCTGCATACACCAGGATGTCGTCCTGGAAATACACTACGTTTTTAACATTGCGTAGCAGGACATCCATCATCCTTTGGAAAGCCGATGCTGCTGATGACAACCCAAACGGCATTTTGGTAAATTGGTATGTCCCAAACGGAGTGATGAATGCCGTGAGGGGTTTTGACTCTTCATGGAGCTGTATTTGGTGGTATGCATTTCTCATGTCGAGTTTTGAAAATATCTTGGCCTCTTTCATTAGTAGAATGAGTTCGTTGATGCTTGGAAGAGGGTAATTGTCCGTGATGACTTCCAAGTTTAAGCTGCGCAGGTCTATGCAGACCCTCAATTCCTGGGATTGGGGCTTCTTTATGAGAACCACCGGGCTCAACCACTCGGATGCTTCGATTTCTTCTATGACCCCCTCCCTCTTCATCTTGTCTAACTGTCCTCTGAGGGTATCTCTGGCTGTGGCAGGTACCGGCCTCACCCGATGCTTGACTGGGACAGCATTTCTTTTGAGCACAATTTTGTGGAGAAAACCCTTAATGTGCCCCGGCTCCTCTGAGAATAGTGTAGGATAATCGTTTTTGAGCACAGGTCCGTCCTTTGCACTGACTGACAGTACCTGATCCTCTGTGCTGGGATCCAGTCTAATTTTCAGTTTGTCTTGGTCGTCCCAACCTAACACTGCTGGACCTTCATGGCTGAAGTAAACTCTAGTGATTGCCACTCTCCCTTTGAATTCGACTTTGCCCTTTATGTACCCCAAGAGTTCAACCGACGCTCCCCCGAAAACTGTGGGCTTGTGCCGCGTAGTCAGCACTTGTACTTTTTCTTTTCCCACCATTTCTTTGTAAGTCCTCAGGGGAATGATGGTTAGATCCGAACCTGAGTCTGCCATGACCCTAGTTTCATTGCCGTCTATTTTAATCGTGCAATGGGGCTTCTCTCTCCTGGCTCTTGTGCTGTTCACCATTATAACTGTGGGCCTACCTTCATCTTCTGAGGATGATTCTCTCTCCATGATGCGCTCTGCGTTGAGACTGGTGACTTTCCTGTTTCTCCATCGACACACGATTGAGAAGTGGCCAATGCGTTTACATACGGAGCACTCCTTATCTCTGGCTGGGCACTCTCTGTCAAACGCTAAGTGCTTCGTACTGGTGCACCTGTGGCACTTGAGGGGTTCTTTCCTGTTTCCTTTCACATCCCTCATGTCCGATGACGGCTTTTCTTTTTTTGAATGGAAGCCCACTGCCTGTATTTCAGCGGAGCTCTGGGCTCCTGTGAGCTCCTTCCGTCTTCCCGCCGTTTCTTCGACTGCTCTGGCAATTTCGATTGCTTTCTCCAGCTGCAGTTCCTTTTCGATGATAAATTTATCTTGGACTTTCCTGCTGTTCGTGTGAACGGTCAACATGTCACAAATGAGGTTTTCCGCATTGTTGCCAAAGTTACATAATGCCGCCAGTTCCCTCAGCTTAGTGACGTAATCATCCACTGGTTCCGACATTTCCTGCTTCCGACCGTAGAACCGTATTCTGTGCAGCACTGTGTTTTCTTTGCTGGCAAACCTCTTAACGATTCTCCTCACCGCCTCCTTGAACACGTCGTCGTTGTCGCCATCAACCGGGATCGGGGTCAGACTTTCGAAAATTCTTTGTCCCTCTACCCCCAGGGCATTGAGTAACATGGCCCTGCGCCTTGCCGCCGAGAACCCTGCTCCACCCAGTGCTTCCACGTAGGTCATGAATAGGGGCTGCCATTGTGGCCACGGAATGGCAGGCCTACCTGGAGTTTGGAGGAAGGGTGGCGGTGGCGTTGCTCCTTGCATGCTTCTTCGTGGGTTGTGGTGATCCTCGTCGCCAATTTATGTAGTAAAATGCAGTAATAGAAAACAGGAGACTTGCTGGTTAGCTGGAAGGGCTTTATTTATGAATTGCCAGCCAGTCCCAAATACACACAAACTGCGTGTCTCTAAGGATTTAGGCCAACGGGCCTGAAGTGGCTGGGGTTTGCTGTGTGCAGCTCACGTCCCCAACGGAGCTGCGGGCCCCGTTCTCAGAGGAGCCGGCAGGGCGCTTCTCTCCGCGTCCTCGGCCCGGCTCGTAATGCGCGTGGAGCGCGCGGGGGCGGGACTTCCGGTTCCGCGAGATCTCGCGAGAGCGGGGCTCTCGCGACTTCTCTACACCGGTGCCATGATTTCTAACGCCTTGACAACTATAACCTATCTAAGGTCAACGTTGTCAATATGATCCATTTTTAATCTTGCAAACAGAGAATGAATGAAAGTGAAGAGGTTTATGTTTCAGCATTGAGCAAATTAGCCATTTCAGGTTGAGTGGGCATTGGACCAGATATATTAATACTGTACAAGAGAAATTATGGATGTGTGTAGAGCCAATACTCGAGGAAGTCATAGCAATTGACTTGAAAGTAGACGCACTGACCTATGTACAAGGACAGGCAAGGAAAAGAAGAAAAAAACGACCTACAATTGAATGATGTCTGGAAGATGCCCAGTGGGGAGATAAAGGAGAAAAAGAACAAAACGAAGGCAAAAGGTTAAAAGAAAACCACGAGCAAACGTGGGGCGGTCGTGAAGCGAGAGAAAATTAAGAATAGAAAGACTTGTGTTGCAGACCGATACCGAGAAGATACAATGTTTCGGTTGAGTCAGTTTTGGATGTTACTCCAACTCTTCTCGTGTCGTGTCCTGGGTGGCTTGAGCCATAGGTGCTCAAATTGTGGATTTAAGAGTGTTTTCACAACTGCATGTCGGCGAAAGAAAACAGTAACAACATGCATCCATTAGAGCGATCGTTCCCGCAGGGGCTGAGTCTGTAGGACCAATACATCTCTGAATAAAAAGGCTGCAGTCGGAAGGTATGTGTGTGTGTGGATGGGCATTAGATTCATGTTTTCCATTGCATTTTGGAGTATTGCAGAGTGTACGCGTTCACCTACAGGCATTTTGGTGCTACAGAAATTATGCATGTAATTAATGTGAACTAAAACACATGTTTTGGGCTGTTTCCTGAAAATAAGCAGATCGATTTTCAACCATAAAGAAGGAAGCAGTTGCTATTGTTTTGCTTCAATCACATACAAGTTGCAGCCTCCAACATTTTGTCTTTTGTAGAGAGCTATTACAAATGTGTTTATCAACTTGCAACGTTCGAGTACACTGTTGGCAATAGAGTCCCAATTTCCATCCAAAAGTATGGATTGTATGCACATCGGTATAGCGTCCTTTCATCGACACCCGTTTTTATAACGGATGTTTTGCCGTGGCATTTTTTGCCGAAAAAAACGTCTCGACTTTTTTTTGGGGGTGGGAAAGGCCATATAAAGGGTTGGGGGGTCGGGAATAAAAAAAAATCTGTAAATTACTGTGTGGTTGGGGAGTAACTCCCCAAAAATAATTAGAAAACATTTGCAGATTATTCGTGAAAAATTCCATAGCAAAACACCCGCAGTAAAAACAGGTGTCGATGAAATGGCATAGAACTTACATATAATGTTTTAAGGAAAATACACATACATTTAAGCGTTAAAACGTAATCCAACCTGCCGGATCGGTGTTATCGCCCAGGGCCTGAGTTAAAGGCCTGAACAAAGCAAGGGCATTTGATGGGGGTGCTAGAGGCCGATAACACCCTATCCAGCACGCCGCCGAGGGTCTTAACACTTTTAGCACCCTTGGTTGCCACTCCGGTATCCAGGGGTGCTGAGAGCATTGTATTTTCATTCAATGATCGGGACGCCTCGCTGTGTCAAATTCATTGAATGAAAATACTTCAGTAAGATGGGCGCCATGGATCTGGAAGGCAGGACTCCATACAAAGCTACTCTTCCATTTCCATGATGGCCAGAACGGACCAGGAGCAGAATCAGTAGCAGCTGCAGTGGAAGTGAATGCCACTGCTGCAATCAGGAAAGTGGGGAGGGGAGAAAAGAAAAAAAGGTAAGGAACAGTGGGGGGAAGACGGCAGGTGGGGTAAGTGTTAGGGAGAATTCTCATAAATGGCTTATGTCCCTTACCTAATGAGTCCCTCAGCAGCTTTGCCGGATTTCTAGGGTTTATTTTTTTCACCTGGTAAGAGTGTGAGCCTTTTTTCCCACTATTACATGTGTTTTTCTATGTGTATTTCTACTTTTTGTGTGATCTTGGGCACTGGGGCCTCACCTACTCCATGGTACCATATTCTTCCATGTGTGTTACACAGCACCTTCAGTGCAGTGACACAGGGTTGTCTTTTAGACTTCCCACAGACTCCATTTTCTGGGGCTGTGTTACAAAGCGAGTGGGAATAGACTACACAATAGACAAATGTGAGGTTGAACTTTGTTTTAATAGTTTCTTATTACCTTTTCCCTTGTAACATGGGAACAAACAACATTGGCGAATAACTAGGTTACTCTTGACTCTGGTGGCTCCTACTTTCCTGGATCAGTCTTTTTACTTCTCTTGACCATAAGCTTTTGATGAGAGGAGTAATGTCCTTATAACTTCCTGTGCATATCTTCTATACTGCTTGACCTTCTCCAGATTCCCACGTGGCCTCTTCTATAACTTCCTTTCTCTTTACAGATCCCTTGACCCCCTTGTGGCCTCGTAACAATATGGATAGGGCGCTGATTCTCTTATTGTCAATGTCTTAACTTTTCTGCCGCCGCTCCTGACGTCGTACCCGATTGTCCCAACCTCCTTCTCCTCACCTCATCTCATGTCACAGGCTCTTCTCCTGCTACTCGGCCGTGGTAGGGAGCCTCTGCTCTGCAATAGGGGGTTACCCTATTACTGTACCTCCTCCGGAGTCAGCGTTAGCTTACTGGGTCTTCTGTCATCGCTATTTCATTCAGCCTGTGCCGGTACAGTCGCTCAGCTGATCGTACGGCTTCAGTCGTCGTAGCACTGACTGATTCCTCCTCCGCAACAGCGGCCATTTCGATGCGGCTTCGCGGTCTTCGTTAGGCCGCCGGGCGGACTCCTTAGCTCCTCCTCCGCAAAGGTGGGGGCCTCGACACTGCTCTGCAGTGTCCTCCCAGCTGATCGACCTCACAGCTGATCTCCTCGCTTCAGCTGTCTTCGGCGAGTGGACTCCTCCTCCGCGAAGGTGGGGCTTGTCACCGCTCCTCTTCCCCTTCTCGGCAGCGAGCCGGTCCAAACTACGGGGCTCCGTTGGCAGATGGAGCGACCCTCTTCCCCCACCTGAGGCTCTGTCCCTCTCTCACGATTCTCCGCTGAATCTTTGCTACAAACTATGGTAAACTATGACAACTTCACAAGATGCTCAACGGGAGCGTATCTTGACTTAACCTTCATGGCCCCTCTGTCTCAGTAGGCCCATTCATATACGATTTCCTCCTCCGAGGTAGCCTTTTCCTCCTCACCCTTCTCGGCAGGCTAAAAAACAACAACAAAAAACGTCCAGTATTAAAGTAAAGCACCTTCTTAGGTCATCTCTTTATCTCTCATTGGAGCTCTCAGATGTCTTTCCCATAGCTAAGGCCCTCCCCTCACTTATGACCTCATCCATGTACTCTTCCTGCTTAGCGTAGGCCTATGGGGTTTGTAGTTATTTGGCTCTGGTATATCTCAGCCTCCTCTGGCCTCATCACAGGCTGACTACTGTCCCCCAGAAAATATAAAGTTGCCATTAACTTTATTTAGTCACTTTTACCACAGACCCAGTACACCCCATCTTACATGGAGTATTAGAAAGGGTTAATTCTTATCCCTTTTTGTCTGTTTCTCTTGGAGCACTGTTTCTCTCCCTTTTCCTCAAGACTTGGCTGGTAACAGTGGTAACTACCCTATTTTTCATACCGCGGTTATCTTATATAACCATGGCATTGTTTTAGGCTATTATATTAGCCCCGAACATACACCCACTTGACCAAATATATTTTATTTCCGCTCCGGCTGGGTTTAGTCACTATTTTGTTTTGTTAAAGTCTTTCTCGTGTTTCACTCTGCGCGCCAAACCAGGTTTGGTCCCTTTGTTCGCCGTCTTTTCGTGGGCTTCTGCACAGAAGCCCTCCTTAAGGCGCCGGAAAGTCTGGGTAGGCAGGATGTGAGGGAGGGGTCTTAGGACCCCTGCCGTGGGTTCCCTTGGTAACCAAAGTCACACTCCTATTTGATTGGCTGGGTGACTGTCCTTGCCAGGACAGCCACCCTGCTGTGTGATTGACAGCCAGGCTGTGTGAATGGGGGAAAACTGCATAAAAAGCAGGTCTCTGGGGCTGGAAAGGCAGAGTCGCCACTGGAACGAAAGAACCAATGAGGAGCTGATGGAAAAGGACCCCGACAATGACTGAAACACCCGGTGAAGCCCTGCTGCAGGTCCGAATCTTCAGAATCCGACGACAGAGAAGATCCTCCAGGAAACTTCTTCCCTTGAGCTGGTGGGACCAACCAGTTTGCCCAAACTTCAAGCCAGGACCCCTCCTCTGGTCGAATTCGCTGTACAGAGCTACAGTGGCCCGGATAGCCAGGAAGGTCGGACCTTGCTTGGGTTTTAAGGAGCACACCTTTTTATTTGTTGCTTTGCTATGCTGCTGGTTTCTTTCCTGGGTAGTGCAGGACCCTCCAGTCTTCCTACTTCTTGTTTGTCCGACAGTCGCTTCAGGAACTGTGAGCCTGCAGAAACTACCAGGAACGTCTGCCTCAGCTACAGCCCCCTCTCCGTTTTAAGGTACTGTGCAAATCTGGTTGTTTGTTTTGTTCAGCCACGGTGAAAGTGTTTGAAATCTTTCTCCAAACTGAGGGCTTGTCCTTCTCTTCTCTTTGAACTAACTTTTCTGCTAACCAACCTCGTCCGGAATCCGTGGCATGAACTTTACCGCAAACTACCCTGAACTGTGTGATCTTGAGAAAAAGACTTTTGACCCATTGAGTTTGGCCCTAAGCCTTTTCTACCTGATTCTATCACTGTAGTTCCTCTTGCTCAATTGTACTTACCTGTTGGTGTGGTTCAATTTCTATTAACTTTGTTTTTCCCTCCCTTTTAAATTGCTGGAGTGCCATTTTTGCTCTCACTTCATTTTGTGAGCTTAACTTGTCTGGAACTTATTGGGAGTGGTGTGGTGTATTAAGAGTGTGATTCTAAAACTGCTTATAATAGTGTAATGTTATACAACTGAAGAGTGAAATAAATGTATATTCTTTTACTTGAAAACCTTGAGTCAGTGTTTGCCTGAATCATAGTAATTGCTGTCCTTTGTGTAACTATTTGATACTGCTCACTTACTCATGAGATAAGTCTGGCTACCACTTTAACTGTGTAGTACAGGCTTGTACCAAAGGTGAATTTGTACTGTCACTTGTAGTCTTAATTGTGTGTGGTGTTCCCAAAGGGTACTGCATATAATTCTGCCTTACAGTAAGCAGTAATTAGGCAGCTTGGAACGTGGGCTTGAATCCGGAGATTCAGTCCGCGTTCCTGGCCTCCTAATTGGCTGCGTCCCATGTTCTGGGGTTAATTAAAAATAATATCTTTCTTTATTGGAAAACCAGTCAAGAGATCTCAGATCTGACGAGATGTCAACTTTTCTCAAATTCAGTCTAGTTGCAGTCTTCTGCTCTCTCTGCAGATGCAATATAAGCTTGGCTGAAAGCCCAATATAATGTGGCGCTAAAAGCCAGCCATGTGGACACAAAGACATTCCTAGCCATCACCTGATGGTGATAAAATAGTGGAAGAGCAATGAACCTCAATATTTTCAAGAGGAAAAAGTAGTATTTAGAAGCCAGGGCTGTCTGTTTCTTTAGAGTCAGGTTTGAGTCAATTACGATCCCTACATTTTCAAATTCCTCCACAGGAGCCAGGTGTGGACCTAAGAAATCAGGACAAATCGTGCTGGTCCATGGGTACAAGCCACCTATGCAGACAGTACATTGGCTGCCTTGGTTGACAGCTGCTCCCCATACTCTACAATCTCCAGGGAAAAGTGGGAAGAATTACACCATGGAGGCTGCAAAGGACAGTTGAAGAAACCTGAATTAAGGAAACCCGTTGGCTTTAAGGTTTCAAAGATAAAGGTCATGTTTTTCCCAAAAGCCTTAGGTAAACGGAAGAGCATGATGTCTTGGGTGAGTTTTATGGAGCCAAAAAGGGAGTGAAAGTGGTTGGATGGAGGTGGCAAGGCAGCATCTGGAATATGGTTAGATCCCAACACTATGGGACAAGTTCTGAGTGTCAACACTTCCTTAGTAAGTGGGCAGGAAAAATATCCTGAGGTCTTTTGTGAGAAATCCTAGCAGCTCAAAGGGTATACACACACACACACACATAATATTTATCTCACACAAGGGGTCTTCCCAGATAGCCAAAATGTTAGGAGAATTCTGCTAGCGTTTAGAGATGAGGTTGACTGCAAACTTCAACTATCAATGGGTTAAGGGGTAATAATTGGAAACATCAAATCGGCAGATTGTTTGAGCCCCGATTGGGGTAGCCCAGACGAGCAGACATGTAGGGGTTTGCATAGGTTTACGACACTTGACCAAAAGCTTAATATAGACAAATATCCCAAGCCTATCAGTTCTGATATGTTAAATTGTGTAGTTGGGGGCCAGTCTTTTCTCCACTCTCGATCTGCCATCTACATATGGTCTCGGGAGGATAGCTCAGTGGCAACGTGCTCGCCCTGGAAGCAAGACAACACGGAGCACCACAGGTTCGATCCCCGGGTTCGTGCTTAGAAACCTCTGGGTATTAAGCACGTCATAAAGAACCTATCATATCATATGACCACATACCGTGGACATAGGACAATAATATCCTTACATTGTTCTCCAAACCTTTCAGAATGTACCGTCACTGAAGGATACCCTTTCGTCTGGTATCCACAGCAGCAGTCTTCAAGAGGGTTATGGTTTATCTCCTCATAGGAATACCTGGACATTCGTTTTACCGAGATGATATCTTATTCTATGGCAAGGGCAGAACGGAGCCTGGCTCCAGATTGAATGAAGTTCTTTAGGGTCTAAACAGAATGAAGGAAACATAAATTCAGAGCACCTAAAGTGGAGTACTTACATTAACTGATTGGTGGCAATGCCTACAAACCCAAAGAGGAAGTCATGTGTCCTATATAAGAGAGGTCCCCTTGCCCACAGAGATGTTGTACACTCTCTCTTTGGGTCAGCAGAATTCTATAATAAATGTGTGCCAACATTAGAAACACACTGAGGATGATAACTAAGAAGCAAGTAATCTTCAAATGGAGCGAAGAGTGTGGCACCCCTGCTAGAGCAATCAGGAAAGGAATGTGTGGCACAAAGTGTGGATGCCTTCTCCAAACAGCTTCCCTTCATGCTCAAGATAGATACTTGCAAGAGAGGTCT
This sequence comes from Ambystoma mexicanum, assembly GCF_040938575.1. NCBI lineage: Eukaryota > Metazoa > Chordata > Amphibia > Caudata > Ambystomatidae > Ambystoma > Ambystoma mexicanum. The sequence goes on along the minus strand of NC_090921.1, from coordinate 1,218,411,126 downwards.
AAGGGCAGCACTTTTGGAATGGAAACCTGTAAAAATCAGGTGTCATGAATCGAAACCAGTGAGTGATGTTTATTCATAATACGCATGGAAAGAGAGATATTGGTGTGCACATTTGAAACGTCCCCTTTTGTGACCATAGAAATAGTTCCACCACTGCAAATGCCACAACCGTTGAATGGTTTGTGTACCACCTTCTCTAATTGTGTGGTAGACAGCATCGCCCTGCAAGAATTTTGGACCTGAAGGAAAATATTCATAAACAATACAATTCACGATAGGGATCAGAACGCCGAACCCCTATTGTTCGAACAATTCATCCTTTGCAACATCAAATTGTCTAACGTGTCCTTTATTTATGTTCTGGTACAATATGGGTTAAGATTGCCAATGTTTTAAACCCTGAGTGTGTTCACGTTGATTCTAGCTTCATAATCCTCTCATGGGGTAATATGACATGGCATCCAATGTTGCATAACCAACATGTAATGAAGTGAAGGATTTGACCATTGGGAACTCTGGAGTGGCCCGGCATCACAGCAAGCAGAGGACAATAGGGTGATGTCACCAGGGAGGGAGTGAGTTGATTGACGGTGATTCGGAGCCAATCGGTGGAGGGGAAAAGAAGTAAGGGGCTTTTCTCTAATTCTGGCGTTGTGTGGTTTGTTTTTGAACAGGGACCGAATGGAGAGGAAGAGGAACCGTCTTATGAATGGGCGTACTAAGAGCCCTAAGTAAATCCCGTTAAAAAGAGTTGATCCGGCACCTGTTGTGCCCATTTCGATGAGGAGGAGGCCCGTTAGCCGAAATCCACAAGTTGAGAAGACACGGGTCGTGTCCTGTTGTAAAGAGAGGGAGCGAGAGGGCAGCTCGCTGCGGCCCCCTCCGTTGTGTGGGAGGAGTTTGGGGAAGAAATCCCGATGACGAGCAACTGGCCGGGGAGTCCCCGAGAAGATGCAACGCTACGCGTAAGCAAACAGCTGATGCGCGGCTGATCCAGAGAGTGCCAGACCGAGGAGCCGGAGAGGCAGCCCACGGCGTTGCAGCAGCTGATCGAGGGGAGAAGTGTAATCCGAAAGAGAGTTACCCGAGTGGCCGAAGAACTGGTACGAATGAAAGTGCAGTGGAATGACGGTGAGCCGTTCAGCGTATGGGGAGAGACCCTATTAGAAATCCCTGAGGCTATCGGGGTACGAACACAGTGACCCAACGTATAAACTGGGGAACAACTGGGGAATTGGGCACTCCCTGAAATCCTGTAAGGAAAAAACCCTCACAGAGAAAATACTGGGGAACGAACAAAGAACCCATATGAGGGCCAAGACTGTGGGGATCGTAGAGATAAGTAGAGCTAAGAAAACCCTTCACTAGGAAAACTCACCACCGACCACGAAATTCTACGCAGAGTCATTACTCTGAAGAGACTTCTTTTTTCCCCCTTTCTTTATTGCCCTTCATGTTGAAAGTTGACTGAATAAAAGAAATCTGTTGAGTTAACCAAACGGCCTCAAGAGTGTTTATCCCGCCCGCTAAGTTGTGACATTTGGTGGCAGCGGTGGGATAAACAAGGACCTTGGAGGAGCTGATCAAATCATTGGCCGAAGGACAACAATTGTTACAACAAGCGCTTCAAATGCAGGGACAACAAGCACAGGCCGACCGGCAGGCGTTCCAGCAAGCCTTGCAGCTACATCAAGCTCAACTGATGGAAACAACCAGTTCGAGGAGCCATGCACAGGTGCCTACCTCTGTGCTACAAAAATTTACATCGGGGGAAGACCCGGCTCACTTCTTTGTGAACTTCGAGAGAGTGGCTCGGAATGCCCAGTGGCCTGCAGACAGGTGGTGTCATTATGTGGCTCCCCTAATGACGGGGGAGATGCAAAGTGCATACCAGGCAGCCAACCCTGCAGGAGACACCCCATATGGAGAGATGAAGCGGGCTGTCCTGGAGAGGTTGGGTCATGATGAGGAGGCCTACCGAATTAAATTCCGAGAGATTCAACTACTTCCCGATGAGACTCCCCGTCAGCTGTATTACCGGGTGAAAGAAATAGGGGACAAGTGGTTGCAGACAACCACCTCCACTGCCCATGAGATGTCGGAGAAGATAGTGCTGGAACAATTCCTCGAGGCATTACCCCTACCGATCCAGAGATGGGTACGGCAACATCATAGACCATCTCTGGTCGAAGCTGTGAATATCGCCTCCGCCTATCAGAAGGCAGGCCAGGGGAAGCTATTAACCTATCCGGCCGTTCAGAAGGGGATGGCGGGAACCTCCGGTACTGGCCCGAAACTCTCTGGAAGTTCGAGGTGGCCGAACTCGATGATCCGAAAAACCGATTGGGAAGGACTAAAAACCCGACCTCCCAGTGAAGGTTTACCAACCTCCTTAGTTCCCAGACCCCCTAGCCTCAGTGCCCGGGGACCCCAGTGTTTCGAGTGCGCAGAATGGGGGCATCTAGCCCGACTATGTCCCAAGAGAGGGAAAACAGAACCTATGGATGTGGGGTCACTGGAGGTTGCAAAGGAAAGTAATCAGGCTGAGGTGGGGTTTGGAACGAAGCCTTCTTATCCCTATGTGTGCGAGGCAGAAGTGGAGGGCCGACCTACCAGAGCCATGATTGATTCGGGAAGCCTACAGACTGCTGTCAACCCGGAACTGGTAGGTGGTATGCCGGAGACGAATGAGACTGTACAGATACGCTGTGTGCATGGGGATGTCAAAAGATACCCAACTAAAGAAATTCATTTCAAGTTAGTCGGGGAAGAGATAGGGGTACGAGCAGCTGTGATGCCGGTGCTTCCGGAGCCCCTGATAGTCGGATCCGACGTACCAGACCTATCGCGTATTATCCAGAAAATTGAGAGAGGATGGTTGAAAGAGGCGCCCTTCCACCGCCAAGAGATCGTATCGGGATCAGACAAACAGAGGAAGAGTCGGGTAGAAAAGTGGAGAGAGAAACGAAAATGGGTTGCGCGAAACATGTGTCCTGTAACAGTAGATTGGACTATGGAGGATCAGGGGGACAGTTTCCGTTCCGCACAGGAACTTGATCCCCTATTAAGAAACGCTAGAACTTCGGTAGGAGAAAGGACAAGTGGGAAGGGACCATACTTCATCAAAGACAAAGGACTATACTATAGAGTGGTCACCGACCCCGCCGAAGGAGAAATTCAACAACTGCTGGTCCCCAACAAATATACCAGGTCCGTGCTGGAAGTGGCACATGTCCAGTTAGGAGAAGGTCATCTCGGAGTGGAAAAAACTACCAGGAAGATACTCGCTAGATTTTTTTGGCCAGGGGTATATGGGCAAGTGGCACGCTTCTGCCAACAGTGCCCTGAGTGTCAAAAAAAGAACAAAGCTAATGTCAGAAAAGTACCATTACAAATGATGCCCTTAATACTGGAACCGTTTCATCGGATAGGGATGGACATAGTGGGGCCACTAGAACCTACGAGCAGAGGTCACAAATACCTATTGGTAATCGTAGATTATGCAACTCGATACCCAGAGGCATTTCCTTTATGATCCATTAATGCGCAACAAGTCTGTGACGTATTGGTCCCATTTATTACAAGAGTCGGCATCCCCAAAGAAATCGTAACGGACAGGGGCACCAATTTTATGTCTGCCGTGTTAAAACAGGTGTGTGACACCCTCCACATAGAACAGATTAAGACAGCAGTGTACCACCCACAAACAGATGGTCTAGTGGAGAGATATAACCAAACCATAAAACTAATGCTAAGGAAAACCATGTTGCCCGGAGAACGTAATTGGGACAGCCTAATTCCTTGGATTCTGATGGCCTTAAGGAATACACCACAGTCTTCGACAGGTTTTGCGCCATTCGAACTCTTGTTTGGCAGGCCGGTGAGAACTTTATTAGATATTTTACGAGAAAACTGGGAGGAACAACCCAGCTCAGAAATTACGCTGACCGAATATGCCTTACAATTGAAGGAGAGGGTGGAGAAACTTCAGGCAGTTGCACAAAGTCATCTTCTGCAAGCTCAACTTTACCAGGAACATTACTATAACCAAAAGACTCGCATGAGAAGTTTCCAAGTGGGAGACAGAGTTTTGGTTCTAGTACCTACCTCAGAGAACAAAATGTTAGCTTCCTGGAGAGGACCTTATACCATCGAAGAAGTCTTGGGTCCCGTGACGTATCGGGTTCGTCAACCTGGAAGGAAGATACAGCTCCAGACCTACCACATTAATATGTTAAAAAAGTGGGTCGATCCTGTGCCGACCATAACCATGATCAACGTGGAAGAGATGACGGAAGAGGGTATGCCTAACAGCGGGGAAGAAATAGGCAAGGAGGCATTGAACATTAATCCGGAGTTGACTACTAGTCAGATGAATGAGTTGGCGAACTTGGTGGAAGAGTATGCAGAAATATTTTCGTCACGTCCCGGGAAAACCACACTAACTTGTCATCAGATCCAAACCGACCCGGGAATCAAGGTCCGACTTCGCCCATACAGAATTCCCGAAGCAAGGGTTCAGGCGGTGAACCAAGAAATACAAGAAATGCTCAAACTGGGGGTAATCGAGCCGTCTTATAGTGAATGGTGCTTTCCCCTAGTCCTCGTACCCAAAGCAGATGGGACATCAAGGTTCTGCCTGGATTTTCGAAAGTTGAACGAAGTATCGAAATTTGACGCATATCCCATGCCACGTATTGAGGAACTTCTGGAGAGATTGGGAAAAGCTGAATACCTTACAACGATAGATTTAACCAAGGGGTGCTGGCAGATCCCTTTGAATCCAGCAGATAAAGAAAAAACGGCTTTTGCTTCTCCCACCGGCTTATATCAATTCACCGTGCTGCCATTTGGCCTTCATGGGGCACCGGCAACGTTCCAAAGACTGATGAACTTTCTAATAAAGGGTCATGAAGGTTATGTGGGAGCATACTTAGATGACATTATTGTCTACAGCCAGAGTTGGACCGAACATTTAAGTCATTTACGGGCCATCCTACGCACACTACGAAATGCCGGACTACACATTAATCCGAAGAAATCTCACCTGGCCAATTTCCATACTAAATATCTGGGGTACCAGGTGGGTCAAGGACTGATTAAGCCACAGAAGGAGAAACTAGAAGCCATCCAGCGTTTGCAATTTCCAGTAAATGCTCGACAAGTGAGGGCGTTTCTGGGATTTGTGGATTATTACCGACGTTTTATCCCACATTTTTCAACAATTGCAGCTCCCTTGACTGATCTGTTAAAGTCAACGGCTCCACGCCAAAGGGAGTGGAGAAATGAGAAAACTGAGAAGGCTTTTGAAGGTCTAAAGAATGCCCTCTTGAACGAAGCGGTGTTAAAATGTCCCGATTTCCAAATGCCATTCTTCCTGCATACGGATGCTTCAGGTTATGGTCTGGGGGCCGTCCTTTTTCAGAACGATGGAAACAAGGAGAGACCAATTCTGTTTATAAGTCGTAAACTATTACCCAACGAGATGGGATATGCCACCATCGAGAAGGAGTGTCTGGCGGTAAAGTTGGCAATAGAAGCCCTAAAATACTATTTGCTAGGAAGATCATTCACGTTGGTGACGGATCATGCTCCCCTAGTGTGGCTCTCTAGAAACAAGGATACGAACCCTCGAGTGTTGAGGTGGTTTCTATCCCTTCAGCCATATTCATTCAAGACAGTACATCGACCTGGTCGTGGAATGGCACAAGCAGATTTCCTTTCTAGGATGCATGCTCTTCCCGAACGTAAGAGCCCGGAAGAGAGGGTCTGTAATGAAGTGAAGGATTTGACCATTGGGAACTCTGGAGTGGCCCGGCATCACAGCAAGCAGAGGACAATAGGGTGATGTCACCAGGGAGGGAGTGAGTTGATTGACGGTGATTCGGAGCCAATCGATGGAGGGGAAAAGAAGTAAGGGGCTTTTCTCTAATTCTGGCGTTGTGTGGTTTGTTTTTGAACAGGGACCGAATGGAGAGGAAGAGGAACCGTCTTATGAATGGGCGTACTAAGAGCCCTAAGTAAATCCCGTTAAAAAGAGTTGATCCGGCACCAGTTGTGCCCATTTCGATGAGGAGGAGGCCCGTTAGCCGAAATCCACAAGTTGAGAAGACACGGGTCGTGTCCTGTTGTAAAGAGAGGGAGCGAGAGGGCAGCTTGCCGCGGCCCCCTCCGTTGTGTGGGAGGAGTTTGGGGAAGAAATCCCGATGACGAGCGGCTGGCCGGGGAGTCCCCGAGAAGATGCAACGCTACGCGTAAGCAAACAGCTGATGCGCGGCTGATCCAGAGATTGCCAGACCGAGGAGCCGGAGAGGCAGCCCACGGCGTTGCAGCAGCTGATCGAGGGGAGAAGTGTAATCCGAAAGAGAGTTACCCGAGTGGCCGAAGAACTGGTACGAACGAAAGTGCAGTGGAATGACGGTGAGCCGTTCAGCGTATGGGAAGAGACCCTATTAGAAATCCCTGAGGCTATCGGGGTACAAACACAGTGACCCAACGTATAAACTGGGGAACAACTGGGGAATTGGGCACTCCCTGAAATCCTGTAAGGAAAAAACCCTCACAGAGAAAATACTGGGGAACGAACAAAGAACCCATATGAGGGCCGAGACTGTGGGGATCGTAGAGATAAGTAGAGCTAAGAAAACCCTTCACTAGGAAAACTCGCCACCGACCACGAAATTCTACGCAGAGTCATTACTCTGAAGAGACTTCTTTTTTCCCCCTTTCTTTATTGCCCTTCATGTTGAAAGTTGACTGAATAAAAGAAATCTGTTGAGTTAACCAAACGGCCTCAAGAGTGTTTATCCCGCCCGCTAAGTTGTGACACAACAGCTGGTGGTCGACTAGTCCCTTTTTACTGGGCAAAAATATGACCTTGGAAAAACTAAATGCACACCCATTTACAATAACTAGCTCTGGAAAACCGTGATCAATGTGTACTTTCTCGAAGTAGTGGGTCACTATGAGTCAAACCTCTTAGCATTTTGAAGTAATGGGGTTCGCCACTCACACACCACGCTGGAGTCAGGGGGTAAGTTATCAGGTAAGTTTATTCCTGACTGTGAGTACAGATAAGTCATAAGATAGAAAGTACTGGGACATCCACCCCAGCCAGCACAGCAACTCCAACTGTCACTGCAGAACCCTTAGAACCTTGTCTTACCCACACTCCAGGTACCTTTCACCAACACTCAGGTTCCATATGACCTCACATTCTGCATCCACACACAGATGCCCATGTGACGCCATCACCCTGCATCTACACAAGCCATCTACACCCAGATGGCATTATGACACATTTCCCTTTAATATGGGATGATGGAGAGACTCTCGGGATGTTGAAACCGTGTATCCTAAATGGAGCCGAATGATATAACTGTGTCTACTGGGTATCAGGGTTTGCAGTGCACTAACACAGGGCCACGGTGAGGGCGCTAGAGCTTAGTTTTCATCAATCTGATGGTTTATATTATGGACACTGTACAATCCGCAATGTACTGAACTCCCACCAGATTATCTTCCACATCAACATTATTACAAAAAACGGTAAAAGAAAACTTTTGTTAAAACATGATCTCTCTTTGGGAATGCAGCAGAAGAACCAGAGCCCCTGTACCAGTGAAATCATTGGAAACCTTTTGACAGCAAGGACAGGATTGAAAATGACAGACTGACATGTCCACGTCTTTTCTGTATATTCAGTGTCATCAGTAAAAAGCGGAGGAGGCAATCACAAAGCAAACATCCGAAATCCAGGACACTCCCCATCACCACCGAGGGCCATGGAATCTGCATGTTTCAATACAAGGTGATATAATCGAAGTACTGTGGTCCGGTAAGGTATAATACACGTTTATTATGTATAGTAGTTACAGGAATGTAAGTACCAGGAAGAATAGTACCGGGACATCCACACTCGACCAGAGCAGCCTTCAACTGTCATTATCAGAATCCCGGAACCCCAAACCCTGGCAACCTTCCATGAGACCTAAAGATTCTAAATGACCTCACAGCCCAAGTAAGTAGGTAAGAACACTGAGCTTGCACTCGGATGTAAACACCACTAAACAGCACTAAGCCACATAATCAAGCTACTAGCTGTGATTATGCCACATCTACCTCCTTACCACTTTCACAACAAACCGATGATGGAAAAGATTCCACCAATAGCACTATACACTAACAAGTAGATGAAAGCAACAAACACAACACAGTGAAGAAAACCTGGAACTCCCATTAACCTTGAGATAAAAACTCACCACTAAAGCAAACATGCCACATCACAGGAAAATCCACTAGAATCCTATAATGAAACCCAAAACAACGTTACCACATTAAGCACCCTGCACCCCGACTCCAAAACAGGACCACTCAACACCAAAACCCCACACAGACATGTGGCCATTATATCAAATCCACTACACAACTACACAACTACACAACTCCCATTAACCCAGAGACGAAAACTCACCACTACAGCAAATGTACCACATCACAGGAAAATCCACTAGAATCCTATAATGAAACCCAAAACAACTATACCACGTTAAGCACCCTGATCCCCGACACCAAAACATGACCACTCAACACCAAAACCCCACACAGACATGTGTCCATTATATCAACTCCACTACACAACTTTCTACCCCCGCTAATACAGGAACAGTGACCTAACTCCCAGCCACAAAATAGACAGCACCTCACCTCACTGCCCCTTAACCTAGAGAGCACCTCAAAGTCCCTTAACCTAAACAGCACCTCACTGCCACCTTAACTGAAAAAATAGACAGCACCTCACTGCCCCTTAACCTAGACAGCACCTCACTGACACCTTAACAGCAAAAATAGACAAACCCTCACTGCCCCTTAACCTCCGTCCATAGCAGCCCACCCAGCCACTCCAGAAACAACCAGAGGAAAGCTCCCCTACAAACAAACACAAAAACAAAACAACACAACCAATAAAACGACAAAGCATTGAATTTCGAAAACAACGCTCCCCCACACCCTCAAGTCCTGAAGGGGAAAACAAAACCGTTAATAACCTGAAGGAAAAGTCCATAAAGTCCATCTAGACCCCTTCCCTGCCAAAAATAAACATTGTCTCAGTCAAATAACAAGACCCAGGGCCCCTCAAGCACAAGTCCACCGAAATCCTGCAATCTCCTAAACCCATAGGCCACACACATAAACAGAACTTCAATCAAAATTCAATATCAGAGGACCAAAACTGCTAACATTAACCCAGGGCCCAACCCAAACGGCAACTACCCCCAAGTCCACAACGTAAACACAGCACCAACATTACATGCCTCAGCAACACCTACCCCAATTAGTCCTCTGCAACGGTGCACATCTTGATCCACCAGCATAGACTCCAAAAGTTCACCTTGGTGAACACCATCATCCTCCCGAATAGACCCCATAGGTCGGGATACAACTCCCTCAAGTTCTGCGCAACCACATGGCACATGATCTTGGATCCGCTGTCCTCAGTGCTTACCACACATTTCTTCCCAGTTTAACAGGTTCCTCCAAGCTCCCAGTTAATCATCCAAGCGATGTTCACATACCACTCGTCAGTTTTTGCAGTTTCTGCCATACACTGCTCCACCCTGGCTCTAAAAGCCAACAGAACCACGCCAGGAACTCCACCTATGCTGCGTTCCAAACAACCGCGCTGCGACATCCAATGTTGCGTTCCAGCTGATGACGCTGGGACGCCGGCCCTCCTCCAACTGACGCCGGCCCTCCTACACCCGACGTCATCATAATGGATGCCGGTGCCAATGAAGAAACATCTCCTACTGGCACATCTACTCCTGCATCCTCCATGTCACTTGTGCCACCCGACGTCATCATAATGGACGCTGGCACCAAAGAAGAAACATCTCCTACTGGCACATCTACTCCGGCATCCTCCATGTCACTTCTGCTGTGCCGCCCTGCGCAGAACGCCCCTCCGCTTGCCAAAATCCTCACAGAAACGGGTCCGCTCCATGCCAGAGCACCTCCCCGCCCAATGCACAGTCCGTGCGCACTGTAATCAACTCGTGCAAACCACGCTTGCGGTTTGCGGGACCTGACACCCACAGGTCCGCAGCCGGCACCTCTCCAGCCGACTCCACACGTTGGACCGCTCCTTCAGCAACATCTGCGCCAACAGGCACACACAGCACAATCTTGTGGCCTAGATTGTGCCTCTTCATCACTTGGATCACTTGACACCGTGATCAGGGCCACACTCCTGGACCCGTAAAATCCGCTGCTGCTCCCGCCCAACCTGGCAGAAGCCGACCTGCCTACTCCTTCTGGCGGTCAGGAACTGGCGAAAATATAGATGTCACCTAAGGAAGGCGGTACTCCTGTCCAACTACCCCTTCCCGGCAGCACGAATCCTCGTTGCCAGTGATATAATCAAAGTACTTGGGTCCGGTAAGTTATAATACATGTTTATTATGTATATAGTAGTTACAGGCAAGTAAGTACCAGGAAGAATAGTACCGGGACATCCACACTCGACCAGAGCAGTCTTCAACTGTCATTATCAGAATCCCGGAACCCCAAACCCTGCCAACCTTCGGATGTAAACACCACTAAACAGCACTAAGCCACATAATCAAGCTACCAGCTATGATTATGACAATAGGCTGCTGCTATGACCAGTCCCTGACGGCATGTTGCCTCTGCTCGCTTTGGCAGAAAACGGACTGCAAAACATTATACTTCACTAAACCTTAATGGGATCACGAACAGAATTAGTCATCTACGGGAGCACTGCACAAGTGAACTTATACCAAACCACAAATCCCATCCAGATCTTGAACGAGAGAGGCCCCTGACCTCACCCGTGCCTGAAACCAGTCCATGCAGCTACTGCACCGTTTCGCTATGAGAAAAAATCAAATGTCCAGTCGATCTGAGCGGCCCAGGCGGTGCCTTTCATCATTTAAATTAGAATTCCACAGTCAGGCCACTGAAACAAGGAAGAGGAGCAAAGAACTGGCAAACGCTCTGCAGGGCATTGTGGCATAAAGTGCAGAAACACCCTACCTGTCTCGGTTTAAGTTCAGAGACCTCCTTCCACTGACTACAGTTGTTCGAAGGGGTTTGACTTATTCAGCAGCTAGCTAGGCGTGGGCTGCAAACCTGCACATTTCTGTACCAGGCAACACCTTTGAATGTTCTATCAGGTAGATTGTTTGTTCACAATGCAGACACGCTTATCTACCAGGACCTGAGAGCTGGGTAACCGAGGCACTGGCAGGAGCTGCACGTGCTCATTGTTTCAGTGGCAGGCGTTCCCCCTGACCTTGGTCTATCGCCTCTTTTTAAATGCACGCCTCGAAACCCTTTGTGTTCAAGTCTGGCCTGAGCACACAGACTTTTCAAAGAAAGAGAATGAAGTGTTCTTAACGCTGGTCACCTGTTGACATACGAGTGGCAGGCTCCAGGACCAACGAGAGGTGTTGCTACACTGCACAGGCCGATGTAAACAAGGTCATACAAATCGGAAATAGGAAAGTAAACGAGCACTGCACAGCTGGGAAAATCAGCAGGATGGGCTGAGACGTCTATCCGCCAAAAGTAGCACCTTTCACATGCAGTTACATATAATGATATAAGGTGGCAGCAAATTCAACAAAAGACAAGCATTAGCAATGCAAACAATGTTGACATTTGTGCAGGCATGAGGAAGACAGTTGCCAGGCCCCTACACTGTACTAAATGGCCATAAGATGGATACACATAGAAAATGGGGTGTGCACCTCTGCATACGATCCAAGTGCGACTAACATTATAATTGTAATTGGTTATTTATAACGCGCTTAATTCCCAGAGGTTTCTAAGTGCAGAAACGGGGATCAAACTTGTGTTGCTCCGCGTCGTCTTGCTTCCAAGGGGAGCGCGTTGCCCCTGAGCTATCCTCCCGATACCAATGACTATCTAATACCTTTACAAAAGCCAACTCTGTTGACTGTTCCAATGCTTGTTTAAAGCAGGTATTCAGGGCAAGGGGAAGATATCAGGAGACTGCTAAGAAATCAAGTGACTTAAGGCACACTTTGTTAAGACATTTTTATTACAGTAACTGGTTTACAGCTTTATTTGTGCCATTAACTTTCAGACGACTGTATGAAAATAACACTGGCAGAACATTTACACCAGAAAGTTGAATGCCACTTCCTGACAGAGCTAGCCCAAAGAGATCCTACCTATAAACTCTGTTGACAAGATTTTGGCTTATAGGTGGCACTTAAGACCCTCCAAATAGCAGAAACTAACAAGCTGTTACCATGTTTGAATGATTAAGTCTGCCCCTGTTACATCTGCACAGTTAACATATTTACCTTTGATATGACCACCACACTTACCTTCTTGGTAATGATGGTGGGAATGATGGTGATTATGATAAGCAGTTGAAGGAGGAGGATGGAAGGGAGGAAAGGGAACATGTTGTTTTAGAAGGGGCAAATCCGTTTAGTGGTGGAGTAAAAACAGGATGAGCATGCAGGAGTGGTGGAGGAGGAAATGGAGGAGGAGCATGCTGAAGTGGGAGGGTAGGAAAGGGAGTGTTGGCGGCCTGCCCGTAGGCTTCCAGGCAGGCCGCACTGAGCGCCTGGGTCACCAGGCAGACACCTGCTCTGCAGACATGCAGAGGGCGGACTGTAGGGGGCACCCTACAGCACCTGAATCATCAGAGCTCCATACCGTGGATGGCGGCCTCCGGAGCCATATACCTTAGCCTTGGGCACCCAGCACACATCAGCCTCGGGGGTGGGGGCACCCAGGCCACGGCTGCAACCATAGCCATGCTCACATGGCAGTTCCAATCCACTGGGACAGTCTTGCCCAGCAGGCACACCGTCTGAACACTGGGTCACATGGACAGGGCCTCAGCAAGCTGCGCGGCACCAGCATGGTGCAAACAAACAGACGCAGGAATCAGCTGTTGCTCGACTAACGAACCAGAACTGGCTCGTCCCTTTTATTGAGTTGGTCACATGGTTAACACCATGTGACCATTACACACATCCTGGGAGCTACCATGCTCCCAGGAGTGGGTGACATGCAACACTCCTCCTTATTCATAATGACCAAACAACATGACGTCACACCACACTTCAAACAATAATACTAGGACAATCAGTGCACCCTAATCTCCCCACACATAGGATCCCAGGTTACCCACAGGGTGACAGTCAGGGTTGGTGGGTTACTGGTGACATGTTGGAAATTCCACATGCAAACACACCCTTTATTAACCTGGGTGAGTGCATCTTGCTCCACTGACAAACACCATTGCTCACATCTGGCACCTCTCACTACCAAAACCCACAAATGCAGGAGCGCAGCTTCACACAATATTTTGGCTGGGCCATCTTAATCATGTTCAGGGTCTGCGGGCTACCAGCCTTGAAGGGCACGACTACTGGGTCAACTTTACACATTTGCAGGTTTGCAGGATACCAGTCCGACCTCCATTGGGACAGTTCAGAGCTCAGGGGCCAGCAAAGCCGCATCTGGGGGCACCAGGGGCCACATCGGCCTAGTGCTTAGTTGGTGGGGAAAGACCCATGTCAGGATGCTGGTTGTACCAAGACGACAGATGAGTGCAATGTTCAGGGGCCGGCAAAGCTGCACATGGGAGCACCAGGAGCCACATCGGCCTCGTTCATACCTTGCGTAGGCTCACTGTTGCAGTGTACTGGTGGAGGGATGCCAAGCCACTCCTTTTACTTCCCCTCCACCTAGGGGCTGCTGGCAGGGAGACACTGGTGACAGGGTGTCTGAGCCACATGGACCACTTGTTAGGTCACCCTCTAGCCTGGCTACACCTACCCAAGAGCTCTCTTATTAAGTGCTTGTGTCTTGGATGTCATGTATAGACTACATGCTAATCACTTGTCACTAAGGTGGTGGTTTCACAGTGTTTCTTAAACACTACTTTGACATGTTTTGAAAATTTACCTTGTCATAGTAAAAAGTAAGGAAAAATCAAGATTAATAATTATTCTCCTTATATACAAAACTCTGGATTTTGTAAATTAATTCTTTGTGCATTTTCTGAATGTGTTCCTTCAACAAATGTTATTTTCCTTTTCTTCTTTTATTTTAAACAACTACTGATGCAGTATTACCAATTGTATCCAGCAGCAAAATAAATTACAAAAGCTGTAAAATTACTATCTATTTGTGTCTGAAACTCTCTCTGGTACATTCTCACATTTATAGTGTTTGTATACCTTTTCTGACATAATAAAAATAACCCAGGCCTACTTAAGTCATATAATAGGCCCCAAAATGTTACACGGCAGAACAGCCCCCCTACTGTTGATCCTGTCTGAGCCACATAGCCTACTCCGATCTCCCGGGCAGGAATCCCGGTGGCATGGGAGGCCACACAAGCACTCATAAGAGCTGCAACCACCATTTGCTGTTCTCGTTATTTTTGTTGACAGTCCCTGTCATTGGTGGATGGCTCTCAAAAGCAGGCAGCCACACACTTTCTTTTCCCTGCCTAATGCACAATAACTCCCTGCCCGTCGTCCCAGGATCACCACAAGGGGCATATCAAAGTTGTTTTCCTGACTGAGGAGGACTCCCAAAACTTGGAGCACCTTAGTTGTTATCACCGATGGGCCTGAGATCAGTAGTTGGGGCCCACCCATTCTGTGGGCTACTGGCGCGGCCTGTCTGCTCCTCCCTCTTGATGCTGTGGGGGAATACAGGATACTCTGGCTTCCTTAGGCCCCTCGTGCACGACCTTAATGTCCGTCCTGGGGGTGGGCACGCCCCGCAGCCTCACCTGATGGATCTTGGTGGTTCAGCGAAAATGGCCTGGTGTTGCCCTCCTTTTTCTTCTCCCGCCGAGGAAGGCCTGGGTCTTCATGTGCCACGGCTCTTCCCTTAGGACGACACAGGTGCAATATCCCTTTGCTCTGATCTTCTTACCTTCATTTTTTTTTCCTTCTTCCACCACGGCAGTCTACATGGGCCACGCCCCCTTTATCCCGGGACCGCTGCAAACTTCAATGCCCCTTTTGTCACTGAGGCCGGTGTAATCAGGCCCCAATATTCCTGCCACAAAAAATGTTTTCTTCCAAAGACCGCACATGAGGACTCACTGGCTGCACCTGCCTGCTCCTAGGACATGCAGGGAGACGCCAGCCGGTCCCGGCGCTCCTTGCAGTTTCTTTGTCGCAGCCACTGGGCGGCCACCGAATCCTCACGAGGCCCCGCCGTGTAGACTCTTCTGCCTATACCTCACTTTGCAGGGTGCAGGGGCACAAGGACCCGCCACTTCTCACCACGTTCTCCACCTTCCAGTGCCGCAGGGAGTCATCAGCGGGCCCCGGCACTCCTTGCTTCCACCGCTGTGGGCCAGGGGTACACCAGGCCATACCCCCATGCAAGGGACTGACACTGCTTCTCCTCCACCATGCGGGCACCAGGCGGCCGGTACTATTACAATGCACGGGTCCCTGGGCCACCCGCATCCACATCATCGTGGGCACCAGGCAGCCTGTGCACAACAAAGCACTAAGGCCCTGGACCACCCCTCACAGCCATTGTTGGCGGCTTGCCCAAAGGTTTCTGGGTAGGCCGCACCGAATGCCTGGGTCACCAGGCAGACACCCGCTCTGCAGACAGATATGCAGAGGGCGGACTGTAGGGGGCACCCTGCAGCCTCCGGAGCTCCAGAGCCACTTACCTTAGCTGGGGGCACCCAACACACAGCAGCCTCGGCAGTGGGGGCACCCAGGCCGAGGCTGCAGCCATGATCACATCACAGTTCCAATCCAGTGGGATGGTGTTGCCCAGCAGAGACACCGTCTGAACGCCAGGCCATGCAGACAGGGCCTCAGCGAACTGCGCGGCACCAGCATGGTGCCAACAAAAACACGCAGGAGTCAGCTGTTGTTCGACTAACAAGCCGGAACTGGCTCATCCCTTTTATTGAGTTGGTCACATGGTTAATACATGTGACCATTACACACATCCTGGGAGCTACAAGGCTCCCAGGAGGTGGTGGCATGCAACAGGGAGGAACATGGAGTACAGTGTATGGAGGAGGGGTGGTGAAACCAGTAGCACATAGCTCAGGAAGAGGAGGAGGCACTAAACCTCATAAAGTGAAGGGCATGTCCAGTAATCTCTTCAGGGCGACCTACAGGGCCATAAATGTGCCCCCCTTCCCAATATCCTCTAATACCCGAAATTATGTTAGGTGCCTGAGTGGTGTTATCAACAGAGGCTGAAACCAATGAGGTCACTCTGTAACAAGTGCCCAACAGGTGGCGTAAGACCTCAGCCAGCCATTCACAGGACCCCATTTCCTCACTTAGACGCCCCCAGCACTGGCACAGAGATGTATATGACACTGTTCACCTTCCACAACTCCAAGCAGGTAAGGAAATGAAGGTTGACCATTCTCGGGACCCTGCGGGAACAGTGTCACCATCATAAGCACAACTGTGTCCCTCCACGTAAGTCCTCTTCCCACAGCACAACAGGCCCAGGCCCAGACCAATTCCAGACAGCAACCCAATCTGTGTGGAATCCAGACTTCCTGTTCCAGGGAGCAGGGACGCTGACAGCATCGGGAAGCTCAGGACAACTTCTGAGTGTGTGGGCAGATTATTGGCCGAGGATACATGTTGGGGGAAGCAAGTTTGGCTATTGGGTTTCAGCATTTTATGGACTCCATGACTACAATTCGGAAAATACTCATAGCGTTGTAGTTGTGGAAGTGAAAGCAAAGAAATGGTCAGAATATGAACTTTTTTGGGGTGAGGGGTTGTTGTTGTTTTCATTTTCTCATCCCCTTCTTAAAATAAATAACCAAGCAATGTTAATAAGTTCAAATCTTGATAAACAAATGTAAAAACAAAAACAACCAAATCAAATACACGCTAAACTTTGTTAAATGGAATGTGATTTGTTGAAAATTGTGGGTGTTGAAGAATACATTGTCATGTGAGGGAGAAACATTTGCAAGGCAAGTTTCTTCAGAAATCAGAACGTCTTTTGTTTTGGATAAGAATGAATTGGTCCAGGAGTTTATTTAAAAAAATCTTTTCTATCCTCATCAGTTAAACGGCACATTATTTACATGACTAGGGAGAGACCGTATATATAGGGACGGTTATCTTTCCAAGCCAAATAAACACTAACTAGTGCTATATGTGGATCCTGTTGTTAGGGAGAATTCTCATTTATGGCTAATTTCCCTTACCTAGTGAGTCCCTCAGCAGCTTTGCTGGATTTCTGTGGTTTATTTTTTCCACCTGTTAAGAGTGTGAGCCATTTTCCCACTCTTACATGTGTTTTGCCATGTGTATTTCTACTGTTTGTGTGATCTTGGGCTGTGGAGCTACACCAATTCATGAGCCCCACTTTTTGTGTGTGTTGCACAGCACCTTCAGTGCAGTGACACAGGGTTGTCTTTGAGACTTCCCACTGACTCAATTTTTCTGGGGCTGACTACTATCCCCCAGAAACATGTAAAGTTGCTATTAACTTTATATAGTCACTTTAAACTACAGACCCAGTACACCCCATCTTTCATGGAGTATTGGAAAGGCTTAGTTCCTATCCCTTTTTGTCTATGCCTCTCTGAGCTTTATTTTGCTCTCTTAACACTAAGACTTGGCTGGTGGCAGTGGTATCTACTCTCTCTTTTCTACCGCGATCATACTATATAAACGTGGTACTGTTTTAGGCTATTATATTAGCCTCGAACTTAAACCCGCTTGACCAAATACTTTTTATTTTGGCTCTGGTTGGGTTTTATCACCATTTCTTTTCGTTAAAGTCCTTCTTGTTTTTTACTTTGCGCGGCAAACCAGGTTTGCCTTCTTTGTTCGCCAAACTTTGCCGGGCTTCTGTCCAAAAGCCCTCCTTTGGTGTCTGGGTGTCTAGGTGGGCTGAATGTGAGGGAGGGGTTTAGTCACCCCCTGCACAGGGTCTCCTTGGAGACCCAAGTCGCACTTTGTGTCGAATGGCTGAGGTGGTTGTCCGGGTCAGACAACCCCCCTGCTGAGTGATTGACAGCCAGGCTTTGTGAATGGGGGGATTTGGCATAAAAGGCAGGACTCTTGGGCTGGAAGTCAGAGTCGCCACTGGAACAGCAAAGAACTGAAGAGAAGTGGAGAAGAAGACGGCTGCTGCAACTCCCGAGTCCCGGTGAAGCCCTGCTGCAGTCCTGAGCTATCTTCCCTTCAACTACAAGAGAAGATCCAGTCCGGAGTCTTCTTCCCTTGAGCCTGGTGGGATCAACCAGCTCACCTTCCACAGCCAGAGGACCCTCTTCTTGGTCGAAGTTGCTGCAAACAGCTGTAGTGGTCCAGATAGCCATCTGAAGAGCCTCTTCTGTTTTAAAGAAGCGCACCTTTTATTCACTGTTGCTTCGGTGCTGCTGGCTTCATCCCTGGGTAGTGCAGATCACTCCAGAGGTCCTCCTTCTTGTCCCCACGACTGAAGCTCCAGGAACCGTGAGTCTGCAGGAACTACCAGGAACAACTGCCGTAGCACCAGCTTTTCTTCAACGAATAAGGTACTGTGTCCACTTCGAGGATTTGCGGCAAACCCTTTCTCCTCACCCAAGGCTTGCCCTTGTTTTCCTTCCCTCTCATATTTTTTGCTTCCCTGTGACAATATCCAAGTACTCCTGGCAATCTCGAATCGTGAACTGTTCTAACCTTGTGATCGTCAACAACAGGACCCTGTCCCATTTGACACTGGCGCAGGCCTATTGACTTTTATCTACATTTTAGAAAGTGTCTTGTGATTCTATCTGCCTTGACAAAAGTATTGCCATTGATTTTTATCCCATATTCTCTTGTGTTAATTCATGTGCTAAGTGTGTTTGACTACAGTAACATTTCCTCTCGCGGGTACGCCTTTCTTTCGTAAGACCGAACTGTCCTTACTGTCAAAAAGTGATCACCTAATAACCCACGGTAACGTCTTTGTTTCACAACACCGGTCTGTCAAATCCAAAGGTACTTAGCTTGAATTGTTCTACACAAGGGGAATTAGTTGTGTGTAGTGTATTTGAAGTATGGTTTTAATTTAATAGAAGTGAAGTGTTTTGTGAACAGATGGTCTAAAAACAAATGTACATTTACTTTTTAACCAGAAACCTTGAGTCAATGTTTGCTTGAGTCACAGTAATTGTAGTCCTTTGTGTAATCTCTACTACTGCTCATTTGCTCTTGAGATAAGTCTGGCTGCTCAGCCATTGCTACCACCTTTTCTGTCTAGTACAGTCTTGTACCAAAGATGAAATTGTACTACCACTTGTAGTCTTAATTGTGTTTAGTGGTCCCTAAGGGAAATGCACAGGATTCTGCCCAACACAGCGGTGTAATTTTTAAGTATAGTGATTACACTTAGAGTGCTGCTATTACCTTGGGTCAACTAACCACAAGGCTAAACGCCACTAATTCTGATAACTGAAAAATCATGTCACATATGGAAAACTACAGTGAAGAGAGTCTCTTAAACTACACGGCTGAGGTTTTGAGAACCATGTGTAGAGAGAGGAGCCGCTCTGGTAAAGGAAAACAATCTAAACTGGTTGCTAAGTTATTGGGAAAACAAAGTCTGGAGAGTGGGTCAGAAGGGCCTACCCCTCCAGCAAATGTGGATACTGATGTTTCTGATTCTGAGAGTGCTGGATTAGAGGAATTAGATGAGTCCTTGTTAGGAAACCCTACAACTCCCTTGCCTGCTCAGAAACCACAACCTCTGTCCACAGGGACCCCATCAGGTCTCATACTCACTGCTGAACTTATTGCACTTGAGAAAATGAGACTTGAATTAGAAGTGAAACGTTTTGAGGCACAAACTGCCATGAAATATCAAGAATTAAGGCTCAGAGAAACGGAGATGGCTCATGCTTTATAGATGAAGAAATTGTCTGTAGAAAATGTTTCTCTTGCAGGATCTTCTAGGTCTTCCATTCCTAAGAGACCCCGTATGCCAAAGGAAATGATTGGTATGTATGAGATTAAAATTGATGTTTTGGATTGGTTAGCAATGTTTGAGTACAATCATGGGATTCATGGTATCTCAGGGAATCAGTTGATTCCTTGGCTTTTCTCTAGGCTTCCCCCTGTTGCAAGTGATGCTGTAATGGAGTTGGAGGAGGTGGATAAGCAGGATTATGAGTGTGTGAAGCTAGCTTTGATAGCTAGATTTGGAAAGACCCCTTCCCAGTACCTTAAGAGGTTTAGGACCCTCAAAAAGCATGATGGTATCCCTTGGGCTACCTGGGCGTGTGACTGTTTGAAAAACTTAGATGGATGGGTTAAGGGTTACAAAGTGAACACGTATGAAGGTTTGAGGAATCTTGTTATGTTGGAGTCAATTTATGATGCCTGCTCTCCTGAGCTTAGACAGCACTTGGCTGATTCAAAGGAGATAGATCCTAAGAAGTTAGCTAAGGCTGCTGACTTGTGGGTTGCCAACAGGGCTACTCACAAGGATTCTGGGGAAACTCAGAAAAAGGATGATGGAAAGCAGCCAAGGAAAGATAACAAGGGGAATTCCAATAATTCCAATCCAAAAGAGGGCCCCAAACAGAACCAGGGTAAGCCACAAGAGAAACCAAATCAGGCTAGTGTACCATCTGGTGCTAAACCAGGTGGAGGTCAGAGTAAGCCTCCATTCAATAGGACATTTGGTAAATGTGTTGTTTGTGAAGCTACTGTCCATGTGAAAGGGGATCCCAGATGTAAGGGCAAACCTTCGGGGGTCCAAACTGTCTCCTTAGCCTTATCCCAGGTGGAAGAAGTACCTATGACAAGTGGGAACTTTCAATTACTGGCTGATGAACCCATGAGAGTCTCAGCTAGTGTTTCTTTAGTGTCTTTGGGAACAACAGAACTTAGATGTATATAACTCAATCCCAAATAATACTAAAGAGTATTGTAAAGATAGTGTTCTTGTGAATGGTCAGGAGACCCCTGCCATCAGAGACACTGGAGCCAGCATAACTGTGGTTGATGAATGTTTTTTCAAGGTAGAAGATGTTGCTAAGGTACCCAAACACCTAGCCAAGTTAGCTGGAGGCCCTGTGCAAATGGTTCCCCAGTTACCAGCTCTCATCCAGTGCAATGACATGACTGTCAGAATACCTGTTAGTGTGCAGAGTGACATACCTGGGACTTTGATACTAACATCACAATTGCCAGACTAGATCATTGCAGAGTTTGACTCTTTCAATTGGTTGTTTTCAATAAATAGTATTACAAGTGGGTCATTTATGGCATTAAATGCCTGTGCGGTCTCCTATACATTGGGAAGACCAAAAGAACAGTAAAGACCCGTATATGTGAACACAGATCTGCCATTAGAAACCATACTGCAGACAAACCACTGGTGGCCCACTATGAGACAGCAAAACACACACAAGATGACATGTACTGGTTTGCGATTCAAATAATCCAAGCCCACCCACGAGGTGGCGACAGGGACCTAACCCTGAGAAAAACGGAACAAAAATGGATCTATAATCTAGACACGGCTAAAACGGGCCTTAATTTAGCTGTGGAGTGGAATCTATTCTATCACTAATATGTAATATGTGAGTTCTACTCCACCCCACACGTCACCTTCCCGTCACAATCCAACGTTTGGATTTGCATCCATCGAAGCAGTAGTCTGTCTCCATCCATACAACATCACAGAGGACCAGTTACCCCGTGGGTATGTTCACACTTGGACGGACACCATATCATATCATTTTGATATAATGGCCCGCATATGACTATTTGTCTATTATTATTACCATTTTTATTATTTTTAAAGGCAAAATTAGCTCCACGCCCTAGATGGTCATACCAGTAGAGACACAGACATCCATCCTATTGCCCCGATGGCTCCCTAATTTATTATTTTATTGTTTGATCATCCAAAGGTTTCGAACACCGAAATTGCCGCCACACACAGGCGAAAACACCCGGCATTTGCCGGATTAAAACTAAGACGCAGAGGTTACCCTAACCGTGCCGTGCATGTTTTTCAAGTAAGTGGGAATGTAAAAACAAAGGCTGGAACAAACACAGAACATAGGAGGGACATTGCTAAAATAACCCGGCATTCTCTTTCTCTCTCTCTCTTCCTTTCCCTTTCCTGATCTCATGCCCCCTTTTCTTTCTCTTGTATAAACAGAAGTTCTGCTATCGTGTTGAAAATAAGCAGGCGATGATTCGCTGCCATACATACATGACAACTAGCAATAACTTTTATACACTTCATAGCAATGAAAGGCAAACATCAAATTACCAATATGTACATGATGTCAATAGGAGAAGGCAGTAAGTCTTCATAATCCCTTTCCCTATTTATCATTTCACAGTACAGAATGAACTACTGAGGCAAAGTGATGATGCCGAATTCTGAATTTAGACTCCCACACGTAGAAGGAAGCTACGAAAGTAGCAGGTCAGGAGGGTGTCGAACTCCTGAATTGCTTTATAAACAATCACAGTCACGTGGACTATAGGCTTTTAACAGTTTGTTATTTGTATTTGTTTATGTTTGCAGGCAGTATATGCTGATCACATTACTGACTGTTTCTCTGAAAAAATAACAGCGTCCTGAAGAAGGGGATAGACTACACTGCCCATACTATGATATGTCAGTCGGAGTGTTTGTCTCTCTCCCGAAACACAAATCGGTGTAGACGTGCCATGATATTAGAAAGGATGTCATGTTTCCTAAAATCACTTTGATACTAACATCACAATTGCCAGACTAGATCATTGCAGAGTTTGACTCTTTCAATTGGTTGTTTTCAATACATTGTAGAAAACGTTCAAGACTGTGATCTTGACTATAATCTTCAAACATGTTGAAAGAACGCTGATTTATTATGATTTTTGTATCTGTGTTTTGTTTTTTAGCCAGATCATCGGTATATGAGCTTGACAGATGGTTGTTTTTAACAATTTGAAAATGTATTAAAATTGTTCTGTTTGCTAATACCTATGTTCACGTGATTTATGCAATTAAGTGTATACAATAATCACTTACAAAAATGTGCACCTCTCTGACAGTGTGTTGGGAAGTTGGGTAGCAAGTGGTATACCTTTGCTTGTGTCCATTGTATACTCCTCACATACCCTTGCCCCCTTACAAAAAAGAGGAATCTAGTTATTGTGCTCAATTGATTCACCACTACATGCAAGCCATGTGGAAAACCTGTGGAGTCACTTACAAGTTCTCTACTGCCTACCACCCACAAACCAATGAGTTGGTGGAGAGGTTTAACAGAACTATGAATAGCACGATAGGTGCATTAGAAGACCCCCTGAAAAGAAACTGGGACCTTCTACTGCTGTGCCTTCTCTTTGCATATAGAGAAGTGCCTCAGGAGGGAGTAGGTTACAGTCCCTTTGATCTTCTCCATGGTCATCCAGTCAGAGGTCCATTGGCCCTGATTAAGGAGGGTTTGGAGAGTGCTCCTTCCCACAAGCCAATCAGAGTGACTGACTATGTGATAGGTCTCCGGAGGAGAATGTCACACATGATGGCAGAGGCAAGTGATAACTTGAGGGCTGGTCAAGCTCTGGTCAAAAATTGGCATGACCAGAAGGCTAACATGGTTGAGTTTACTCAAGACCAGCTTGTTCTTGTTATGGTACCCACAAGGCAGAGGGCCTTGCAGGAAAAAATGGATAGGACCCTTCAAAGTTGTGGGTAAACTTGGAGAGGTCAGCTATCTGGTGGACTTAGGCAATCCTAAGAAGGCTCCCAGAGTCTTTCACACCAACTGTTTAAAGGCTTATGTCTCTGACCTTAAATTGGAGCTTTGCTTCTAGCTTCAGCTCAAGAGGAGGAGGAGAGTGAACCTCTGCCTGACCTCCTCAGAGGCTTACCTTTGGATGAGAAATTGGAAGGAGTTAATCTCTCTTGCAGTCTCACATCTGACCAGCAGGATGAGTGCAAATTACTGTTAAATCAGTTTGCCTCCCTCTTCTCACTTTCATCAGGCTTGACCCCTTTGGGCCAGCATGATATCCTCACTGGTGACTGTTTGCCTTTGAAAAGCAGGGGCTACAGAATGTCAGACAATGTCAGAACCCACATAAGGAATGTGGTCAACAAGATGCTTGATCTCAGGGTTACAGAACCCTCTACTAGTCCATGGTCTAGCGCAGTGGTGCTTGCACCAAAGGACGGATCCAAGGACTTGAGATTCTGCATGGACTATAGAGCTCTAAATGCACTCACAAAGACTGGTGCCAATCCTTTACCAAGGACAGATGAGCTAGTGGATAAACTTGGTGCAGCACATTTGACCAACGTCAGGCTATTGGCAAATAGCCCTGGCTGACCATGCCAAGGGGAAAACTGCATTCTCCACCCCAGCAGGCCTGTAACAGTTTAAGGTAATGCCTTTTGGACTAAAGAATGCTCCTGCTGCATTTCAGAGGATGGTCAATCAAGTTCTGAATGGGATGTAGGACTTCTGCATGGCATACTTAAATGACATTGCAGTGTTCAGCCCTAAATGGAATAAAAAAACATATTGATCACCTAGGGTATGTTTTTCAGGCTCTTGAACAGGCCCATCTGACCATAAAGGCAAGTAAATGTCAAATTGGTCAGAGCAAAGTGGTCTACTTTAGACATGAGGTAGGAGCAGGTGAAATAAGGACATTGCCTAGCAAAGTACAAGCTGTACAAAACTGGGCCACCCCTACTACTCAACCCCAAGTGAGAGACTTCCTGGGTCTCACTGGGTACTACAGGAACTTCATAGAGAACTATGGGACCATAGCTTCTCCCTTGAATGTTATCTCTTCTCCAACATTTCCTAAAAAGTGTAGATGGAATGAGGAGTGCACTCAAGCCTTTGAAGGCCTGAAGAAAGCCCTTTGTCAAGCTCCAGTCCTAAGAGCTCCTGACTACCTGTACAAACTGATGTTTCAAACGCAGGTATAGGTGCAGCCCTTAGTCAACTGGATGAGAAAGGTAGGGAACATCCCATTTGAATCATCAGCAGGAAGTTAAAGGGTCCTGAGACAAGGTGGGCAAAAATAGAATGCACATGTTTTGCTATTGTGTGGGCACTGAAGAAGTTTAGACCATACTTGTATGGATCTACGTTCATCATTCAGACTAACCACCAACCCTTGAGATGGCTGATGCAAATGAAAGGGGAAAACCCTAAACTACTAAGATGGTCAATCTGCTTGCAAGAGTTTGATTTTACCATTGAGCAAAGAGCAGGAAGTCACCACCAAAATGCTGATGGTCTCTCTAGGATGTTTATAACCGACTAGAGGTATGAGATCCATCCAGGAGTGGATTAAATCCTCCTGTCCCTTAGTCTGGGGGGGTGGCGAGTGTTTGGGAGAATTCTCATTTATGGCTAACTTCCCTTACCTAGTGAGTCCCTCAGCAGCATTGCTGGATTTCTGGGGTTTATTTACTCCACCTGGTAAGAGTGTGAGCCTTTTTCCCACTCTTACATGTGTTTTGTCATGTGTATTTCTACTGTTTGTGTGATCTTGGGCTCTGGAGCTACACCACTCCATGAGCCCAACTTTTTGTGTGTGTTATACAGCACCTTCAGTGCAGTGACACAGGGTTGTCTTTGAGACTTCCCACTGACTCCATTTTTCTGGGGCTGACTACTGCCCCCAGAAACATGTAAAGTTGCCATTAACTTTATATAGTCACTTTAAACTACAGACCAAGTACACCCCATCTTTCATGGAGTATTGGAAAGGGTTAGTTCCTATCCCTTTTTGTCTATGCCTCTCTGAGCTTTATTTTGCTCTCTTAACACTAAGGGCCTCATTCCGAGATTGGAGGTAGTTACCTCCAATAACGGTTCCGACTCCGGTTTGGTGAGATGGGGACTGACCGGTCCATTCCGACCTTGGAGGGACCGGTTAGTCCCCATTTACCAAACCATTCCCATTCCTATTTAAGCCTCCATAGGACTCAATGCGAATGGGGAGGGCGCAAATAACAGGCCGGCGTGTGCCAAGGCCGTTATTTGCGCCCTGGTCCCCCAACGGGACCCGTAAGGTACATTTGGTCCGACCAAACGTACCTTACGGGTCCCGTTGGGGGACCACGGAATAGGGCGCAAAGGGATTACCGGCACTGGTGTCCTTACCGGTGCACGGTTTCCCTTTGCGCCCGGGTCGTAATGAGGCCCTAAGACTTGGCTGGTGGCAGTGGTAACTATCCTATCTTTTCTACCACGATTATACCAAATAAACGTGTTACTGTTTTAGGTTTTTATATTAGACTCGAACATAAAACCTGCTTGACCAAATGCTTTTTATTTTGGCTGCGTTTCGGTTTTATTGACATTTCTTTTTGTTAAAGTCCTTCTTGTGTTTTACTTTGCGTAGCAAACCATGTTTGCCATCTTTGTTCACCGATCTTTGGCGGGCTTCTGTCCTTTGGCATCTGGGTGTCTAAGTGGGCTGAATGTGAGGGAGGGGTTTACTCACCACCTGCACAGGGTCTCCTTGGACACCCAAGTCGCACTTTGTGCCGATTGGCTGAGGTGGTTGTCCAGGCCAGACAACCCCCCTGATGAGTGAGTGACAGCCAGGCTGTGTGAATGGGGAATTTTGGCATAAAAGGCAGGAATCTTGGGCTGGAAGTCAGAGCCGCCACTGGAATGGCAAAAAACCACAGAGAAGCGGAGAAGAAGACGGCTGCTGCAACTCCCGAGTCCCGGTGAAGCCCTGCTGCAGACCTGAACTATCTACCCTTCAACGACAAGAGAAAATCCAGTCTGGAGTCTTCTTCCCTTGAGCCTCTTGGGATCAACCAGCTCACCTTCCACAGCCAGAGGACCCTCTTCTTGGTTGAATTCGCTGCACACAGCTGTAGTGGTCCGGATAGCCATCTGAAGAGCCTCTGCTGTTTTAAAGGAGCGCACCTTTTATTCACCATTGCTTTGCTGCTACTGGCTTCATCCCTGGGTAGTGCAGATCGCTCCAGACGTCCTCCTTCTTGTCCCCACGACTGAAGCTCCAGGAACCGTGAGTCTGCAGCAACTACCAGGAACAATTGCCATAGCACCAGCTTTTCTTCAACAAATAAGGTACTGTGTCCACTTCGAGGTATTGGGGCAAACCTTTCTCGTCACCAAAGTCATGTCCATGTATTCCTTCCATCTTATAACTTGTGCTTCACTTGTGACAATATCCAAGTACTCCTGGTAATCTTGAATCGTGAACTTCTAATCTTGTGATCCTCGACAACAGGACCTGTCCCATCTGACACTAGTGCAGGCCTATTGACTTTTATCTATGTGTTAGAAAGTGTCTTCTGATTCTATCTGCCTTGACAAAAGTATTGCCTATGATTTTTATCCCCTATTCTCTTGTGTTAATTCATGTGCTAAGTGTGCTTGACTACGGTAACATTTCCTCTCGCGGGTACGCCTTTCTTTCGTAAGACCGAACTGTCATTACTGTCAAAAAGTGATCACGTAATAACCCACGGTAACATCTTTGTTTTACAACACCGGTCTGTCAAATCCAAAGGTACTTAGCTTGAATTGATCTGTACAAGGGGAATTGGTTGTGTGTAGTGTATTTCAAGTGTGGTTTTCATTTAATAGAAGAGAAGTGTTTTGTGAACATATGGTCTCAAAATAAATGAACTTTTACTTTTTAACCAGACACCTTGAGTCAGTGTTTGCTTGAGTCACAGTAATTGTAGTCCTTTGTGTAATCTCTACTACTGCTCATTTTCTCTTGAGATAAGTCTGGCTGCTCAGCCATTGCTACCACTCTTTATGTGTAGTACAGACTTGTACCAAAGATGAAATTGTACTACCACTTGTAGTCTTAATTGTGTTTAGTGGTCCCTAATGGCAATGCACAGGATTCTGCCTGGATTCTCTCAGCATTCTGCCTAACACTCGTGTACAGCGGTGTAATTTTTAAGTATAGTGATTACACTTAGAGTGCTGCTATTACCTTGGGTCAACTAACCACAAGGCTAAACGCCACTAATTCTGAGAAATCATGTCATATATGGAAAACTACAGTGAAGAGAGTGTTAATTGTGTGTAGTGGTCCCTAAGGGCACTGCACAGGATTCTGCCTAACACCTGTTATGAGATTGGAAATCAAAAAATGACACAAGTTATTGATAAGGTGCAATTACTGTCACATATTCACTAGATATTGCCGTCAACGTCTTTCTCATAAAGCTCCATCGCTGCAAACAACAGTACAACACTTAGGTGTTCTCTCAAATTACCTCATCTTGATGGGCCTGAGAATATGCATAGGTGCCTGAGGGGCTCTGACAGTAGAAGGTCGTCGTCTGCATGGTGTGCCAGGCAACCGAAGGGTCAGATACTAATTTGCTGGCTATAACATCCCTGGCCTGTAGTCGAGAACCATTATGGTTTCCACTCCTTGAGCCTTTGACCTTATTGCACCCCATCAGTGACAAGGAGGATGACAAGGCTGTAGGACCTGGAAGGATAATGGGAAACAGTATAATCATCAATAACTGGGTTCCACCTGTCGATTAAGGCTGAGGAAACTGTATGGCACCTTCCCTCCTCCTTCCTCAACTGATTCCAAACCTGAAGGGGTTGATCCCAGTTCTATGTCGCAGATAGTAAAGACAGTGACAACATTGCCCATCATCAACCTAGGAGAGATTGCCCAGTGATGGTGGGAAATATGAGCAAATTGTAATATCTTGGTACCTGGAGTAACACCCGGACCAGCAGGTAAGTTATCTGTAGTTTTATTGATAAGTATATGCCAGGAAGACACCGTCACGTCCCTTCATGCCAGCTTACATCTCCAATTGAAACTCTTAGAACAGTACTTCAGAACATAACACCTCAGCACTCCACACTCACTGACATCACTACATTCCACCATCAGTGATGTCACCCACACTCAGAGACACACTACAACACTTCTCCCTGCTTACATTTCTTGAACAAGAAGGATCTTCCAACTAAAACTTTCACCCAAAACAATCCCCCACATGTACCTGTGGCCAGCATGTAAATGTACCAACGAACCAGACCCCAAATGGGTGCTACAAAAGCTGACCGCATGGAGCTCGCTTACAACCCCCTGGAGCTTGCTCACAACCCCAACATCATACATTAAATGACCGGATATCAACCAAACTGAAACCAACACTAACGGAAGCTGCGCCTCAAATAGCACTAAAACCACGGCACAACCATGACCTACATGGCACCCAAAGAATGTACACCCTAACCGTGCCTACAAACAAATTGACAACAAAGAACCATAACCGTGCCAGAAAATCCATACATTTGGCTACTACACTGAATAATATGTCCAACTCCTCTCCGTCCCCACAAAACACAAACAATAAGGAACCCACCGAAGTAGAATAAGGGCTAACTCCTCCCCTAAAACCAGAACTGGAAGACACTTGAGGAACTAAAATAATAAAGTATGCACTACTGCCTGTTTCAAGCTGCCCCTTAAAACAAAGAGCCTGCCATGCTCCAGCGTTCCCCAAAAGTACATTACATTAACACGCCAAACCATCCGTGCACCAAACAACCTTCTGCCCTAGTCTGCACCAGGGCTGCCACCCCCGGGCACTATCCCAGCTCAACAAGAGCAACAGCAAGCACACCATCACTAACACCAGTCCACAACAGCACCCATAAAGAGCAAACCTAACACACAAGAACACCATCAGAAAACACCACCAAACTAAACCGCCCCAAAACACACTCCTTAAGCCACCACACTGTGAGACCCCAAGTCCCAGCCGACTGCCCATGACAATACACCAAACACACACCTAGGACCCCTAGTCCAAGCCAACTGCACCACCGCAGCACACCATACCTACAACCCAGGACCCCTAGTACATGCCAAAATGCGCTTGATGCAGCACACCACCGCCACACTCCAGGACCCCTAGTCCAAGTCAACTGCACCACCGCAACACACCATCACTAAAACCCAGGACCCCTAGTCCTTGCCAAACTGCACCACTGCAGCACACCATCACTACAACCCCGGACCCCTAGTCCTAGCCAAGCTGCACCTCCGCAGCACATCCACACTACAACCCAGGACCCCTAGTCCAAGACAAACTGCACAAAACGCAGTGTATAACCGCACACTAAGGACCCCTGGTCCATGCCACAATGCACCTACAACGCCACATCACCAACCCATGGGACGCCTAGACCAACCTAGGCTACCATAAGGACACCCATTCCGCAACACACCAATTCACAGAACAGTCCAATTCACAACACACCCAGCAACCAGGTTTACCTTTTCCCCTGAAATCATTGCCCAAAATCTCTTGACTCATCCGCCAGAGCCTCCACACAGAAGACGAGGAACACATCAAAGAATAATTGAAATGTTAGTGTCACTGAACGTCGTCACTGAACGACGAATATTTTGCAAAATCTGCAAAGTCCAAACCCACCCGCGAGTCTTTTTAGTGGACAAAACAACCTACTGGACAAAACCCACCCGCGAGTCCATGTTAAAACAAATTCAGTCCCTCCTGCAACCTGTAAAATAAAATCATGTTACCATACAACAATAATCTGAACTCAACAATACCACGCTATAATGCTGCAACCCGCCACGCAAGAGTCCCAAAACCCACAGATTAGAGTCCACCTGCAAGAGAAACTGTTACTCATAAAACACAGTCCATTTTAAAACATACTCAATTAGATAGAAAAATGATACATTTCTTTCGCACAACATTTCTTTTGAATCACATCTGGGCCACAACAAAAACTCTTGCACTCACACTGGCCGGACACATATTTACCAAAATGAACATATACGCAGGCCACAACATGAACACAAAACAACACATGCACACAGGCCTTACACACACCTTCACACAAATTTTGCTAAACGGTCCTTCTCCCGGGGCTCTGCTGACAGAGAAGAATCCAAAACCCTTCCACGGCTCCAAACCGCAATTTTCAGCCCCCGGGGCTGTACAAACACAAACCCTCGTCCGACGAACAAATGAAGTACACAGATCTCCTCACCATGGCCATGTGCCCTATATGAAAGTCAGTTTCTAAGTCTGCTCAATGCCATTTCTGGGCCACCCAGACGCTCCTCTGTTGGGCACCCATCCTCACCAGTTCATCCACTGCTGGGCACAACTCCCTCGATGGCACCCAGTCCGGCACAACTTTCACTCAAGCTCAAAGTTGTCACTACGCAGGCCAGACTAAAACGACACCCTTCCGGGTAACCGCATTCACTGATGCAGCCTCTATGATGTCTCGCCCATGGAACACGCTCAGAATCCTCCTCTCCACACAAGCGAACCCGCTGGACAGCCCAGTGAAGATCCGACCACGTCATCACAATGCCAGAGGGCTGCGTGTAGACAACTTTGCAGCTCACGTCCCCGTTTCCACTGTGACCAAGTACGCAGTAACATACAGCTCCCAAGCCGGCACCCTCTCCACAATGGTCACCATAACAGCCGCCCGCAATGCGGGACACATGGTCGCTGACCATGTCCGCACACCACAGTGTTCCTCCTCCAATGCCAAACCCCTTCCAGCCACTGGCCCGTTGTGACCAGTATTGCTTCTGTCCTCCGTGCTGCTTGATGGGGACCAATCCTTCCCAGACCGGCTCCAAGCTCAGCACGGAACTCTGATTTCTTCTCCTCCAGCACTCCGGGCACCAACCACGCAGCACCAGATACTACCCTGAGACGGGGAGTGCAACTGCAAGCATCACCCGACCTGCTTGTGTACCTCCTCACCCTACTCTTCACCATGCACACCAAAATGTGTGCCGCTCAGCTCCACTCCTGGTCACCTGCGCTCAGCACCTTCCGACCTGCCGAGACAGGATTCCCGTACCAGGAGCTGAACACGGCTAGAACTCAACATGTGACGTGGCTACATGGAGGGCGATGTTCCCGAAGTTAACTGTTGTACCCTCCTTGACAAGATCCCATTCTCGTCACCAGTGAAATAACTTAGTACCTGGAGTAACACCCGGACCAGCAGGTAAGTTATCTGTAGGTTTATTGGTAAGTATATGCCAGGAAGACACCGGCGCGTCCCTTCATGCCAGCTTACATGCCAGGTAAGGGACCGGCACCGTTCATTATGGGCCGCCTCATTAAGAGGTCTGCAGTGGGTCCCGCTGAGGACGTCTGGTCAGTCCAGGCGTCCTTAGCGGGACCCGCTAGCAGACCAGGATGCTAACAACGAGCCTGTTTTTAGCATCCTCCCTATTCCCACTGAGCCCTATGGGGGCTCAAATGGGAATGGAGATGTACCGGGTCTGGATCCCGGGAAAGGGAATTACCGGGCCCTCCAAGGTCAGAATGGCCCATTAATTCCCTATTCCTGGAACCCGGACCCTGTACCCAGTTTGGGTGTAGCCATGCCATTAAAAGCGGCATGGCTACCTCAAAACTCGTAATGAGTCCCAATGTATCAGGCTTGTTATTTTACACTGTGAGTAATTGACTGAATTATAAATCCTCTTCATAAAGCCTGCACACATTTTTTTGTTCAAACTTCGAGCCACCCTTATGATGAAAGGTTCAAGCCGACTATATTGGAGTTCTCCTTAGTGGCAGAGCCATGTTGTAATGCCAGGGAAGGGAAAGTGCTCCACGAGAGGCAGAGATCAGATTTTGCTAGGGACTGCTGAGACCGAGGCATAACATTCATACATTATGTCTGCATGTAGCAGCATTTGGTGTGCAATTGTAAATGTAAACAATTTCTATAAAGTCACGTCTATTCATTGTTTTCACCTTCCCAGTCTCCAAACTGCTAATTAGTATGTCTGACATCCAAGGTGAACCTGGTAGGGTTTTTACCCGATACATACTCTACGAAGTGTATAGGTGGCGGACAGTTGGATAGGTGCTCCTAACATTTTGGACACTGTTTGCTGAAAGTGCTGGCTCTGTTAAGAAGGATTTCTGAACTCTGACCAGGAGGGGCAGACGTTCAGAAGGCCAACCTAGTTTCTTGGAACAGGGTAACCTCTGGACAAGCCACACCAATCAGGGTAGCTATTGCAGGCGGTCAAGACTAAGTCTCAGGAGGGGTGAGGGTGACTGAAGGACCTCAATTAGCACACAGAGCAAGGACCCTTACAAATTACCCCAGATAGGTTTTATATTAAACATATAGACACATTTATTACAAGGCCTTTGTAACATAGACCATAGCAAAGAATCACAGTAACACTAAGTAAACCAATACATCACACTCAATAGAATATATATACAAGACCAGGGGGGGGGTCTAAAAGGGTGACTGCACAAAATATGTTGACAACCTAGATGGGAAGGAAACATGCAGTGCAGTTAATCTTTAGACCCAGTACAACATCAGTAATTCACCTAACTAAGAGGCAGTCCAAGCCCTAAGAAGAGAGGAGCCTTGTGCTCAATAGTACATGTAGTGCAAGCTCAAGCGGTTGCTCCAGTGGGCAAAACAGGGTGTCTTCAGGGGTCTCTAGCAGCTCGGGAAGGTGGATAAGGCAATGAAGAATAAGTTCCCACTATTAAAGAAGGACCTCCACTTGAAAGCAGAGGCAGTACGAGAGTTTGGGATGGAGTTGGTATTTCACAATA
The DNA here is from genome assembly GCF_040938575.1 of Ambystoma mexicanum. Lineage (NCBI taxonomy): Eukaryota > Metazoa > Chordata > Amphibia > Caudata > Ambystomatidae > Ambystoma > Ambystoma mexicanum. The sequence goes on along the minus strand of NC_090921.1, from coordinate 1,218,377,499 downwards.
GCAGTGGACAGGAGAGGGGCCGCCAGGGGCCACTTGTGCGTAAAAATTGGCTCTTGTGCTAGGGGCCACTGGTTGGGGTATTGATTACTCACCGGTCTCTGATGCAAGGAGACCCAAACTTCGGCAGGTTAGTCCAATTCGGTTGCAGGTTCGAATGTGGCAAAAAGGACGTCTCAGCACCTTTTAGTTCCTGAGATACAGCGAGGATTCCCAAACGGGACAGTGGTGATTTCTCCGCTCTGGGTGGATGAATCGCCCCAGTTTTACTGCAGCAGGCTTCAGGGGCAAGAGGGACACAAATGCAGTGGACTTGCAAAGGACGTTGCCACAGCAGGGCAACACAGTAACTGTGTTTACTCCAGTCCGGGCGCATTCGTCTCATTTCAGACCTGGGAATGGCAGGTGTACAAAATTCGGTGTGAAGGTGCCGTGAACACAGAGTTTGTAACATACCAAGTTTCGAGGGCCTCCTCGAAATGAAGGCGGAGACAGAGAAAAGGTCCTGCGTAATCTGGTCAGCCCACTGGTTGGCCCAGGTACACTTCTGAGAAAGCTTACTTGCAGGATGTGGTGCAGGTGCCGAGAATAGTTGGTTCCACTATTCCGATGGGTCGAAGAATCTTCGCAGACCTTCTAGGACGACCAGATGCAGAGGGGTCCCACGGGATGACAGCGGGCTCCGGGTGGCAAACCTTCCAGCGGGTCACCAGCAGTTCCTCGACTCAGTTTCATAGTTTCAGGATACTTGGAACCTACCCTTTGTTCAGTGAGAACTCAGGAGATCGACATGATAGTGGTGTTTCCAGCCTCCTCTTATCCAAAGTTCCCTTTGCGCCAAAACGGAGAGGACCCAATTGTAGATCTGCTCATACACACTCCATACGTGGACCAATCAAAGACCACAGTGGTCTCAGGCATTCAGGACACTCCAAACTCTCTGGCACCCAGGATGTGTATTGGGACCAGACATCCCAGCCCACATTCTGGAGGCACACATACAAGGCATGCAGAAGCCTGCAAAAGCATTGGAATTCGCAGGAAAGTGCATGACCAAATAAGGAATGGCCCAGGTCGACTCGACCTGGGGAAGGGGCAAGATGGCCAAAGGACAGGACAAAGAACCTTGTGGCATGGCCATTTTGGAGCCAGGCCACCTATTCGTGCCAAACGCGGTTAACACGCTTTACATGGCAGGAAAGGGTTAAAAATAATATGAAACAATAGCTGCCACCAGTCCTGACCATGACACATCTGCACAGTTCATAAAAAGTCCAGCCAGAGTATCTGGGGCCTTTCGAAATGACTATAGACCCTGGGGTGCTGTATTGTAAGATACATTGCACACTTGTTACATGTTGCACAAAAGTTGCAACATGAGAAAAAGGACTAAGGGAAACAAAGTCTCTCAGTACTGACTGTCTTAAGGGCATGTCAGTTTCCCCATACAAAGTGAGCGAAAGCCCAGAGGGGTGCAGCTGAAGGCTGTGGTTCTCTGGCAAAGTCCGTCAATGGTGTCTAAACAGCAGCAAAACGTTTGGGGGTTGACACATGGAGGGAAAATTACATACAATTATGAAATCTTTCGTAACGCTCGCCCCCTCGAGACTAAGGACAGGGGGAACGAATCCACCCCTGGATGAGTTTCTTGTTCATGTAGGTTAAACATTCTGGACAACCCATCAGCATTGCTGTGTTGGACACCTGGCCTATGCTCAATAGTGAAGTCAAAGCCTTACAGACGTATGGACCAACTAAGCAACTTTGGATTCTCTCCCTTCATGTTCATTAGCCACTTTAAGGGCTTATGGTCAGTTTGCACAGTGAAGTGGGTCCCATAGAGGTAGGGCCTCAGTTCCTTAGGGCCCATACAACAGAGAAACATTATTTCTCTACTGTGGACCATCTGAGCTCTCTGTCCTTAAACTGGTGACTAATTAAGTCAATGGGGTGTTCCTTACCCTTCACATCTACTTGTGATAGTACAGCTCCTATCCCAGTGTCAGAGGCTTCTGTCTGCACAATAAATGTTTGTTGATAATCAGGGGCCCTGAGAACAGGGGCCTGGCACAAGCAGTCTTTTAAGCCATTGAAGGCCTTCTCACACTCTTCAGACCAAGTTACCTTCTTGGGTTTCCTTCGAGTTGTGAGAGCAGTCAGAGGGGCAGCTATGGTACCATAGTCTGCCATGTAATTTCTGTAATACCCAGTGAGTCGCAAAAAGGCTTGCACTAGGGTCTGGGTAGTGGGGGTAGGCCAGTCTTGTACTGCTTGTACTTTACTGGGTAGAGGCTGTATCCTCCCTCCACCTACTTCATGTCCAAGGTAGACCACTGATCCTTGTCCAATCTAGCACTTACTGGCCTTTATGGTCAAGTGGGCCTTCTGAAGGGCCTGTAACACAATCCCAAGGTGTTTCACATGGTCTTCCCAGGTGGCACTGAAAACTGCTATATCATCCAGATATGCAAGACAGAATTCAACCAACCCATTCAACACATGATTCACAAGCCTCTGGAAAGTGGCAGGGGCATTCTTCAACCCAAAAGGCATTACCCTAAACTGGTAAAGACCCTCTGGTGTTGAGAAAGCTGTCATCTCCTTGGCATGCTCTCCAAGGACTATTTGCCAATAGCCTGCAGTGAGGTCAAATGTGCTGAGGTACTTGGAGGTACCCAAAGTATCCACCAGCTCATCTGTTCTAGGCAAGGGATGTGCATCTGTCTTGGTAAGAGCATTCAGAGCCCTGTAGTCCACACAGAACCTCAATTCAGAAGTACCTGCCTTTGGAACCAAAACCACTGGGTTGGACCAAGGACTACTGGAGGGTTCAATCACCCCAAGATCCAACATTTTGTTGACCTCTGTCTTAATGTAAGACCTTAATTTGTCTGATATTCTGTATCCCCTACTTTTGGTAGGTGCACAGTCTCCTGTGCCAATGTTATGTTTGCACCAAGGTGTCAAACCAGGGGACTGTGAAAACAAGTGGGAAAACTTCCTAAGCAAAGTTTTCACCTCACCCTGTTGTTCAGAAATCAGGTGAGCGGACACCTGGACACCCTCAATGGAGCTGTCTGAGGACTGATTTGGAACAGGTCAGGAAGAGGTTCAGATTCCTCTTCTTCGACATCTGGAGCCAATAGTAGTGCTGCGATTTCAACTCTTGGGATGAAAGCCTTCAGCCTATTTACATGGTACAATTTTGGATCCTGACGAGCCCTTCCAAGGTCCACTGAATAGTTGACCTCACCCAGTGACTCCACCACTATGTAAGGGCCTGACCTCTTGTCCTGTAAAGCTCTATGCCTTATATAATTCATGATCAGGACGTGCTGACCAGGGGTGAAATTGATGAGGGAAGCTTTCTGGTCATACCAGTGTTTCACCAGAGCTTGCCCTGCCTTCAACTTTTCACTAGCCAGACCCATCAGGAGTATCATCCTTTTTCTGAGCCCTAGCACATAGTCCACTATGTTGGTAGTTATGGGGGGAGTGGGCATCTCCCATCCCTCCTTGACTATGGCTAAGGGTCCCCTTACAGGGGGATGGAACAGAAGTTCAAAGGGGCTGAAGCCAACACCCTCTCGTGGTACCTCTCTGTAGGCAAGCAGTAAGCATGGTAACAGAAGATCCAATTTTCTTCTTTGGGGTTCTTACAGAGCCCCAGCCATGCTGTTTAAGGTCTGGTTAAACCGTTCAACTAGGCCATTGGTCTGTGGGTGATATGCAGAGGAAAACTTGTAGGTGACCCCACATTCCTTCCACATGGCCTGCAAATACTTGGACATAAAGTTGCTGCCTCTGTCAGACACAACTTCTTTGGGGAAGCCAACCCTAGTAAATATGCCAAGCAAAGCTTTTACAACTGACTTGGCAGTCACAGTTTTCAATGGGATGGCCTCAGGATACCTGGTGGCATGGTCGACCAGCACCAGGATAAACCTATTGCCTGAGGACGTTTGGGGCTCAAGGGGACCAACAATGTTGATTCCTACCCTCTCTAATGGTACCCCCACAACTGGGAGTAGTACCAATGGAGCTTGGATTGTTGAGCCACTCTTACCAGATAACTGACAGGAGCCACAACTCCTGCAGTGACTTTCTACTTGCACCCCCATCTTGGGCCAGTAGAAGTGCATGGATAACCTTTGCTTGGTTCTCTTGATTCCAAGGTGACCAGCAAGGGGCACTTCATGCACCAGTTGCAGGAGGAAGGGTCTTCCAGCAAGGGGGACCACCAACCTTCTATGGTCTCCTTCTGTAGACTCTGTAGGCTCACTATACAGGAGCAAACCTTCCCAATAAATCCTGTGCTTCCCAGGAGGTTCACCCTCAAGCTGGGAGCAGGCCTGTGTCCTTAGGCCTTCCAGAGATGGTCACTCACGTTGGCCCTTACTAAATTCTTCCCTGTCAGGACCACCTTCTACTAACAAATCTTTTAGTTCAGGATGGTCATTGGGGTCAAATACTTCAGGTATCACCACCTCCTCAGCAGGTCCTGGTGATTGACCAACTACCTCCACCTCAGTGGTAGGTGTCATGACCCTTGCCCCTGGCCCTCACTGGCAAGGCAGCCTTCCAGTTAGGGCCAGGTCAAAGGCCTTAAAACCTCATCCAAGACGCTCTTGGAGTCAGTCCTGGTGCCTTTAGAACCAGGCGCATAACCATCATGAAGATCAACATTAGAATGGGACTATTTACTTGGGACTATTTAACTTGGGGGGTTCAGCCAACATGGAGGCACACACATAGCTCAGTTACAAAGAACTGGGCTATGCAGTCTAGTCTTTTGAGTGTGGCAGGTCTGGGACTATTTTACCTGAAATACTTTACCTGAGACTATGTAAACCACACCCAAACAGCAGAACATGCTTTGCATTAGTCTGCTGTGGGCAACGTAACGCTCACCGTGTCCAGTTCTTTGATGCCAGCTTACCTGAAACCAAGGACGTGCAGAGAGAGAAAGAAAATGACAAAACTTACCTGGAACAGTATCCTGTCTTCAATCCATCGCTGACTTCACTTCCACTCACCTGAAGGTACGAACTCCATCATCGGGCACCGCATGCATCCTGGAATACCATAACCTGGAAAGAGGAGAAAGAAAGACAGCATTAGTAAGCGTTTACTTACGTTTCTTCCCGAATGAAGAAAGCCACACAATTCTTACCTGGGTAGTCAGCTCCTGGTCATTATCATTGCTGGAACATTACGGCGCTCGGCGAGGAACATCGAAACCTGCAAGGAGAGAAAAGACACAGGTTAGCAATATAAAAAGCGAAACAGAGCCGCGCATCGCGCATACCGGCAAATGCTCATCTTCAAACTGCATGACAACACCAAAATACCTTTCCATACCTAAAAGGAAAGAAGCAAGACATTATTGTTCAAACTAAACAGAACATAAGAACTGCATATAAAGACTGTAAAGCAGCAAACCTACGGAGTCGCAGCAGGCCTGGATACCCACAGGGAGCTTGCATCAGTGAAGTAACGTGGTCGCTGCTCGCCCCCACACCTACGCGCCCCTGCCACGAGGAGCAGGACGGAGAATCAACCTTTTATAATATTGAATCCAGCTCTCCTATATTGCAGACCCATCTTTAACCAGAGGCATTACCAAGGGACCGGGAGAGGGTTAGAGAGTGCAAATCATCCAACCAGGGCTGGGTGGCATCCCCGTGGATACCAGGTGAGCATAACACAACGCAAAGCCCCAATAATATTATCCACCTGGGCGTCATGGAGACTTCAGAGACTGACCAGTTAGTTCAGTTGTTGGGACAATTAGGCACTGAAGTACATTCAGCCAGGCAAGAAACCAACACTCTTAGGAGGGATTTGACTTTTACTAAGGATCGTGCCGATGAAATAAGTAGTCAATTGCTCCAGTCATAGGCAGGACAGACCCGATTGCCAGGTAACATTCCACCAGCACCTGTACCAACTTCTTCCACCAATCCAGTACAAATAACCCTTCCTGGGGCAGTTCCTTTAGATCCACCTCAACAATTTACAGGGGACCCCAAGAAGTACGCAACGTTCATGAATCAGTGTTGTCTTCATTTCCTTTGCAGACATGTGGCTTTTTCTTAACAACCAAGCGTGGGTTGCTTTTGTCTTGTATCTGAGTGGCAGTGCTGCAGATTGGTTGCTACCATTGGTAAATCAGGATAACCCGTTGTTACATGACTTTGGGTGTTTCCAGATGGAAATGGAAAAACTCTTTGCTCGTCATACCCAAGGCCAAGCTTTAGGCAACAAACCTTTGTTGCTCCTTCAAGGAAGTCAAGACTTGCTTACATAAATAGCAACATTTAACAGACTAGTCGTTGAAGCTGGGTGGCCTGAGGAAAAAAGACCACACTATTTCATCGGGGTCTACGAGGGGAACTAAAGGATATCCTTGCTCAAGTGGTTAACCCACCTAAAGACTGTGGAGAATTCATCGACCTTGTCGTGCAATTAGATCACAGATCACAAGACCGAAAAGCGGACCGGATAAGGTTAGACACTCGAGCTGTGTATGTCTGGTCAAAGGATAATGTTCCACGTACATTGGAAAACACTGTAGAACCCATGCAAATCGGAAGTCTACAGGCCCCTTTAACTAAAACTGAAAGAGACAAGAGAAGGCAACAGAAATTATGCATATATTGCGGAAAATCAGGCCACTTACTCAATAAATGTCCAGTGAAACCACCAAGGAGAACTGTTGGAGCCACAAAGAAGGAAGATAATAACAAGGAGTCGGAAAACTACCAAGCCTGGCAAGGGTAGAGGTCCGCTTGTCGAGTGAGAAGGATGAGCCACAGACCTCAAACTTTGCATTACCAGTAATTTTGATCAATCACCAACAACCGTCTCGGATGCATGCTGTCTAGGCATACATAGACAGCGGAGCAGTTGGCAATTATGTAGACCAAGATCTGGCAGCAGAGATGGGGCTTCCCTTATGCTCTAAGTCGACTACTGTAAAAGTTACTACTATTGATGGGACAGAAATAGCTTCCGGACCAGTAACCCAATGTACAGCAGCACTAACCCTACTGGGCCAGGATGGACACCGAGAATCTATTGCATTCAATCTCATCAAAGCTCCTCAGTTTCGACTAATCTTAGGGAAGCCATGGTTGGTAGCTCACAACCCTCGAATAGATTGGCGTGCCAAGAAGTTGGCCTTTTCCGATGATTATGCTTGCACTTGTTATTACCAAGAAAAGGGGAAAACAGACTTATATACATCTGCTACTCCCAGTACGGCAGCGATTGTATTAGGTGCAACTAGTACTCTACCAAATGAATACCAAGATTTTCAAGACGTGTTCCAGAAAGAACAAGCCAATACTCTACCACCAGACAGGCCCTACATTAGTCAGATCGACCTCATACCTGGTGCGCAAATTCCTTGTGGTTGAATCTATGCACTTACTGAACCAGAAAACCTCCATTTGAAATCTTATCTTGATCAGTACCTGGCAAATGGATTTATCCGCCCATCTAAATCACTGGCAGCCAGTCCCTTATTCTTTGTACCAAAGAGGGAAGGAGATTTGAGGACTTGCATCGTCTATTGTGCATTAAGCCAGATCACATTAATAAACCATTATCCACTGCCCCTTATTCCCGAATTATTGCATCAAGTCAAAGACGCCCAAATCTATACCAAACTGGACCTTAAGGGGGCGCACCATCTTGTTTGAGTGAAGAAAGGATACAAATGGAAAACCGCCTTTCGTACCAAATACGGCTTGTATGGTACCAGGTAATACCTGTTGGACTTTGCAACACTCCTGCTGCATTCCAGTACTTTATGAATGATGTTTTGCGGGAGTTAATCGACGTTTGCGCCCTGGTTTACATTGATGACATCTTAGTGTATTCTGCTACAAAAGAAGACCATGTCAGGCATGTCCACTCCGTACTTACTAAACTCTGCCAACATAAACTGTACGCTAAACTCAAAAAATGCTCTTTTCATGTCACCAAAGTGGAGTTCCTCAGTTTTATCCTCACACGAAAAAGTATCAGAATGGATAGGCACAAGGTAGATGCCATTCTTAACTGGCCATCACCAACTTTATTTAAGGGAATCCAGAGTATGTTGGGCTTTGCAAACTTTTACCGCTGATTCATCCCAGATTTTTCCCAAATAGTGCATCCAATTACATCACTATTGAAAACAATAAAAAGTTCCATTGGACCGAAGAAGCAGAGAAGGCTCCAGTTCTACTGCATCCTTGCCCAGTCCTCCCTTATATAGTTGAAACAGATGCCTCTAGCATGGCTGTCGGAGCTGTTCTCTCATAAAGGGACCCAGGAACTGGCCATTTACACCCTGTGGCCTTCTGAACACGAAAGTTCTCACCTCCGAAACTCAACTATGCTATCACAGACAAAGAACTCTTGGCTATAAAACCAGCTTTCAAGGCATGGCAACACTATCTCCTTGGTTCTAGACATACTGTCACGGTCATAACTGATCATCAAAACCTGCAATACCTAAAAAGAGCAAAGGCTCAATCATCCCGTCAACTGCGGTGGGCTCTTTTCTTCGCTCAATATCACTATGTGATCACCTACCGGCCAGGAGTCTGAAACGGAAAGGCTGACGCCTTGTCCCGCATGGGTGTTGATGAAAAGGTATACATTACTCTAGATCCAGTAGCCATCATTCCAGAAGAAAAACTCCTGTGTCTTACGACAACGTTGACACACTGTGAACTCCAAAACAATATCCAACTCTTAATGGATCCCACTTTCTCACAAGAGTGGTGTACTCAAGGAGAACATTACACCATTAAAGACCAGTTACCATATTTTAGGAACCGTCTATACTTGCCAAGTAAAGATTTAAAAGAGCAGGTTATTTCGGGTTATCACGACTCCCTGATTGAAGGTCATCCTGGAAATGCCAAAACTCTAGCTAAAGTAAAACAAAACTATTGGTGGCCCACATGGCGTAAAGACTTCATACAATTTATTAAATCTTGCGGTGTGTGTGCACAAAACAAGTCCCAAAAGCGGAAACCAGCTGGTCTTCTCCAACCATTGTAAATTCCCCCCACACCATGACACACACTGTCCCTTGATTTCATTACAGATCTACCTCTCAGTCAAGGATTCAACACCATCTTAGTAGTTGTAGACTTGTTCTCTAAAATGGCACACTCTATTCCTTTTTAAGGGTCTTCCAAATGCATCCAATTTGGCAAATGTATTCCTGGAGGAAATCGTACGGCTACATGGCTTTCCATCGGTCTTGATCTCATATCGAGGTAGTCCGTTCATATCCAACTTCTGGCGGAAATGCTGTTCAATGGCCCAAATTGACATTCGACTATCCACAAGTCACCATCCTCAAACAGATGGCCAAACAGAAAGAACAAACCAAACCCTCGAGCAATACTTACGTTGCATGTTACATCAAGTGGAAAGAAATTGGAAGGACTTGTTATGGATAGCTGAATATGCCTATAATAATTCATTACACACCAGCACTGGACAAACCCCTTTCTACACTATATATGGTAGACATCCATGTACTTCAGAATTGGATCTCCCAACCCCTTTGGAAATGCCAGCGGTTAAAACCCTACATACGACTATTTCCCAGGCCTTCAAAGAAGCAGCAGAACATTTAATCCAAGCCGAGAACAGACAAAAGAAATTCACTGACCAACATCGAAGTAAAGCCCCCGGCTATCAAATTGGAGACAAGGTCTGGTTAGCATCAAAATATGTGCCCATAAAAGGGACTCAGACCTTTTGTCCACAATATCTGGGACCTTATTCTATTGAATCCATAATAAATTCAGTGGCAGTTAAATTAGCCCTACCACCCACTATGCAGATTCATCCTGTGTTTCACGTATCACTCCTGAAACCGGTACAACCCGGTACTCGGATTACAATACCACCAAAACCAGTATTAGTTGACGGAGAACCAGAGTTTGAAGTAAAGGATATCCTAGACTCAAAATACACCGGATCCAAACTATACTACTTAGTAGATTGGAAGGGATATGGCCCTCAAGACAGATCATGGGAACCTAGTGAATACGTCCATGCACCTAGCTTAATTAAAACGTTCCATCAGAATTACCCAGCCAAACCAGGACCAGCCAGAAGTGCCACCGTGAGAGGGGCCTTGGGGGGAGTGCTGTCATGACGCTTGCCCCTGGCCCTCACTGGCAAGTCAGCCTTCCAGTTAGGGCCAGGTCAAAGGCCTTAAATCTCATCCAAGAGTCTCTTGAAGTCAGTCCTGGAGCCTTTGGCGCCAGGCTCATAACCATCATGAAGACCAACATTAGAATGGGACTATTTACTTGGGACTATTTAACTTGGGGGGTTCAGCCAATATGGAGGCACACACATAGCTCAGTTACAAGGAACTGAGCTATGCAGTCTAGTCTTTTGGGTGTGGCAGGTCTGGGACTCCTTTACCTGGACTACTTTGTATGTGGCAGGCCTGTGACTATTTTACCTGGACTACTTTACCATAGACTATTTAAATCACACCCAAACAGCAGAACAGGCTTTCCGTTATTCTGCTGTGGGCAGCGTAATGCTCACTGTGTCCAGTTTTTTGATGCCAGCTTACCTGAATCCAAGGACCTGCAGAGAGAGAAAGAACACTACGAAACTTACCTGGAACAGTATCCTGTCTTCAATCCATCGCTGACTTCAGTTCCACTCACCTGAATGTATGAACTCCATCATCCGGCAATGCATGCATCCTAGAATACCATAACCTGGAAAGAGGAGAAAGAAAGACCGCATTAGTAAGCGTTTACTCACGTTTCCTCCCGAATGAAGAAAGCCACACAATTCTTACCTGGGTAGTCATCTCCTGGTCAGTATCATTGCTGGAACATTACGGCGCTCGGCGAGGAACATCGCAACCCGCAAGGAGAGAAAAGACACAGGTTAGCAATATAAAGGGCAAAACAGAGCCGTGCATCGCGCATTACTTACCGGGCAGCCCATGCTCATCTTCAAACTGCATGACAACACCAAAATACCTTTCCATACCTAAAAGGAAAGAAGCAAGACAGTATTATTCGAACTAAACGGAACATAAGAACTGCATGTAAAGACTGTAAAGAAGCAAACCTACAGAGTCGCAGCAGGCCTGGATTCCCACAGGGGGGCTTGCACCAGTGAAGTAACTTGGTCGCTGCTCGCCCCCACACCAACGTGCCCCAGCAGGACAGAGAATCCACCTTTTACAATATTAAGGTGAGGAGAAGGCCCAAGGGGAGGAAGGAGTTGAGACCAAGGGAGGTGGGAAAACATAAGGACAATCTGGTATTGAATCCAGCTCTCCTATATTGCAGACCCATCTTTAACCAGAGGCATTACCAAGAGACCGGGAGAGGGTTTGAGAGTGCAAATCATCCAACCAGGGCTGGGTGGCGTCCCCGTGGATACCAGGTGAGCGTAACAGTAGGTGAGTTAGAGGAAACGTTCTATTTCCCTTTCTTTTTGATTTCCTTACTCCTTTAGCGTTGGGTTTCCCCTTTGGCTGGGGCAGAGCATTGGTTTTGGCCAGTGCTGCCCTTGTTTGAGACCTTGGGCAGAGTCTGTCAGCTGTATCTCCCACAAGCCCTAGAGCTCTGAGATCATTTCCCAGCAAGACCTTTCCTGGGACACTCCTCTGTATGCTCACTGGAATCCTGACTGCTGTACCATTTATAGTAAGATTCACAGGTATTACTGGGAACATGAGAGGTGGGCCATCAGCCAACTTAGTGGGCAACAGAGGAGCTCTGGCAACTTCCGCTGGGTCTACAAGGTAGAATCCAATACAGTTCAACTGAACCCACTATCCCTTAGAGCTGGAGTATCTACTCCATTGATCAGCACACTGTCTTTAAAGTAGTGCTTGGAATTATCTTGAATCCTAGCATAAGCCTCTGAGACTTTAGGCTCCCCGGAACTCAGGGAAACTAAAACTGCCTCAGCTTCTATCCCACTGGGGAAGGAGTCTGAGGAGAAGGATGCCCCTGTAACCTCTTCTTCCTCATAGGAGGAGAAGGCCAGATTAGCAGAGTGGACCCCCAAGGTTTTAACCATACATCTAGGGTCCCCCTTCACATGGTCAGTTGCTCCACAAGCAAAACAAGATCCATTGGGTCTGTTTACATAGGGATGCTTATTATAACCAGAGTTCTGTCTTGGAGGCTGACCTCCACTACCATGTGAGTTCTCTTGTGTCTTACCCTTATTTTTCTTTTTGTGGCCCTTATGGGAGGAAGTTTTATCAGTTTCTCCACCCTCCTTAACTTTGGACGTTTTCCCCTCTCCTGCTTATCAGGATGAGTCTTGCCCTTATGGGACACTCTTTGTGACACCCACAAATCTGCTGCAATGGCAAGCTTCTTAGGATCTATCTCCTTTGAATCTGCCAAATGATGCTTAAGCTCAGGGGAAGAAGATGCAAAAATATGATCCAGCATGACAAGACTTATCATACCTTCAAAGGTAGAGACCTTATAACCTTCAACCCAGCCAGTCAAGTTCTTTAAGGATTCAGGTACATAAGATACCCAAGTACCACCTGCTTTCTTCTTGTACTCTCTGAATCTTGTTAAGTATTGGGCAGGAGTCTTTCTAAACTTTAAGATGAGAGTATGCTTGAACATTGCAATATCTGCTCTCTCAGCTTTTGACATTTTCATAATGGCACTGCAGCCAGAATGGGGCAGTCTGCTAAGTAACCAGGCAATGTCAACTTGTTGAACTTCACAAGCATACTCAAACGTATTCAGCCAGTCCATATTGTCATTCTTTTCCTCTTACACACTGAGCAGATCCTTAGGAAACCTTGGATGAGAGGAGGCCCCCGACCCATGTCCAGGACCCTTGGATCCATTGGCAACTTGAAGCTTGGCCAGTTCCAACTGGTGATCCCTGTCCTTCTGTTTTTCTGCCTGCTCTAGCTTCAGTTTGGCCATGTTAAATTTAAGCTCCTTCGGCGGAAACGGCAGCTCTTGTTTCTTGAATTCAAGCATGGCCTCACCTTCAGTACTGGAAGAGGAATCACTAGACATTACATCCTCCAAATCCTCCTGGGTCCCATGAACAAGTGCAGCGGCAGAACTATCAGTTCTGCCAGTGGGAGCAGCCCCACCTCCTTCTGTACTGTCCACAGGATCTATGGCACTAAGCTGAACTTCTTGCCAGTCCATGATTCTTTGGATCATTTCCATTTTTGTGCCTTGAGCAGATACACTTCTCTCAGCACACATCCTTCTCAATGTTTTGGATTTAGAAGCATTTAAAGTTAACAAGGTACTTGTTTCCATACTGTTTGATAGGACTATGGCCTTTTTCAGTTATACTACAACTATTCACTATGTGTCCTGGTAGAAATAACTTGAAATGCCTTCACTAGTATGCAACACTGGATACCTTCAGGCTTATCCCACAGCTGACACCAATTTGTTAAGAAGGATTTCTGAACTCTGACCAGGGGGGGCAGAGGTTCAGAAGGCCAACCTAGTTTCTTGGAACAGGGTAAACTCTGGACAAGCCAGACCAATCAGGGTAGCTATGGCAGGCGGTCAAGACTAAGTCTCAGGAGGGGTGAGGGTGACTGAAGGACCTCAATGAGCACACAGAGCAGGGACACTTACAAATTACTCCAGACAGGTGTTATATTAAAAATATAGACACATTTATTACAAGGCCTTTATAACATAGACCATAGAAAAGAATCACAGTAACACTAAGTAAACCAATACATCACACTCAATACAATATATATGCAAGACCAGGGGGTTCTAAAAGGGTGACTACACGAAATATATCAACAACCGAGATGGGAAGGAAACAGGCAGTGCAGTTAATCTTTAGACCCAGTTCAACATCAGTTATTCACCTAACTAAGAGGCAGTCCAAGCCCTAAGAAGAGAGTAGCCTTGTGCTCAATAGCACATGTAGTGCAAGCGCATGCGGTTGTTCCAATGGGCAAAACAGGGTCTCTTCAGGGGTCTCTAGCAGATCGGGAATGTGGAAAAGGCGATGAAGAATAAGTTCTGACTATTCAAGAAGGACCTCCACTTGAAGGCAGAGGCAGTGCGAGAGATCGGGATGAAGTCGCTATTTCACAATAGCAGTGGACAGGAGAGGGGCCCCCAGGTGCTATTCGTGCATAAAAATGGGTTCTTGCGCTTGGGGCCACCGGTTGGGTTATTGATTATTCACCCGTCCCTGATGCAAGGAGACCCAAACTTCAGCAGATTAGTCCAATTCAGTTGCAGGTTTGACTGCAGCAAAATGGACGCCTCAGCACCTTTTAGTTCCTAAGATCCAGTGAGGATTCCCAAAAGGGACAGTGGCGATTTCTCCTCTCCGGATGGATGAATCACCCCAGTTTTACTGCAGCAGGCTTCAGGGGCAGGAGTGTCACAAATGCAGTGGACTTGCAAAGGACGTTGCCGCAGCAGGGCAACGTGGTAACCGCGTTTACTGCGGTACGGGCACACTCGTTTCACTTCAGAACTGGGAATGCCAAGTGTACGAAATTCAGTGTGAGGGTGCCGTGGACACAGAGCTAGGAGTATACTAAGTTTCGAGGCCCTCCTCGAAACAACGGCAGAGACAGAGCAAAGGTCCTGCGTAAACTGGTCAGTCCACTTGTTGTCCTTGGGACACTTCCGAGAAAGCTTACTTGCAGGTTTTGGGTGCAGGTGCCGAGAATAGTTGGTCCCACTATTCCAATGGGTTGAAGCGTCTTCGCAGACCTTCTAGGAAGACCAGATGCAGAGGGGTCCCACGGGACAACAGCTGGCTCAGGGTGCCAAACCTTCCAGCGGGTCACCTGCACTTCCTCGATTCAACTTCGAAGTTGCAGGATACTTGGATCCTACCCTTTGTGCAGTGAGAACTCAGGAGATCGACATGGCAGTGGTGTTTCCAGCCTCCTCTTATCCAAAGTTCCCTTCGCGCCAAAATGGAGACGACCCAATGGGAGATCTGCTCACAACCACACACTCCATACATGGACAATCACAGACCACGGTGGTCTCAGGCATTCAGGACACTCCAGACTCTCTGGCACCCAGGATGTGTATTGGGACCAGACATCCCAGCCCACATCCTGGAGGCACACACACAAGGCATGCACAAGCCCGCAAAAGCATTGGGATTTGCGGGAAAGTGCATGACCAAATAAGGACTAGCCCGGGTCGAATCGACATGGGGAAGGTGAAGGGGCAAGATGGCCAAAGGACAGGACAAAGAACCTTGTGGCATGGCCATTTTGGAGCCAGGCCACCTATTTGTGCCAAACGTGGTTAACACGGTTTACATGGCAGGAAAGGGTTAAAAATAATATGAAACGATAGCTGCCACCAGTCCTGTCCATGACACATCTGCACAGTTCATAAAAAGTCCAGCGAGAGTATCTAGGGCCTTTGGAAATGACTATAGACCCAAGGGTGCTGTATGGTAAGATACATTGCACACTTGTTACATGTTGCAAAAAAGTTGCAACATGAGAAACAGGACTTAGGGAAACAAAGTCTCCCAGTACTGACTGTCTTAAGGGCATATCAGTTTCCCCATAAAAAGTGAGCGAAAGCCCAGAGGAGTGCAGCTGAAGGCTGTGCTTCTCTCGCAAAGTCACTCAATGGTGTCTAAATAGCAGCAAAAAGTTTGGGGGTTGACACATGGAGGGAACATTACATACAATTATGAAATATTTCCTAACAGGCTCCTTTAAGAAATATGCTCCTGCTGGTGCCTTAAAAATGGCAGGGCAACGCGATAGCACATGCACGAAGTGCAGTAAGCAAAGTGCTTAGGTTTTGGACCGTTGGATATCTGCTCCTGGGATTTCGGATACAGTTTTCTAAAAGTGTTGGCGCCTTTAAGAAATGTGCTCCTGTTGGCTCCTTAAAACCACCTTCACAGCACAATTGCATGTGTGTGAAGTGCAGTAAGCAAAGAGTTTAGGTATTTGGGAGTGCAGGTTGTGGTTGGATTGCTGCACGGAGCAGAAGACTTGTGGTTAAGGAGCCTTCTTCAACGATGTATCTGTTAGCAAGTGGCATGAGTTATTGAATCCCTGGTGTTTACTGCTCACTCTAATTAGTTGTATCTATTTGTCTCATGTTCTTGGAACAAACATCTCAGTAACCATTATGCACTATTGGCTGTGCAGGTCTGGGAGTCTCGCAGTGATTAGCCATTACTGTGGGATATGAAGCTTTCGACTTCACTAGTGACTGTCACTTTGTATCACGCACAAGAGCAAGTGATATACATTCCCTGCTCATGAGGGGATCAGCCCTATTTTAATAAACAAGGTAAATAGAATGTTTTAAATAACGATTATCTTAGTGGAAGTTGTACTTCCTGGTTTAATTACATGTTCCTGACAAAGTTTCCTTGGATATAGGCCCTCATTACAACCCCAGCGCTAAACCATGGTGCTATTAGCACCATGGTTGTTGCCGGTGTTGTAACGAGTCTGCCATGGAGGAATGGGGAAATACCACCCCATTCCAAGGTTGGGGCGGTATTTCCCCATTTCACCATGGCCCTTCCCCATTCCCATTTTCGCCCCATAGGGCTCAATGGGACTGGGGAAGGCGCTAAGTACGGTACTGCAAATCGCGGTACCGTAATTAGCACCGAGGTCCCTTTGCGGCACCCTACTTTAACAGCTGGTAAAACCAGCCGTTAAGGTTGGGTCCCGCAAAGGGACCTAGTAATCAGGCGATAAGGGTTTAACGGCACCGACACCTTTTATGGCGCTGTTAAACCCTTAACGCCAGGGTTGTAATGACTGACCCCCATAGTGTGCAAGCCTCCTGCTAGCAGTAACTAGGTTCTTTTTTAAGTTCTTTATAAGTCACTAATCTAGATTAGGACGCACAAACAGGTAACCGCGTTGAAGCATTGATTTAAGCACGCAGCCAGAAATGCCAGAAAAAGCCAAATCGAAGAGCAGCGCTATTAATTATAATTTGACAAATAAAGGAACACAATCTAACAAAGGGGAGCAGCTGGCAATGCAGTGCAATGTGAGTGAACCTGGGCAAGGAAATACTGAATCTAATAATCTCACTTCAATCCCTGACACCACCAATGGGGCCAAAATAAAAGGGATAATTACAGCGTATTTTCATTCAGGATCTAAAGATCCACTGGCCGTAACAGTTTACTTGGGCCTTTGTTATGGTAAGAGGGGAGAACACAAGGTCAACTTTGGTTGATAACAACTGTCTTTTGAACCTCTGTTACTTCCTCCAAAATGAAGTAGCTGCTGTGGTAGAAGTTGTATCAACATCTAATTTTGCTTGGAGTGTACCAGATGTAAATAACTTGCAGCCAGACCAATGTCATTCACCCCATTTATCTACTACCCTGAACTTGGCTGCTGCTCAGGAGGAGTTTGTACAATCCGTACCTGAACATCTCGGTGTAGAGGATATTCAGAACACCCTTTCTACATTACAGTTTGTCGTCAAAATTCTCCCTAAACTTTGTGGCAAGACACATGAGGAGCTGAAGTTACTGGGTGATGTTATGCATAGGTTGGAGCATAAGGCAGAGGCAGAGGATCAAAATCGTGGCCTACCTGAAAATCTGATCCGAGTATGTGTTAATGGAAAACAGCTTACTCTGGTTTTAGTTGAAGATGTTGCCTAGGCAGAGGCAGAATTTCCCTTTGATGAACTGAACTCTACGGATCTGCAAGATCTTTCTGACATACATCTTACTCTAAAGCAGCGTCGGAGATGGAAGCTCTTAGCTGCTCTGAGGCAAGAAAATAAGACAAGTTGATTGCTATGTGATGCTGAAATAGTTAATCTTTCCTTGTCTGTAGCACAAAATAAACGTACAAACAAGGGGGGAAAAAGAGCGAAGTAACTGAGCATATGGCCTTTTGGATATTGTTCATGCAATGGATGGGGATGCAGAATAACTCTGACACCAAATAATGGAACCAACTCAGGAAGATGGCAAAGGTTGTTGTTTTATTAACAATTATCTAAAACAGGGAGTTACAACGGACATCAACGGACGTTCGCTCAAGCTCTCAGTGAATTTCACATGAAAAACAACATTATATATAAAAAATACATCAGACGTGACATCATACTACGTGTCAAATGAGAAAAACCTACAAGGGGTTGTGATACGCTCAAGGGGAACATCTAAGTGTACTTTCTATAAGGGATGGGATTGTGATTGGCTGTCTACTGTCCAGTGGACAACTTATGCCTAGCTCTAAAACATATCATCTTCAACACTATTCACTACATGGTAATCATTGGTCTTAAAACTATAAGGCCCTTCATTATACGGCCCACTATAATTGGTTGGCACGCTCGTGCCATGTCTGGAACATTCAGTTCACTTAGCAGCATGTAAGCTCAGACCCCTGTGCCAGGAGGCGGACTTGACTTTACCTCCCCACCCAATTAGCCCAATATCTCTCATCACCCATGTCTTCTGCCATGAAGATTAACTTTGAACTTGGCCTTGCAAAGTATTCTTGTCTCAGGGAATATAAGGGAGGGCAAGCACACACTATCATTGTTCTAGGACTCCAAGCTTAACTCTATTTCCATCATTGGCTCACGTGGCACGGGACCATTATTGGGCCCATTATGCAGCATTTAAATGTCTTAAATGAATAAAACTTGGCATGCTTGGTGTTCTTTCTTTGTACCTTAACAAGGAATGATTCAGCTTCTCACGTTGATCGCCTTCAAGAATAGATAACCGGCCTTGGCTGCTTCAGCTTTGACACCAGGCCAGACAGCATCACCATGCTCATCTACGATCTCAGATTATTCTTGCTCCGACACAGTTCTCAGCCTTTCCTCTGCATGGGTCCTGGCTTACTAAAATTCACGACACCGATGTCCAGATTCTTTATAATGGCAACTTTGCCTGCAGTCTATTCACTACATATAGCCAGTTTTTAAGATTACTTAATCTTAAACTTAAGCTGCCCTCTGCCGCCTCCTCTTCCTCTCTCATCTCTGATTTTCTAACTGCCATTCAAGAATGGTGTGCCGCCAATGATCTTTGTCTGAATGCCAGCAAGACGGAGATCCTCCTCATCGGCACACCTTCACAATCCTTTCCCCTTACTCTCTGGCCGGCCTTCCTTGGCCCTCCTCCTACCCCCAACTGCAAGGCCAAGAACCTCGGGGTCATCTTTGACTCCACCCTTTCCTTCTCGGTCCACATCTCGGAGGTCTGTAAAAAGTCAAATTTCCGACTGCACCACCTCAGAGGTACTCTGGCTTTCCACTCCTTCCCCCAGAAGCTCATGGTATCCCAAGCTCTGGTTCTCTCTAGCTTGGACTATTGTAACAGCCTCTTTCTAAATCTACCTGCCTCTACTCTCCGCCCTCTGCAACTAATCCAGAACAGGACTGCAAGACTTGTCCTTGGCCTCAAGCCCCGGGATCATATCTCTCCAGCTCTGAAATCTCTCCACTGGCTCCCAGTGAATGCAAGGATTAAATTCAAGACCCTCTGCATTGTCCACAAGGCTTTCTGTGGCCTGGGTCCAAAATACCTTCAGCTATCCCTCCGCAAATATCTCCCCTCTCGAGCTCTTCGCTCCTCTCCCTCCAACTCCTTCAGGGTCAGTCATTTTTCAAAGAAACGAGCTAGGGGTAGATCTCTGTCTTTGACTGGGTCCTCCCTCTGGAACAGCCTCCCTGCTACTCTAAAACTTGAGGAAAACCATCTCAGGTTCCGGAAGCACCTCAAGACCTTCCTCTTTGCTTCTTCCTTTGCCCCCCCTCTCCCCTGCTGATCTGCTCTCTTGGCACCTTGCACTGGGACACCCTCTGTCTCTGGTCCCAGGTTCCTGCTCATCCTGTCACCCTACCACACTGGCTCCAGGCCACCCCTTGCACTGGGGTTTGTATCTGTACCAATACAGCCCCCCCCTTTTTTTCCCCTCCTGCCCATATCAGACCCACCTGATCTGCTGCCTCAAACCTAACACTTGCCACTTGGCTGCACTACCACTTTGTGCTGATTTTTTATTTATTTATTTTTGTTATGATTATTTATCCTGTTTCTCCTTTGCTCTGCACTTTCCACTTTCTCCCTCCCCTCCATGCACTTTTCCCCTCCCCCTCTCCCATGCGCTTGCACGTTCTCAATGTCACTGGGCCTAGTAAGATCGTTGTTTCGTTCTCCCATGTTCCCCTCCCTTGCCTTGTCGCGCTCTGAAACACCTGTGTATGAGCGCAATATAAATAAAATATCATATCATATCATACTTGCGTTACAGCATCTGTACAGTTATTGAATGTCTTGCATTCTCTGCAGTGCTTCGCACACATTCAATTTTCTTTTTGCATATGAAAGTTTACTCGATTCTTAACTTCATAATCAGTTCTTATAAGATCCATACATTCTCTTCAGATCAGGATTCCAACTGCTGTTTTCCTCTTTATTTTGATCTGTGTGTCATTCTGACCGTATGCACTTTAATAAGATCGAGTAACGTTAGTGGCACCACTTTAGAACTGTACATATTTACCATTGTTGATTTTCGGAGTACAAAGTGAGTTATCGTGATCGTGTATATGACTTTGAATATTAATTATATAAAGACTGTGTTTTAACCAATACAGTGTGTGGACATTCCTTTGTGGGGGCTTGGGGACTTCACTGTACTTAAGAACCAGCTCGCATCACCTCCCGAGAGGCTAGGCCTTGATTGCTCGTCCATTGCTACCGTAATAGAGAATCTTGGCAGGGGTCTCTGTGCCTCCCCTCTACCATATAGAGAGCGGAAGTGCAGACCCCCCCTCCGGTCTTTACAGCTGGTGGCAGCGGTGGGATGCTTATGGTTTTAAGACTCAGTGTATTACCGTGCCGCTTACGAAGGATATCTGCAATTTGTTAAATTAAGGTTTAGTAGTATACGAGATAACTGCATTACAAGCAATGGAATCTATTGCAAATGGTAAATTGACTCGGATGAGCTTAGAGGCTCTCCAGAGTGCTTGTGAAACCAGGGAATTATACTTTGTGGATAAGTCTAGGGCGGAGCTGATAGCTGCCCTTGTGGACTACCAGATCGATTGTGAAACTCTTGAATGGGGGGATGCAACCAATGAGAACTCTACCCTGAGGGTTGTCACTGAAACTGATTCGGGGAATGCCGTCATTCCTGCTACCTCTTTTCCGAACCCCAGCAGTTCTTTAGAGCTTGAGTTATTGAGGATGAAGTTAGCCTTTGAATATCACAAGTTGGAACTAGATGCTGAGCTTAAGAAAGAGGAGTTGGCACAGCAAGTGGAACTCAAAAATAGGGATCTTGAACTCAAAGACAAGGGCACTGAATGACAGTGAATCCAGTTAGAGAAAGCTTGAGGGGAGACTTCAGCGAAACCAGTTGAGAGTGTCAGGTCCCCAGCAACCAAGTTTATGAAAGATTTGGTTGGTGTGTATGCAGAGGGTTCTGATATCCTCCAATGGATTGAAGCGTTTGAGATGGCTTGTGCAATTCACAATGTTGATAAAAGAGATTGGGCTAAGTGTTTGTTAAGCAGAGTGCCTCAAACTGGATATGACTGTATTCTGGGTCAGTATGAGTGCATGAAGTCTGCTTTAATCGCCAAGTTTGGCAAAACGCCTACCCAATATTTTGAACGGTTCAGGGATTTTAAGAAACAAGAGAATGTGTCTTTGACTGGGTGAGTGCGGCGCACATGAATATGATGGGGTGGATTGATGTTTATAAAGTGAAAACATTTGTCGAATTGTCTCACCTCTTGTTTTTTGAGCATTTTTCGGAAGCCTGTTCACCAGAGCTGTGTCAGTATGTTGCTGACGAGAACATTTTGGACCCGTTTAAGCTGGCTAGGTTGGCTGACAAGTGGGTCTCCCACCGGGTGTCCCTTAAGGACTCCAGTGGGAAGGACAAGGACAAAGAAAAGGGGGCCTCTCAGAAAGCTGAGGAGTCCCAAAAGCAATCACAGTCGGGTAAACCAAAACCTTCCTCCACTAAAACGCAAAACCCTAGTAGGGATAAGTCTGTTGTGGGTGGGAGTAAGAGTAGTGGTCCGCCTGCTGCAAAGCAGGGTCCCAGTGGTTCCAGTACCGTACCACGCACGCCCGGAACATGCAGGGATTGTGGGGCTCTGGATCACCGAAGGGGTGACCCCAAGTGTAAGGGTAAGGCACTTGGAGTCCAAGCTGTCAGCCTGACCTATCCCTACTCCGTACCTGAGATGGAGGCCACCGTCCTCCCCTCCTCTACTGGGATCACCTTCGGTGCTCCAGTAGAGATTTCCTTAGTGTCCCTTGGGGCCTGAGACCAGTATGCAGAGGTACTGGCGACTATCCCCCAAAACACTGGTAGGTTTTTGAGAAGTGTCCTCTTGAATGGCCAGCCTTCTACTGGTTTTAGAGACACTGGGGCAAGAATGACAGTGGTGGACAGGACCCTGCTCAAGCCAGAGGTTTATGTAGGTGCTCCTCTGAGAACCACCAGGTTAGCTGGTGGGCCTCCCAAATTATCGCCTGTAGCCTTAGTTAACATTACGATTGGAGAAAAGACAGCAAAGCTTCCGGTCCTGGTTCAGGACAACGTGCCTGCGATTATTTTATTGGGAAACAATTTGGTCGAATTGGGGATGATTGCAGATGGTCTACCCATGGCTGCTGTAGCAGTCACCCGATCGCAGGTCACACAGGGTCCGGCTGTGAGCCCGGTATCCTTGCCGACGGGGAAACCCAAGGCACGAAAGAAACAGAGGAGTAAGAAGGCCGCCCTTGTGGAGGGAGCTCCTACTCCTCCCGCTGTTCCGACAGCACCCATTGGGATCCATGCTACAGACAGGCTGGGTCCAGTGGTAAATCCCATCTCAACTCCTGTGGGAGACGAGCCAGAAGACTTTCCTGTGGGAGAGGCTTTTAACATGGACGATCATCCCGACCTTCAATGCTTGTTGGCTGAAGGGGGACCCTCCCGGGCAGACTTCTGTAAGGGACAGAGAGAGTGCCACTCTCTCGAGGGTCTGAGGACACAGGCCCTGTCCCAGGCACAAGGAGAAGTGCCTAGGACATTTCAGATTTATAGGGAGGGTGAGCTCCTTGTTACTGCACCCACTAAGCTTGAACTTGGTGCCCTCAAGAGGTTGGTGGTACCCCAGGTTTAACGGCCCTTCTTGCTGCAGTTGGCGCATGAGGTGCCCTTGGCTGGTCATCTTGGTACCAAAAAGACTAAGCAAAGGCCCTCTGCCTGTTTCTAGTGGCCACGGATGGGAGTAGAAGTGGAGTCCCACTGCAGGACCTGCCCAACTTGTCAGCTGTCTGGCAAGACTGGAGGCAGAGTCATAGCCCCACTGCAACCGTTGCCAGTGGTGGGCACACCGTTTGAGAGGGTTGGCATTGACATCATCGGTCCCCCTGTCCCTCCCATCTCGGGTGGACATCGTTTCATCCTAGTTTTGGTAGATCATGCCACCAGGTACCCTGAGGGTATACCCCTTCGGACGGTTACGGCCAAGGTGGTTGCCAGGGCTCTCCTGGGCATTTTCACCCGTGTTGGATTCCCTAAGGAGGTTGTCTCTGATAGAGGATCCAACTTCATGTCGAGTTACTTGAAAACCATGTGGAAAGAATGCGGGGTAACTTACAAGTTCTCCACCTCTTACCACCCCCAGACCAACTGTTTGGTTGGGAGATTTAACAAAACTCTCAGGGGCATGTTAGGTGCTTTGGAAGAGCCCCTCCGGAAGAAGTGGGATCTTCTCCTGCCATGCCTGCTGTTTGCCTACAGAGAGGTACCTCAAGAGGGTGTTGGTTTCAGCCCCTTTGAGTTACTCTTTGGACATCCCAAGAGGGGGCCCCTCGCCTTGATCCGAGAAGGTTGGGAGGCCACCCCTCCAGGTCCCGCCAAGCAAGTGGGGGACTATGTGTTAGGCCTCAGACGGAGGATGACACAGATGATGGGTCAGGCAACAGCGAACCTTAAGGCCAGCCATTTAATAAGTACTGGCATGACCTTAAAGCATTGCAAGTGGATTGGACTCCGGGACATGGAGCCTACCAAGCCTCGGGCTTTGGCCGATACATGGACTGGAACCTTCAGGATAATCTCCAAGATGGGCGAGGTCAATTATTTGGTTGACATGGGAGCCTCTGGTGTAGCCCCTCAGATTTTCCATGTCAACGCCTTTCCACCGGCGGGCCGAAGTCTCATGTCTCTTGCTAGCTTCAGGGCAAGAAGAGAATGAGAGTGAGCCCCTTCCTGATTTGCTGCATAGCAACCCTCAGGATGGCTCCGTGGAGGGAGTGCATCTCTCTCCCGATCTGACGAAAGAGCAGCAGAAGGCCTGCCGGGCTATGCTCCGGCAGTACGCCTCTCTGTTTTCACTGACACCAGGCCTTACACTGTGGTGTAGGCACGTGATTGACACTGGTGACAGTGTGCCTGTCAAAAGCAGGTGCTACCGTATGTCAGATACTGTTAAGAACCACATCCAGGCTGAGGTCACCAAGATGTTGGATCTGGGTGTTATTGAACCCTCAACCAGTCCCTGGTCCAGTCCCGTGGTCCTTGTCCCCAAGGCAAGTTCCCAGGCAGGCACCAAGGATTGGAGGTTCTGTGTGGACTACTGAGGAGTCAATGCCATCACCAAAACTGACGCACACCCCTTGTCCCGGGCTGATGAGCTCGTGGACACCATAGGTGCTGCCAAATTTGTGAGCACCTTCGACCTTACCTCAGGCTATTGGCAAATAGCTCTGACGGACCATGCCAAGGAAAAGACGGCGTTCTCAACACCAGAGGGACTCTACCAGTTTAGGGTCATGTCTTTCGGGCTGAAGAACACCCCTGCCACTTTCCAGAGATTAGTCAACCATGCGCTCAGTGGGCTCGAAGCCTTTTGTGTGGCTTACTTAGACGACATTGCCGTCTACAGTTCCACCTGGGAAGAGCATTTGACTCATCTGGATAAAGTGTTGCAGGCGTTAAAAAGGGCTAACCTCACTATCAAGGCCACCAAGTGCCAGACAGCTCAGGGGAAAGTCACCAATCTTGGTCATGAGGTAGGCAGGGGTCAAATCCAACCTCTCCCCAGTAGAGTAGAGGATGTACAGGACTGGAAGCCTCCTACTACTCAAACCCAGGTCAGGGCCTTTCTGGGCCTCTCTGGGTATTATCGCAATTTCATGGCAGACTATGGACCCATAGCTGCACCTCTGACAGCGTTGACTTCGCCCAAGCAACCTAGGAAGGTTAATTGGACTGAAGACTGTCAGAGGGCCTTTGATGGCTTGAAAGGAAGTCTGTGTCGGGCCCCCGTGCTGTGTGCGCCGGATTACAGAAAGCCCTTTATCGTTCAAACTGACGCCTGCGACACCGGAATTGGAGGTGTCTTGTCCCAGTTAGATGACAAAGGAAGAGAACATCCGATCGTATTCATCAGTAGACAACTTAAGGGTAGGGAATTTAGGTGGGCTACTGTTGAAAAGGAATATTTTAGTATTGTTTGGAGCCTTAGGCGTTTTAGACCCTACCTTACTGGGTCTACCTTCAAGGTCCAAACCGACCATAAGCCCCTGAAGTGGCTTATGCAGATGAAGGGTGAAAACCTGAAACTGCTCAGGTGGTCCATTAGTCTGCAAGGACTCGACTTTACCATTGAGCACAGACCAGGGAAGAGTCACGATAATGCAGATGGCCTTTCCAGAAGGTATGTTAACCGTCTGGATGAGGGTGCATATCCCGTGGGAGATTAGGCACCCTCCACCTCAGTCTGGGGGGGCGACTGTGATGCTGGAAATGCATCGGAGGGACAGGGTCTCCGTATCCTTGTCCTTTACTGCTTTTTATCGTGTGTTCTGTCATGTTTTCCGCGCAGGAGTTCATGTGCCGCGCAGGAGTTCATGTGGGACTCCTGGTGGTGCAGCTCTCTCTCTTTTGCTTTGGTGAACAGACTCCTGGGATACCCTTATGGCACCCATGGGTAGGGGTACAACCCTGTGCCCCTAGGGTATGTTTTTGGGCACCTGTGTGTGACCCACAGAGAAGGGTACGGGCTGATGGCAGCTCCGTGCTGAAATGACTGGTGCCCTGAGTGTCCTCCATTTTGGGATGCCCAGGCCCTGTCATTGGAATTGGTAGATTCCTGATGGAGACAAAATGGCCCCCATGGCCTCTTGCCTTCCATCACCTGTTACCCTGATCTTCCTGAAGTCCCGGGAAGCCCTGTCTCTGTCCCTTCCCCCTGACTGGCTGTTGGGTGGAAGTTCTGCATATGGTAGTGTTTGGAAGTGCCGACCAGACTGGCTGGAGACTTCTCAACGACCGTATGTTGTGGGTACGCCTGTGAGTGGGACCTGAGTGAATGGAGAGTGTGACGAGTATACATTCTATGTTGTGACTGTCTAGTATCTGGTGTTTGATACAATGGTTGAGACAGCCCTGCCCGAAACCGGTATGAATGCAACTTGGAGTGATGAATGGCTCGGTACTTGTCCCAATACACATAACTTGTTGTGAGTGTCTGGAGAGAAGTGAATGGCCTGAATACCTTGTGTACCTGATTGGTTGACTGCCTGCCTGAATGCCCGTAGTTGTGATTGGATGCTTGAGTGCGACCCAGCGGAATGAATGGGAGATCAACAGTATATCTGGGGACCTCTCACTGCTAGGAATCATGTTCAGATGCTGAAGTCCACTACAACGGGTAACTGGAGTGAAGCTTAACCTTGAGCCCTGCTGGATGAGAAGAATTGCTGTTGCTCTCCTTCACAATCTGAAAGCTGCTGTTCTTCAAGAACTGACCCAGAGAGGACCTGGTAAGGCGCCCTCTTCCCGAGCTACGAGGGACCATCGTGCACAGCTGATCTTTGCCTAAGCTCCCTGGTAGACAGATATTCGACAGGCTGCCAACCCGATACAGGGATTGCTGCGGAACTCCAAAGAGAAGCGCCCGGACTGTGGTCTGCCACTGTCGCCGACCGCCGTCGCCGACTGGAGCCGATGTGCTCCCGTTGCCTAAGAAACTTCCGTGATCCAAGGACGCTCTCGTCCACATCGTCGCTGCTGTATCCTACTGGAGAAGGCCTGACCGTCGACGCGCTGAGGAGCATCCACCGGTGGGTTTCCCGCCACCCAAAGACCACAGAGACGCTGACGACTCAACGCCCTTGCTGGGCCACAGGTATTTAACTCTTTGCAGCCCAGAACTACTGACACCGAGGTGCCCCACACGCCTCTTCATTGTAGTATGTTTACGCTTCCCCGTCAACGAGCACCGCTAGGAACGATGCGGCCACCTCACCATCGTAGCTCGACCTGTTCTCCGTCGGACGTTCGATGACCCGTGACTCCTGCCTGAAAGGGAGGACACTCAAGAAGGGTTGTTGATTTCCCCAACGCCGAACGCTACAACACCAAGGTACTTTGGGGTTGCAGAACTGTTGGGAAGTCTAAGGGTGAACAATATATGGACTGGGCTTGTATCTTTCTTCTACAGGTTGCCCAGGTGAGGGGATCTCCACACAGGGCTGTGTTTAACGGTAGTTACCAGTATTCTGCCTATTGCTCAACCATCCTGCTTTCCTTCCTCTCTCTACTGCTAGTTTCCTCTTTATTTTGATCTATGTGTCATTCTGACCGTATGCACTTTAATAAGTTCGAGTAACGTTAGTGGTACCACTTTAGAACTGTACATATTTACCATTGTTGATTTTTGGAGAACAAAGTGAGTTATCGTGATCGTGTATATGACTTTGAATATTAATTATATAAAGACTGTGTTTTAACCGATACAGTGTGTGGACATTCCTTCGTCGGGGTTTGGGGACTACACTGTACTTAAGAACCAGCTTGCATCACCTCCCGAGAAGCTAGGCCTTGATTGCTCGTCCATTGCTACCGTAATAGAGAATCCCCTCTACCATATAGAGAGCGGAAGTGCAGACCCCCTCTCCGGTCTTTACAGAAGGCATGGCAGTAGAAGAAAGTCCCACTTTCTTTTAAGGGGTTCTTCTAAAGCACCTATCATGCTCTTCATAGTTCTGTTAAACCTCTCCACCAATCCATTGGTTTGTGGGTGGTAGGCAGTAGAGAACTTGTAAGTGACTCCACAGGTTTTCCACATGGCTTGCATGTAGTGGGACATAAAATGTGATCCCCTGTCAGATATCACTTCCTTAGAAAAACCTTCTCTGGTAAAAATACCAACTAGGGCCTTAGCCACAGCTGGAGCCGTAACAGTTCTCATAGGTATGGCTTCAGGATACCTAGTAGTATGGTCTACTACAACCAGGATAAACCTGTTACCTCAAGATGTGGGAGGGTCAAGAGGACCAACAATGTCAATAACAACCCTCTCAAAAGGAACTCCCACCACTGGGAGAGGCACCAAGGGTGCCACATTCTTGGCTCCACTCTTGCCAGAGGTTTGGCAAGTGTGACAGCTCCTACAGAATTGATCTACTTCTGAACCCATTTTAGGCCAATAGAAGTAAAGTGAGAGCCTTTCCTCGGTCTTCTTAAAACTTAATTGACCAGCCAAAGGTATCTCGTGGGCTAACTGTAGGAACTGGAGTTGGTTCACTAGGGGTACTACAAGTCTTTTGCAGTTCCAGGGGTTGACTCAGTCGGTTCACTGTAGAATATGCCATCTTTCTAGTGTAACTTATACTTCCTAGGCTCTTCCCGATCGAGCTGAGAAGCTGCCTGTAGACGAAGACCTTCAAGAGTAGGACACTCTCTTTGTCCTCTGCTGAAGTCTGCTCTGTTGGGTCCACCTTCTGCCAGTAAAAACTGCAGCTCAGGATGTTCAACAAGGTCTTCTTCCAGATCTGAGTCTTCAGTATCTGGTGTAACCATACAGGGTTGAACCTCACACTCAGCTTCAGCTGGTGGAGGAGTCACAGGTGTGACTTTGGACAGTCTTGGTGATGTCCTTCTAAGCACAGGGGTGCTTGTTGTTTTCTTGCTGGTTGACTTGGGTTTCCCCTTTGTCTGTTTTTGTCTTGCAATAGCAGTAAGTAAGTCCTGTGGACTTGGGGTGATAGTTTCTTCTATCAAGTCCCCAGGAGAGCCTCTCAAGGTTCTCTCCCTAGCAGACCTTGTGAGCTCCTGCTTCCTATTACTTGGTGCCTGGGGGTGCATGACACAACTCCAAGAGTTTTAAGGTCATTACCCAACAGGACTCTCCCAGGTACGTCACTTTGCACACTAACAGGTATTCTGACAGTCATGTCATTGCACTGGATGAGAGCTGGTAACTGGGGAACCATTTGAAAAGGGCCTCCAGCTAACTTGGTTAGGTGTTTGGGTGCCTTAGCAACATCCTCTGCCTTGAAAAAACATTCATCAACCACAGTTATGCTGGCTCCAGCGTCTCTGATGGCAGGGGTCTCCTGACCATTCACAAGAACACTATCTTTATAATACTCTTTAGTATTATCTGGGATTGAGTTATAAACATCTAAGTTCTGTTCTTCCCAAAGACCCAAGGACACTAAAGAAACACTAGCTGAGACTCTCATGGGTTCATCTGCCAGTAATTGAGAGTTCCCACTTGTCATAGGTACTTCTTCCACACTCATAATCCTGCTTATCCACCTACCACAATTCCATGAAAACATCACTTGCAACAGGGGGGAGCCTAGAGAAAAGCCAAGGAATCAACTGATTCCCTGAGATACCCTGAATCCTATGATTGTACTCAAACATTGCTAACCAATCCAAAACATCAAGTTTAGTCTCATACATAGCAATCATTTCCTTTGGCATACGGGGTCTCTTAGGACTGGAAGACCTAGAAGATCCTGGGAGAGAAGCATTTTCTACATACAATTTCTTCATCTCTAAAGCATGAGTCATCTCCATTTCTCTGAGCCTTAATTCTTGATGTTTCATGGCAGTGTGTGCCTCAAAACGTTTCACTTCTAATTCAAGTCTCATTTTCTCAAGTGCAATAAATTCAGGAGTGAGTGTAGGACCTGATGGGGTCCCTGTGGACAGAGGATGTGGTTTCTGGGCAGGCACGGGAGTTGTAGGGTTTCCTAACAAGGACTCATCTACTTCTTCTAATCCAACACTTTCAGAATCAGAAACATCAGTATCCATATTTGCTGGAGGGGTAGGCCCATCTGACCCACTCCCCAGACTTTTTTTCCCAATAATTTAGCAACCAGTTCAGATTGCTTTCCTTTACCAGAGAGGCTCCACTCTCTACACATGGTTCTAAAAACCTCAGCAGTGTAGTTTAAGAGACTCACTTCACTGTAGTTTTCCATATTTTACATGATTTTTCAGTTAACAGAATTAGTGGTGTTTAACCTTGTGGTTAGTTGACCCAAGGTAATAGCAGCACTCTAAGTGTAATTACTATGCTTAAAAATCCCACCCCTTCCACCAGTGTTAGGCTGAATCCTGTGCAGTACCCTTAGGGACCACTACACAAGATTAAAACTACAAGTGATAGTACAATTTCACCTTTGGTACAAGCCTGTACTTCACAGAAAAAGTGGTAGCAGTGGCTGAGCAGCCAGACGTATCTCAAGAGCAAATGAGCAGTAGTAGAGATTACACAAAGGACTACAATTACTGTGACTCAAGCAAACACTGACTCAAGGTTTCTGGTTAAAAAGTAAACGTACATTTATATTTAGACCATCTGTTCACAAAACACTTCACTTCTATTAAATTAAAACCACACTTTAAATACACTACACACAACCAATTCCCCTTGTGCAGAACAATTCAAGGTAAGTACCTTTGGATTTGACAGACCGGTGTTGTTAAAGAAAGACATTATCGGGGTTTGGTACGCGATCACTTTTTGACAGTAATGACAGTTCGGTCTTACAAAAGAAAAGCATAGCCGCGAGAAGAAATGTTACCGTAGTCAAACACACTCAGCACATGAATTAACACAAGAAAATTGGGGATAAAAATCATAGGCAATACTTTTGTCAGGGCAGATAGAATCAAAAGACACTTTCTAAAATATAGATAAAAGTCAATAGGCCTGCGCCAGTGTCAAGTGGGACAGGGCCCTGTTGTCGAGGATCATAAGGTTAGAACAGTTCACGATTCAAGATTGCCAGGAGTACTTAGATATTGTCAAAAGGGAAGCAAAAGTTATAAGAGGGAAGGAAGACAAGGGCAAGCCTTGGGTGAGGGGAAAGGGTTCACCCCAATTCCTCAGAGCTGGACACAGTCCCTTATTCGTATGAAGAAAAGCTGGTGCTACGCAGTTGTTCCTGGTAGTTCCTGCAGACTCACGGTTCCTGGAGCTTCAGTTGTGGGGACAAGAAGGTGGACATCTGGAGCAATCTGCACTACCCAGGGATGAGGCCAGCAGCAGCGAAGTAACAGTGAATAAAAGGTGTGCTCCTTTAAAATAGGAGAGGCTCTTCAGATGGCTATCCGGACCACTACAGCTGTGTGCAGCAATTTCGACCAAGAAGAGGATCCTCTGATTGTGGAAGGTGAGCTGGTTGATCCCACCAGGCTCAAGGGAAGAAGACTCTGGACTGGATCGTCTCTTGTCTTTGAGGGTAGATAGCTCAGGACTGCCGCAGCAGTTCACCGTGATTCGGGAGTTGCAGCAGGCGTCTTCTTCTCCGCTTCTCTTTGGTTCTTTGCAGTTCCAGTGGAGACTCTGACTTCCAGCCCAAGAGTCCTGCCTTTTATGCCAAAATCCCCCATTCACACAGCCTGGCTGTCAATCACTGTAAGTGATTTAAATCCGGCACTTAGCCTAAGTCAACGCCTAGCGTGTAATGCACAACTGAAATCCTTATTTATTTGTGTCTAAAAGTTCTTTTATTCTGAACGATGTACCACTCATATAACGCCCTCTCTTGGAACCCCCCCCCCCCGGTCACACTGAACCAGGAATCAGGCTGGTTTGCAAAGTGAAAATATTTATGTATGTATTTACAAATTTGTCACAATATGTTTAATGGGTACTCAAAGATCACCAATGGGGTGATGTAACACTAAGCAATCTCTTTAATGCACAAGGAGCAATAATGAGCAAAACAATTCAGCACAGAAATAATACTTTTGTGTGTGTTCAAATAAAATAGCAGTGTGGTTACTATTTCCCCCTGCAGACCTCCTCAACCCTCCAATAAGACAATGTAAAGAATTAGGAGGAGAGAACAGGTTTCAGGAATGGCAAAATTCACACAAAATCCCAATCCCAATTTCCCCCCAGCAACACAAGAGAAAAACGGAATTGATTGGCAAGCTTTCGCAATGGTTTTTAAAGTTATCTGAGAATGGATTGGGATAAACAAACTAAATATGGTTTAAATCACTGAAATTGTGTAAATGCTTATGGGAGCCACTGTGGATAGTTACAGGCAAGCACTAGCAATGATTTAATACTAAGAAGTAATGAGAAATCTTAAAACTGAGGTTGAGAGCAATCAAAAGCTGTTTTACACATGTCAACATTTCCTTAAATGAAAATGTGTGGCAAACTTTTCTGTGCGCGATAATCGCGATTACGGGGGAACCATATGCATTTGGGATGCGGTTTTATACGCAAATTAAAGCCGTGGATGTTAGCTACAATCAGACATTGAAATATTGATTCTAGAACACAAATTGAATGAGTTATGGACGTTTTAGTGGAGGTTGTTTTTCTGAGACAAGCGCAAAAAAGGGAAAACAGGAATGCACTTTTGAAAGACAAATGGGATTTCTTATACTAGATTATGACTACCGAAAAAGAGAATGCCACACATGAATCTCCACAGTCCTGGCCAGTGACCCTTCATGTGATGGATACTCACTTTCTTTCTGGGATTCACTTTATTTATTCACAACACTAATGATTTATGATTTTAGAAAACAAATGAGAAAAACATTGCGCAAGAAAAGTTCAGACAATTCAAAAATACTCCTAACACTACCGGTTTTGAATACAAGAGAGGAAGGATTTAAGATTGGGATTGGACTAAGCAAGGTGCATATGCTGGTGACACTGTTCTATCTGTTGATATTCACTATATGGGTTTCAACAGAACCGTCAGGGATTCTGGTCAAGGATTCTGGTCAGGGATTGGCAGCGCCAAGGTAATCTGGACACCGCATGGCACAACTGGACTGAATCTGATCTGCAATGGCTCTGGTCACAGCACGGCACAACTGGATTGGATCTTTTGGTTCTGGTAATAATTATTTTCAGTAGGGAAGCAGTACAGTACAGCCCGGCTGTTTCTTTTGTTCCCCTTAGATTTCTGGGGTTGGTTCTGGTATTTTAAAGCCTAGCTGAGAATTGTTCAGCTATATGATGGGCCTTTCTGCTTTCCAAGTTTCTGGAGTATGGAGCAAGGAAGATGGATGTTTCTGCTTCAGGGTGCTCTGCCAGCAATCGGTTAGTGGGTGAATCTGCATGACTTTTTCAGTTTGAGCTGTCTCTATTTATGCTTATGATAAAGGGGTGTGTGTGCTGGGTTATCCTAAGCGTGCCCCCTTGCTAGGGATTGGTCAGGGTCTCCACTCTTCCTTGATAGGAGGAGAAGACCAGTGTGTCATGATGATGATGTGGTTTTACGAGGCCTAGAGTCCACCCCTCGCCTCTTGATCACAAAATCTACTTTTGGTACAATACATATTTACAAATGTGCAACCTCTATAACAATAACATATATAGATTATATATTTTGTGTAGCAGATACTCCTCCAAACCTCGTCGCTGTAAGATCTTGTGTCTGCTTTTTACAGAATTTCGCTCTTTTTGTCCGGAACACAATGTCAAATTTCAGAGCAAATTTACACAAATGTGCGCATTGAATATGGGCATAAGTGTATGAAGTTTCATGCCTCTATCAAAAATACATTTTGCGTAATATCACAATTTCCGCCGTTCCTTCTTAGAGCATGTCACAGAGTTCTGGCGCCTTTTCACCTGTGCATCCAGAAATCACATTAACAATGCTGTTATTTCTATCATTTTCACAATTTTACATATTAAGTTATATGTATTTAAACAAAATGTTCTTTGTGAATGTCCAGCCACAGATGGCTGTTGTCTCCGCCTCCTTCTTCTTCCTGCAGCTCAGAAGCAGTCTCCTCCCAGTTCCTCCTGGGCCGAGGCCATTTTACGACCGTTCTCAATTATCCTTCCTTATGACAGGCGGAAGTCCATTGTCTTCTACCCCTGGCAAACTACAACTTCTTCCCCACCCTATAATCATCACATAGGTGTGATTTCCTGGTGGAGAGAGAGGCCTGGCCTCTGTGGGGGAAGCTGTTATACTGGTTTGGTGGCTTTGGGTTAGGCTTAAATCCAAAAGTTATTTCTGTTGCATTTTTTCTTGGTTTAAAATAAACTTGCAATTTCAAAACAAGCAGCTAGAAAACTGATTCCAGATTCTACACCATGGGATTAAACAGTTAGAACTTAGGTTACTCTCAATACAGGTCACTTAGATTTCAGACATTAGATTTCAGTTGTATAAGTTTAAAGTTTTAATGCAGGCTTCTGACAGCTGTCATGCAGGCGGCCGAAGGTACTGTGCCCAGATTTTGACAGATTTCACAGGCAGGCAACTCTTGCTGTGGATATTTCTTTAACAAATTCAGCTTTCAAGGACATTGTAATATCACAATGAATTCTTAAACTACGTGGATTGTAGCACCCAGCAAGAATATTGGATGTTTGAGGTTGTTTTGTACTGGCATTCTGCAGTTTCAGCAACCAAGAAAAAGGATTTAAAAGTGAGATTTTGGATTTCTTTCAGCAAAGCACTGCTTTTCCCTCTGTGCTCCCGTTTCCTTTGTTGGGCAGCCCAGTGACATGTTTCAGGAGTGGGATCTCTGTTCCACCACTGACAACATGCATGGTAGATTTGGCAGCCATCTTTTTGTGTTGCAAAGCGCGACTTCCATAGGTTTTGGTGCGCACAAGGATTTTGCAGTCATTTTTTTATTTTTGGCATTGTCTGTTGCATGTGGGAGAACCAGTCGTAGTCCAAAAGTAAGGGAAAATATAGAATTCAAATTAGTAAGAAAACCCAATTGGTTGGCCATAAAGAGGGGTCAGAAAAATCATCAAGGTACATGAATGTGCACGTGGGATGGTGAAACATACTGTGAATCCAGTAGTATAATGAGCAATTGCTCTAAATGATTAGAAAGAAGTAAAGTAGGATAAATACCTGAAAAGAAAAGTAAATAAAATTCTAAGTCAAGCTTATACAGTTAGTAATGCTTAGACAAATTGTAAAAAAGAACGGCCCAACTGAAGGCACTACTGGTATGTTCTTGTTCTCCTTTTTCCTTTTCATTGTACATGATGTCACTGTTGCAACACTTGTGAATGTACAATCTTTTTTGAACCAAAGGTACCAACCTTTGTTTTTGCATGTATTGCTATGTTAATATTTGTTGTTTGTCAAAAGTACAGCCTTGATAACGACCAGATTGGTCGAAACACGTGTCAGCTGTTCATGACCAATAAACCCTGCATACAGGCAGATAACCATTGGTTCCATATTCTGACGTGATTGCATATTTTCTGGAAATGCACATTGGATATATACCTTTTATCTCATTGTTTCTGTATTACGTTTCCTGGTGCTTCCAAGGGGGCGCCAGCAAAAGGTTTCCAACGCAGCTGATCCATACACTTATATCAATTAGTGGCATTCACTAGCGCAATGCTACCTTACTACCCCCAGTTTTTTCTGCTGGTATGTATGAGGTTAAGCTTGTTATTTTGGATTGGTTGGCAATGTTCGAATATAACCATAGTATTCAAGGTCTTACATGGAATCAGTTGCTTCCCTGGCTCTTCTCTAGGATACCCACTGTTACATCTGATGTTGTGATGGAGTTGGGGGAGGTGGATAAAATGGATTATGAGTGTGTGAAGCTAGCTTTAATTGCGAGATTTGGGAAGACCCCTTCCCAGTACCTTAAGAGGTTTAGGAGCCTCAAAAAGCATGAAGGTACCCCTTGGGCTACCTGGGTATGCGACTGTTTGAAAAACGTAGATGGTTGGATTAAGGGTTACAGAGTAAACACTTATGAAGGAAGAGAAATCTTGTAATGTTGGAGTCTATTGTTGATGTCTGCTCTCCTGAGCTCAGACAGCACTTGGCTGATTCTAAGGAGATAGATCCCAAGAAGCTAGCTAAGGCGGCTGACTTGTGGGTTGCCAACAGGGCCACTCACAGGGATTCTGGGGCTACTCAGAAAAAGGATGAGGGGAAACAACCAAAGAAAGGCAACAAAGAGAATTCTAATACCTCCAATCCAAAAGAGGGCCACAAACAACAACATAAGGGTAAACCACAAGGGGAAACCAAATCAGGCTAGTGTACCATCTGGACCCAAACCAGATGCAAGTCGAAACAAGCCCTCATTCATCAAAACATTTGGGAAATGTTATGTTTGCGGGTCAACTGACCATGTGAAAGGGGATCCCAGATGTAAGGGTACACCTTCAGGGGTCCACATTGTCTCCTTAGCCTTCTCCCCAAAGGAAGAAGTCCCTATGGCAAGTGGAAACTTTCACCTAATGGCTGAGGAACCCATGAGAGTCTCAGCTAGTGTTTCTTTAGTGTCCCTGGGCTTGTGGGAACAACAGAATTTAGATGTCTATAATTCCATCCCAGATAATACTAAAGAATATGATAAAGATAGTGTTCTTGTGAATGGTCAGGAAACCCCTGCCATCAGAGACACTGGAGCCACACTGGATCCAGTATAACTGTGGTGGACAAATCATTTTTCAAGGTGGAGGTTGTTGCTCTGGCACCCAAACACCTCAACAGGTTAGCTGGAGGCCCTATGCAAATGCTTCCCCATTTACCAGCTCTCATCCAGTGTAATGATATGACTGTCAAAATACCTGTTAGTGTGCAGAGTGCCTGGGAGAGTCCTGTTGGGTAATAACCTGAAAACTCTTGGAGTTGTGTCAAGCACCCCCAAGCCTCCCAGTAAGAGGAAACAGGAGCTCACTAGGTCTGCATCGGAGAGAACCTTGAGAGGCTCTCCAGAGGAGTTGATAGAGGAAACTATCACTCCCACTCCACAGGAGTTGCTCACTGCCATTTCAAAAAAGACAGAGGCAAAGGGGAACCCAAGACCTCCAGGAAAAAGACAGACAGCACCCCTGTGCTACCAACCAGGACGTTACCGAGATTGTCCAAGATCACACCTGTGATCCCTCCACCTGCTGAGGCAGAGTTTGAGGTGCAACCTTGTGTGGTTGAGCCAGTTACTGAAGAATCAGATCTGGAAGAAGACACTGTCTTACTTGAGGATCTTGACTCTGTTGACCATCCTGAGCGGCAGTCTTTACTGGCAGAAGGTGGACCCAACAGGGCAGACCTCAGTAAAGAACAGAGAGAGTGTCCTACTCTTGAAGGTCTTCGACAACAGGCTGCTAACCAACTTGATGGGCAAGAAGTTGGAAAGCACAGGTTAAGCTGGGAAGTTGGCCTCTTCTACAGTGAACCAACTGAGTCTCCTGGGGACTGCAAAATAAATTGTAGCGCCCCTTGCCAACAGACTCCAGTTCCTACAGTTAGCCCATGAGATACCTTTGGCTGGTCACTTGAGTCT
This sequence comes from Ambystoma mexicanum, assembly GCF_040938575.1. Lineage (NCBI taxonomy): Eukaryota > Metazoa > Chordata > Amphibia > Caudata > Ambystomatidae > Ambystoma > Ambystoma mexicanum. The sequence goes on along the minus strand of NC_090921.1, from coordinate 1,218,339,929 downwards.
CAAGAAGACCAAGGAAAGGCTCTCTCTTTACTTCTACTGGCCTAAAATGGGTTCAGAAGTTGACAAATTATGTAGGAGCTGCCACACTTTCCAAATCACTTGCAAGAGTGGAGCCACGCATATGGCACCCCTGGCGCCTCCCCCAGTGGTGGGAGTTCCTTTTGAGAGGGTGGGCATTGCAATTGTCGGTCCCCTTGACCCTCCCACATCTTCAGGGAACAGGTTTATCCTGGTTGTAGAAGACCATGCTACAAGATACACAGAACCTATACCTATGAGAACTGTTACGGCTCAGGCTGTGGCTAATGCTCTACTTGGTATTTTTACCAGGGTAGGGTTTCATAAGGAAGTGATATCCGACAGGGGATCTAATTTTATGTCCCACTACATGCAAGCCATGTGGAAAAACTGTGGTGTCACTTACAAGTTCTCTACAGTCTATCATCCACAGACAAATGGACTGGTAGAAAGGTTTAATCGTACTATGAAGAGCATGATAGGTGCTTTAGAAGAACTCCTTAAGAGAAAGTGGGACCTTCTACTGCCATGCCCTCTCTTTGCATATAGAGAAGTCCCTCAGGATGGACTTGGTTACAGTCCCTTTGAGCTTCTCTATGGCCATCCAGTCAGAGGTCCATTGGCCCTGATCAAGGTGGGGTTGGAGAGTGCTCCTTCCCCCAAGCCAGTCAGAGTGACTGACTATGTGATAGGTCTCCGTAGGAGAATGTCACACGTGATGGCAGAAGCAAGCAGTAAGTTAAACGCAGGTCAGGCTCTGGTTAAACATTGGAATGACCAGAAGGCCAGCATGGTTGAGTTCGCTCAAGACCAGCTTGTATTAGTTATGGTGCCAACAAGAAAGAGGGCCTTGCAGGACAAATGGATAGGAGCCTTCAAGGTTGTGAACAAACTTGGAGAGGTGAACTATTTGGTGGATTTAGGCAGAACTAAGGAGGCTCCCAGAGTCTTTCACACCAATCGTTTAAAGGCTTATGTCTTGAGACCAGAAGTGGGAGCTGTGCTTCTAGCTTCAGCTCAAGAGGAAGAGGAGAGTGAACCTCTTCCTGACCTCCTCAGAGACCAACCTTTAGATGAACAGATAGAAGGAATTAATCTCTCTTCTCAACTGACCTCTGAACAACAGGAGGAGTGCAAAGCTCTGTTGAATCAGTTTGCCTCCCTGTTCTCACTATCACCAGGCTTGACCCCTTGGGGCCAGCATGATATTCTCACTGGTGACTGTTTTCCTGTGAAAAGCAGGGGTTACAGTTTGTCAGAACATGTGAGATCCCACATCAAAGGAGCTGTCAACTAGATGATTGATCTCAGGGTTATAGAGCCCTCTACAAGTCCATGGTCTAGTTTACTTGTTCTAGTACCAAAGGCAGGATCCAAGGATTTGAGATTCTGTGTGGTATATAGAGCTCTAAATGCAGTCACTAAGACTGATGTCCATCATTTTCCCAGGACAGCTGAACTGGTGGATAGACTTGGTGCAGCCAAGAACCTCACTACATTTGACCTAACCTCAGGCTATTGGCAAATAGCACTGACAGACCATGCCAAGGAGAAAACTGCATTCTCGACCCCAGCAGGCCTCTACCAGTTTAAGGCTATGCCTTTTGGACTAAAGAATGCACCTTCTACATTTCAAAGGATGGTTAATCAGGTTCTGAATGGGATGGAGGACTTCTGCATAGCATACTTGGAGGACATTGCAGTGTTCCGCCCTACATGGAAAGAACATATTGATCACCTGGGATTGTTTTGCAGGCTCCTGAGCAGGCCCATCTGATCATAAAGGGTGGTAAGTGTCAAATTGGTCAGAGTAAAGTGGTCTACCTTGGTCATGAGGTAGGAGGAGGTGAAATAAGACCATTGCCTAGCAAAGTACAAGCTGTACAAAACTGGGCCACCCCTACTGCTCAACCCCAAGTGATAGCTTTCCTAGGTGTCAGTGGGTACTACAGGAACTTCACAGAGAACTATGGGACCATAGCTTCTCCCTTGAATGTAGTCTCCTCTCCAAAATTCCCTAAAAAGGTTAGATGGAATGAGGAGTGCACTCAAGCCTTTCAAACCCTGAAGAAAGCCCTTTGTCAAGCTCCAGTCCTAAGAGCTCCTCATTACCACCAACCCTTCATTGTGCAGAGAGATGCCTCCAATATAGGTATAGGTGCAGTCCTTAGTCAACGGGATGAGAAAGGTAGGGAGCACCCCATTTGCTTCATCAGTAGGAAACTGAAGGAACCAGAGACAAGGTGGGCAACCATAGAGCACGAATGCTTTGCCATTGTGTGGAGTTTGAAGAAGTTTATACCATACTTGTATGGATCTACTTTTGTGATTCAAACTGACCACCAATCCTTGAGATGGTTCATGCAAATGAAAGGGGAAATCCCAAAACTTTTAAAATGGTCCATCTGCCTGCAAGGGTTTGATTTCACCATTGAGCACAGAGCAGGACGTCACCACCAAAATGATGATGGTCTCTATAGGATGTTTTTCAATGACTAGTGGTAGAGATTCATCGAGGAGTGGATTAAATACTCCAGTCCCTTAGTCTGGGGGAAGAGGGGCGAGTGTTAGGGAGAATTCTCATAAATGGTTAATTTCCCTTACCTACTGAGTCCCTCAACTGCTTTGCTGAATTTCTAGGATTTTTTTTTTTTCACCTGGTAAGAGTGTGAGCCTTTTTTTCCCACTCTTACATGTGTTTTGCTATGTGTATGTCTACCTTTTGTGTGATCATGGGCACTGGAGCCTCACCTACTCCATGGCACCATATTCTTCCATGTGTGTTGCACAGCACCTTCATTGCAGTGACACAGGGTTGTCTTTGAGACTTCCCCCTGACTCCATTTTTCTGGGGCTGACTACTGTCCCCCAGAAACAGGTAAAATTGCCATTAACTTTATGTAGTCACATTAAACCACAGACCCAGTATACCCCATCTTACATGGAGTATTGGAAAGGGTTAACTCTTATCCCTTTTTGTCTGTGCCTCTTGGAGCCTTGTTTCTCTCCCTTAACATTAAGACTTGGCTGGTGGCAATGGTATCTACCCTAACTTTTCTACCGCGATTATCTTATATAAACATGGTAATGTTTTAGGCTATTATATTAGCCTCAAACATAAACCCGTTTGACCAAATACATTTTATTTTGGTTCTGGCTGGCTTTAGTCGCCATTTCTTTTTGTTAAAGTCCTTCTTGTGTTTTTCTCTGCTCACCAAACCGGGGATGACTCCTTTGTTCGCTGTCTTTTTGCGGGCTTCTGCACAGACGCTCTCCTTAAGGCGACCCCTGCCATGGGTTCCCTTGGTAACACAAGTCACACTCCTGTTTGATTGGCTAAGGGGACTGGCCTTTCCAGGCCAGTCACCCTGCTGTCTGATTGACTGCCATGCTGTATGAATGGGGGAAAACTGCATAAAAAGCAGGTCTCTGGGACTGGAAGAGCAGAGTCGCCACTGGAACGAAAGAGCCAACGAGGATCTGGAAGAATAGGACCCCTACAAAGACTGAACTGCCCGGTGAAGCCGTGCTGCAGGCCAGAATCTCCAAATCCGACGACAGAGAAGATCCTCCAGAAACTTCTTCCCTTGAGCTGGTGGGACCAACCAGTTCGCCCAAACTACAAGCAGGACCCCTCCTCTGGTCGAATTTGCTGTACAAAGCAACAGTAGGCCAGATAGCCAGGAAGGTCGGACCCTGCTTGGGTTTTAAGGTCCGCTCCTTTTATTCGTTGTTTGGTGCTGCTGCTGGTTTCTTCCCTCGGTAGTGCAGGACCCTCCAGTCTTCCTACTTCTGATTAGTCCGACAGTCGCTTCAGGAACTGTGAGCCTGCAGAAACTACCAGGAACGTCTGCCTCAGCTACAGCCCCCTCTCCGTTTTAAGGTACTGTGCAAACCCGGTTGTGCGTTTCACTCAGCCACAGTGAAAGTGTTTAAAATCTTTCTCCAATCTGAGGGCTTGTCCTTCTCTTCTCTTTGAACTAACTTTTCTACCAGCCAACCTCGTCTGGAATCTGTGCCACGAACTTTACCGAAAACTACCCTGAACTGTGTGATCTTGAGCAAAAGACTTTTGACCCATTGACTTTGGCCCTAAACCTTTTCTAGCTTATCTCCTCACTGTAGTCTCTCTTGTTCAATTGCCCAGAGTACTTACCTGTTGGTTTTGCCTAATTTCTAATACCTTTGTCTTTCCCTCTGTTTTAAATTGCTGGAGTGCCATTTTGCTCCCACTTCATTTTGTGAGATTAACTTGTCTGCAATTTAAGGGAAGTGGTGTGGTGTATTTATGATTGTGATTTTGATCTTGCTTAGAATAGTGAAATGTTATACAACTGTTGAGTAAATAAATATATATTCTTTTACTTAGAAACTTTGAGTCAGTGTCTGCCTGAATCATAGTGATTGCTGTCCTTTGTGTATTATTAGTACTGCTCACTTACCCTTGAGATGATACTGCCTGCTCCGCTAATGCTACCACTATAACTGTGTAGGACAGGCTTGTACCAAAGGTGAAATTGTACTGTCACTTGTAGTCTTAATTGTTTGTAGTGTTCCCAAAGGGTACTGCATATTATTCTGCCTAACACAAACCCATTTACATTTCCCAGTATGAATATGCAGATTAGGACAGCTCACAGAGAACTTTAGCATGCCCAGTCCTGTCAGTCACTGCCAACCCCAGAAGAGGAGTCATCGGTGGGCGTGGAGATAGGAAGAACATAATTTGTTTTTATGGTAGACACCGGTGCATTTCTCCTAATCTGGTGCAGTAATGGACATGCAAGTGTTCTCTGGGACAATAAAATTGTTTCCATTCACAGATGAATTACCCATAAAGGTCAATAAGAGACAGTACGAGCACCACTGTTGTTTTCAACTGCGTCCCCTGTGAATTTGTTGAGGAGGGATGTGCTAAGCAAACTTAAGATGACAATATCATTCACAGAGGAAGGTGTAGTGTGCCCATCCGCAGGAATATGTTGGCTGAGGGGCATGGTAATTGTGCACACATTAGATAGTCAGGGAGAAACCCAGGGAGTACCTGTACATCCAGATTTTCACGCACAGAGTTACAATTTTGCTCAGTACCGTGCCAGGTATGGCCAGTAGACTGTGGAAGATACCATCTGAATTTTAATTTTAACAAGCTATGCCCCAAGACCATGAAGCAGGGACGATCCTTACAGTAGCTATGGAAGGGGTGGTGGTCCTAGTAGACACAATTTTGTTGTTAGGGACCGATGCAGAGGCAGGAGAGTGGTGCACTGTCGTGTGCATTGACCCAACCATTGAGGGGGGTTTCAGATGGGCAACTATTTGAGGACACTGACTATGATAGGGAAGTGATATTGGAAGTATGTGTCCCATGTGAAATAATGATCCAATATCGCAATGTCCCATGTCCCATTATGGAAGCTGGAAGCATGCCATCATTTGCCCAGGATGACTTAGCCCAAATACCAGAGTTTATGGATGACTAATCCCCATGACGTAGGACAGTTGAAGAGTGTGGCAGCAGTGTGGTATCTTCCACAGTCTACTGGCCATACCTGGCATTACTGCCAAACCAGGAGCAATATTATCCAGGGTAAAACAGTACCTGTTGTCCAAGGAGGCAGAGCATGATGGAATATATGAGAGCTCTAAGACATTATCAGTAATGCCCCCCGTTTTGGCAACCCCGACAACACACAGGAGTTTTATTTGTTTTCCCACTCTAATCGACAAATGATGACAGCAGTGTTGGCACAGAAAAGTTCTATGTGTCATAAGCCATAGCCTATTAGAGTGGGATGATGCAAGGTCAGCTGCCATTTGAGCAGGCTATTGAAAAATATGCCCTGATTTTGATGGGGTGCTCAGTAACTTTATATGTGAAACACACATTATTCGCAATTTGCTTTGTGGGTTTCTTATTGCATCACTCTTTACTCATGCCAGGTTTACAGTGAGAAGTTGGGGTGCGCCCAGATGCCATAACAAGAGCAAAGTGCATGGTACTGGTTAAAGAAATGCATTTTCTTTCTGCTAGAGATACATCATGTTTGATGGATGTTCTAACATCTTTGCAAGACTTGCATTTCTATGCATGCAATACATAAATCCAATCCAATAGATTTATATAATTGCTTCAAATGTGATTGCTATTGGCTCCCCTCTTAATGCACAGCATCCCCTAGATAGTTGTGTGGTGATCAATGTGGCAGTGACAGCATTACATCAAAAATGATGGATGGAATGTATTGATCAGAATTATGATAAGAGAGACAATGCCCGATGTACACATACCCCCTAGTCCCCACAGCTTAGCATGTAATTACCAAATTAGAAAGAGAGTGATTTGAAGGACTATGACTTTGCATTCATGAACTGTACAGGTCTAGCACAATTGTAAAATGAAATGTGCCCCGCATGTTTTCTCTGCCTTGTCCACGGCTGGTGGATTCAGGCCACGAGGGGAATGTAGCATGTCAGTGTGTGGGGGGGGGGCGTTGGCAGATCAAGCAATTGCTTTGCCTCACCACCATGCAGTCCCAGATTTCAGCCACCGAGGGAAGTTTCAACATGCAATTCTAATTAAGCTATGATACTAATACAGGACCATGAATAACCACTTGTACATCGCTAATGTTTTTAAAATGGAATGTTATATCTCAATCACATACAAAAACAGAACAGTGTTAATCAGAGTGTAATTGACATTATGTCATTTTAGACCTGATTAGGGCAATCAAAACAGTCGAGAAGATCGAAACGTAATGTCCTTAAAGAATTCTGGTTTTGACATAGCGCTGTGATTTCAGCGATAGTAAATACTGCTTTAAGGTGAGAGTCAACATTTCCTGTAGTGTTCATTGGTTCCTTTTTTAAGCAATAAAACAGACTTTCAAGACGCACAGTGTTCCCAAGTGCATTTGTTTTACAGCGTTCAGTCCATGTAGGGCTTGGATATCCAATGTGAACTCCCTGATAGGAAGGTAAAGAGAAAATAACAATATCATTGCAACACACAGGAGCCTCACTTCAGAGACATGGCTGATTAGTAAATTTTTGGCAGCCTAAGGGGGTTATGAGGGTGCTTGGCTGCACTCTTGATCCCTGGGTGTTCTGAGAGATCTGTGCATGGATCTCGAATTTGACTTGAGAGTGCAGCTGTGTTCAAGGGTCAGAGCCATTACACAAAGGACTTGTCATGGGACAGCAGTCACATTTAATCTGACACCATGTGGCTTGTGGCTGGTAAGGGTGGCCAACATACCAATGTAGATGTAAGAGGGTGATCGGTTAAGGATGTGAGTGGAACGGATAGCTCCTTAGAGTAGGAAGCAAAGGAGTGGAGTATTCCCACTTCTGATATAAGTACTTGGGCAAGTCAAGGTATCTCTGTCTTTTTTTGACTTACTAACTCCCCTGTGGTGTAAGCCGGAAAACTATGAAACTACACAGTGGATTGAACATTTTCTGAAGGAGTAGGCCAATTGTGTGTTAGTTATAACAGGTAGCTCCATTGTGAATCAATTGCTGAATATATAATATAGGGAAGTGGGACATACCAGCAAGGATTAAGCGAGGAACATACAACAGAACCTAGATGTCCAGCACTTACTGGCATTCAAGGGAAAAGCTCCTGTTTTGAGGGCGTGTGCTGTGCTCATACCAGAGGGCGTCCGTGATGCTCAGAAGGAAGCTCACCGGAATGGGATGCTCTTGAGGCACCTTTCCCTGTGACTTGTCTGCCCTGCTTTATTTTAGGCCCAGCTGAAGCCAGAAAGCAGGCGGTGGTTTAGCAAACCACCTTGCCCTGCGCTGTCCCAAGCCACAATTCCAAGAAAAGCAATATAGATGCAGCTGCAGAGCAGCCATTTCAGGTGCTTGACCGTTTAAGTCCTATAACGTGAAACGTGCAGCCAGCACGTGGGTGGATCGATGGCTGAAGCTTGATGACTAGCTGACAGCCAGTATCTTTCTGTCAGACAAGTTTATGGTGCTTCGATATGCCCGCACTGCCAAGCGCCACTTGAGCTCTAACCCAGCCCTCCCACTTCACACAGGTATGCATGGTGTGGGACATGGTGTGCCCTGGCAGCTACAAGATTGCTCAAACTTCCAATAAATGTGTGGATCCGTTAAGAATTAATGATTCTCATCAGTGCTCCTGAGGCTAAAAGAAAGTGTCAATAAAACGATAATTAAAGAAACAAATAGTGATGTCATCAGCTACATCATGAGACTATGTCTTACTGTGGCAATAAGCCCTGAGAAAGCGGGCCAATACCGTCCCAGGTAATGCCCCCGGGGCCGTAGTTATAGGCCTGAGCGTGTCCGGGGTACTAATAGCATTTTTTTCTGTTCCGAAACGCTGCCGAACAACCTTTATGGGTAATTTGTCTCTGAACAGAAAGAAAAAAAAGGTGTAGTCCGTTTTCCCCTTCCATGGCAGCCATCGGGAGCGGACGCACTGGGAACACAAATGTTCCCAGTGCGTATGCTACCGTGAAAAGAAGAAAAAAGAAGGTAAGTGGGGTTGGGAGGGTGGAGAGGGGATAGTTTGCAGGGGTGGGGGGTGGAGGAAAATAAAAACGTGCCTGAGTTCCCGGCGGGGGACGAATGCAGCCTCCAGCAATGGGGAGGCTCAGAGCAGGGATTGCCCCGTTTCGAGCCTCCTCATTGGCTAAGGGGCCATCACGCCCCCCGCCGGGAACAAAAGGCACGCACGTACGTACGTGCAAGGGATACCCGGCCTGGTAATTCCCCAGAGAGGGCCAATCAGAATGCTTGTTGCATTCTGGTTGACCCTCGCCGGGTATTAATATGTGCAATGCCTTCGCTAAAATGTATTAGTGGGAACATCCAAGAGATTTCTTTGAGGCCACATCACAGAATTTAAAACCCATTGATGTTATTCACTTAAAACATGTGTCAGTTGGTGTGTGTCCCTTTTGTGGAGGTTCATGGGTTGCTTTGGTGTCATAGCCCACCAGGAGTGAGGTGGGCTCTGAACACTCACTTGAACGTACACAAGGATCATATGTTCCATACTTGAAAATATAGCCTTCATCACAAACGCATCCACTAGGACAGATGAGCGTGCATATTTTAGGTGGGTTCTTGTATTTTTGGCAGTTGAGGGGGCAGGCAGATGCGCAGGTGCTAAAGTGGCTGTGCGCCTCACATGCTTTACAGATGCTCTCATTCACACAGACGCTGGCTGCAGCATTTTCCAAGACGTAACCTTCATTGCAGAAACATCCACGCTTGCAATGCAGTGTGCATGGGCGCCGGGTTGGCTTTGTGACATCGGTACAATTTTCCAGACAAGCAGTTCCACATGTCTCATAGTGAGCATTGCCTTGGCAAGGTGATTTGCAGGCCCTCAGATGCACACAGAGATCAGAGCTTTCATTTTCCAAGACATACCAATCATCACAGACAAAATCAGCCACACACTCCTTTGTGCATACCTGCAGATGGTTGGCATAATTATTGCAGGTAAGGGGACAGGCAGTGCCACACTGCGTATGATGAGCATTCTCCTTGCATATTTTTCTACAGTCAGTCTTTGGAATGCAGCGATTGCAAGTTTTATTTTCAAGCACATACTCTTCATTACAGAAGCATCCATGCACACAATCCCTTGTGCATGCTTGAGGGTTATCATAGTTCTCACAGGTGAGGGGGCAGGCAGTGCCACATGTCTTATATTGTGCATTGTCCAGGCAGGGCTTTTTGCATTCACTTGGAGAAATGCAGTTTTGTGAAGTTGCATTTTCCAAAATATACCCATCTTTACATGCACATCCTACCACACATTGCAATGGACATACGCCAGGTGGGTTACTGTAATTGTCACAGGTAATGGGACAGGCAGTGCCACAGCTTGTGGATTGGGCATTGGCTTGACAGGATTTTTGACAGTCATCTTTATCCGGACACGCCTTCATGCAGGAGCTCGTAGATACACATATCGTTGTCTGAGCATTTTCAAGAATGTACCCATCATTTCAGAAGCATCCGCTCTTACATGGCATTTCGCAAATATGGTGTGTGTTGTTTACATCAGCACAAGTCCTTGGACACACACTGCCACACTGCATGTAATGCATATTGTCTGCACATTTACCTGAAGGCAAAATATCAGAAAAAGCATGGTTAAATACATCTCACATGGATTTGGCAGGAATTTAAATAAGAATACATGCCAGATATCAATACACATTGCCAACACAGGTAGCAGGAAGGGATTAATTTACCAACATTAACAGCAATTGATTCTAATTCAACCAATTTATGTCTCATGTTGGTAGTATGTACTAAAACTCAATAAAAAATATGTACAATACTGCATATGTCTGAATTATTCAATGTAATCATGCATCAATCCATCTATTAACCAAATCAGTTGACAGTAGAAATGATTGGTTTACAAATGTATTTAATCAAATCTGTTTGCTAATTTTGCCAAAGAACCAAGCCAACAAGTATTTCCACTCATGTGGTCTTTTCCAAGGATTATTTTGGCAAGCACAAAAAAGAGTTATAGTTTCACAGTGGTCCAATGATCATTCTCAAAAATTAAAATATCCTTTAAGTTCTCACTTATTATAGAATTGTAGTTTATTTTGGTAGTGATCAATCTAAAAAATGTATGTCTTAATTTGAGAATTTACATTTTGTCACACTTATCAGATACTGTGGGCCTGATCACGACTTTGGCGGTAATGCTGGTGGTATTACCGCCGGTGTTATTAGCCCTACCGACGAACACCCCGGCGCTAATAGCGCCGGATCACGAGTTCGGCGGTAATGTAATTCCTCATTTAGCCCATCTGGGAATGCCCCATTCCCCATTGGGCTCAATGGGGAAAATTCATGCTCTTACCACCGGTGGACTTCCCGCTGGCGGTAAAAGCGCAAATTTTCGGCGGATTTCCCCCCAACCAAGAGCTGGGGCGAAATCCGCCGAAGTGCTGATTTGGCGGACCCTTAAATCCAGCAGTAATAGCGCAACCGCCGGATTTAAGAGTTACTGCCAAAGTCGTGATGAGGCCCATGTGTGTTCTTTGTCACAAAGATTCCATCCATGGGTTATCTTGGTAATAGAACCTTAATTAGATCAAAGCTACTAGTACCCAGTTATCCATACTGTCCATTCAGAAGTAGGTTGCCTATCTTATCTTTTGCTGTTTTTTTATATCCTGACCGTGTTCTTATTCTTGTTAATTCTTCCACTTCATCTATGTCTGAGCCTTCCTCCTCTCTTCACTCATTCTCTCTAAATTTTTGTTGTTCTATGTTGTGTAGGTTCCTGAAAATATTCATTCTTTGTGCCTACTCCCCATGTTTTCATTTGTTGTAAAAAGTCCTTCATTTCCTGTTACTTTATTGCCAGCTTCACGCCTCCTAGTTCTATGTGTTTGTCCCCCCAAATCCCCCCTTTATCTCTCGTGATCACTAGCAACATCTGAACTGGGATGAGGCTTGTGTACTGTCCCCTGAACTTATCTTGGTAGTTTAATCACATTTTCAGCTGAAAACCTACCTTCTCTGTAGTCCCCATCTGTAGTCCCATCATCATTAAAGAAGGTTCTGGATTCCCTTCATTTGTCTTCATCCTGTTGAGTTTTTAATATGTCATGCATGGTCTCATAATTCGTCGGTTTGGTGATTTTTGGGGCATCCATTTGTTTAATTTCTTTATTAAGTAGGTCTATTTGACCCTCACTTCTAGCAACCTTCACGGTCCGCATTTTCTACTAAAAGCTCAATTATTACCTTAGATCAATGGTTTAGATTCTCTTCTCATTTATCCGCCACACCAGAAGTTTCTTTATTGTTAAAAATCGAGAATTCTAAGGCCTCTTGGTATTTCATCATGTTCCAGATAATTCCCTATTGTGTCCCTTTCACAATACTTGTTTTTTTCCATATTTTATAGCTTTTCAAGTTTTACAAATCTTCTGACCGAGAGTTTCTTGCGTAGCTATTGCATTTCTAAAAGCATTGCATGTAGAGCCTCTTGGTACAAAGTGCTTGTTAATGTCCTTATCCCTATTTAGTTCATATTTGGCCATTGTCGCTAGTGTTTTACTCTCACCTGCAAGAATTAGGTTTATGAAAATATGTGCAAAGAGTTCTTAGAGCAAAAAACATATTAATTGTGCTAAGAGTATCTCCATAATCTAATATTAACTGCAGCGTATACACAAGTAAGGAGTGGTTATCCACAAATTCAAGATATTGATAAAAAGTTAACTTGCTCACAAGCACACAGTCCCTGAGTTAGATCCTGATCTTTTTTGTTTTAAACATATGTGTTATTTATTTATATAGCTTAATTCATCAATTTAATCAATTTAACCCTGAGAACTTCGCTGTCCGAGAGCAGCACGGCAGCATACTCTGGGGCCAATAGCACAATTCCGACAGTTGCGGAAACCACAGCAATGAATAGGGCAGTGTGGAGAAGCACCTCTCTCTCACACTCTGTGGCACATCCCTCTTCCCAACCACTCCAACTCAACAAAGTGGCAAGAGAAGGAAGAAGCAGACACTTCCATGTGACTGATGGCACTCCACAAGAGTGTAGGGAGGGTAAGGTGTTTTAGATGAGTTTGTGGGTAGGATAAGCTGTTGGGGTTAATGGTTTGGGGAGGATAGGGGTGTCAAAGTGTTAAGTAAATCACTTAAGAATACATTAAATGATTCAAGTGGTCATTTTCTTTCAGCGATGCATGTACATTTAGTGAAAGATAACAGTACACTGACAGGTCCATATGCGTGCAATCAAAAATAGTTGTCCATTAAGTCCTGGCAAACTATGCTTTCTTCTTTCACTTCTATCCAGAGGTGCCCTGTTATCATCTGCACCCTCGTCATCACAGCCATGGAATGAGTTGCCTCATCTGGAGGCACTGGAATGTTGTGCCATATACACATTAGGCAGCATTGTACATATGACAATTTTTCTTAATGTTACTGGGCTGTATATGAGTGCCCCACCAGTCTGTTCTAGGCATGTGCACTCAATGCATGTTCTGGTCCTCCTGAAGTGTATCAGGGTCACTGACAACAGGTAGAAAGGGCATTGTTGAACATGACTATTGGTTATCAAAGTGCTCCCTACTATTATTTTTATTCCAGAGACCTTTCTGTGTTAATGTGTTTGTGCATGGCATTCCTTATATCGCTTGGGTGGGGGTTCTGCGGTGTGAGTGTTGGGGGCTGAGGACTGTGTCTTTGAATAGACCCAAGCAGGAGATGCAGTGTATCCTGCATCATCGTTCATGGGTTTGTGCCTGTTTTGGAATCACCCATAACGGTCATACTATGGCCTTTGGCCTGGGCCTTTTGTGGGTATATCCCCGTGTATTGGATGGGAACAGCTTGTAGGACTTGACAGAGAATTTAATTGATGAAAGGAATTGTGTGCTTGCTTTCATGCATACCACGATAGCCAACTATATTGTTTGCTCAGTTCACACCGTGCCCGCAAGAAGGTGGGCAATAGGCCAAGTCCTTTAAATGCATCTTGGACTAGGCATTATGGTACTTGTAGTTTGGTCACATTTGTACCCGACTCCATGTGAGCTTCTGTTCCAATCCATTATCAGTTTGAATACTTACCTAAAAACCAGTTACGCTGCTCCCAGTGTGTTTTCATGTAAGCTGGGATGGCGCTGTTCCTCAAGACCGAGGCATCATGGATGTAACCTGGAAATTGGGCACAACAGTGGCTGATGGTGATGAATGCCACATGTGTACAATTCAGTGCTGCTATGAAATTGGGTAACTCGGCGATGGCACAGCACTGTGTCTTTGTAGCATGCACATGGGCTTGGGTGGTGGAATGGGAGATGTGTTATGGGCATGTCTCATAAGCACATCACATCCAACACTTGCTCCAGCACTTTAAAGAATGTTGGTCAGGATATTCCACTCAGCATCCCAAAAGTGTTTTATAATGCACCTGTGGCACAGAAGGGGTGGGCAGACAACAGATGTAGGAGAGGTGGGATGGCAGTTCTGATGGCACTATGAATATCTGCCCCCATCAGGTGCAGCAGATCTGCCATGGTGTGCCGGGTCAGGCGATACAGATGTTAGTCAATGTGTGGCCAGGGGGAAGAACGTACAAGTGGTATGGGTGGCCTCCACATCACAAGTCTCCTCTCCCTTTGTGGTGCCTGTACTTTTCCCTGCTGTGGCCTTGCATGCCACTGGAGCTCAATGAAGAGTAGCAGGATGTGCATGCCATAGTTCATGTCTGCTTGTGGCTTGGAAGAGTGTGAGAAAGGTATGGCCTAAAATACCCTTTTGGTAGAAATTATTGCCATCTGTGCACTCATTTTTATCACTTGGATGCTTAAATGCACTGTTTTTTGGTGGAATTACCGACAGAGCCACTTGAAATACTCTTTAGATGTGTTCTGTGGTCTCAGTGTCAAGACGGCCTGTACATGCTTTACAATGGGTGTAGTTGGTCTTAAGTTGGTTGGGTTAGTTAGAGTACTATGAGACCGTTCAGTTGTATCAATATAGACCAGAAATGTGCTGGTCCTGCAGCAGTGATCAGCTATAATCAGGTGAAGAACACGCAGGCCATGATCAAGTCAAAATCTTAAAGCAATCGAGTCAGTTCGACGAGATTCAGTGATGCAATGTGTTTCTTCAATTTTGATTTGCTTCAAATTAGCTGAAATGCAAGCTGGTGATCACAGAATCAGTGACTTGATGGCTAATGTTGAAAAGTGTTGAGTGTCTAAAGTAGCACCAGGGGCACCCTATACAGTTTATCCAGACATAAAGCTAGTCCTCATCCAACCCTCCCCAGCAAGGGAGGTCTCTAACAAGCACATTCAGGGTTTTTTCCTCCAGTGAACAGGATCCTGCTTTCAGTGTTCAGGCAGCAGGTAGGCCTTGTCAACACAGTGGATCACCCCAAATTATCCTCTGTAGTGAATGGTGGTGGAAGGGTGTGTCATCCAAAATGAATCCTTTATCTTCCCATCGATTCTAGAGGACTCCTGGCAGATTATGCCATGATTGGGTCCAAGATAAATTCATTCTTCTTTTAAAGTGTATAGATGACTCAATTAAAAGGGTGGCTGTACCCACTTATTTAATCAATCTGGCACAGTGGATTTGTACATGTCTAGCATTCCAAAAGGGCCCAATTCTGGCTGTGTGATCAGTGTTTTTCCCTCTTGATGTCAGTTCCAGAGTGCTTTGCCTGCAGAAAGTGGGATGGGGCACAGGAAATTCCGAAGCAGTGAGAGATTCCCAGATTGTGTGACCATTTTCTGGACTGGTACTCCTTTGCTAGCTACTCTGACCCCCCGCCCCTTCCTCCTGTCTGTCCTGAATCAAAGTGATAAAGGAGAGGGGTGGACCAACTAGACCAAAGATGACCAATTACTATTTCTTAACTCATAGTAACATCATATTTATTGTACAAATACAAAAAAACAATTGTACAAAATTTAATTTAGGAGATACCTCGTCTCAAAGACTCTTCGTGGTATAGGTACCATTACTGGTGTTGCACATGTCGCAATTTCCGGTTTCCAGCATATGGGCAAAATAGGTGTGGGACTTCCCCCTCTGGTCGAGTCATCGACCACTCCTTCACCAGTTTCCACATCTCGCCATTCTTTCTTGAAAAAGTGCTTCTTCAGAGTCCAAATTTTCATTACTCCTTTCAGAGATCCGGCTGATTTTGCATGTTCATCAACACTCCAGGTCATGAGACTACATTGTCCATTCGGGCTGCAGTAAATCCATCGTCCCAAATACTTCTTGTGGTTACTTGGATGAAGGAACTTCCTTCCCTCTGGTGATACTGGCCTTTATGTGGTCTCTGATGTCTTCATTTGTCAACTACGTGGGTCCAAATCCTGACTCAACATCTATCACTATCTTCATTGCTACTGCTTTCTTTGCTGTCTTCTTACACTCTGTAATTATTATCCTGATTACACAGAATCCAAACATCACCATCACGAGTATAGCTCCCAAGAGCTTGAAGATATTCACCATCCATTGTGGAATCCGGGAGAAGATGGATGCGAACCAGCTATCATCCGCTATGTCTTCTGTCTCATCTTCCATCTTATTGTGTAACTTTGTTAGCAGCGTTATGGCCTCTGTCAATGTCCTGTTTTCGTCATCATGAGAGATATGAACATGCAACATGATGGCCCAATTTTGGCGCAAACACCTCCATCCATTGCTGTGACCATATCAAGGACATATTTGTTCTGGAGGGTCATCAGCCTTATTGCCCTCATTTCCTCCTTGATCGCATTAAATACCTTAATAGTAGTGTTGATCGTCTGCAAGAGTTCCCATCTGGTAATCTGAAGCCATTTGGGATTGGCCATAGTCTGGATCCCAGGCATAAAGATAGTCGTAAAGATTGAAGCAGTCTTGCTGAACAGCCTATGTTCATATGGAATATTGAATGCTTCTATTGATTTAGTAGAGAAATAGTTCTCCCTCTTGGTTCGATTGAGGAATTCAAGTGATCTCCTCCTCCTCAAATGGGCATCTGATTTCAGAAATTCGCCAATATTCAGGTCACTCTTTGGAATCACAAATGCTGGAGCATGGACAAGCACTGAGGAACACATTCCTCCGCAATCCTTGGGCAGCTTTGTGTAGGCTCTGGGCCCGAAAGCCCAATATCGACCCATCAAGGCTGCTGTTCCTGCTCCCATACCGGAAACATCAACTATAGTCTTGCATTCTATGTTATCTTCCATGTGTCTTTTCCCTTTTCGCTGAAAGCACAATGTCGCATTCATTAGTGGGATTACAAACATTGGTCCTGATTCATCTTCTACTCATGTCAGCAGCTTGCCATTTTCGGCGCATGACTTTAAACATTCATCATTCACCTTTTGTACTTCTCGTACGTATTCTTTCTTTAAGAGATGAACTACACAGGACATCAATCCTTCTTCCTATTCTTTTTTGGTCCTTACTTGTCCACAGACTACAATCTGCATTCTCTCTGAGTATCCAGGCTTCCAAGCCAGCTCTACTTTATCCACACAGTCCATTCTCTTAATTTCTGTCATGACTACTTCATCTTGTCCTGCCCTAGGGTATGTGAGCATCTTGCTCTTCCATGCAGGCTCCTTTTCCATCTGTGTAGTCTTAATATATTCAGCTTGGAATGGGAACGACCATTTCGATCTCCATCGCAGGGTGGCCCAATGTCCTTGGAACTGTCCTCAGGTCATGCATACAGCAAAGTGGACAAGACATCGGGTATCATACTCTGGTACTTCTCTGAGAATGAAACTTTGGGCAGCACTCATGGCATAAGGTAAGAGAGAGCAGACATAGCAACCCTCCTTAGATGTTCTTTCACCCACCTTTTTCATTTGCTGATACCACATGTTATTGCCCAAATGTGCTGTACTGTCTAAATATGTGTTAATCCCATTATCGTCTTTCTCTGCATTTCTCTTGTGTCTTTCCAACATAATGGATGCAGCCCATGGAAACAACTCTAAAGCAGCTTTGCTCTGGGTAGAAAGCACTTGAGACCTAGGCTCATCTAGAATGGGCAAATCTGCACGAGTTCCTAGAATAGGGAGAATCAAAAGAGTTTTCACTGTTCCTGGACCAATAAAGTAAAGAGTGTGGACCAGGAGAAACAGGAAAACAAAAATAAACACTGCACATGCATATATTATACACCAGAATATTAATCCACACTATTTGTGCCACTCTGGTATTTCTTGAGTTTGCTCATTCTCTGAAATCGTGCCATTTTCAAGATTCCTCTTCATGCCTTTGTACTACTTTAAGGAAGGAAAAAAAGTTTTAATCAGGCAATTCTGGTAAATCAGGTAGCTGCAGGATCTGTTCTATTACTGCTGTACGCAACTACCTTATCCCAGGGCCATTTTTGGGATCATGCAGAAAAGTATTTGTGCCGACACTACGCCCAACAAGAGCAGGATAAGCTCAAAGAATATACATGAAAACAGCAAGAAGGATTCTATGGGCATCGTTGTTTGTCAAAACCATAGATTCAACCAAACAATTTCATTGTACGAAAAGAATCAGCGTATTGTTCAAGCTTCCAATTTCTTATCAAATGTTGCCACTCAAACATATCCACAATATGTGAACAACTTCCTAAAGTTCATTTTCAAAGAACTCTGTGGCTCAGGAAATGGATATGCATGCCTGCTATAATATCTATAAGGAGTGTTCAGGAGAGCCACAGTTTTAATCCATCCTTTGGTTTATCGTCCTTCTTCCTCGGCATTGATCGAGTCTGCACAGGCTGAAACTCTTCTCCTTATCTTGCTTCTGAATCAATCGTTAGGGGTGTGTCGACCTCTCCATCGTAGATTTTAACATCACTGAGGTTGATCCATGCTCTTCTGCCTTGAACTTTTACTGCAGAGGGAGTAATATTTTCCACTATGAATGGTCTGACAATTCTAGGTTCACACCACTTTCTGGTTCAGTTCCAGATCAGCACTGTATCACCAATAAACAACTTGGGTGCTGATAATAATTTAGAAAATCTGGCTGCCAAAGGGTCTTCATTTGTGTTCTGAGACCGACCCCCCAGCCGCTTGAGTGGATCTAAAATGACAGAGATACTATTGGTCATACATGTTAAGTACTTATTTAATTCATTTCCTAACAGTTTCGCATAACTCTGGGCATCACTTCTGCTCCTCTATGGAGGAGTCAAAGGCATTCTCAATCTCCTCCCTGTGACTAATTCGAAGGGTGTGAGGTGATGGTCCGAACCAGGCTGATTCCTTAGGGCATATAACGCTAAGGGCAGGCAATATAGCTATCGCTTCTTTAGTGTCCATTTTAACTTGGCCACTCCCTCCTTTAGGAGGCCATTGAGTCTCTCACATATCCTGTTTGCTTGCGGGTGATAAGCAGAAGAAAACGTATGTTTAATATTCAATAACCATCCTATTTGTTCAAATACTTAATTAACAAAATGTGGCCGATTATTGGATCTCAGTACTTCACACACTCCCCATCTTGGAAAGACTTCACCACTATCAGATACCTATATCCACTACATGCGTGCAGCATATCAACATCATCAATAGGTAAATGATGAAAAGGACCATTCGGTTGAGGAATCACTCCTCTAATAGTTTGCAGTGTATGCCCAGCTGTAAACTTTTGACATACGATGCAATTTACTACATAAAATGCAACGTGTTCCAACAGGTTTGGTACAAACCAGTGTTCTGCAAAAGCTGCAACAAGACTTTCCCTAGTTACATGTGCTGCAGAGTGCAGCTGTTCAAGCGCTACCCTCAATAATGCTACTGGCATCACTGGCTTTCCGGTACTGTCCTGTCACCACAATGCTTCTGTGGGGGATAAAGAACACCCTCTTCATTTCCATAACTCTTGCACTTCCTGTGCTGCACTGCCTTGAATCTCTATTAACTGAGCTCTTGATAAATGGTTAAACCCCTCTTTTACCATCATAACCTTAATCACCCTTTCCTTAATTTCTGGAACATCACAATTTGAATCATATGCAATCCTTTTGGCTTTTGCGTCTGCGGCTTCATTCCCGCAAAAAATAAAATCAGTTTTCTTAGTATGTGCTGCACATTTAACTATCGCTATTGCTACTGGGAGTTGTAGTGCCTTAATAAACCTGTCCAATAGTGATGCGTGTTGCACTGGAGTGCCGTCTACTCGGAGGTAGCTCCTCCTTTTCCAGCGTGCTTACCCTGCATGCACAGTTGATGTCACATAGGCGGAGTAACTGTATATCGTCACTTCCTGTCATTCATGTTTTTCAAGTGCTGCGACAAGTGCTACCAATTCTGCCGCTTGTGCTGAAAAGTGAGACGGTGGTCTTGCACTTGCCACAACCTCACATTCAGTGTTTGCTCTATGACTCACTACAGCTGCGCTTGAATTCCTTTTCCCATTTGTCTGATCAATTTTCAGAGAACCATCAATAAAGAGAATCTCTCCTCCTGACAGTGTGTTTTCTTGGTATGGTATGTTGTCATAAAACTCTTCGTAGGTTCGCGCAATCATGCAGATGCTCATTCTCTGCCACTGGCTCAGCTACAAATGTGCAGGGTTCATTATTTTACATCTGACAATTTTAATTGCTGGATTAGATAAATAGATATAAGAACTTCGTACACGGAAGCCCTCTGAGATGTCAATGTGCCCTTAGGTTTCTCCAAAATGGCAAAGCATGCTCTACAAAAATTGTCTTGGAACAACCCATTACAATGCTTGCAGACTTCTCAATTGAGAACAAAGCTCTTGCCAATGACTGTTCACACAGAAAAGGCCCTTTCATTACTGGGTCAAATATCCCACTCTAACATGCCTGGGGTGTGTACCTTAATGTAGTTCTCTGTGCTAGTCCGGCTGTCATAATTGTCCAATCAGTATGTGAAAATAAAAAGAATTTGTCCGCATAATTGGGAATTCCTAAAGCTGGAGCCGTACAAATTGCTTTCTTCAACTCTTCAAATCCTTCCTCTCCTTCCTCAGACCATTCTATTTTCTCCTTATTTACCTGTGCTTTCTTTAAAGCATTAAACAAGGATCTTGTGTATGAGCGATAGTCAAACAACCACGCGCTCACATAATTACACAATCCTAAGAATTGGTGCATCTGCTTTACCGTATGCAGGTTTGCAGTTTTCATTATTGCTTCAGTTCTTTCAGGTGTCACCTTCTTTCCCTCATGTGAGATTAACTGGCCTATATGCAACACTTCTTCTAGCCAAAACTGTAACTTCTCTTTATCTACCTTGTATCCTTTGTCTGCAAGAATAGTCATTAATTGAATCAAATCTTGTCTACACTAATCTTCTGTTATGCTACAAATCAGAATATCATCTACATACTGTATCACTGTACTTTTCAAATCCATATTGTCAAGGTCCACCTGCAGGACTCTTTTAAAGATCGACAGAGACTCACGGTACCCTGGAGGCAAACAAGTGTGTTTCAGCCGAATTTGGCGAAGCGTAAAGGAAGTTAAGTCTTGTGAGTCTTTGTGCAACGGAATCGAGAAAAAGGCATTTTTCAAGTCAATCACTGTGAAATATCGCGCTTCTACTAGAATACTACATAGTATCGTCACCGGATTTGGAACTAAAGTAAACTCATCCTCTATAATCTGTATCATGTTTTGTATGAATCTCCATGACCCTTCCCAGGGTACACCGCGGTATTACATGATGACTCTGATGGTACCAGAATACCTTGCTTCATCAATACTGAGATAGTCTCAAAAATGCCCTCATCTGCCTTTCGAAACATTGGGTATTGCCTTACTCGAGGTAAAATTGCTCCTGGTTTCAGCTTTATCTTAACCTCTCCCACTGCCTTCAATAGGCCAACATCATAAGGGCCTGTAGTCCTTAAAACACTTGTCACATTTTCCAAGTCCTATTCTAGGTGTCAATAACTGTCCCGTGTTTGCATTGTGCTGTATCTGCATGAGGGCGTGCTGTGACTGCACTTGCGGTGGATACAATGGTGCTTACTGTTATCGCTGCAGTTTCTGTATCTGGTGCGCTTATGGCGTTTGTGCCTGATACACTGTCTGCTCCTTGGCAAATCCTTCCCTAGCCTGTGTGCTATATGCTGGAGGATAAGCTGTCCCCCACCTTCGGTATTGACCATTTTGTATATACCCTTGGCTCCCACATGTACGTGCAATGTGTCCTGTCATTCCACACGTCCAACATATAGGAGGTTTTCGTCTAATTAGCCCTCATTGGTTAAATCCTCCTTGAACATTCTGATTCTTATTCTGCCCATTCTGAAACCCATTTTGAATGTTTTGAAATCCACCCCGTCCTCTGTAGCCCATGCCGCTACCTCGTGGTATAAACCCACTTCCTCCTTGATTCATCGGGCGCTGATTATTCGCCTGCGATGTATCCGCTGCTTGCTGTACTTCTTGCCCTTCTTCACTTGACAATACCACTCCTTCTATGGCGTCCTTTGACAGTTTTGTCTGGACTAACTTGGCTTCCTCAATTTTCCTAGCATCATCTTTTTTTAAATTCTTCCTCTGTAACATCCGACAGTGATGCACAATAGTCAACTGTATCTCAGGCCACGGTTTTGCTTCCATCCCTACTAACTTCTTAAGTTGCCTTTGTACTGGCTCAGGCAATCCCTGACACAAAATGTGGTAAAATACTGCCACTGTTTTATTCCACAGCTGGTGCATTTCAAGAGACCAGAGCTCTTGAATGTCTTCTATGTAAGCAAGCAGATCTTCACCTTCTTTCCTGTCATAATCGCACCCATATCTGACACATCAGGATATTGTACTGTAAGGGCCCTCCAAACATTTGCCCTACAGTTATTAAATGGTGCTCCACCATGCACTGTGTTTTGTGCTGTGACACTCAAATAACCTGCTCTCATCCAAATGTCATCTGCTCTTTCCCCAAGAATAGCGGCTAGGAGACCCTTAATATCCCCTATTGCTAACATATTTTCTCCAGTCATTTTTTCTAACTCATAAATCCATTTTCCTGCACCTGCCATTAAACTGTGAAGTTTGCACCTTATATTATCCTTGTCCATCTGTGGCCATGGAATATACTGTGGTCTCACCCCTCCCTTCTCCAATAGAGGAAACTGTGTAAACCATATTCCACAATCCATTACCATTGTCTGCCTATCCATAGTAGGAACAATAGTTCCCGATTGCCTTCTTCCTGGCAGGTACCTTAACCGGTTTACATATGGCGATGATTCCCCCACCTCTCACTATAAGATCGTCCTTTAGGGTGCTTTGGACATGCTATATGATCTAGCGTCCTATCCTAAGGTTGTTCTAAATCACACCATCTTACTCCCTGTTCTGTCTGTAAGGCTCCCTCGGGGGCACACACACTCCTTCCCTCCCCACTAAAGGATTCTCTCTCTTCATCTGGCATGTCTAGTTCCCAACTGGCATGACTCTCCTCCCTTTCACCCTTGTCTTAGGTTAGCCTGCTTAAAGACAGGACTCTATGCCCAGAACCGAATGAGCTCCCCTCTCCACCTCATCGTTGGGAGATTATAAGTTGATCTCCCTTTCCTCAGCTACCTGATTCACCTCTTTCTCTTAAATATGATATGCTTTATCAATCCTATCTCTGATGCTCCCTATATCAAATTCCTCATTTAATGTAACCTTAGAAGGCCCTGACTTTGCTCCCTGTAACCGGAGGAAATCTTCTATGTTGCTCCATGGTATCACTGGGCTTGGCTTCATTAATTCATTGTGAATGTGATCAATCTCGCATTCTCGCTGTCTCCTCTTTTGTTCTAATTCTTCATCCACTTCTTTCTGGTTTTTTGCTTCCCATCTAACTCTTTCTTCTTCCTTTCTCATTTCTTCTCTCCTTTCCTTCTCTCTTCTTTCTTTCTCTTCCTTTCATCTCTGTATTCTCTTTTCTCTTATTTTCTGAACTTCCTCTTCTTCTCTCTTCCTATCCTGTCTATCCCGTTCTTCCATTTCTCCCTGACTTATCATAATTTCTTTGTGCCTCTGCCCTTTCTTCTATCTTTTGTTGCTCATCCTGATACAGCTGTTCTCACCACTGCAGGCTCTTGCTTTTCTGCTCATCTTCTTTTAATCTCTTTTCTCGTTCCCTGGATTTTCTATCCTGCTCGTCTCGATCTTCCCTTTGCCTAACTTCCTCCATGCTTTTCCCATCTAGCTTAAGCAATATCTGTCTTCCCATCTATTCATTCTGTACAAGCGTTACCTCGTCAGCTTTATCATTTTCTCCTTTCCATATCTTATTTCTCGTTCTATATCCGTTGATGCGTTTGATCGCTCACCTTTCTCTTCTTTGTTTTGTAAGGCCTTAAAGGGCTCCTCTTTTCTCTTAGTCTCCTCAGGACTATCATCACTGCTATAAGCAGGCATTTTGTATATCGCATTACTATACCCCATCACTGATTTCAATTCCTTTAATGGATACAATCCAGAGTTTTCTGTACTAATGTTTTTTTATCTTAGGCGAGGCAAGGGGATCAGAAGGCTTGGCACCTTCCTCTTTACACTGATTAAGCATTCAATCCTCAGGTGGCGGATCCTCTCTCTCTTCCTGGTACATCTTGCAAAGCTGTAAAATAGCTTACCTCTTTTCTAATTTCATTTCCGTGTACGCAGCGTGCAAGTATGTGGGCATGTGTTGCAATACCGTCTTTGCCAAAGATCTCCCTTGTGGCCATGGCATGAACATCTTATCTGCTGTACCTTTCACCCATCCGGCACTTTACTGTTTGAGCTTGGTCTTGTTTTTTGGCAAGGTTTTACACCTGTGTATCAAAGGAATAACATCTTCCATTGTGCCAAGTCTCAATTTACTGTCAATACTAACCGGTGCTTTACAAAAAATAAGTTTATGAAAACAACAAATATGAGCGCGCTCCAACAAATCGCTGCTCAAACCCTTTGTTTTCCAATAGTCTCAATCTATCTTTAAGTCGGTACTGACAACTTCTCTTAGCTAGATACTATGTCTTCCCAACCTTCTCTTAATTTTCTTTACTCTTTTGTCACTCTTTGACACCTCAACATAAGACAAATACAAACAGACAGACTAGTTGACTCTTCACATTAATCCTCAGGGCTTTTTCCTTATCGTTGTCCCTAAATATACTGTGATACGGGTTTAAGACGTTATCTTACATGGATCAATCCTCTGCGTAGCCTAGATTACTTCAAATGAAGTGTATAACGACTTCTTCTGACATTCCCTTGAACCAGGACTCCTTGGGTGTATCTCCTTATCTCTTATCTATATACACACAACACCACTCATTACTTTTCTTACACTATTTCTTAACTACCACAATCCCATCCCCTTAATTTGCTATTCCCCTTAGTCTACCCACCATTCGCTCTCTCAGCTCGAGACCTTCGGTATCGACTCCCCTCTCCAATCGACCCCTTTTGCCTTCCATCCATAAGGCGCCTGTGGAAACCAGGAGGGATTTCCTCAAAGAGGGACCCATCCCACCTGTATCGGTCTTCTTGCAAGAATTCTATATCGGCTGCTCTCCAAAGGAAACCTCACGATCTTCCGGCTAGATGGCGAAGGGCACTTGATCGTCCGAAGCACTAGAGTCAATAGGTCGATGGGTCTTTGCGTGAACCATCCGCCATGCTACCACGTGAACCTTAGAGGCCCTTTACTCAAGGTAACATGTCCTACTATGGATGGGATGGAGAATAACTTCTCAAATGAAATAATAAGACCGACTCAGGAAGTCGGCAAAAATGGCAGTGAATACAAAATATTGCAGCCAAAATGCAGTGGTTTCGCCGCCACAATCATGTAAAGGATGCGGGGGACAACCCCGCAACCCTCGGACCGATTATACAATTTAAGGGGAGCAGGGGACAACCCCACAACCCCTGCTCCCCCTAAATGGTATAATGAGGTACACCTTTACCATGTCAAACCACAGCATTTATTTTCCCGCCATTTATTTTACCAGCAACATTTTTGCCGTGATTTTATTACCTGATACCCTCAGGAAGTTGGCAAATAACTCTGTTTTAATATCAATTGTCTAAAACAGGGAGTACAATGGACATCAACGGACGTCACACAGCATGATCTCAAAGCATCTTGTAAAAAATGACATTTATATACTAAAGGTTCATCATACATGACGTCATACTAAGTGGCAAACTAAGAAAACCTATGGGAGATTGTGGTTGGCTCAAAGGGGACAGCAAAGTATACTTTCTATATTGGATAGGATCGTGATTGGATCTCTATAGTCAGGTGGGCACTCATGCCCTCCCTTAGTGCAAGTCATAGTGCAAGCCATTTTCGACAGTAATTAGAAACACAACACTTCATTGGCTCTTAAACTATAAGGCACTTAGTTATACGGCCTTCTACAATTGGTGGCATGCTTTTACCCTTCTGGAACATTCAATGCTCAAGCAGCACATAAACTGGTACCCCAGGTGCTGGTGGGTGAACTTGACCGTATCTCTTCACCCAATAGCCTGACATCTCTCATCACTTATGTCGTCTGCCATTCACATTGTCTTTGAACTCGGCCGTGTAGTAGCTTCCCGCCTCTGGGAATATAAGGGAGTGTGAGCACTTACTATCTTCAATCTGGTGCACCATGCTCTTCATCTATTTTCATCCTCAGCTCACTTGATCATAGACCATGAATTTGCTTGTATTCTAGCATTTAATACTCTTTAATAAAGAAACGTGCACTCATGGTGTTCTCTTTTTGCAACTTAACAAGGGATACCTCAGCTTCTCACGTGTATTGTTCTTCACAAGCTGATAACCAGTTCTTGGCTGCTTCCAGTCTTTGACAGCAATCCAGACAGCCTCTTTGGTCTTGCTTCGAATTCAAGCCTATTCTTTGCTGCAACACACAGCTTCCAATCCGTCTTCCTTCATGGAGACTTGCTTACTAAAATAGTTTCATCGTATGTCCAGAATTCTATATATATATATATGTTGCCGGCACCGCCTGCACTCTGTATACTACATATGGCCAGCCTTATGAATACTTAATCTACTTGTGTTACAGCATCTGTACAATTGTAAAACGGTTGGAGTTTTCTGCAGTGCTCTTCGCAAGTGCAATCTTCATTCCGAACATAAAAGCCTTCTTGATTCTTTACTTCGCCATCAGATTCTATCTCACCTATGCATTCTCTTCTCTGATCATCCTTCCCAATGCGTCACTCTCATCTTTTCGTGACGTCACCAGCTTCTCCTTTTCACATCTTCACACTTCTTCAGGCGCTTCTCTCGGGGAGACCATCAGTCTTTCGGGGATACTTCACATAGGGCTTTCCTAGTGGATACCTCGTCTCAAAGCCTCTTTGTGGTATAGGTACCATTACTGGCGTTGCACATGTCGCAATTTCCGGTTTCCAGCATATAGACAAAATAAGGGTGGGACTTCCTGTAGAGGTATTCGGCTGCTCCTCTACATTACGACAACAGGGCCTGAAGTATATGCTAATATATCCAGCTGAACTGAAGGTGTTATATAAAGTAAAAACACTCTTTGACACCACATGGATAGTAATAAGATGTCTGAATTACATGAAAGGAATACGGAATAAAGCTGGGTGTGATTGCTGTTAAGTTGGAAACTTTTTTAAAGCCAGTGGTGGCGAGGATTGATGAGAATTGTACCTCACAGTGGAAGTTGCTGGCATGGCAACTGATTCTAAGGTTGGACCTGTGGGGGCTCTTGGAATGCTTTGACTGTCTTAGTGAATATTGTGTACAGCCATGCTCTTGGTGCCCTCCCTGACCGCTGTTGTTTTGTCTTTGCCAGGGTACCCTGCATTTGTGTATTTATGCACCTGAAGTTGTCCATGTTCTGGCTAGACAGGCCTGGCAGGGTTGCTTGAATGGCATTGCACTGTTGAGCATTTTGTTTGGGTAGGTGGACATTTGATTATCACACTAGACAATAAGGCAGCAGTGCAATTATATTTATCCTGGAGGGTCACTATGTTTGGTTCGGCAGACAGTATGCAGTTGGGTAGAGGTTTGAGATGGGTATGGTGTTGGGGATGTACGATCAGACAAAAAATGTGATGTACAATTAATGTGGCGACTTGGAATGTTGGTGGACTAAGCTTCATAAAGAGAAGCAGACGGGGCTCTTACTTGCCTAGATAATTTGTGATCATAGCATTATTAAAAGAGACACACAACTGATGATGGACAGGACTCTTATCGCTAGATGGGGTAAACTGGGATACAGTGCTAAATATTCTACATATGCTTGGGAGGATCCTAATATGGATGGTGAGCTTGGAACCTTTTTTGATGTTAGATGTACAAACAGATGCAGAAGGGAGAATGGTGTTGGTACATGGGTATGTGGGGTATTTATACATGGGTGTATCCCTTTTTTTTGTTATCGGGGTATTGCCTTCCAAAGGGAGGATTATGTGTAAGAAGAAGGCTACGGAGGGAATTACCCCTCCCTGAATACAACTATTTAAGGCATGTGCACCAACTGATATCTGAATACTTACACAATTTTTGTAGACAGGCAATTTGAACCACCTCCACACCTTTTCAGTATCAAACAAAGTTTATTCAAATTTCACAAAAATTATATTTAAAAAAGAAATTGCAGTCAAACAACTGCTAATGTGTACAGTTATTATAACATTGTAAATGTTATCATACATTTCTCACAAAGACATTTATTTTAAGGTTTGTTTAAAAAAATGGGGGTTAGTACGTGATCCTACGGTCCTCTCGCACACTTAGTTATCTTTCTACAGGATTGCGAGTCGGAATACAAACTGTACAAATCATACTAATTTGTTATTTGCTCAATTGTGATGATGTTGTTTTTCGATTATGTTATTTATTAAGGAGATTCTAGGTTCCAATCTCCGTCATTTAGGCTTGATATTATAGCCTTTGGAATTGTCGACATATTTTTTGGCTAGTTAGAAATATATGAGGCACTATCCCTGGTGCCTTTTTCTATTGTTGTAGCCGTCTTCAGGACAGAGCAATTTCTTTCAAATTTTGTGTTTATATCACAGGAACCCCTTATTTTGAAATGATGTTTCGCACCCTCTACAATGCAAAAACATATGTAAAAATCAATTAAAACCAAGAATTAAAATACTGAATGGTGCAAAGTCATGTTCTTTGGGTGGTGTAGTTAGGCACCAGTTATATATGGTAGTTAGGCGCTAATCTTTATATTCATATACAGGTTGTATTTGGGCGCCTTGACCTCATTTGCAGATTCTTGCCTTTGCATCTTATTATTGCCTGAGACAAATTAATTAATGTCTGTTACTCTTTGAGAGCTTCAATGAATACAATGAATGCTATTTGTTTATCATCAATAGTACTGACCTGCCACTTGTGTGATTGTGTGATGCCTTTCCTATAATGGCCATGGATTCATCCTGGTCATTGGATGTTGTTGTCCTTCTCATTAACAACAGCGATGTTCAATCTATCCGGGCAATGAAAGTAGACCATATATTAACAGTCCGTATATGTACGTTTTGTAAATGGCTGTACTTGAATTACAGCATTTCGTACCCACATTTCTAACAATCACACGAATGGCAGGTCAGTGCCTCATATATTTCTAAATAGTTAAAACATATGTCAACAATTCCAAAGGCTATAATATCAAGCCTAAGTGACGGAGATTAGAACCTAGAATCTCGTTAATAAATAACGTGATTGAAAAAGAACATCATCACAATTGAGAAAATAACAAATTAGTATGATTTGTACAGTTTGTGCTCCGACTCGCAATCCTGTAGAAAGATAACTAAGTGTGCGAGAGGACCATAGGATCACGTACTAACTCCACTTCTTTGAAAATAACTATATGATAAATGCCTTCGTGAGAAATATGTAATTACTTTTACAATGTTATTATAACTGTACACATTAGCAGTTGTTTAACTGCAAAAATCTTTTTTTTTAATATAATATTTGCGAAATTTGATTTGTGTAAGTATTCAGGTATCCATTGGTGCACATTCCTTAACAATTTGTATTTAGGAGGGGGGTAATTGCCTCCATAGCCTTATTCTTACACATGGGTATGTGGAACACAGAGAAATGTGTATCATCAATACTTACGCCCTCCAAACATGATGCTTCCGGCTTCTTCCAATCTCTCTACAGACTGGCACCAATGCAAAGTGCACTGTGGATAAGGTGGGTGTGGGGTGTGAGTTTTGTTTATTTGCACTTTGGTCCAAGGATGAACAGATCAGATAATAAACATATGGACCAATCCGCATCGGCTAAAATGCTTAGCACTGGACTAGAAGACCTGAACATTTTAGATGTCTGGAGGGTGTACAATGTTGGTGGGAAAGGGTATTCTTACTACTCAGCTCCCCATAAGGTGTACACGTGTATTGATTACTTTTTTATGGGTGTGGAGCATATGCAGGAATTCCTCAATGTAACATATGTGGGTAGATCTATATCGGACTGCTCGCCATTGATTGCCACAAAGGGTTTCGGAGGAGGGGTCCCACCCATACCTACTTTGAGAATGAGAGTAGAGTCCCTGACAGATATAGTCAGGTATCACCTGGAGGACAAGTTTGTGGATTTGTTTTTAATAAATGAGGGAAGTGTATATATTTGGAATATGCTGTGGAAGTCATTTAAAGTGGTTGCACAGGGGGTGGCGATTTCTAAAGCTGGAGGTATTAGGACATATCCCATGTTGAGATTTCATTTAGAGAGCTAGAGAATTTACCAGCTTTGGACGACAGATGAAAACTTTGAACTCGGGGGGTCCTTTAAGATGAGGTAACAGTATCTGAGATGGATGGGGATGCAGATCTTGCTCATACATCAATAATCAGACTGTCTCAGAAGTTGGCAAACATCAACTGATTTAATAATAATTCTTTAAAACAGGGAGCACAAGGGACATCTACGGATGCCGCACAGCTCGCTCAACAAGTTCTCAAAGCATTACATGAAAAAACACAGTTCTATGGCAAATACTCATCATCACTGATGTCATACTCTGTGGCAAAGTAAGAAAACCTACTAGGGGATGTGATAGGCTTAAAGGGAACATCTAAGTAGACTTTCTAAATGGGCCGGGATCGTGATTGGGTCTGTAAGGTCAGGTGGATGACTAAGCCCACGCCAAGTGCAAGTCATCTTCTATCTCAGATTAATACACAACGTTCTATTGGCTTCTTGAACTATAGGGCTCCTTACTACGCGGCGCTCTATAATTGGTTGGCACACTTGTACCCTTCTGGAATATTCCACTTGCTAGCAGCAGGGAAGCTGGTACCCCAGGTGCTGGGGGGTTGGCCTGGTTATACTTCCCCAGCTGATTAGCCCAACATACATCATCAATCCTGCGGTCTGCCATTCAATTCATTGTCTTTGAACTCGGCCTTGCGAGGATCTCTGTGCCTGAGAAAAAAAGGGAGTGAGAGCATGGCCCTATCTTCTGGTCTCGGTTTAGGTCGACCCAAAGTCTATTTTCATCTGACCATGTGACTGGAGACCACGTTTTGAGCTCCTTTGTTGTATTTAATACCATTAAGAGAAGAAAACCTGACACTTCTAGTATTTTTCCGTTACACCTCAAACAGGAGCACGACTTGCTTCTCACGTTCATTGTATCTTGTCGAGTAGATAACCAGGCTCTTGGCGGCCCCGACTCTTGACACTGGGCCAGGCAAGCCTTCTCAAATCTTCCTTCGCCGTCAGCTGTATTATTCAACTGTGCCACATTTTCAGCCCTTCTATTCACGGGGTCCAAGTTTGCTAAAATGCATCGTGGAACATTGAGATTTTATACACACTTATATACATATTGGCGAATCGCCTGCACTCTATTCACTACGTACCGCCAGACTTATGATTACGTTGTCTACTTGCGTTACTGCATCTGTACAAATTATACATGCAATCTTCATTTTGCTCACAAAATGTTGTTTCATTCTTTACTTCACCATCAGATTCTACAGTCTGTTCACATTTTTCACCAGCATCTCTTCTCGGTACCTCATTTCTGTTTCATGTGACGTCACCAATGTTCTTTTTCATTCATCTTCACACTTCTTCTGGAACTTCCTTCAGAAGACTGTCATTTCTTTGTGGATACATATCGGGTTTTCACAATGAAAACCTTGTTTCAAGGATTCTTCGCGGTATAGGTACCATTATTGGCTTTGCGCATGTTGCAATTTCTGCTTGCCAACACTTAGGCAGTATGGGGGCCGGACTTCCGGAAGAGAAACTTGGCTCCTCCTCTACAACAGCATTACCCTTAGACATGGTTGTACTGGAGCATGGGAGAGGCTTGGGAAACTTGATTTAGAGGCATACGCAAAGAGGATTCACGAAAATGTGGATAAGATGGTAAAGCTACTGGCATGGCTCTGTCACCGGGAGAAGCCCATCTATATGATAAGCTAATGGCAATCTCAGTCTGAGATTAATGTCATTGTTCATAGCTATTATGAATAACCATACGGAGACGCTGCAAAGCCCGATGCTGGTGAGATTGCTTACACTTTGTCACAAATTTCGCTGCCCAGACTCTCTCAGGAACAGGTTGCAATATTGGGAGCCCCTTTGATGGAAGTGGAGTTAAAAGCAGCGATTGCTTCTTTAAAAACTGGGATAATGAAAGGGGAGGACTGCATGTCAGCTGAATTATATAAAGCATATAGTGGAACGCTTGTATTAAAGCTGTTACAGATGTTGGGATATGCCTATGAGGTAGGAACCGTAATCTTGAGCATGCAGGAATCGGTGATAGTTCCAGTGATCAACCCTGAGAAGCAGCAAAAACGATGTAAATTGAATAGTCCGCTATCTATGCTGAATAAAGATACTAAGATCCATATTTCCTTATTAGCTGAGAGATCGCGACAGGTGGACTGCTCCATAATACATCGGGACCAAACTGGGGTTGTGCCAGGTAGAAAAACTACCCTGAATTTGAGGAGGCTACATTATTGTTGTAAGGTGACTTCCAGGCTTCTTGGGATTTCTTATATGTTTATTACAAGTACTTAAGTCACAGTTACATGAAGTTATATACATAAGTGGACAGGACATAACACTGGCTCCCATCACCCAGGCTGGGGAGCTCTAACTGGCTGGGTGCGGAATCCTTGGGTAAACATTCCGACATTCACAAGGCAACACTCCAACATGACATCACCAGCTTTCACATGCAGAGACAAGCACATCACAACACATCTCCTTCCTTTACTGATAAACATTACAAACACACTCAGGCACGATATAACACATCTCCTTCCTTTACTGATTCACAATGCACCCACACAGATACATCAAATAGACACAACATATCTCCCTTCTTCTCAAACGTCAACACACACGGACAAGCACACCACAGCATATTCCCCTCCTTTCCACATCCATCACCAGCAAGGGGAATATCAATTCTTAGGGACACTCTCCCTACTTCTATAGGCCACTAACCCTACACACCCACCTACACCTTCAAGCATCTGGGGTGATATCTCCAATCACACTGGTGGATATGCTACCTCCAAATACTCTAGCAGATTCGCTACACGCTACCTCAAAATACTCTTGCGGAGGCGCTACCTCCAATCACACTGGCGGAGGCGCTACCTCCAATTACTCAGGCAGAGGCGCTACCTCCAAATACACTGGCAGGGCGCCACCAAATGACACAAGCAGAAGCGCTACCTACACATACTCTGGCGGGGCCCTACCCCCAATTACTCAGGTGGAGGTGCTACCTCCAACTACACTGGGGCCCTGGCGGGGCGCTACCAAATGACACAAGCAGAAGCGCTACCTACACATACTCTGGTGGAGGCGCTACCTCCAATTACTCAGGCAGAGGCGTTACCTCCAAATACTCTGGCAGGGCACTACCAAATGACACAAGCAGAAGCGCTACCTACACATACTCTGGCGGGGCCCTACCCTCAAATACTCTGGCGGAGGCGCTACTTCCAATTACACTGGCGGAGGCACTACCTCCAAATAAAATACACTGGCAGAGGCGCTACCTCTAATCACACTGGCGGAGGCACTACCTCCAAATACACTGGCAGAGGCGCTACCTCTAATCACACTGGTGGAGGCGCTACCTCCAAATACTCAGGCGGAGGCGCCACCTCCAATGATACTGGCGGAGGCACTCCCTCCAAATACTCTGGCGGAGACGCTACCTCCAATCACACTGGCAGAGGTGCTACCTCCAACTACTCTGGTGGAGGCGCTACCTCCTATTACACTGGCAGAGGCGCTACCTCCAAATACACTGTCGGAGGCACCACCTCCAATTACACTGGTGGAGGCACTACCTTCAAATACTCTGGCGGAGGCACTACCTCCAATCACACTGGCGGAGGCGCTACCTCCAACTACTCTGGCGAAGGCGCTACCTCCTATTACTCTGGCAGAGGCGCTATCTCCAATTACTCTGGCGGAGGCGTTACCTCCAAAAATACTTTCATGTTCCTCATGTGGGAGGCGCTACCTCCACTGTACTCGCGGAAGTGCTAACTCCACTATAGTCACGGAGGCGCTACCTCCTCACTTAATTGTAGCACATCCACAGGCTACACACACTATGGGTGCTGCCCCATTTCACATCTTCTCTGACTCACTCTCGCTCTCACCTCACTTCACCCATTACACTATTTCATAACTTTCCAAACCTCGCATCTCTCAAAAACCTGCCTTTTAATGGAGAATGGTACTCCGCATTAATCTCCTAATCTACACACATAAAGCCACACTGGAACAATGAGGGAACATGAATGCATCTTATTATGGAGTGATGAAAACTCACATAAATCCTCACTGTTATGCTTGGAAATGCTACCTCCCAACTCACATACATTCTCACTGCTATGCTTGAAAGGGAAGTAGAGTATGCTTGGAGGCGCTACCTCCCAGCAACACCTGTGGTATTGCGCAACTCCTGTGGTATTCCTAACCACACACACCTCTAACATACCCAAATGGTCACGCAGGCTCTCCACCTTTACCCTGCACAACTGGATGTACTACCGTCCAGACAGCTGTGGCACACTCACCACATTTCTCTAGTGTAATGGCGGCGCTACTACCCATACAGCTGTGGTTTCACTTAACCACACTCATACTTACATATACACTGGAGTCGCTACCTCCAAACCCGTGTGGCACTTTCACCCACATACAATACATATTCTGGGTGCTACCCAACACTCAACCTCTTTGACTCTTAGCAAAACACATGTTTTACCCATGTGCACCCATTTCATACATGAGTCACATAAAACAACATTTTGCATTACCATTTTGCAAAAATTAAAATCCTAATAATTCATGTTGCACAATACATATACTTCTTTTCTCACCATTAAAGCAATAGCAAACTATATAATTACATTTCCTAAAATCCATGGCCAGTTTATGTACCACCCTGCATCTTTGTGGCACTCACCCACAATCACTCTGATACACTATGTTCTTGCACCTCTGTGGCACTCACCCACCCATACACTTGTGTCTACACTGCCTAACAACTCAACTTCATAGTGACAATTGCGTACACAGCCCTTATGGCGTAACCAAGAAATATGCGCATTTATTCCTACATGTCTATGTTGGCTGCAGCCTACCCTGCAATCCCTCGATGGTTACTCTAACCTCTCTCACACCCTGCTACTGACTTGCACACATCTAGGCATATTGTGCATGTTCAGAATGTCCAAATGAGTCCTTTTGAACCTGAAATTCCTCAAATGTGTTAAATCTAATAAATTTAACTTTAAACCTCACTTCCTGCACGCATATATCCACACAAAAACTTCTCATGCACCTCCCATGCTTGTCAATCCTTAACCTGTTACAAAACGCTGTTGGTACCACAAACTTAATGCATACGCATATTGTGCATGTTCAGAATGTCCAAATGAGTCCTTTTGAACCTAAAATTCCTCAAATGTGTTAAATCCAATACATTTTAGATCTGAACCTCAATTCCTGCACGCATATATCTACACACAAACTTCTTGTGCACCTCCCATGCTTGTCAATCCTTAATCTGTTACAAAACTAGGTTGGTAACACAAACTTAATGCAAAAACAGTTAAAGGATACACGTTGCTGCTCCTGAATGTCCAACGTCATCTTCTCAAAGACCAGATTCGTGACCATCATAATCACTTAAACATAAAATGATACACTGCAGCCATTACTTCAAATGCGGTCCTTGTGCCTCCTCTGCAGTCGCAGCACCTTGATGCACCATAACCCAAATTTGCTGCATTCCTTCACCAGGAACGACACTCATGACAACAATAATGACATCCTTGGCAAATCCTATAGTGGAATTCGGATTTCCTACTGCGCTCTTATTCCTGTCTGATTTTCCGACTCACCGACGTGCTCAGCAGTGCTCTACATCTCTCAGCCGGATAATACCAATAAAATCGTAGGCACACTGTGAAGATGATTCGTAAGGGGGTCTCTCCTCTCACCCCACAACGCATTTAGGCTTATTCACTCATCTTATGGCCCAATGCCTTCAGCTCTCCTCTTCCTGTGCAAGGCAATGCAAGTTGCAGGGTTCTTTCCTCATAACATTGTTTATTTTATTCTTCATCCTGCCTCGGTTAATGGCTTCGTCTACCGGCTGGAATCTGGCATGGTAAGTGCATTCTAATATGAACATAATGCTTGAATCTGGCGTTCTATGGCATCGCTGACTCCCTTAAACCAGCTGTCATGTCACCAGTCACACTTCTGCCTCGGGGCAATGCTGATCTTCATAAGCCAAACATCGCTCATACCACGTTCCTCGACCCAGCATATGTCATCCTTCAACTTCAATATTTTAAAACGGTTCACTGCTTCCAAAACACGATCCGCTTTTGATCCTTAAAAAACAAAGTGGCACGCAGGCAGTTTTCCCTGCATCCCTTTCCCTGAGCATACGCTACCAGGCTAGCGCTGCCTGGGTCTAACCTTTAGTTCACATTGCGCTTGGGACATGCAGAGCCAGTACTCGCTGCTCACTCCAGACTGTCACTTCAAAATCTTCCCTAACATGCTAGTGGCTCATTGGGGAACCCCTCAGCTCACTGTCCGCAGTCTCACATCCTTCTCCAAGTCCCACTTATGAACTCAAAGCAGACTTACACTCCTACATGGGAGGACGCTTACTGGGCTTCATACTTTCCCCAAAGCTTACTTTTGGTTTCATATGAGGGTAAACAGCATCACATCCCTGCGCTGCTTGACTGGGGAATGATACTTTGACTGGTGAATGGAAACGTCACTGCAGAGCTTTCTTCTTCACCCCTCAGTACTTCACACTTGCAATGCAACCTCTGACAGGCGACAGCTTCACCCAGCACGCCATACACCAGGAACACCTTCCTACCACAAAGAGTTGCTGCTGGTCATGGCATCAGCTGTCTTCTCTTGCCCGCAGCTCCTTAGCTCCTCCCTCTCTCATGGGAGTCATCTTCACTACAAGCTTTGTTTAATCTACAGGTTTCTCAAACTAATGGGGTGGGATTCCTTCTTCAGTTTAAGGGACCAGGTGTCATTTTAAGCTTCCTTTTATCTTCACTTAACAGACAACACTTCTGGTTTTACTTTAACAGGCTTCACTTCTTCACACAGATTTCTCAATCTTAAAGGCCTAGCTCCCTTCTTGAGCTTCCCTTCAAGGCCCTGCTCCTCTCTTCAGCCCCAGGACCCAGCTCTCCCTCCATTTTATGGGCAGCTTATCCTTCCTATATAGGGCTTCCTTCCTCCCTTTTGGTGCCCTGGGTGATGGGTCTTACTTGTGTTTTGGGGCAGTGTTGTCCTTCTTTTCCATCTCCTTCCTGCACCCCCAGCAGCAGGCTTCTTCCACTTTCTTCAGTTTCTTACTCGCATGTTCTTCTTTTTAAGACCACCTTGTCGCCAATGTTGTAAGGTGACTTCCAGGCTTCTTGGGATTTCTTATATGTTTATTACAAGTACTTAAGTCACAGTTACATGAAGTTATATACATAAGTGGACAGGACATAACACTGGCTCCCATCACCCAGGCTGGGGAGCTCTAACTGGCTGGGTGCGGAATCCTTGGGTAAACATTCCGACATTCACAAGGCAACACTCCAACATGACATCACCAGCTTTCACATGCAGAGACAAGCACATCACAACAATTATGTAATAGACAGAACCCAGATGCATGATGCGGAGTAGGCGGTGGCCTTGCTACACATGTTTAGAGTATTTGATTCAGTTAACTGGAACCGGATGTATGCAGTACTAAGTAGATATGGAGTGGGTGAGAGCTCTCTGCAGTGAGTGCATCTGATATATACCGTAGCCAGGGTTAAAAGTGGCAGACTTATAAGAGATTTATGGGTGTTGAAGAGAGGGAGCAGGCAAGGGAGCTTCCTATCTCTGATCCTGTTTATTCTGGTGTTGGAACCTCTAGCGGACAAGACATTTGATTTCAATGTATGCAGGCAATATGTTATTATATAATACAAGTTCTGAATGAAATTTGCCATAATTAATGGAGGTGTTTGATAATGTTGCTATGCTATCAGGTATAACGATTAATTGTGTAATTTGGCTCCAAGGAGTTGTGAGGAATTATCAAAGATAGGAATACAATTGGCTGTTGATTCCTTTAAGTATTTAGGGATCAATACATGTTGGTATATTAGGGATGGGATGGGAAGGGCGAAGGATGGAAGAGGATAGCAGGATCCATGGGCTTCTGGAGGAAATTGCTTCTTTCCTTAATCGGACATACAGCGCTGGTAAAGATGGTGATATTACCTCAGCTTTTATACCACTTCATGAACGTTGCATTTTGTATCGCTAGAATCCTTTTTTAAATCACTGAACTCCTTAGTGATGGAGTTTCTACGGGGCTCTAGCAGAAATAAAATAGCATGGGAGGCACTATGCCTGAGATATAAAATGTGCAGAACTCAACTACCGCAGTTTGCAATGTATTATTTGGCGGAAAAGGTTCAGTATTTCTCTTGTTGGCTGTCTGATGAGGTCACATTGGACAGCGATTTAATGCAAGCTGCTATAATATCTGTTAAAGGAGGTTCTGTGGGCTGAAGAGGAGTGCATGCTGTGCCAATATTCCCTTCTGATCCTGGGCAGGACGCTATGGTGCTGCACAATGAGATTGCTAGGGACACGAAACCCATACTCCCCAAAATGTCCTTTGATGATTACATTTTGTAGGGATACTGGGGATCTCAGACACATGAGGGGTTGCAAAACTTTGGGACTGGTTGGATTGGGAGATCTACACCGGGATGGAGTTCTGATGTAGTACCAGGCAGTGGTTGAGCAATACGGTTTGCATTGAGATCAATTCCTGACATTTATGAGACAAAAGAAGTCAGGAGATTATGTCCCAGGTTGCCTGAGGAACCACAGGCAGATGAAATGTTCTCACTGGTATACAAGCTGAAAGATTGTAAGAGACTGGTGTTGAGGATATATGGAAGACTGCTATCTGGTCTGAATGGGGGCAGCGTTTAAAATAAAAATTGTCTGGTAGAAGGACTTGGGTCTAGAGATAGATGAAGCGGGTTGAGATCAGACTTTGATATATGTCAGGAAGGTCTCTAGGAATGCTTGACACAGAATTATTCAATTGAATGTCCTCCACAATACCTATACAACTCTCTGTCGGGTGTCAAGTTTCTCCCTGTCGATATCTCCCTGCTGCCCTAGGTGTGGTAACGACATTGCCGCGTTCGTGCATATGTTTTGGCTGTGCCCAGTGATACACGGCTTTTGGGGATTTATCCATCAGAAAATTGGGAAGGCGGATATGGCTGCCTATGAGTAGACTCCTGAGGGTTGTTTATTGGGCATTTACTTCCACCTGAGCAATATAAGACATGTGACGAAATTGTAGTACCATTCGGTCCAATATTTGCTGTGTGGTGGGAGAATATGAATAGGTGGGCCATGGCAGAGACTAAGTTGTGAGAACATAAGGCAATGGATTGCTCCCCTGTAGGTTTTGTTTCACCATTCTGATAACAGGCCACAGTGCATGTTCGTTATGGCAATAGTTTACTATCAGACAAGTGTTATCTATGATAGGAATGGTATCTTGTTAAAGCCACTTCGAATGTGAAGATCCATGGTGCATGCAGAACAAATGACGGTTTTATAGAGAATACCTTGGGAATGTATTATGGGACTCAATTCCATCTGTTTGTTTAGATGCTGACAAGCTTCCATTTTGTTTTTGGTTCTACTTCTCTGTATTGATAAATACAGGAATGAGTTCATTTCACATACTGTATGGCTATATTTGACTTATGACAATAAAGAGATTTAAATAAATTGAACTGGATAACGCAGCCCTTTAAGATGAGTAGCAATACCCTGGAGATGGATGGGGATGCAGATTTGTATTCATACAACAATAATCGATACGACTTGGTTGGCAAAAAGATAACTGATTTAATATCAATTATCTAAAACAGTGAGTACAACGAACATCAACGATCACGCTCGCTCCTCTTACTCAACGAGTATTATAAAAAATGTAGTTTATATACTAAAAACTTGTCATCATTGACGTTAACCTGTGTGTTACTAACGACATCCTACGTGGCAAACTACAAAAACCTACGAGTAACAGTGATAGGCTCTTAGTGAACATCTAAGTATATGTTCCATACTAGTCTAAGAGAGTGAAACTTGTGTGATTGGTTTCTTACCATCAGGTGGGGCAACTAAGCCCTCCCCTCAAAATGGCCACTATGAACGTCACTAAATGTACAACGTCCCATTGGCAACACAAACAATAGGACCCTTAATGACGCGGTCCCCTACAATTGGTTGGCACTCTAACGTCAAGCAGTACGCAGGCTGGCTTTCCAGGTGCTGATGAGCTCGCCTTAACCATAGCTTCCCACCAATTAGCATATCTATCCTTCATCACCTCAGTGGTCTGCTGTCAATCAGGGCTTTGAACTTGTCCTTGGAAGTGTTCTTTGCTCTGGAGAATTGTAGGGAGTGAAGGCACGCCCTGCCCTCATGTGTAGGTGTGATTATCTTGTTCATTCAACTTCATCCTTCCACGTGCCTGAAGACCATGGAATCAAACTTTCAGTGTCTTTAAAATACTATTCTTTAATAGACCTCTGACGCCTTCCTTATTTTGTTCATGCCTTCTGAACAGGAGTTTGGTTCTTTCACACGTTTTGTATCCAATGTCAGCTTACTCCAGTCTGATAAGACCTTTGCTTCTTTAGTTCATTCAACCTTGCCTTTCCGAGATTCACTTTGTTAATATAGTTTTCATTTACTGTGACATACTAGAAGTGAGGCCTTCTTTTTAAAGTCCAGCACTGCTATAATACGTAGTGGAAACATTCATCCTTTACTTGTCCATATACATATATATACATTGGCGCTTTCCGCAATCTATTCACTAAAAGCTAGCCTCAAGAATACGTTGTCTGCTTGTGTTTCTTTACATTTGTACACGTATAAAATGAACTGATATCTTCATCAGTTCTGTAGCATAAGCTTCTTCACCTTGGTCCCAAGATGTCACTTATCTTCGATACTTTCTTGATGCTTTATAAAATATATTCATTCTCTCATCTCTGCATTCTCTATGTATGTCAGTTCGACTCTGTGTGAGGTCACCATCCATCTTTGTCATTCATTTGCTCTGCTTCCTCCGGAATCTTATTTAAATGGCTGTCATATTTCCTTGTATGCATGTATGGTTTTCTCAATGGGAACCTTGCTTCCAGGATTCTCCTGGGTATTGGTATTCCCAATGGCACTGCACGGTTTTAATACTCCGGATCTCAACATGTAGGCAATATGGGCAAGGTGTTTGAGTTGGGGGTACTTGGCTCCTCCTCTACAAAATATATATATATATATATATATATATATATATATATATATATATATATATATATATATATACCCACATCTCTACACAAACACATGTTCTGTGCATTTTCTTAAGTGCGGTGGTGGGGATAGGGAATGTTTGTAATTGCATATGTAGCAGTGGCAAAGGTATATTCATTTAATTCAGCCTGCTTCTGATGTCTCAGGTCTTTCCACTGCTTTGTTTTTAAATTTCACTGCAGGCAAACTGTGTTACTTTCCTTAATGTGCAACATTTCGGGGTAAATAAATTAATTGGTATCGTAGAATATTTCTCGTGTGAAATGGGTTGCCTCCAGACACTTTTGGGCTAGACAGTACAAAAACCCCAGACTTGCTTAAAGTGGCAAAGCTTGATTTAATGTGACACTCCCAAACTTACAAGCATCTGCTAAACCAGCTCTGTAACCTTGCAGACTAAACTAGATAAGTTAAACATATTGTGACAAATCTGGACTATTTGTCCCTTCTCCCCAGAGTGAAGCCACCCCTTTTGAGCCAGATAAGCAAGACCCTCCCTAGGTGTCTGTATACGTCAGACCTCACAGAGAGTGACTCCCCTCTCGGGTTCAAGGATTCCCATTACACTAAGGAACTCCCTGTGTAGAGTACATTGTCTGCCTACATGCGAGTTGGACAGAGTGCTGATACTTTTATTGTGTATCCACCAAATAGTGACATTCCTTCAATCTCATTGGCTTCCGATAATGCTGGATCCCATCTGAACTCCACAGTTAATGCACTCCTTTTGTTTGTGATGACATACATTAAAAGATGAGGAACCTTGATGGAGGAGAGAGAATCCTACACAGAGGCAAGCCTCATATGGGAAACCGTCCTGGAGGGGCAGAGCCATGATAGACCATAGCGCCGGTGGTAGCATGGAGAGCGTGACACTGGAAGTCTGGTATCTTGACTGACCAAGAAGCCAAGATTGGGAGGGATGGAGAAGAGGCTGTCTCACCTAGGGGAGTGACCACACAAAATCCATGGTGGGCCTGGGGCCCGTTAACTGACACGGATATCAGACCACAGCAGAGAGGTTGTTTCCCCGATCTTCTCATGAGAAGTGCATTTGCAGCTGAGCCGAGCAGCAGAACGGAAGCAAACACACCTGAAGAAGTAACACTGTTGAGAGGGACAAACAGTGATACAAGAGGCTGGGAAAGCTACAACGGTTACAGGATAGAAGAAAACCTGAATGGTCAGATGCCCTACCACGGCCCTGCTGACACAAGCCTATTGGAGGGCCAGATGGCATTGGAGAGCCCTGGATAATCAAGAGACACTCAAGGCTGGAGAAGCCATAAAGGTTATAGGAGCCTCGAAAACCCAAATGGGCAGATAGCCTACAGAGGCCCAAATAAAGGGAGCCTGGCAGAGGGCCAGATGGTGTTGCTGAGTCCTGGAAACACAGAACATAGTGACAAGAACTGGGAGGAGAGAGAACCCAGAGGGTTCCAGTGTTTAAAAACAAGACAAGGACACTGTCAAGCACCAAGTAGGAACTGGTGGAATGGTGTTAAGAAAACCTTGTTTTTCCTGATAAAAAGGAACAACATGGAATCCTGGAATAGACTTGAAACTTGATATTCAGAAACTGAAGAGAGGCTGAGGACTGTAGGGTGAGAAAATGATGATATTTGTGAAAGCGATACAGAACTTGACACACTTTTAAAACCTTCTTCTTGGAAAAGGGATACACGTGTTGGGCCAGACAGAAACCAAGGCCAGGGCCTTTTGCTCTGGCCTACGTGTAAAGGCCAGCTAGCGATTAGGAATTGGAATATGTTTCCTTTGGACGTTGACGTGCACCATTAGTTTTAGTTTGTTAGGCATCGAACTTCCTTCAAAGCAGTGGGGCTAGATTAGCTTTGTGTTTTTATTTTAAGTAAAAACCCTTGAACATGTCAGTACTTAGTCCAGCTCCTTCTTTGGGTTCACCACAATGTATACTCAACCAAAACCCCACCCATACCCTAATCCCACCCTTGGAAGTGCTCCCAGTTTTCCTCACTAACAGCTTTATTAGTTTTGCCTTCATCTCTCTCACTGTGCCACTGCACTGTCCTCCTTCTGCCAGTTCCTCCCTTCACACTGTACTCCTGGTCTAACTATTGCATCCAAAGAGAACTTACCACCCTCCTTAACAATTGAATAACCACAACAATTAACTGAAATAGCAGAGTACCAGCACTAATTGTGTGAAGACACTTTATGCTTTTTTCATTTACTCAGAGGAAAGATACAGGTATCCAGTATGTGTGAGGGTCAGTAAGAGAGCACATATTCAGGTGGACAGGCAAACAAACCTTCCACACCACCGTTTGGTAGCCCATCTGCGCCATTGCAAAATGGGTCCAGCCTCATGCAAATCAGTGAAGTACTGCCAGCAATGGGAGCAGCCCAGTCCAAACTGCTCAGCCATGTCTGCTCTGCATTAAAACACAAGCAGACCCACACATGTTTCAGCCTTGTTTGACATCATCAGTGAGGTTCAGCTTGGTTACCTGTGGTGCAGCAAGCAAGGGACCCATATCTGGGCATACCCTCCCTCACACAGGGAAACAAATGTTATGTTATACATTTTGAAAAGCGCAACATGTGCCCGGAGGCATCTTGGCACTCAAAATCTCAAGGACAGCCATATAAGGGACAGATAGGGAGAAAGTGGATCTAAAAAAGCAGACTTTTGAGAGATCGACGGAATAACGAATGATCTTTAGTAGACCATCAAGCTAACGGAAGAGCATTCCACAGCGTGACTGCAGCAACAGAAAAAGCCTGCCCTCCAATCAGAGCATATTTAAACCTAGGAACTTGGATGAG
Source organism: Ambystoma mexicanum (assembly GCF_040938575.1). NCBI lineage: Eukaryota > Metazoa > Chordata > Amphibia > Caudata > Ambystomatidae > Ambystoma > Ambystoma mexicanum. The sequence continues at coordinate 1,218,295,611 of NC_090921.1, read as the reverse complement.
GTGTGCATCTTGTGAGAGCACAGAACAAAGAGGAACATAGGGGTGGAATTTAAGCTGCAGATATTCCGCTCCTACACCATAAAAGCCCAGGGCTAAGCACAGAGATTTGTAATGAACACGCTTATCTACAGGGAACCAATGCAGAGAACGAAGGGTGGGAAAGATATTGGGCCTCATTATGAGGTAGGCGGTAGCCATGGTGCTGTTAGCACCCTGGGTACCCCCTTACCGCATTCCGGGTCCGGGTTCCCGAAATAGGGACGTACGGGGTCATTCCAACCTTGGAGGACCCGGTACGTCTCCATTCCGGGAACCATTCCCCATTCCCATTCGAGCTCCCAGAGGGCTCAATGGGAATGGGGATGGAGCTAATAACGGTCCCGCAATTTGCGGTACCGTCATAAGCTCTGAAGTCCCTTAACGGGTCCCATCCATAACGCCTGGTAAAACCAGGTCCTGGTAAAACCAGGCGTTAAGGAAGGGACCCATTAAAGGACCTCGGAATAGGGTGGTAAGGGATTACCGGCACCGGTGTCCTTACCAGTGCCGGTAATCCCTTACCACCTACCTCGTAATGAGGCCCAGATTCTCTAAAAGGAGTACCAGTGGCCAGCCGGATTGCAGGGTTCTGTAAAATTAGCAAATTCCTGATTAAATATCAGGTTGGGCAACGTACACAGAGTTACAATAGTCAATCCAGCTTAGTACCACGGCTGCAAGCACCAGAGCATGGAGGCACTGAGGAAGGAAGCAAAGAATTTGCTGAAGGATCTTCAACAGGAAATGATCATCTTGACAGACTGTACTAATTTGTGCAGCCAAAGAAAGTGATGCAGATAATTTCATGCCCAGATATGTTTTTAAAGGTTCTGGGGTGGGCAAAGGGACAATGGTAGAGGATCAAAAAGAAGGAGCCCAAAGAGAGGTCGCCAAAGGGCCAACAACCATCACCTCCATTTTATCCCATTTTAACTTGAGCCAGTTGTTGCTCATCCAACATTCCACAGCCTCCAGACACTCTATTAGTTCAGTTACATTATCATGATGAAGCAAATTTAATCGTACTACCATTTGCATATCATCAGCATAAGTAGCATCGGAGGCCGTGGGAGTGAATGAGCACAACCAACGGTTGAATGTAAATGTTAAACAAAATTAGGGAGAGGGTAGAGCCCTGAGGAACACCACAGGTCAGCGAGACAGGTACTGAACGAAAAGGTGGTAAAGAAATGGACTGAATGTGGTCTGAGAGAAAAGAACGGAACCGGGACTGTACTGTACCATAAATGCCAGCCCATGACAGACGAATAAGCAGGCGGGATTGGTCGATGATATCAATAAAGGCAGCTAATAAGATTTAATAAAATCAGCGTCCCCACCCCACACTGATCAGAAAGGTGTGCCAAGTCGTCCACCATGGAGACCAGCACACACACGGCCTGGTTAAAACCCTGAATGAAAAGAATTAAAAATAATAATCTTCACAAAACCTGCTGAATAAAGGAGTAATCAATCAATGATTGAAGCAAAATATAACCAATAATGTGATGGGTGGAAGGTTTTGAATAAATATGAACCACTAGCACTGCTCTGGGCAAACTTCCACACCACTGTTTTTTAGTACTTCACACCGCTTCTTTTGCCATTGGAAAAGGGGTACAGCCATAAACAATGGGGACTGTCTCCAGAACCCACATATCACAATACCCTGCCCCATACTTGCAAAATAGTGATCCATCATGCTTTTTAGTAAAGAATCTGAATAAATACACCCATCCCCTCCACACATGGAGAGTGCAAAAACGAATCCCCCGTCTTGGATTATTATTATTATTATTTTTTTTTTTTTAATGCGCATCACGCCCATGGGCCTCATTGCGCACATATAACAAGAGACATAAAAGTGCAGTTGTGGGGGGAGCCAGGTCCAGAGGGTTAGTCAGCCGAGTGTCAAGGTTGTCTAGTCTTTAGAGTTAAAAAGGTAGGTCTTTATGGCCTTTTTAAAAGTGATTAGGCATGGAGTGTTTCTTATATTGGGCTGGAGTGAGTTCCAGAGAGTTGGTGCACATGTATCAAAACAAGATCCGCCCAAATCCTTTAAGTTTGAAGCAGGGTATATTAATTTAGTCGTGTCCGTTGGATTGAAGATGGCGTATATTTTGAGCCACTGCTGCAAGTAGATAGGTGCTTTTCCATTGACACAATACTGTCTGAGAGAGGACTTTGTGAGTTATCCAGTGGTGTACTGGCAACCAGTGCAAAGACCTTCTTGCATGAGTATCTGTTTTAGCTAGCACACACACCACTCTCAGAGCTCTATCTTGGGCTGTTTTAGGTAGCACACACACCACTCTCACAGCTCTATCTTGGGCTGTTTTAGCTAGCACACACACCACTCTCACAGCTCTATCTTGGGCTGTCTGGAGAATGTTTATGTTGCCTTTTGAAGTGACAATCAATGGACTATTACAGTAGTACATTTTTGAATTAATCAGCACTGTGGCCACTGACGAGATGTTTTTAAGCGACAGGTAAGGTTTAATATGCCTAATGAGTTTATAATTGTCCTTTTATAACGCTCTTAATACTGTTGACAAGTTTCTAAGCGTGAGACCGGGATTCAAACCTGTGTTGCTATGCATTGTCTTGCATCCCAGACAGACATGTTGCCCCTTGCCATCCTCCCGGCCCATTTAGTTGTGTATGCACAAGAGGCTTTGATGTGCAAAACATGCTTTTTCATAGAGAGATCCGAGCACAGGTATATTCCCTGTGTCTTTACCCATGGACTGACTTGTATGATACATTTGCAAATTTCGAATTGGATGTACCTGTCTTCAATTTTTTGTAGTCTTTGGTTACAGCCTACAATCATCAGTTATGTCTTGTTTGTGTTCAAGGCTAATGAGTTTGTGGTCATCCATTCCTGGATTATGCCCTACACATGATTTATGTTTTCTTTGTCCTCATCGTAGTTTCCAGATAACTCAAGGACCATAATTAGTGTATCCAATACCAATGCTATGCAGGAGGTCAAATAGTACACGGATGTATACATTAAACAAGGTTGGAGAATGGCATGCGCCCTGAGGGACACCGAATGTCAGTGGCTCAGGAGGTGCACTGAATCCATCTGAGGCCACTTGGCAGTATGTGGGCCAAGGAAAGAGGCCATGCAGGAAATAGTGGAATCTGAACAGTTGATACATTTTCCTAACTTCTCGAGCAGCATTCTGTGATACATGAGGTCAAATGCTGCTGAAAGGTCAAGGAACATATGCAAAGCTATCCAACCATTGTCCACAATCTTAGCACAATTGGCTCTCAGATATAGCATCTCAACAGTTTGTGTGTGTCAATATGTTCTTGTAGCTGCAGGTAGGCTACCATATCTAGAATTTGCAATAAAAAAGGGACATTGGTGATAGGGCGGTAACTACCTGCGTCCTCAGGATCAGCATTCTCCTTTTCAAAATTGTAGTTATGCACACTTCTTTTAGGCAAGAGGGGACAATAAAAGAGGTGAAAGAAGAGTTCACTATTGCTGTGATAAGTAGTATCAAACATTCAATTGATGCTTTTATGGCTGGCAGGAATCACCTGTGCAGACAGTGTCAGGTAAGGACAAAGGCAGTGAATATGGCAAGGGAAATGTGCACACACAGTGAATAGCTTTGAGTCAAACAACATGCACACAGGAACCAAGACTCGTGTATACTAAAACCCAGGAGTGCAAACAGAGTGTGACAACAATACAAATATATGAAAAAGCGATATGGGGTAAGCACTTAGATGCTCCTTATGAATGCAAGGAAAGTCGGCAAGCTCCTTACCCACAATTGCTATTACAGGTACTGACAGTGCTAAGCCCACGTAGAGGGCAAGCAACAACAGGATCTGTGATCTAACACTCTTGTTGGTATTAAATAAGGAAACTTAAAAACAGTACTCACGAGGACGAGAAATACCACTTGAATGTCAGCAATCCCACGAACCCTGTTGATCAAACAGGATCCCCGAAAGGCTGTAACAGCAATGGAAGGATAACTAAATACATAAGACTCAAGAAAAGGGGCAAGTAGGAATATTGATTACAGAATAGTGAGGAAAACATAGACATTCACACAGGAGCTAGCCTCAACCGCACACCACACCTAATAATCAATGGGAAATATATGCAAGGGTGTAAGGGAAACATGGAATGGATTCCAAGAGAAAGTTAAGGAACAGGAGCAGGGAAAACGAAATTACAAGGGCAAACTTCCCCCACCCATCCAAGGAAAAAGGCAGGATGCTAATCTATAAAGAGGAAAGACTAAAATATCCAGGTTTACAACAGCAAAGGACAAAGTCAAAGAAATATAGGACACAGGCAAACCGGGCTGCACCAAAAGGGAAAGCACTGAGAAAAGCTGCCTGCTGACAGAGGAAGACAGAAAGGGAATCTGGGAAGCAGAAATCAATTAAGCACATAAATTCGAAATCCAGGGATAAGGAACAAGGAATAGAAACTTGGAACTAGGCACAAGGCTAAGAATCAGGAACAAGGGACCAGTCACAAACAGGAACACTGCATCAATGACCAGCGCTGGACTGAAGCAAACTGAGGTTTTTAAACCTGCTAAACGAGCACACGCCGCAGGTGTGCTGCTTGCTGCACCTGCAGCTACAGGTGTTGCCTATCCTCCACCTAGCCTTGTCCTGCAAGGGTGGAGATGAAGCTGTGGGCCAGGCATTCTGGGAAGCATAGTCATTTGATCAAAGCAGCATACTGGCTGCTAAAAACCTGGAATGGGTCCGGAAGGGATGTAACTTGGAAAATAAGGATTTAGCGCTCACAATTCATCACTGCACTGTAGCATAAGGTTCGGAAGGAAAGTCCAGTAGGGAATAATCCCCAAATCATGCCCCCAAGTGGTGGGAACAGGAGCGAAGGAAGCAAATCGTGACAGACAGAGGGTTTCAGTCCTTTTACAATTTCTTTCTGTCTAGATTCTGTTATACTGTTAAGCTTGGATTCAGGTGGAGTACATAAATGGTCTATTACAGCCTTGTTAGTCCATAAGGTATATAGGGCAGGATCGCTATGTGTGACTTTATTTTGTTGCAAAACCATCTTTGGATTTTAACAAACCATGTGTCACTTTTATATCCAGTAGTGCCTACACCTTTCTTTCCCTCAAGTTCTCTTATGATACAAAACCTTTCTTTTTGATCAGATTTGGCATTATTTATTCTGTTTTCAAAGCTGTCTTTCTTTGCTTTGAGAATAGCAGATGTATATCTGGCTGCAGCATGTTGATGAGTCTCCCGATTTGCTTGGCAAGATTGTTTCCTCCAAATCATCTTGCTTTGCCTTTTTATTTTTCTAGATTCTATAATTTCCAAAGAAAACCATGTTTTGCCTAGTGTTTTGGTCTTTCTTGTTAACAATGGGTGCTAAAGTATCAATTATCGTAGTGGTGATATTCTGGAACTGATCGACTAGAACATTTGTCTCATATGTGGGCGCTAGAGAGACCAGAGGTAATTGCCTCTGGTGTGACTTTCCAGAGTTTCCTTACCCTAGTGGTCGATCTAGGATGAGAATTTGCTTATTTAACACCATGCTGGTAAGAGCAGATTGAAGGAGATAAGAGAGTGGTCCATCCATGGTCTAGCACTGGTAACAACAGATGAAAAGCAAGATTGTGAGTCAGGACCCAATCACGAATGTCACTTGATGCAGTAGGTATGGAGCTCTCATGTACACTGATGATACTTCCCTGATTGAACAAATTCCAGGTGGCCTCCAACAAAGCTTAGAAGATGAACACACTTATTTTGCTAACCATGGTTTACAACTAAACCTATCAATAGCAAAATAGTAGTTTTTGGAAGGGCCGCTCCAAAAGAAACCTGCCAAATCAACAACATAATAAGGGCAGTTGGTGAGATAGTGACATTCACAGTATCCAACACTTTTTTGTAGATACAAAAAGGCTCTGTTCTAATGAAGAGTTGTAATTTAGGAAAAATCTCTCATCTCAAAATCTTTGAGATAAACTCTATTCTCAATTTACAGAGGGCCCAGATGAGCTGGCTAAACCTACCTCATTGACATGTTTTTCCCCCTTTGACCCTATGCCCAAGAGCACAATGCCGACATTATGATCTCCCAAGCATAGAAGATTATTGTTAATTATCAGGCTCAATGTTCTCCCTTGGTGGTGTCTATGAAGTTGCTGTGTGTTTCCAAGCAATGCTCTTGTGGACATTGTGTTGAGGAAGATCTACTCCATTTTAAGTTGATTTGCCCAAAATATATTGGTTTAAGAAGATCCTGGCTCAAACCACATTTCAAGATCAAAGCTTTCAGGACCTGTACGGAAGCCATAGCCCTTTTGATACATTTTAATGGCATTACATTTATTAATGATGTCTGCACATTTGTCAAAGCAGCACCAAGTAGGGAGATTAGATTTTAAAATTAAGTTTTTTAAAAATGTATTGGGGGATGAATATAAATAATAAGTGTATATGCATAATGCAGAAGGAACAATATAGAAATAATATGCATTTTTATTTTGGAATAATGTATTTAATGTGTATAAAACAAGGATTGTAAGCTATTGAATCATATGAATTTATGGTATTTATGTATTTATTTATTTATTTATTTATATTCGTCGAAGCCCGCAGCCATCAAGGCGCATACATTTAGACAAGAATGACAGAAGTTTGACAGGACAGGAAATTTGACTGTTTCATTGACTCTCCTAGGAATCTGCTGAGGTTATCTAAAGATTGCTGTCTTTAGCGCTTTCCTGAAGAGTAGATAGTTGCTCTCAAGTCTGATTACCTTTGGTAACCCATTCCATATTTGGGTGACTCTACCTGGAAATGACCTGCTGAGCCTGTTGAATGTTATGTTATGTTATGTTACTTTGCATTTATATAGCGCCTTATGTACCATTGGTATGATCTCAAGGCGCTGGTAGGTTGAACGCCCTCAGGAACCATAGTTCAAGTCAGTAGAGAGAGAGAGAGAGAGTCATAAGTTGCGTGTAAGCACCGGATATGTGTGCAGCAGGTGTGGTATTCATATGATAGCTGCTTCTTAGCGGTAGGTGTGGTGCTTGGGAGATCATGAGCATGTGTTTGTTCTGGCAGGGTGTTATCCAGACCGATTCTGGCTGTGTTAGGCCTGAGGAGAACGCCTAGGCTGGCGGGTGTGTAGCCAGCTGTGTTTAATTAGGATGATGGGGAGTATGAGGCAGGTGTTGGTATGAGAACAGCTATACCGAATGTGTCATGGTATCGCTGTGTTCTAGTTGAGTGGTGGTGTATAGAAGAGAGTAAGCATGGATATGTGATATGGTGGTTTATATTAGGTGCTTTGTGATCGAGCACACTCCAACCGTTCCATGCACTCCAAGCGTTACATGCACTCCAACCGTTGAAGCACTTAAAGGGAGGGCAAACAATCTGGCCAGCAGATTCAGATCTCAGAGATTGGCCAGGGATGTAGTGGGTTATCTTTTCTCTCAAATAGGCGGGGGACCTGCCATGAAGGCATAGGCAGACTATGGTCATGGCCTTGAAGGTAATCTGTTCATTGACAGACAGCCAGTGCAGTGCCTTTCTGTCTATGGTAATATGATTCCTCCTGGTTTTCTTCTTGACAATCCTTACTGCACTGATCAGAATAATCTGGCATATCGCAATGCACCCCTTGTTTGCTTCCAACATTACAGCGTTCCCGTAGTCCAGTCTAGACAGAATAGTGGCCCTCGCTATGGTAGCACTATTTTTACCATTCAACAAAGGCCTAATGTGACTTAACAGTCGTTAGTAGTATTGAGAGTTTTTGTTCATATTGCTTACATGGGAATCTGCACCCATTGATGCTTCAAAAATGATACCCAGGATCTTTACTTTTCCAAGGACCTGTATGGGGGAGTTTTTGATCTGGAAAGTCCTGTATTCCTTGGCTAATTTGGCTTAAGCCTGTTGTGATCCAAAAATCACTAACTCTGTCTTATTCCCAATTAGACATATCTGATTGGATGTCATCCAGCCCTCTATGATGTTACATGATAGCACATGTATTTTCATTGTCAATGGCTTTGGCCGAAATAAAGTATGCTCTCTCTCTCTGATAAACAGGAGAATATTTCATAGACAGACCACAAATACCATCAGACCTGCCATTATATTATAGTATTGATGCAAAGAGGCCACCTGAAAGACTGGTACATCAGCAGAATCAAGTAAATCTCCCAATATTGTTAGGCTTAGTTTAGGGTCAGGATAGAACTAGGGATGGACAGAGGACTTTTCTTTCTTTGGGACTTCCTGACGACAGAAGAGCACTTTTAGTTCCTTTAAATAGGCAGGGAAACCCCTACAGAAGATGCAAAGTGAGGCCATTTCCTTATCATTTAATACAAATAATTTATAAATGTCCTCAAAGAGTCCGACTCCTTCCGACCCACACCACCAGGCAAGACAAACCAAAAATGTGGGTTAAAAGGGAGAAGTGAAGGAAAGTGAGTACATCAGATGATACCCATTAACTTGCCCTGAAGACAAACATTTAAAAAGAGGTAGGCGTGGTGAACCAGAAGAAGGACTGAGATGTTTCAGATTTTTACTAAAATAAACATTGTTAAATATGACCCAAAGGACTCAATCTAGCCCTATTGCTATGAGGGAAGGTCCCTACCCAGCAAAACTAACGCTAAGGGTGCATGTCACGTCCAAAATAAAAGTCTTCTGTCTGCATCCTAACCTTCTAACGGCCCTAACACTTTAGAAAACAGCTAACTAAAACGAAAAAGGGAGGCTTGCACATCAGCTTCAGTATGGGCCTCTGCAAAGCCCAACTTGATATTGACTTGCTCTCAAAGATCATTCAGAACATAACAGTATAGTCTCCACAATCTTTGTATCGAGTTCTTTGGGTAAAATTATAATTGCATCTTCTGTATGGGTTTAACTCTCCGAACGATAAAGAAAACGGTCTCTTCTCCAATACCACCAGGATTTCTTGAAGACACTCCTTTCTTTCTCACATTCGTGGCATTGGAACTCCCCAAGATCCTGTGGCTCTGTGGTAAACAGCTTGTTTCTCAATCAGCAAATGTATCTTAGGCATCTGCCCACTCGGGTAACACAGGTTCCCATGCCCTCATGCATTTTGCTATCCGTGCTGCAGAGCCTTCATCTTCCTTTCACTCTGTTTTAGCGACTTATGACTTATGACTGACTTATGTCTGTCCTTCTTTGATAGTCTTGTCGGCTATTCCAGCCTTGATTCACAGTGTTTGTATCTCCTTCACTCTGGTTTAGTGGCTCGGTGGACCCACTACATTCTCTCTCTTTCTTCTACTTGCGTTGGTTTCGGTAGAGATTGAAAGTGACAGTGACGTGGTGGGAGGAGAATAATTTATGCGGTCAGGTTAGTGAAGGGCCAGGAGTAAGAGGTTGTGGAAGGAGTGTACGTGATGCTGGGTGAAAGAAGGCACCATTCCCTATTTCCTAGCCACTAACCAACGATGAGAGAGGGAAAGTTAGAAGTTCCCTAGAGAGTCAGATAACAAACGATTTAGAAGAACACCACTAGTCATAGCGAGAAGAGAACAAGATAGGGATTACCGATCGGTAGATTACTAACAACCCGGTAGTGACATCTGATGTGGGGTCCCAAGCCGGGGAAGTCGAGAGAGGAAAGGGAAGGCCCTAGAGCTATTGTCCACCAGTCCCTTAAAACCCCCAAGAGAAGAGAAAAGGATCTATCCTAACAAACAATTTAAAATAAACACCCTTGAACTGATATTCAAGAGTCAGTGTGGTTATTTGTGGTGGGCCTCCCCATCACAGTACACAGGACTGGCCCATTGCCACACAGAAAGTCAGGGATTAACACAGTCCAAATAGGGGGAATGGATCACATGAACACTGCCACTCTTAGATTTCTGGGAAAGGACTGCCTCGCTCTGGTGACTTAATGAAGAGAGGCTGCAGCGGAGCAAAGAGGTTTGCAAAATCAGCATGAAGGAAAGTCAAGCAGAGAGGGGTTCACCACATCATTGCTACAGATAGCAGAAGCTGCAAAACAAAGGAGACGGCAAAGCAGGAATGAAAGAGATGAGCCACGCTCCAAGTCCTCAGGCAAGCAGCGAAGGAAACGGTGAGACGCAAGGGAAGGCAAAGCTGCCAAACGAACACCGGCAAGCCAAGAGAAGGAGAATGGATCACCAGGGCACTGCAGAGTGAATGCCACGTACTGTTACCAGGGTAAGTGAGCACAATTAAGGGAGCTGGGACATGTGCTAAGACTGTTGCAAGAGGGTCGAAGACCCAATACAATAATATCAATAAATATAATTTTCAGGATACAATAATAAGTGAATGTGAATAAATAAAGCCCTGGCACGAGAGTAAACCAGGCATACTATGAGTTTCGGACCCGCACCCAAGTGTGAGAGAACTGAAAATCCTGGCAGGAGAGTATACCACGGGTGCAAGAAACAAGGGGAAGAATTGCACAATTGTGACATTTGGTACAGTAAAGGTCTGAACCCATTTTGAAAAAAATACATTTTGAGATCCAGAAAGCCAGAAACTGTATGTCTAAACATACTATATGATTGAAAGAAACTCAAGGCAAGAGCCGTCCCCCTTGAAAGCTTGGAACAAGTTACTAGTGACATTTTAAAAGAACAGAAGGAAGAAACCCTTTTCTGGTGGAACTTTATTGGTTTTTCTTTTCTTCATCTTTTGGAACTTTATGCTTTGGAACATCTATCTGTTCTTCTTTCAACATTAGGTCTAATGCTGATTACTCTACGTTTCCTATTTTTACTGATCACCATGTACTTACTGCCATTAACAAACTTAAATCTGCTTCACCTCTCAATCCTATTCCCCTTTCTTTGCTTAAAGATATTTTGTCTGAGATCATACCATGGATTACGTTGGCAATCAATGGCTATTTTTACTCAGGACACATTCCTAGTGATCTGAAACATGCACTTGTAATTCCACTTTTTAAAAAACCATCATTGGATTCTTCTAGTCTATCTAGTTTCCACCTTATTTCACTTCTATCATTTCTAATGAAATTACTTGAATCTTTGATTTCTCCCTTGCTTGGTTCTTTTCTTGAATCATCAAAATTCTTTGATACATGCCAGTCTGATTTTTGACCTGGCATGGGGACCGAAAGGGTTCTTGTCTCAGTGGTTGATGTCCTTGCTCATCTGGTAGACCAGGGTGGCATGGGGGTGCTAATTTTATTAGACTTATCAGTGGCATTCAACACTGAAGACCACCCCACCCTGGTCACCTGTCTGTCCTTAGCAGGTCTGTCTGGCCAGGTGCTTTCCTGGCTTCTTCCTTTCTGTTTGACCATTTGCAGTCTGTTTATCTTTCCCCCTTTCACTCTAAACCAGTCCTCTGACTTGCCGAGTCCCTCAAGCATCTGATTTATCTCCAACCTTGTTTAATATTTATATACAGCCACTTCTCGGCCTTATCCACTCCTATGGCTTCATTCTTCGCCTGGATCTTTCTCTGCTGGATATGGCTGTTCTGCTTAGGGGTTGCCTTGAGGCTGTTGGGTGGATGGATGGCTGAGAATTGGCTAAAGCTGAACAGTGAAAATCAAGAGGTAGTGGTTGTTGGCTCCACTCACCCCTTATCCTTTTGGACTTCTGATTTCTGACCTTCTATTCTTGGTCCCTTTCCCTCTCCTGTCACATTAGTGAAGGATCTTGGGACACAGATATCAGCCCCACTTTGGATATGTGATCAGGTGACATCCAGCTGTCAAACTGGTCATTTTAAGCTATCGACCCTACGTAATGTCTTACCTTATATTCCTCCCAATTGTCATGCCCCTGTGGTGGCAGCATTGGTGATGAGTGGTATTGATTATTCTAACGCCCTCCATCTGGCCCAGCCTGCTTACCTCATTCACTGCCTCCAGTTGCTGCTGATTGCGGCGGCTAGAGTTGTGTGGCCCCCTCATTTTGGCACACACATGACACCCATTCTGTGTCAGCTACATTGGCTCCCTCTGGAGAAGTGCATGCTATGTAAGTCCTTGTGCACTGTCCACAAAACCTTCTATAAACATGGGGGTTAATATCTTCAGACACAGTTCTGCCTCTATGTCCCTTCCAGGGCCCTTCAATCTCAATCTTCTTTGTTTATTCAAGTCCCTCGGGTTAAGTACTGATGTATCGGTTGACATGCTTTCTCTGTGGCAGCAGCGAAGGCATGGAATGCACTTCTTTGCCCCTGTGAGGAATTGTTAATCGTGTTTCTTTTTGTTGTGCGCTGAGGGCTCTTTTATTTTAAACTTATGCTGCTTGACCCAGGCCTATATCTGTTGAGTGAGCGCCATGATGCCCTCGGGTGAACGTGCGCTTTACCGATTTTGTTAACATAACATTGAAAGAATGCTGCAGTTGTACAGCTAACAGACATCCATACGTTCACACTATATTGAGTTTAGTATGTAAGGGTCAGTCTAGGGTTTTGGACAGAGGACTCTTTCTGATTTATACATCCTGACACAGACAGTCCTTAGTTTTGTTGAGGCAGGGAAACCCCTCTATTTGCTAGGGATAGATAGAATTTCCCCAACCACTTCTTTTTGTGTGATGATAAATGAATGTAACCAACACCATAGATTCCTCTGCATCTTATTCTTGATCCCTTACAAGACTCTCACTCAAACACTCTAACCCCAAATATGCACCCCCACCTGGCAGTTCCTGCCTTGCTCTGCTCCCTCACAATTCCTCCATCTCATCCTTTCCCCCACTACTACACCCAACCTGGTGGATGGCCCCACCATTGCATGCCGGCATTCATAGGAGGTATTACAATCTTCAAGTCTCTTGCATATGGCTTCTGGTCAGCAGTATTCTGAAATTAATCCTCTGCCTTGAACCCAAAGACGTTGCTTTGCCCACCACCTCAAAAGCTGGCCCTGTCCAATATTAGCACTAAGAGCCCACAGAGACAAGCCCGCCTCATTGGTGTACAGTGGCGTTGCTAGGGGGCTGATGGGGCTATAGCCCCGGGTCTTTTGGTTGTTTCCCCGGTTAGAAGCTCGGGGACTACAACCAAAACTCTATAGCTAGCCGTGAATCCGGCCAGTCCCGACATTAGCTTAGCCCCTAATCTTTTCCAGACCTAGCAACACCCCAGTTGGTGGATTAGGGCTCTACAATATCTAACCTGAGCCCAAACTCTTTTCTAAGCACTGTGACGAGAGGTTATTGGCTAAGTACTGGCTAAACCAGTGTGCCAGGAATTATCACCCACTCAGGGATGCTGACCACAGAGGTGGTATGCAGGGATTCCTCACAGACTACTACCCATATCTAGCCTCAAGTGTTAGATCTCTGCCAACACATCAAACCCCTATAGAGGCCAAAGAAATATAGCTAAGATTCTATAACCCCAAGTCAGGACAATTCAGAGTGCCCCATTCACAAACTTACAGTAGAAGGGCAATACAGAGAAAATTGCAACTTTGGCATGTATCAGCTTCCAGAAAGACGTGATTTCAGGAGTGCTCTTCGTGGCAGTTGCACATGCCACCACAACTAACAAAAATACCCAAGGATCTGAACCATTTCAGAGGAGTAAATGTGGCTCAATCTCAAACCCGGAAGGAAGCTAAAATACTTCAGATTCTTGTTTTAAATAGCATATTATGTTAATTATAGAGTTTCTTTGAAACCGGTAAAACAACCTAGGACAATGCCTATAATTGCTACAGGCTCTACAGTTTATTGCACAAATGTACACATACTAATCATTCACTCTCAAGACTTAGGGCCTCATCACGAGTTTGGCTGTAGCCCTTAAATCCGGCGGTAGCGCTCTTACCGCAGGATTTAAGGGTCTGTAAATCACGGCTTTGGCTCATTTCCCCCCAGCTCTGTGCTGGGTGGAAATTCGCCGAGATTTTGTCAATTTTTGGCGCGTTTACCGCCAGCGGGAAATCTGCCGGAGGTAAAAGCGTGAAATTTCCCCTTTCAGGCCCAATGGGGAATTCCCAAATGGGCTCAATGGGGAATGGGGATTTCCCATTCCACCCAACCCTTCATCCGGCGTTATTTGCACTGGTGGGTTTGGCGGTAGGGCTAATAACGCCAGCGCTATTAGCGCCGGCGTTACCGCCCAACTCGTGATGAGGCCCTTAATGTCACCCATTCATACTACACAAACAACCCCAACATATTTCATTCCTTTACGTCTGCTAATACAGTCAGATTCTGGAATTTCTTGGAAGGAGCGAGCATGTATACCTCAAGTCAGAAAAGTACAGAAAGGTCTGCGAAGAAACTGGGCCACCATGGGAGAAGTGCAGTCTTAATCCAAGATGGCCATCCTCTGTGATAAAATGTTTCTGCGGAGTACCATTGTGTGGTTAGCCTCAACATGGCTAACCTTGGCAAATTGTAGTCAGTCATAGCTTGCACCAATCACGAGCCAGCACAACGTTGATAGGTAGCTCACACTTACTGGGCCAATCTCAAATGCTGCAGCAGTATACATCGGGGAAACAAAAAGTAATCGAAGGGGATGCATGGGATTTGGGTCCTGGGAGCAAAGGTGCTGGAGCAAACATGGGATAGCAGCAAAAAGGTGAAGAGAAGGAGACAGTTGATAGGAGAATGAGAGAACATAGAGAGCAGAATCGGGCACGTGGAGAGGAGTGCGTAGAAAGATGAAGGAGCATAGGTCAAAAAGGAAGAGCAAATGAAGAGGACAGAACAGAGGAGATGAAGCAAAGAGAAAAGGGAGAAAAGGAGATGGAGGAGGGATATCAGAAGAAAGAGAAAGGAAAGGAGGGTGGTAGTTAACAGAAAAAAGAAAGCAAGTTACATGCATGGAGGCAAAGAGAAAAGGGGCTGGACAAAGTCTGGCATGAAGGAGAAGTGGCCTCAAAGTTCACATAAGTAAATAAAGGGATGAAAGAAAAGAGGTTCTTTCAAAACCGGGCAAAATAACATTCTGACAGTAGCTGGTTAATGTACAGGTGTAGCAATGGTGGTTCTTGCCTGGATGTGCACCAGATTACATGGATCAAACCAAAGACTTTCCCCCTCCCGTTCCAACTGCCTCAGCATTGTGTGAGTGTTTAGGGCAAAGGTCACCTGTATTTGTCAGTTGGGTTACACAGAGAGGTCTTGAGGAACAATAAGCTATGGATAAGCAACGTTGTGGGCAAGAATAGCAGCAAGTTACAAGAGATTAAAAAGACTTTCACTGGCTTGCGCACCATTTCATGTGAAGTAATACATATGTGGAACTCGGGTTATTCTATGGAGGGGGAGGCAAAGCAGCTTTTGACAGAGGAAGTAAAGGAATGGTTCGCCCATAATGTTTTATTATATACGAAAGGAGCATGGGGAACTCCAGATACAGCAATTAACTCTTACTTTACTATGTGGTGTGTGGAGTCTAAAGGAGGGAAAGAAGGACAGAACTGCAGTCCTATAACAAAGTTGCATTTGTTTTGCTCCCACACACTTAAGTAATCTCCTAGTTGCCTGTTACAGTAAAGCCCATGCAAGATAAAACGGCTCTTCAAGTCATGTGTTTATCCCTGTGCCTGACCCCTATCCATGAGACTGCATCCAAATTAGAATGCATGTTAGAGTACCATTCCCTGGGCAGACTGCTCATTGGCACTATGTTCACTATCATTTCCTAACCAATTCATCTAGCCTTACCCAGTGTGACAAATCAAGGCAATATGTCCCTCTTCCTGAGGAGGAGCTGCCACCTGAGTGATTAGGGAGTAGAGCACAGTATGTTTAACATCCACTAGGAGACAGGGCACACAGGATCCCACTGGGGTGTCCCCCACCTTAGAGGACAGGCAATCCCTAAATAGGGATATGTTTTATCCTCCCTTATACCAATAATGTTTGTGAATTACATGGGAATTGACAACTGCAATGGGTTTTCAGTGCATATATCTAAGGTTGGTAAGGATTCTGACCCTATTTTGCCACCATTTTCAAATCAACTTGGAGAAGGAGATGTGAGCCCTCTACCTCGCTACCACAGATAAGAACCCATTCATTTAGTTAGGTGGTCAGAGAAAGGCCCGCTGAGCCACACAGGAGATCTATCCTCCTAGGAGGCGTGGACTGGAGAGTGACGCCGGCAACAGATATGGTGCACAGAGACGTGGTGGAGCCTGCGGAATGCTCAGATGAAGATAGACAGCAGATAAAAAGGTCAGTTTTACAGGCAGCCAAGCAAAGGGAGCTGGAGACACCAGACCACGATGGGGGTCATGAGGAAATGCCGAGCAACTGCCAAAACCCTGCTAGGTGCTGGCAGGAAGGGAGCACCCACTCCAAGCAACCGAAAGGAAGGTGAAGAAATGAGACCCAGCAACCTCCCTAACCTGCCTGAGCAGAGAAGCACTGCCTGGAGGCAAAAGGTACGTGGTGGCTCAGGGAGGTTGGAGCAAGGTTGAGCCTAAAGTTGGGTGAAAGCCCAAAAATCGCAAAGCAAGGTGAAAACCGAATGACCCTAGGATGGGGTGCAAACAAGAACACCCAAAGATGGGGTAAGTAGCAAGCGATCCTTAGGCTGGGCAAAAGAAAACCAGCCCTGAGGTGGGTCAGAAAGGGGAATACCCCAACACAGGGTGGGGGGGGCACACAAGCTCCAGGGGTGTGGCAATAAAGAGAAAGAGTGGAGAGGATATTAGAATGCTTCAAATAGAAACCAAGGGTATCAGACGGCTAGGAATGCTACAAACTGTATGAGAAACGTTAAGAGAGAGAGAGGGAGAGAGAGAGAAAGAGAGAGAGAAAGAGAAGAAAGGACACTGACTTAAAGTGACAAGGACCAGTATGCTCGTCCATGTTTGTATAGACTTGCAGGATAGCCTGGCAGTTACGGGAAAAGTGAGCTCTCAACCCAGGATATGGGGGAGGAGAAAGGCATTCTTTTGCTGGCTGAGGCACCGGATCAGAAACCCTTTACAATGAAGAAACTGACCAGTGAGTCAAAAGCCAACCGGCATTCAAACCTTGGGCGAGAAGCCATAACTGTTCTTTTTGTTGTTTTCTTTTTGTATTGGTGGTAGGGACAGAAATCATGGCAGATTAGGTTTTTAAGGATGACAGAAAACTATACAGTGTTGAACATCCTGACAAGCACTCTTTGATTTCTTTTCTCTAAAATAGCGCCCTGACAGCTGGAGACAAGTAGGATTATTTTTAATAAACAGACAAAATGCCAACTTGTCCGTCTCCTGATTCTGACCTACCACACCAGTCACATTAAGAACTATTTGACCCTAAAAAGGTTACAGTCCTCCCCTCCTACCTACACAGCCTGCCCCCTTTGACCTTACAGAACCCTCCTACCATATACTTAAACTAAGCTCTATCCAAACACTATTATGGTAATAGAACTGCTGAATTGAAATAGCCCACCCTACAGAGATTATGATAGCCCCTGGATACTGGAACTATAAAAAAATAAATACCGGATACAATCGTGAAATTCCTTTAGAGGATTTCTACAACCTACATTTGGGCAGAAATTGTTAAATCATACATCTCTAAGAACTTTTCTACACCCATAGAGGAAGGCAAAAGAATTATGATCTCATTTGCACATGTTTGCCTTAAACCCTCAAACAAATCACCAAATGCCCATCAGTCATGGACAAACACATGCAGAATTAATGTTAATAACCGAGTTAAGCACCTCCTCACACCCAGCCACAGGTACTCTCAGGTAGGAATTGGTGCAGCCACACTGCGTGAGACTACACAACACTTATATGCTTGGTATTAGGTAACCCACTGTTTGGTATAGGTCTGCACTACATAAGTTGGTAGTGGGAATGAGCATCCACACCTATGTCAAGAGGGGTACATGTGAGCTGTAGAGCTGTACAAATGAAATCCCTAGATACAAGTAGCCAAGTAACACTTACGCTAAAGGTTTCAGTTATAAATAGTTTTTTTTTTAGTTATTTAACATCAGTTTTTTTTAATTTTTTTATTTAATTGTATAACAATTTTTACAAAAATGACAGTGCAGTACATTTGTAGACTCCTGTCTACAAACTTCCTTAAAACGTCCTTGATTTACTTTGATTTAGTTTATTTCGGACTTTTGTTTATAGCGTATTGATCCTCCAGTTCTACTTATGTCACGGGAGGAGCTTCCGGTAGTTAAATAGTTATTAGTTTCCAGGTCGTTGTCAAGGAATGGGTTTCTTCTACTGTAGATTCAAAGATTTGAGGAACAGGGTAACTCCTAAGACGCATCGCTTGTTGTTTCCATTAGTCAGTAATGCCCACAGGTTTACCGCATCTAAGGTTGAGTAGTGCTTCAGCGGGTCCATGAGAAATCGAGATCTTTCCGTTGCCAGGCTTGGGCAGTCCATTATCAAGTGCTTTGTAGTTTCTATGTTTCCCTCTATGTTGCAGAAACGACAGATGTTCGATCGCACTTGGTTACGAATTAATAAGATCTCATTGGTTTTTATTTGGTTTAGTTTGAATCTCAGAAACATCCGGCTGAGGCTCTTGTTTGGAAATCTGTGGAGATAACCTCGCACTGCGTTGAGCTTCATCGGGACAGATGACAGGTTAGTTGTCAAGGAGTATGTGTGTGCAACTTCTTGCGTATGGATCCAATCTGCTTCGTACAGTTTTTTCGATACTCTGTTTGGGTTTTGGAGTAGAGTCTCGACCGTCAGGTCCAGTTCTTTCAAGATCGTTAGGTTAGTTAGTTCCCATTTTGCAAGCATCCGATTGTTTCTGTTGACGATTTCTTTTCGTATGAGGTCCAACACTCGTGCTTCGGGGTTGTTAATGACTTTGCGATATAACATTAGACTAGCTCTCATTTTTGTTGCCAGCAATGATGATAAGCAGAGTTCTCTCCTTATTAACGCAATTGGAGTGGATGCCGCAAGGCCTAGGACACTTCGCCAGAAGAAACTTTCAAATTTCTCCCATATGATGTTCGGAGTCAATGGCATTGCGTCCATGCCATATATCAAGGCAGGAACCACTTTTAACTTGAAGAATCTCAGGACGGGAATGATCGAGAAACGTCCGTATTTCTTGTCCACAGCCTTTGCTTGAGCTGTGAGATTTTTTAATTTTAGCCACAGGGTTTCTTGCATGGTTTTTTCGTCCCTGTCGTTGCTGATGGTAATTCCAAGGTATTTGAAGGCCTGGACTATTTCTAAGGTCTTACCACCGCAATGCCAAGAGGGTTTTTGTTTCTTGTTAGAGAGTTTGCCCAGGATTAGCACTTTTGTCTTTTCTTTATTGAGTCGAAGGTTGTTTTCTGACAAGTAAGAGACCAGGTTGTCCAGTTGGCGCTGGAGGCCTATGGGTGTCAAATCCATCAGGATGATGTCATCGGCGTACAGTAGACGATCGATCTTCTCTCCGCCCAGCAAAGGTGGAAAGTGCCTGATCGTGTGCGTTGATTCCTCGTAATCTGCAATATAGGCGTTATATAAAAAAGGCGCTAAAGGGCAGCCTTGCTTGACTCCTCTTGCTGTGCCTATCTCTTCAGACAAGCGGCCATCCGCACTAAGGCGGACTCTGATGGAGGTCTCTTGGTGTAAGGCCTTTATTGGGTTAAGGATTGAGTCCGGACATCCTTTAGCTTCCAATTTTGCCCAGAGGCGCTGCCTATTGACCTGGTCGAAGGCTTGTACCAGGTCAATAAAAGCAACGTAGATCGTTTGGCCGCCTTGTAGAACTTTTGCTTTCAAGGCACTCATGAGCAAGATGTTGGTGGTTGTTCCTGAGTTTCTGATGAAGCCGTTCTGAAAAGGGTCCATTGTTTTTGCTGTACGTGACCAGTTTTGAAAGGCGTCCAATACAAGAGACGCAAAAACTTTCCCCATGACATCTAGAAGGGCAATGGGCCTATACTGGTTTGGGTCGTCGGTTGCACCTCTTTTAAAAATAGGCACAATGTTTGCTTTTTTCCAGGTAGGTGGGATTTCTTTGGTCTGATTGCAGTTTGAAAAAAGCTTACTCATGAAGTTAGCCCATAGCTCAGGATGTTTTTTGAGTTCCAGGTTGCTGATACCATCAGGACCTGGGTCCCTTGAGTTATTCAGTTTCTTGAGTTTGTTTAAAATAGACTCTTTGTCGTTGGGGATGTTCCACGGAGTGTCGGATTTGTGACATTCTTTACTTTGAGGTTTATCTGTTTTTTCATCCATGATTGGAGCAAATAAGTTTGAGAAGTGGTTAATCCATCGGGCCTCACTCACGTTGTTTTGGATCTTGTCGTTGATGTTGCTTTGTGTTCCCTTGATTCAGGTTCCAGAATTCCTTTGGCTTGTTTCCACAGATAGCGGACAGCATGTGTTGTGAGTCGTTCAGGTATAGTTTATGGCGGTAGTGTAGCAGCCAGCTTCTATAGTCACCCACTGCCTTTGTCCAAATTGCTGAGTTTTCAGAGGATGGTACTTTTTGGTATAGTCTTTTTAACCTTCTGTGCTCCTTCCTTTTCTCCACCAGATCTTTGCTGTAGGAATGTGGGTGGTCTTTCTTTTGGGTGGGTGTTTTTGCTGTTGCCATAAGGTATCTGGTTAGTAGAGGTGTGTAGTCCAGATCGATCTCGCTCTTTTTTGCATTTGTCATGCTCTTGTGTCTTAATCGTGTATATTGAGCTTCTAATTCTAACAATCCTTTTTCGGAGATCTTTACTCGCTTTCCTTTCTCCGCTGTCTCGAGTGGAAGTGGGCACGCAGTCGTTTGCGTTCCAGATGCCCAGCCTTCTACAATTAAGAGATTATGATCACTGAAGGTTGTCGGTCTAATAGCGAAGGAGTGGATCTCTGGCAGAATGTCTCTAAAAACGAATATGTGGTCTATCGTCCCATTTTGGTCGCATCTTTGCCATGACGGGATCGACAGGTTTGCTTCTAAACGCTGCCAGTGCAGGTTGTACATGTCCCTGTCAGACATTATCTTGTCCAGGAGTTTACCCCTCTGCCGTGCTGGAGATTTTTGATTAGCGCGGTTTCCGATCCCATCGCATATGGCGTTGAAGTCACCACTTATGATTGTGCTGTGGTCGATTCTGATTTTCTGGGCTTTATCCATGGCGTTCTGGAGTTCGATCGTGAATTCTTCATTCGTTATTGTCTCAGGATTCCAGTACACGTTTATTAGGAGTACTGGACTATTTTTTGAATCTGTAGGACAGTGTTTTCTTTTGAGTAGCACGGCCTGGATCCAGTACGGTGTCGGGAAGACTTCAGTTATCTCCATGCCCGCTCCTGCTCTAATCGCAGTTATCAGTCCGGCTGAAGGTCGTCCAGTTTCCCCTTTCTTCGCGCTAGTGAAAATTATTTCATATCCTTCCAGCTGGGGTTTGTTGGTCAGCCATTTTTCCTGTAAGCACAGAACGTCAAATTTGCCCAGGTTGACGCCAGTTTTCTTTGTGAGGTGTGTAAAGCCCCTTGTATTCCAGCAGCCTAGTTTTAGTAGGTTCAGCTCGGATGTTGACTTCGGATTTTCCTTATCCTGACAGATCTGAGGGTGGGTCTTCTTTTCTGGAAGTCGTTGCTAATGCTTATGCCTTGCATTGGAATCAGCTTTATGCCACGTCCGCAGTTTAGGTATGTTTGTTCCTGGTGTTCTGTGGTTGCTTGAAATTCGATCGTTTTGAAAAGTTTGCTGTAACCTTTTGTTCCGGACAGAGTTCTGCTCTCGATTACGGTCAGACAAGGGAGTTTTCTCGGGTCTTTCTCGTTCCCCCTGATTCGGGTTAAAGGTTCCTGATCTGTTTATTAATTTTGAGGACTTCGAAGGACCAGCATGGGGCATCCTGCTGATATAACGAGTGTGGTTGTTCTTTGTCGTCTTTGGAGTATCCATTTGGTAACTTAGGCCTCTTTCAGTTCTTTTTGTTGCATCCTCTTGCTTGCTCAGTCGCCTAATTTCTGCTAGTTCAAAGCCCGCTGACGCCAGGTTACCGGATTCTCTCATTAGATGGAGCTTGGTGGCTTCGGAATTGAGGTGTATATAGGAGTAGTCTGTTCTGCCAGACGTACTTGGTTCCACCATCCAAAGGTCTTTATTTCCAAAGTGTTTCAGGCTTGGAATTTGGGTTAGAATTTTGATGATGGTGGTTCTGTTCATCGTCAAGTCGTTCTTCTTTGAATTGATGTTTTTCAATCTTAGCGTGTGAGCACTCACGATTGGCTTTGATTCTTTTTTCCAATCGCGATCTTGTTCCGATCTGGTCTCTTCTTGTCTCTTCTTGTTCACCTCGAAGATGTATTCTAGATATGAATCCGTGGGTTTTTTCCCTGTTTCGTTACGAGACTTTGAAGTCATTTTCTGATTTTCTTTTCCTCCCTGAGTCCGAGAGAGAGCAGGTGAGTGCACGTGGGCGTTCCTCTTCCATATATTTGAGCTTACTCTACGCTCTAGCTCTGGTCTCTTTTCCTCGGGAGCTCGTGGTTTTGGGTTTACAGTGTCCACATAGTCCACTTTTTGACGTCTTTGTGTTGTCTCAATGGATTTTGTCGGCGAAACAGAGAGTTTGTGTATTTGAACTTTGTATGGCGGTTCATTTTTGGGGGAATCTAGGATCCCTTTAGTTGCTTTTCTCTTTGATTGTTTCTTTGGGTTGTTTTCATACACGGTCTCGTCCACTGTCAGTATGCTCCAGTCTGATTGCTCCTCTACGACAAGGAGAGGAGCGTTATCTTTTGAGCTGTGGTTTCGTTTGTCTCTCACTTGTTTTTGATGTGGGCTTGCTGTGTCCGTAGGTTTTGTAAATGGCTCGTTTTTCCTGACAGCAACCTTCTTCTGCCTCGGCTGGGCTTGAGGGCCCGATGTTTCTTGTGGGTTGTTCTCATTCCACTTGATGTTTCGCTTAAGAATCGTTTTTTGTTGGGTAAATATGCCGTATGTAAAATTCTTTGGATTTGCAGCTAGGCCTTTTTTTGGTCTTTGTGCTTCTTTAGCGTCCTTTATATAAGAGAAGGGGTTAGTTACTTGTTTCTTCGCCCCTTCTCTGGTCTCGAGATCAGTTGACTGTGGGTGAACTTCTTCCTCCTCCAGTATAGCAATAATGGCATCTAGGGGTTCAGTCCCTTGGTTGCTAATATGGATGTCAAGGTTTTCGTCCTGTTGCGGTGACGGTTTAGCATCCTCCTGAATGGTGTCAGGTATGGCGGTTGGTGCAACGTTGTTTTGTTGCGACCGTCGGGTTAAGCGATCGTCGTTTGGTGATCGTGGTTCTGTCTGTTGGTCACTGGGGCTAGGTTCACCCGGCCTTGTCCTGCTCTTTTTTCCGTTGATATCTGGTCCTTGCGCCCCCATAATATAACCTTCCAAGTAGTGTAATTTTGCTTGCATTAGGGCCAGCATTGACACCTGGTCACGCAGCGTGTCGTTGATGTTTTCATACAACTTGGTAAATGGGGCCATTGCAATCGATACTGTGGACGTTATAGTTGTTAGTTCCAGCTTTTGCTGAGCAGGATTTAGCGGAGAAAGCTGTTGGGGTCCGCTAAATTTCCGCAATGGAATCGGAGTGTGGCTCGGCGGTAAAGTTTTTGGCGATTTGTTTCCAGTGTCTTTCTGAGAAGTGATTTGGCCAGAAACATTAAGATGCGCGATGTTTCGTGTCGTTGACGATCGCGCTGAGAGTTCTTGAGACCCGAGACTCTCCCCCCTTCTCAGTTCTTCGTTTCGAGATTCTAAAGCACAAATGCATGGTTCGGAAATAATTTCATGCGAACTGGGACTGGGCTTTTGTTTCAGGTCCCCAGTTGCAATGTGGTCAGTTTTGGTTCTTGGTTCGGCAAGGAATATTTCTTGGTTGTTCTTTTCACTTGTCTCTTCCTGAAGTTGGACGTTTTCAATCGTCAGAGTAGGTTTGTTTGAATAATGCCATTTGAGTGGCGGTGCCACAATTGCCTTTGTCGTGAGTGCAGTGGTCTTTGCGGGTTCTGAAGATGTATTAGGTTTGACTGCGAGACAACCCAAGGATGATAGCTCTGCCTCGGTCTCACCTAGACTCTCCAAAATTTTGTCGTCCGACAGCTCCTTCTGGAAGCTTGAAGAACTCTCTGTCTTTTTCCTAAAGAAATCGTTCAGGGCTGCCACTGTGACGGGCTTGGGGGGACCAGTTTTAGGGCCCATTTTCTTTTTTGGGGGGACCCTATGTCTAGAGGTCAGTCTTCTTCTCACCTTGTTATGGTTGTGTCGAAGAGTTTTTGTGGTCAACGTTGGGAGTGAGTTGTAATGATCCTCATATTGCTTTCCTTGGTTTTTTTAGGTGACTTTGCCGTATGCGTACCAGTGACTTCGGAGGCGGTTAGGTTTTCTCTAGAGGTACCGGGTTCAACCGCCGATTCGATGTTGTCTTTGTGTTTGCAGAGGACTGAATCGTCTACAGCTGGGTTACGGCAGAGACTTCTGGGTTTCTTTTGCTCTCCGTTGTTTCCATTTGAGGCAGTTGGTGTAATAAGAACCTTCTCTGTGATGCCCCCCCTGTCCTCTGACAATAGCACATAGTGTACTTGAGCCGCACAGGTGGTTTTTGATTGATCCTTCGTGGCGAGTGTCGGTTCATCTTGAGCATCTTGAGTGGAGCTTGTGTGGTGAAGTGCCACACCTTCAGTAATTGTGGTCATCTGTATATCCCTTACTGAAGAGTTTTCGACCTGCTCGGTAGATCTAGCCTGTTTCTCTGAGGTTAACACACATCCGACTGCGTTTTCGTGGTCGGGCCGCTCAGGTGTGGACTGTGGTCCCTCCCCAGTAAGGTCGCTGCTCACAGACTGGGGAATCGAATCAGCCGCCTCAGAAAGAGATGTGGACCGGGTCTCTGTTTGGTGAGGCTCACTTAGTGGCCTCGTTAGCGGTACTGCCGCAGGGTCCGTTTCAGCCTCAGAGATGGATTCATTATGGATGGTCATTGAGAGCCTCGCGGTTTTCGGGTGAAAGTCCGATGCGGGCTCGGGCTGGTCTGAAAAAATAGTCCGTTTCGGCACCCGCTTGGGCGCCTGTGCTTTTTCGCCCCGTCTCCTGGTAATCGTTTTTCCTGCCGGAGTTTCCTTCGGCGGTCGAAGTACCCGTCGAGAGACTTCAGCCTCTGAGCCAACAAGCGGGCAGGTGGGATGGGAAGGAGGGGACGGAAAGGAAGGGAGAGGAAGGATTGGGTAAGAAGAAGGCAAAAGAGAAAGGGAAAGGAAGGCATGCCCGCGGAAACATTTTGCATCGTCTATGGCTTCCACTGAGGGGAAGGAAAGGGGCGTCGTACCTGTATCCTCTTGCAGCCCACCTCGTGGGGGTGATGGCAGCGATGTTGGCTGCAAGTTCGTTCCTGCTCCTTCCTTTACTGTTTGTGTTTCTTCTTTCGAATGTTCTAATGTGAAGACCATGCCATCGGTTTCACGATACTGTGAGTCCATGATGACAGTTCTTTTGTTGGTGACTGCGGTCGTACCACGGTCTGCCACAGTCTGCAACCTCACTCTGCAGCTCACTCCGCGCCCGCTCCGCGGCTGGAGTGAGTATTTGAAGGCTCAGGTAAAGTTCAGGAAAGCTGGGAAAAAGGTAGTCACTGCAGAAAGACTCAGGATCAGGGTCTGCCACAGTCTGCAACCTCACTCTGCAGCTCACTCCGCACATCAGTTTTAAATAAGCATTCTTTAAAAAGGCAATTTGCTGTAACAATTCAAATATTTTTTTTAATTACTTTTCAGAATCAAAACAAATGAGTGAATTTTCCTTGCATATGCTTTATAAACAATTCCTACACCGGGAGGTAACCTTAATCTTTTTTTTTATTATTTTTATTTTTTTATTTAATGAATTTAGTTGAATTTAATCAACTTTTTTCAATTTAAGACAACAATTTATCAAAAGGTTTACATATAAAACACAGTAAATTGTAAAACATGCAATCATAAGACCCTACAGATCACACCAAATATCAAACCATCAATTCTAATGCTAATAGTTACATTTGGGTTTTGCATTATTAAACGATTGATAAGGCAATGAACAAGTATGACAATCACTGATCCAAATAACAGATATCATTAGGAATCAAACTATTTTAGTAGATTTAAGGCTCGCAGAAAGTTAATTGTGGCCAGTCTTATACTCATACAGTTGGTAGTGGAAATAGCAAGCTATCTATGCTCATGTCTCATCTGGCTAAAGTAGGGCAAATGTTTACTAAAGTGACTTTGTCTTAAGTTCATAAGTTCAGGACAGTCCACAATAACATGCTCCAAAGTTTCAATAGTTGTTGCATTATTGCAAAAACGGCATCCTGAAGATTCCCGCAGGATTTCTTTCCTACGGGCTTGAATTTCACGGCTAGGACATAAATTAAAATGCATGCCCAACAAAGCATTCCTAACGGCAGAAGAAGGAGATTTGCATAAGTAGAATGCCATGTCTCTATAACGCTTTGCAGAAAAAACAGATGGATCAAAATCTTTATACTTCAAACACATATCTCTAGTGTCAATCCAATCCATCATGTAGAGTTTTTTCTTAGCTTTATCCGGATCGGTGGCAAGGGTTTCAATAGGAATGTCTGCATTTAGTAGTATGGTAAGGATGTTTTTAGCCCATGTTTTCGGAAACAGATGAGAGGATGATATCAGGTAACTGGCAACTGTAGCTAAAGTTGATTTATCAAGAACAGATAATAGACATTTTCTGAACAAGCTGCATAAGCGCCAGTTATACATTGCCAAAAGTGAGGTCAAACCCACTTCATATCGAATGATCGGGCCTGGAATGCATTGTGGCAGATTCAGAATAGCACGCCAAAATTTTGCTTCCAAAGCATACAGGAATACCGTATCAATTGCACTGTATGTCTCTAGACCATATAAGATGGTAGGGATGACATTCTGAATCCAGAAGATCAGAGCAGGTTTAATAGAGAATTTCCCAAATGTATGCATAATGAGACGAGTCTGGCAGATTGCTGCGAGAATTTTAACTTCAATTTTCATTAACTGAGAATGAGTGTTCGACGATCCGTCAAATAGGATACCCAGATATGTGTAATTGGGAACCACCTCTAGACTTATGTGCTCTATTTTCCAAGTCATTCGATGACTGCGCTTGCCTTTCGGAGTGTAGACTTCGATTTGGGTTTTCTTGTCATTTACTACCAGCTCATTAACTCGAAAATATTGACATAATGCTGTTAAAAGATATTGCATGCCAATGGGAGTTTTCGATATTAGTACTAAATCATCTGCGTACCATAACGCTTTCACCTCGATGGTATTCAATTTCTGTGCATCTGCACGTACTTCCTCAAGTGCACTTCTAACATCATTAATGAAAAAATAGAACAACGCCGAGGCGAGTATGCACCCTTGATTAAGCCCCCGATAAGTAAGGACATCCGATGATAGAAGCCACTCAAAGTTAAATCGTACCCGGATGGAGGTATTCGAGTGTAATGCGAAAATGATGTCACTTAAAGTTGACGGACACCCAGCCTCTAACAATTTATCCATCAGTCGGGGTCTAGAAACTGAATCAAAGGCCTAGTGTAGGTCAACAAACGCAAAATACATGGGCTGTTTAACGGACTGTGCCTGATGTTTAATGGCATGAAGAGTTGTTAAATTTACCGAGGTACCCAGACCTGCAACGAAGCCTGTCTGCGCCGGATCACGCTGTTTTGTGTGAGCGGTCCATTGGTTAAATTCCTTCAACACCAACCGCGAAAAAAAAATTCCCGGCGCGTCTAGGAGGGCAATGGGGCGATAGCATTTTGGGTCTTTACAGTCACCTTTCTTGTAGATGGGAACTATTAGAGAAGTACTCCAAGATTTTGGAATTATCTTGGTGGATAAGATGTGATGAAAGAAATTAAACAAGATAGTAGCCCATTCTTCTGGGTTCTGTTTAAGCATATGATTCGTAAGACCATCCGGCCCAGCTGCTCGTGAGGAGGATGACTTATTAATAAAGTCCCTCACAGATTCCATCGAACATTCCAGGGACCAAGTAACAGAAGATCTTTGTGTATATTCATATTTAGACATGTTATGATCAGCATGCACGTGGCTAAAATGTTCTACCCGTTGCGTTTCTGCAACACCATTTATTTGGGATTTCAGTTGGGAAGAGGTATTACACTTGTTCAATAATTGCCAGACTTGTGCTGAATTTTTCGAAAAGCAAGCAGACAGGAAGTTCTCACTGTCAACTTGAAATAAACGCGCTTTTCTGGCACACGTCCAATTGCGATAAGAACATTTCGCTGTTTTGATGGATTGAAGCTGTTCTTTTAGCGGCAGGATGCGGGAATAACGTATCTCTTTTCTTAGTTGAGCTTTGCGTTGGTGTAAAGCTAAATCAAAGCCGTGAGTATGAGAGCGAGAAGATCTAATATGTAAAAATTGAGCATTTCTGAACGTGTCAAGTACCTCAACATAAGATGATAGTGAATTTGTGCTTTGGTGTCGTAAAATAGCTGTATTTAATGATTGCAGCAGAACTGGTGACCAATGAAAACGATTCTTACCGTTATTAAGTATCAGCGACTGTGTAAACCAATGTTTAGTAGTGGAAACTGTCTGACAAGGATTCAACCATTGAAGAGACAATATGTGATGATCGCTATGTGTTTGTTTTATGATTTCGAACTTAGTGGTGTTAGCATATATGCTTTCACTTGCATAGATGTAGTCTATGATGGAACTAGAGTTTCCCCTTTCCCACGTGTTTTGCGGCGGGATATCGCCCATAATGGAACCATTCATCACTTTCAGATTAAGATCTTCGATAAAGGTGCTCCATCTCATACTTGAATTGCATAACCCCTTATTAGGGGCAGGCAGACATACAAAATTTAGGTCTCCCACCACCATTATGCCAGAAATCAATTGTAGGGCAATAGTTTCAAAACCTGATGATAAGGCATGATAAAAAGTGTCATCAGTAATGCCCGCAGGGTTACGATAGAGGTTTATGAGAGCAAATACATGCAGTCCATGAGTGATTTTGACCACCTGGATGAATCTATTCGGCGAAAGCCATTCCCCAATTTGGAAATTTTTGCTAGATTTAACAGCCACCAATAAGCCCGCAGTTGGTCTACCTTTATTGGAAGACACTGCCGGGAGAGAACAAATAATATGATCATCCCAAGTGGGGGCACATACCAGCCACGTCTCTTGCAAGGCTATAATATCGTAACTGTTTAATTGAGCATTCGCGGACCACTGAAGATGTGAGTGCCCTCTGGTATTCCAGCTAGCCAGAGAGATAATTTCTCTCTTCTCAACTGTTGATGGTTATAACATATTTTTTGATGTCAATCTGGTCTGTGGGCAGGTAACCTCCGTGCAAAAGGTGCAAGAGCATTCTGTGGTCGGAATCTGTCATGGTATTTCATTTTGAACTGTATTTTCTTGTGTAGGTGGTCGGGCGGGGTCTAACGCAAGCAAAAAACCCAGATTGAATAAGTCCATTTTTGATTTCCATAGAGCGTTCCGGACCAGTCCGATTTAATCCATAATCTTACAATTGATAGATTATTTTCGCAAATAAATTCAATCTGGTCAAAATCACTCGAGGACAAGTCCTCCAGGGACTGAATGTCTCCAAAGATGTTCAAAACACTAGAGCGACACAAATCATATTTCGGAAAAGGGCCTTCACGACATTTTAAGATTAAGGTGTGGAAGGAATTAAAACGCTGTGTTTTGACATCTTTTTGGTTATGAGCTTGAATTTTGGACTTCATACCAGAATTCTCATTCGGATTTCTCATGTTTGAGCAAGAGAAGGAAGGATTAAATTGGGCCCTCGATTCTGGAGCGTTACTTGGACGGCCCAATAACGGATCATGACGGTGACACTCCTCTTGAGCTTTGACAGGATTGGATAAGCCAGGAACGGTTAGAATTTCAGCCGCTCGATTTAGCTCTGGGAGTGCCTCGGACAGTCTTTTGCCAAGATAGGCATCTACCGCCGTTTTCAGGGCAGATAGACGATCTTCAAAGCCAGAATATGGTATAGAAAGTATCTGAGGACCGGAGCAGCCCCTAGCAGTACCGGTCGGGATGGAGTGAGTCGTGCTGCCTTGAATGAAAGGCTTAAGGGGCAAGGTTGAAGAAACCTCGCGTTCAAAAAGGTCCACCAGTTCATTAAAAGGCACATAGTCAATCTGGGGGACTTGCGAGGTAGAACTGGATGCGACCTCAGAAGCAACCGTTACCGCTAAGGGGGTAACAAGATCTATAACACCTCCCGAGCCTTGAGGGGGAGGTGCTATAGGCGCTGAGGCCCCAGTCACCAAACGGGTTGGTGGAAATATGACCTGCGGATTTTGATTAGATTCTTTAGCGGACTTACGCATTGTTGTTGCTTTGCTTATCAATTTAGACCGTTTTGAGACTGTGGTTTTTCTCTTGTTTTTCTGAGAAAGAGGCTGACCTTCATTGGTGTTACTGATTTTAGTGGCATTAGTGCGAGGAAAAGACTGAGGGGAATCAACGCTGATCCATTAATCATTTTTTTGGTCAGTTATGGCATCTATGTACTCCACAGGGCGAATTATTTTTTCAAATGTTGGAACTACTGTTAGCACGGTTCTAGCGCACCGTGAATTTGAATTATTGTTCAATTCCGGCCCTGACGAACTCTGCAAGATGGAGGTCTTGTGAGGGGCTGTGGCCAACAGACCCGCAGTGCTCAAATTTTCTAAGGTAGTAAGTCTGTGCATGATAAGGTTTAAGGTCGAGGGGGAGGATGAATTTTGCGAGCATCGTTGCATCCACTCCCCAATTTGATCAATTTTAGTTGTTTGGAGTGCTATTTTTCGATCCAACTCTTCAAAGAGTTTGAAGAGACTTAATATTGTTGTGTTCACGGCCCCTAAGGTAATTTTTAAGAGGGCCGGATTTACAGATGAGTCACTAGGGGTTTTTGCTGACAAGCAGCGTCTCGGGGTTGGTTGCATGAAGGACTCTTCAATTGCATGCCTTGTAGAGTCCATGGAGCCAGGAAGATTGTAGTCCGTGATGACAGACAGTCTCGAACTTTCTAGGTCAATATTACACTGGCGTGAGGGTGTATTGATCGTTACAGATTCTTTAGCATTTACGTCAATAATCTCAAACACATCCACACAAGCTGTGTCACCTACTGATGGATAGGAGGTTTGGGGCTGCAAAGTTGTCCCAGGCTCGATAATAGAGTGCGTTTGAAATGTTGCACTAACAAGTGCGACCGAGTTATCCAGGTTGTCTTCCTCAACTACAGTTACCATTTGATTAACCTGAAAAATTTTAATAGGAGATTGAGGTAAGGTGAGTAGGGTTTGGTCAGAAATTACAACAGTACGAATTGATTCAATTAGGCCTGGAGATGAGATGTTTTTAAATTCACGTGGCTGCTTGTTCGTTACCGGCAGCGCACTTTCCAGCGGGCCTTGAGCATGAGTCACTACTGCAGGATCATTTATTTTGTCGTAGAACTGCCTAATGTCTTGATTTAGGGAGGGTGTTTTAACTACAGGAGTAAGAGTGATAGATTTCTTCCTCACTCAATTTGAAGTTATTACCATTTCCTGGGGTTTTGAGCGTTACCTTTGGTGCAGCTGTCTCAGAGGTAGCTTTACTAATCAAGACATCACCCGAAATGTTACTCGTGTGGGTTGCTGCGGCTACTTCTGGCATGTCTGTTTTTAGCGTATACAGCATGCGAGACATAAGTAGCCTTCTAGTTTGGCTTGCTTCTTGGAATGTATAACAGACAGCTAGTACCAATGTAGACTGCGCAAGTGAAAGTAATGAGAAGAGAAAAGCACTTTTAAACG
The DNA here is from genome assembly GCF_040938575.1 of Ambystoma mexicanum. NCBI lineage: Eukaryota > Metazoa > Chordata > Amphibia > Caudata > Ambystomatidae > Ambystoma > Ambystoma mexicanum. The sequence goes on along the minus strand of NC_090921.1, from coordinate 1,218,263,745 downwards.
CTGATTAAAAAGCGTTACAAGAATGACCACGCAATAAAAAGCGCTTAATAACTTTAAACGTCTTTGGAACTAGGACAAAGTACACTCTTATAGTAAGATGCCATGCAATGTATAAAATGCACTGAACCCAAGGATTAGCAAAAATACATAAAATAACACAACAAGAACAGTTTGAAACACTATACTAGAGTGCAGTAGATATGGGTCTCTTTCATAAATAGAGGTAAAAGTCAGGGCTGGATAAGGGAGCAAATATATGAACTGAAAAATCTGTTTAAAAAGGACAGTCAAGCAGCGATAATCTTAAAGAGCTCCCAGTAATAGGGTAAGGAACGCCCGACAGCTCGAGGAGCAGCCAGAGTCCGACTCTCCCCCCTTACCCTAGTTACAATTTGAAGTTGAGTTTATGGCGGAGCGTATGACCTTAGTCTGATGTACTCACACGGCCGCAGGACGAGGACAAGGACAAGTCACAACCAAACAGCAAAACAGCTGCTCTAGCCCTTACTGCCTCCAGGGCTTAACGCTGCAAGGGTGGTTGGGCCGGGAACTTGTGCTGGGCTGCGGTCACGTGATCCGTCACGTGTGCGTGGTGGGCCCCGCCTCTTTCAGGAAGTACAGCAGGCAGGCAGCAAGAGCTCTGCTTGCAGTGCTGCTGGGACCAAAGTTAGTTACAAACAAAGTCCAACGCTCGAGTCACAGAGCGCACTTTCAGGGAATCAAATACACGCCACTCGGGCGGCTGGGCCAGGAACTTGTGCTGGGCTGCGGTCACATGATCCGTCACGTGTGCGTGGTGGGCCCCACCTCTTTCAGGAAGTACAGCAGGCAGCAAGAGCTCTGCTTGCAGTGCTGCTGGGGCCAAAGTTAGTTACAAACGAAGTCCAACGCTCGAGTCACAGAGCGCACTTTCAGGGAAGCAAATACAAGGACAGTAATGGCATTTATATATCACACTAGTATGCTTTGCAGATTCTGAGGTTGCATAAAGGAAAGGGTTAGGGAAGTAAAAAGGTTAGAACAGTTTCTCAGTAAATGTGAGGATAACTAAATCCTCCAATGAAGTCTAGATACGCCTTTCCCAGCAGTACCAGTTTACACAAGCTACCATCTATGAGGGACAAACAATATCAAAGTCAATGGGCCTCATTTCAACCCTGGCGTTAAGGGGTTAACGGCGCCATAAAAGGCTGCAGCGCTGTTAAACCCTTAACGCCCGATTCACACTTTAACACCTGCTCTTTGCAGGCGTTAAAGTCCAACCCGGTAAGGGACCTTGGTGCTAATTACGGCACCGTAATTTACAGTGCCGTAATTAGCGCCTTCCCCATTCCCATTGAGCCCTATGGGCCAAAAATGGGAATGTGGAAGGGGCCATGGTGAATGGGGATTTACCGCCCGCCAACCTTGGAATGGGGCGGTAAATCCGCCATCCACCATGGCGGAATCCGGCATGGACCATGGTGCTAATAGCACCATGGTCCAACGCCAGGGTTGTAATGAGGCCCAATGGATTTAGAGGAGTGCTTCTAGGGAGCCAGGACAGCCAAAGTCATTTGGAACACATCTATGGATCTGATGCACTTCTTGGATCAAAGTATTTCACAAAATTAGAAAGTTCAGTAAAATCACTCGTAGGGCCACAAGCTATTAAACTTGTCAGAACGAGTTGAAATCAACTTGAAAAGGTAAACCAATGCAATTCCCAAGTGAGAAGAGCATGGTCAAAGGCAATAAGGTAAGTACCCCAAGCCTAAACAGTACCTCTGGTTAGAAGAAGAGTGGTCCCGCTGGATTCCATCTTGCTACAGCGGTGCAGACACTGGTTCCTGAACCTCAGTCATGGGGACAAGAGGGAAGACATCTGGAGGGCTCATGCAGCGGTGCGTGGGAGGTCATTGGCAGCTATGGGCTCTTTTCGATTCAACAGCACTTCGCGGTTTCAGCGATTAGCAAAGAGCACCGATGTGGATCTCAGACTGTTAGGGAGAATTCGGCAAAATGGCTAATTTCCATTACCTAATGAGTCCCTCAGCAGCTTTGCTGGATTTCTAGGATTTAATTTTTTCACCTGGTAAGAGTCCGAGCCTTTTCTTCCCACTCTTACATGTGTTTTGCTGTTTTTGTTTACCATTTTCTTGTGTTCATAGACTGTGAAGCCTCACCACGCCTCATTACAAGGTCCCCTCGCGGGACCCGCTCTGGATGCCTGGTTTTACCAGGCATCCTTAGTGGGTCCCATGAGCGGCCCAGCATGCTAACAACGGGCCCGTCATTAACGGGCCCGTTGTTAGCATGCTCCCCATTGCCATTGAGCCATATGGGGGCTCAAATGGGAATGGGGATGGTCCGGTTCCGGGTTCCCTGAATGGGGAAATACAGGGCCCTCCTAGGTCGGAATGGCCCGGTATTTCCCCATTCAGGGAACCCGGACCCGAGTTTGGGGATGGCCATGCCCTCCATTCTCGTAATGAGGCCCAATGTGTTACACAGAACCTTCAGTGCAGTGACACAGGGTTGTCTTTTAGACTTCCCAACTCAGACTCCATTTTCTGGGACTGACTACTGTCTCCCAGAACATGTAAAGTTGCCGTTGACTTTATTAGTCTTCTTAAATCCACAGACCCAGTACAAACTATCTTACATAGAGTACTAGAAAGGGTTAATACTTATCCCTTTTTGTCTGTTTCTCTTGGGCATTGTTTCACTCCCTTTTCATTAAGACTTTGCTGGTGGCAGTGGTAACTACCCTATTTTTCCTACTGCGGTTATCTTAAATAACCTTGGTATGTTTTAGGCTATTTTGGTAGCCTCGAACTTAAATCCGATGGACCATATTCATTTTAATTTGGTTCTGGCTGGGTTTATTCACCATTTCTTTTTGTAGAAGTCTTTCGTGTTTTTTTCTGCGCGCCAAACCCGGTTTGGTTCCTTTATTCGCCATCCTTTCTCGGTCTTCTGCACAGAAGCCTTCCTTAGGCGACTGAAAGTATGGTTAGGCGGGATGTGAGGGAGGGGTTTTAGGACCCCTGCCATATGTTCCTTTGGTAACCCAAGTCGCACTCCTGTTTGATTGGCTAGATGACTGTCCCGCCAGGACATCCACCCTGATGTGTGATTGACAACCAGGCTGTCTGAATGCGGGAAAACTGCATAAAAAGTAGGTCTCTGGGGCTGGAAAGGCAGAGTCGCCACTGGAACGAGAGAACCGAAGATGAGCTGACAGAAGAGGAACCCTACCACGACTGAACCACCCAGTGAAGCCCTGCTGCAGGTCCCAATCTTCAGACTCCAACGACAGAGAAGATCTACCTGGAATCTTCTTCCCCTGAGCTGGTGGGACCAACCAGTTGACCCAAACTGCAAGCAAGGTCTCCCTCCTCTGGTCGAATTTGCTGTACAGAGCTACAGTGAACGGGATAGCCAGGAAGGTCGGACCCTGTTTGGGTTTTAAGGAGCACACCTTTTATTCGTTGCTATGCTCTGCTGCTGGTTTCTTCCCTGGGCAGTGCAGGACCCTCCAGTCTTCCTACTTCGTGTCAGTCCGACAGTCGCTTCAGGAACTGTGAGCCTGCAGGACCTGCCAGGAACGTCCACCTCAGCTACAGCTGCTTCTCCATTTTAAGGTACTGTTCAAACAATATTGTGATTTCTAAACTGATTGAGAATAGTGAAGTGTTTAATAACTGATGTGTAAATAAATGTATATTCTTTTACTCAGAAACCTTGAGTCAGTGTTTGTTTGAATCATAGTAATTTATGTCCTTTGTGTAACTATTGATACTGCTCACTTCCTCTTGAGATAAGTCTGGCTGCTCAGCCATCGCTACCACTTTACTGTGTAGAACAGGCTTGTACCAAAGGGGAATTTGTACTGTCACTTGTAGTGTTAATTGTGTGTGGTGTTCCCAAAGGGTACTGCATATAATTCTGCCTAACACGGACACCGGTTGGACTCTCTTTGCCCTCTCGGTTCTGCAATCTGGGGAGGGGACTCCGGATCTGGAGGTCCTGCTTCTGAATAGTCCTTTGGAGTCTCCTGGAGCTCCAGGCCGGATTCATTCTGCGGCAGACATTGCACTTCCCTACGAACATTCGACCCCTGGCATTGGGCTCTCACAGCAATGGAGAAGCACAGCAAGTCGGGGTTGGTGGTCCAGTGGAGTTTATTTCAGGGATAGTTAGACCCACTAACCCAAGGGGAGAAGTCGGTCCATCTGGAGCTTCTCTGTCGAGGTGAAAAAGGAGTTCAGCGCAGCAGCAGGACTTCACCAGGCAATTCAAAGGTCCAGGCGGTTTCAGCAAGCTTTGTTCATGGTTTCTTCATCAGGTGTTTCTCCCAGTGGTCGACTCTGCCTGCAGTCCCAAACCCCTCACCTTTTAAGCAGCTTTTTCCCATGCAGAGCATTGGCTGTCAATCACACAGCAGGGTGTCTGTCTTGAAAGGGTAGCCAGCCGGCCACTCAAGACTAGTTACATTCAGGCATTCCTAAAGACAAAGCCAGGGGAATTTTAGGACACTCCATCACATCCTGCCCTTCCATCCAGACACACTGGAGCCAGGGGCTGGCTTCAGGTCTGAATCTTGTCAAAGGCAGTCAAACAAAGGGCTCAAACCTGTCTCAAAGCACAGAGTAAACCCCAAGAAAGACCTCCCAAACAGAAAATGGCAAAAAAACAAGACAGGGACCATTTTGCTGGTGCTGTACTGCAGCTGAGGGTTCAGCCTATGGTAGGAAAGCACAATGGTAGGAGAAATTAAACCACTGCCACCAGCCATTTAAAGTAGTGAGGGTAACATAAAAATGTTACATGAGAATTTAGGATAAGGGGCTACTAAGCAACCCCCAGCCCTCCACATTAGTTGGTGTGTGCTGGACCTACAAAGTGAAAAGGTAAGTAAAGTCAATTTAACTTTACTATTCTTGGGAACTGTAGTTCGCACAAGAAAAGGTATTTAAACAGTGACACTGCACTGTTGGTGCTGTGTCTCACCATACAAAAAGCAGATGCCTATGGACTCAGAAACCTGTGAAAACACACAATCCAAATCAGGTAATAACACATGAGAGAGTGAGGTAAAGGTCTTACTCACTCCAGGGTTCCACTTAAAAAGCCCTAATTCCACCAAAAGAGCTGGGGGTCTCCAAGGTTGAAGGGAATTAGCACAGAAAGGTCCCTAACAGCTACCAATAATGAGAATTCAGTGAATGATGAAATCACCAAGGGGACTAATCAGGTAACGCACAATCAAATCAAATACCGCCTATCACAGGAGAAATGATAAAGCCAAGAACAAGCAATTCTCTAGGGGACACACATTTTCAGAACACATAGACTAATGAATAAAGATACTTTTAAAGTAACATCATTCTATGAACCACACCCGCAATAGAAAATGTAATTCAGGTTACCTAGGAACCCCACTCTAAGCTATTGATTCAGAATTAAAGGCAGACTTACAAAATCATCTTGGATAACATGCAGAGTCATCTAAGCAGAACCACGAATGGGTAAAACCTTAAACTGACATTCTATAAGAGAAAGGAGGAACCTCAATCAGAAACCAAAGCACCCAGGTTCAGAAACCAGCTGTGCCCGTATGTGTGTGTGCCATTGCTTGTGTTGCTAGGCCACCTTTTCAGGGTTTCCTGAATCTTACCGTCTCAGACTGGAGAGAAGAATGGTATTTGAGCAGCACAGTGGTGCAAATGTTGTGGCTCAACGCCCAAGTCTGGTTACCCTGCTGAACCTCCTCTGCATTGTATTGATTTATATTCCACTTTCTACATAATTGTGCTGTAAAATTCACCATGTCAACCCATATGTTTAATACAATTGAGGGGGCGGGGGGTGCCAGAGCTTCCCCAAAACCCATGACAATACTTAAAGCTCCTTCCCTATGCTTGGCCATTCTTGCCAATTAACAGGAAATATTAATGTTGCTCCACTAAAAATGTCTACCTGCTACCAAAGACCTTGAAACATTTAGACTCTCAAGTTCCTCTCAGGGGTTTCCCAACCACTCATGGCTCCAAAAGCATCTTCTGTCGCTTTGTAGGGAGGGCACAACTGTGTACATGCTAGGACAAGGCTGCTGGTAGAATGAGCAATCAAAATGCACCCATGAATCTCCCATCAAATTTCGACTGTGGAAACAGGGATGGAAGGCACAGCTTTACTCATCCTTTAGTGTTGAGGGCTTGCAATAAGTGAGCTCATATACAGTCACTCCCGTCTGATTGCACACTGTCCCATAAACTCACACTTCCTGGAATCTTCTCAGTAAACAGTGGGGTCACTTGAACAAGCCATAAGGTGGGCTTTGTACTGCCACCTTCACACGCATTCATTCAGCATTACTTGCTTATTCAATAAATCTCATGAATCTCTCCAACACTGCACCCTAGCATATCTATCGTCTTAATCATTAATTCACACTTTCTCCCTCACTTACTCACATTCATTCATCCATCCTCATTAAATCACCCAGACAGCCTGTACCACTGTGTCTGCTTTCTTTACACCAACCCACCCACCCTCCATCTCCCTGGGTGTGTCAGTGTGCATGAACTTAAAACATCCAAAATGATTAGCTTCGCCAATGCCGGATTGACCTAGAAGTAATTTGTTTCAGCAAATAGTTTTCCAAGAATATCTCTTCACACCCACTTCCTCGATTTGACAACATAAATTTTAATATTTCCTGTCTGGGAAGAAGCTAAATAAATTTACCATCTTCAAAGCACATTTTTAAACACTAATGAAGCACATGCTTACCCAAATACATTAAAACCCCAATTGTGGGTGAATAAATCTCATGAAGTTGTTAAGTAAAGTCATCAGTGTGCAAAGACCCACAACCTTGCACAACCCTAGTGTACACCATTACACCCTGTTGCCTTCTGGTCGTGTAAATTCACACCCCCTGAATTCAATTACGCAATCACAGACAAAGAACTCCTGGCCATTAAGTCAGCATTTAAGGCATGGCAGCACTACCTCTTGGGGACCAGACACACAATCATTGTAATAACTGACCACCAGAACCTCCTATAACCTAAAAACGGCAAAGGCCCAATCCTCACGACAACTACGTTGGGCTCTTTTTTTTGCTGAATATGGCTATGTGTGTCATGATCTCTGCTTCCAAAAGGTCAGGGTTTTCCCAACTCCCTTGGAAGCAGATCCATAACCCAGGTTCCGAGTGCCAACCAGTCCCAATTGGGACCTTTTGGACCCAGTCCTGGCGCCAGTGGCACCAGGCTCATAAATATGCCCAGTCCCAGCGCTGGAAGCGCCGGGCTCATAATGCTTGGGTGGACTTACCTGCAGCAGACCATGCTGCTTACTTGCCTGCCAGTTGAGCCTCTGATCCTCTTCTGTTTGGAACTACTTTTCCTGTTGGGTGGGGCAGGAGCCACTCCCTAAACTCAGAACACTGGAACTCTTCTGGAAAGCAGGAGCTCTTTTCTTACCTAGGCGTGGCTGTGGAAGGAGACACCTAAGCACTACAGGAGGCTATTTAAACCACACCCGATGGATGAATCTTGCTTTGCGTTATTCTGCATCCTCTGCAGCAGAACGCTCATCGTGTCTTCTGCATCTGATCCTGGGCCTAAGGAAAAAGGCTTACCATCCTGAATCCAGTCTTCAGCAACACCTATAAAGACAAGAAAGAACAGGTTAGCATTACGGTCTTCTGTGACAGCGCTTCACTTACCTGGTCCATCGGCTGTCACCAACGCCTCGCGCTGCATTCCGGCATCTGAAAGACAAAGGCTTACCTACTCTTCGTGCGCTCCGGAGGTCTTCGCACTGCATTCCGGCATCTGAAAGACAAAAGCTTACCAACTCTTCGCACGCTCCGGAGGCCTTCGGCGCTGCATCCCGCATCTGAAAGACAAAACAAGGTGCGTTTAAAGACATTGGGGAACTTTAATACTCACGTGCCATTACTCCTTTCCACATCTAACCCAGTGGGTATTCCGGCACCCTGCAGCCGCTCCGAACTTGCACCTGCAAAATAAAAAGACAGTTAGAGCGCATCGTGAAGCAGGCAACAAGCGCTTACTTACGTGCTTCCAGGCGCTTCTATTCATCACACGGGCTCCATCTTCAACTCACTTCAGCCCGTCATCCGCCATCGCCGGAACCCTGCAAAACAAGAGACATCATTACTAAAGACTTTTAAAGACATTAGAATTACTCGAAACTTACCGTTCGTGCAGTAAACGACGGACAGCAGTCCTCTGAAGTCAAGAGGCCTGCTCCCCTTATCCAGTGAAGAAACTGGTTACAGCACCCTGCCCCGAGGCAGATGGAGAGCACGGCGTTCACTTACCTAAGGTGAGAGCGTTAACCTTTGGGGTTCTACAGGAGAAGAGAAAGGGAAGAAGAGAGAGACATTCAATAACCCAGTTCATTAATCCCATATTTTCTATCTGCAGACATCTCACCCTTCGAGTCAGACATACAGTGCACAGAGGTCCAGCCCAAAGCGCCAGCCGTGTGTTACACATCACCTTTGAAGATACGGTATACGCCCAGTCAAGACCGGCGCCTCTACGGGAATCAGGTGAGCGTTACAGAACGCAAAAGCCTACCGCAAAACTCCTGTCCAGGCGCTATGGAAACCTCGGATACCGACCAGCTAGCCCAGTTACTTGGGGAACTAAGGGCAGAAGTGCATGCACCCCGTCAGGAAACGAACGCTCTAAGAAGGGAACTGATTATTTCCAAGGAGCGAACAGATGATCTCGCTAGACAATTGCTACAGTCACAACCCGGACAGACCCCGTTACCCGCATCTGGGGGAAATCTTCCTTCTACATCCTCTATGAATCCAGTGCAGATCAACCTACCTGGGAATGTACCTCTGGCTCCGCCCGAACGATTTTCTGGTGACCCAAAGAGGTTTGCAGTATCTATCAATCAGTGCCGGTTGCATTTCTTATGCCGGCCAGCAGCCTTTCCAACTGATCAAGCTAAAGTAGCTTTCATGCTTTCGTACCTTAGTGGCAATGCGGCAGACTGGTCGATCCCTCTAGTAAATCAAGATGATCCGGTCCTCCATGATTTTCAAGCTTTTCAGCTCAGTATGGAAAAACTGTTCGCAAGACATTCACAGGGGCAGGCCTTGGACAATGAGCTTCTTTCGTTGCGACAAGGTAATCAAGACCTTTTGGCTTATATTGCGTCTTTCAACAGACTGATAGTGGAAACTCAATGGCCTGAGGACAAAAGGCTTACGCTGTTTTATAGAGGTCTACGTGGAGAGCTCAAAGATGTGTTAGCCCAAGTAGTGAATCCCCCACAAGATTGTTCGGACTATATAGACTTAGTCGTTCAAATAGATCACAGACTGCAGAACAGGAAGGCCGATCGTTCCAAGTTTGATGCTCGAGTATTTTCCAAACCGCCAACTCCTTCCAAAGGAGTAGACTCCGGGGAACCCATGCAAATAGGGGGCCTGAAAGGTCCTCTAACACAAAAGGAGCGGGAAAGGAGAAAACAGTTGCAATTATGCCTCTATTGCGGAAACTCAGGGCACTTTCTTCGAGACTGTCCGGTGAAACCTGCCAAGAAGGCAGTAGGAGCTGCAGTTACCAAAGTTACAAACTCTGAGCAGGGAAACGACCTTGCCCGACAAGAATAGAGGTCCTCTTGCCGAGCGTGAAAACCAGTTCCGTGACCTTGCATTTCGTGATACCTATGGTCCTCATTAGTCAATTAGGTAAAATAGTTTAGATTTGGAGATCTTGGAGTCCAGAATGCTTTTGACTTCAAACTCGAGTTCTCCATCAACTAGGATGGGTTTTGGAGATTTAGTTAGTCAGGTTTGAGGTTGCACGGGTTAGTGAGACGTGGAAGACCGGATGTATCTTCATGTGCCCTGATAATCTGGATCGATTACATGCAATTGAAGCTTACGTCGACAGCGGTGCCATCGGCAATTATGTGGATCATGAAATGGTTTTGAGGATGAATCTAACTCTTTGTCCCAAGGCTGTAAAGGACGTCATTACTACGGTGGATGGAACGGAGATAGCCTCCGGACCAGTAACACATACCACTCAAGAAGTGACGCTAGTAAGTCAAGATGGACACCATGAGAAGATCGTGTTCGATGTGATCAAGGCTCCTCAGTTTCAGATTATTCTAGGAATACCTTGGTTAGAGAAACACAATCCTCTGATCGATTGGCGAGCAAGAACGGTCCAGTTTCCAGAATGTGTCTCTACTTGTCACCATCCACCTGGTGTTGCACTGGCAGCAATTTCTTCAGAGACTCCCCAGTTACCTCCCGAATACCTAGAATACCAAGATGTTTTCCGGAAGGATCAGGCTAACTCTCTACCTCCTCATAGGTCTTATGACTGCCAGATAGACCTGATACCTGGATCTACTCCTCCTTGTAGTAGAATTTATGCCCTCACAGAGCCTGAGAACCTTCACCTTCGACAATACCTAGATCAATACCTGGCAAATGGGTTTATTCGTCCTTCCAAGTCCCCTGCTTCTTCAGCTTTGTTCTTCGTTCCAAAAAAGGAAGGAGACCTTAGAACTTGTATAGATTATCGCTCCCTGAACCAGATCACCGTCAAGAATAGATATCCGTTACCTTTGATCCCTGAACTCCTGGACCAAGTCAGAAAAGCATGCATATATACAAAGCTGGATCTTAGAGGAGCCTACGACTTGGTACGAGTAAAAGAGGGCGATGAATGGAAGACGGCCTTCCGCACCAAATATGGGCTATTTGAATAATAGAGAGACGTGGAAGACCGGATGTATCTTCATGTGCGGGGGCAAGTCCAACTTGACCGCTACTGTGTTTACTATGGTAGTGATGGAATAGGGACCAAGGTATCTTGGGTTGAATGTGCGTGGCCCTTTTAGAGGTAGATATTTGGTGGATAACCAGACTTGATCCCCTACTTGATATTGAGGGGCTTCCTTCCGATGTTGATCTGCTCCTTTCTTGTATTGTTCTTTAGCCCTTTGAAGGTGAGAAACAGCTTCCTTAAAGGCTTGGGTGATTGTAGAATGCAGGTAGTCTACTGCTGGTGTTTCAAGATCTTGGAGGGGATCCAACTCCGAGGTTCGAGGGTGACTGCCGTATAAAAGAAAAAACGGGGTTTTCCCAGTTCCCGAATGGACAGAGTTATTGTAGGCATATTCGGCTATCCAAAGGATGTCTTTCCAAGTTTTTTCAGTTTGTTGCAGCATGCAGCGTAAATACTGTTCCAGAGTTTGATTGGTCCTCTTGGTTTGTCCGTCGGTCTGAGGGTGGTGACTGGTCGATAGTCTCACATCAATTTGAGCCGACCGACAGCAACTTCGCCAAAAATGAGAAATAAATTGACTACCTCGATCCGAAATTAGAACCGAAGGAAAACCGTGTAGTCGGACGATGTTTTCGAGAAATTCTCGGGCCAGAGTTGCTGCTGTTGGCAAGCCTTTGAGCGGAATGAAATGCGCCATCTTGGAGAATAAGTCCACGATTACTAGAATCGTATTGTATCCGGAGCATGGAGGTAGATCGGTGATGAAGTCCATAGAAAGCGTATGCCAAGGGCGAGGTGGGATGTCAATAGGGCGTAAGAGGCCTGCTGGTCTTTCCTTTTGACTCTTGTTTTGGGCGCATACTCCACAGGACATTATAAAGTCTCTGATATCTTTTTTCCAAGACGGCCACCAGAAGTAGCGCTTGATCTTTTCTGAGGTCTTGGCCATACCGGGATGTCCTTCCATTAAAGAATCGTGATAACAAGAGATTACTTTTTTCTGTAAAGCTGTGCTGGGCAGGTATAATCGTTCTTGGAAATACAATAAGTTGTCCTTTACTGCAAAGTCCTTTCCCTGCAGATGCCAATTCTGTATGTCTGCTGGAGTTACAAGTTGCCTGGCTTTATCCTTAACTTCCTCTATGGATTGTGTGGCGATTACACCCAGAATTCTTTGTTCGGGAATGATTGGTACAGGTTTAGGGTTGATCAAGTGTTCTTCCACTCCCATCCGAGAAAGGGCATCAGCTTTACCGTTTTTTGTACCAGGTCGATAGGTAATTATGAAGTCAAACTCGGCAAAGAATAATGTCCAACGGAGTTGTCTAGAGGATTGGGCCTTTGCGGTTTTCAAATATTGCAGGTTTCAGTGATCCGTAATCACAGTAACGGTGTGTCGGGCCCCCAGCAGATAATGCCGCCAAGCCTTAAAGGCAGACTTGATAGCCAGAAGTTCCTTGTCAGTAATCGTGTAATTGATTTCAGGAGGCGAGAATTTGCGGGACCAAAACGCCACGGGATGCAACTGATTGGTTACCGGGTCCTTTTGTGATAGAACTGCCCCCATGGCAAGGCTTGAAGCATCAGTTTCCATGATGTAGGGGAGTTCGGGGCGAGGGTGTTTTAAGATTGGTGCAGAGATAAATTTAGTCTTCAAATCCTGGAAAGCTTGTTCCGCCTCGGTAGACCATTCAAAACGTTTGTTTTTCTTTAACAAGGCAGTGATGGGCTGGACTATTCGAGAAAATTCGGGGATAAACCTGCGGTAAAAGTTGGCGAAGCCTAACATGCTTTGCACACCTTTTACGGAGGATGGTGATGGCCATTTGAGAACTGCATCAACCTTCTTTGAATCCATACGCACTCCGCTAGGTGATAATATGAATCCCAAGAATTCAACTTCAGTCACGTTGAAAACACATTTTTCCAATTTAGCGAAAAGTTTGTGTTGACGCAATCTTTCGAGGACCATTTTCACGTGTTTCCGATGTTCAGATTCCGATGAAGAATAAACGAGGATGTCGTCAATGTAAACAACAACACACACATCTATGAGCTCTCTGAGGACATCGTTCATAAAATATTGAAAGGCGGCCGGGGCATTGCAAAGTCCGAAGGGCATGACCTGATATTCAAATAGCCCATATTTGGTGCGGAAGGCCGTCTTCCATTCATCGCCCTCTTTTACTCGTACCAAGTCGTAGGCTCCTCTAAGATCCAGCTTTGTATATATGCATGCTTTTCTGACTTGGTCCAGGAGTTCAGGGATCAAAGGTAACGGATATCTATTCTTGACGGTGATTTGGTTCAGGGAGCGATAATCTATACAAGTTCTAAGGTCTCCTTCCTTTTTTGGAACGAAGAACAAAGCTGAAGAAGCAGGGGACTTGGAAGGAGAAATAAACCCATTTGCCAGGTATTGATCCAGGTATTGTCGAAGGTGAAGGTTCTCAGGCTCGGTGAGGGCATAAATTCTACTACAAGGAGGAGTAGATCCAGGTATCAGGTCTATCTGGCAGTCATAAGACCTATGAGGAGGTAGAGAGTTAGCCTGATCCTTCCGGAAAACATCTTGGTATTCTAGGTATTCGGGAGGTAACTGGGGAGTCTCTGAAGAAATTGCTGCCAGTGCAACACCAGGTGGAGGGTGACAAGTAGAGACACATTCTGGAAACTGGACCGTTCTTGCTCGCCAATCGATCAGAGGATTGTGTTTCTCTAACCAAGGTATTCCTAGAATAATCTGAAACTGAGGAGCCTTGATCACATCGAACACGATCTTCTCATGGTGTCCATCTTGACTTACTAGCGTCACTTCTTGAGTGGTATGCGTTACTGGTCCGGAGGCTATCTCCGTTCCATCCACCGTAGTAATGACGTCCTTTACAGCCTTGGGACAAAGAGTTAGATTCATCCTCAAAACCATTTCATGATCCACATAATTGCCGATGGCACCGCTGTCGACGTAAGCTTCAATTGCATGTAATCGATCCGGATTATCAGGGCTAATGAGGATACATCCGGTCTTCCACGTCTCACTAACCCGTGCAACCTCAAACCCGACTAACTAAATCTCCAAAACCCATCCTAGTTGATGGAGAACTCGAGTTTGAAGTCAAAAGCATTCTGGACTCCAAGATCTCCAAATCTAAACTATTTTACCTAATTGACTGGAAAGGCTACGGCCCCCAAGAGAGATCCTGGGAACCTGCTGAATATGTCCACGCTCCTCGCCTAATCAAATGATTTCACCGAACATTTCCTGACAAGCCAAAACCCCCGGAGAAGCCCGGTTTGGGAGGGGCCTTGAGGGGGGGTACTGTCATGATCTCTGCTTCCAAAAGGTCAGGGTTTTCCCAAATCCCTTGGAAGCAGATCCATAACCCAGGTTCCGAGTGCCAACCAGTCCCAATTGGGACCTTTTGGACCCAGTCCTGGCGCCAGTGGCACCAGGCTCATAAATATGCCCAGTCCCAGCGCTGGAAGAGCCGGGCTCATAATGCTTGGGTGGACTTACCTGCAGCAGACCATGCTGCTTACTTGCCTGCCAGTTGAGCCTCTGATCCTCTTCTGTTTGGAACTACTTTTCCTGTTGGGTGGGGCAGGAGCCACTCCCTAAGCTCAGAACACTGGAACTCTTCTGGAAAGCAGGAACTCTTTTCTTACCTAGGCGTGGCTGTGGAATGAGACACCTCAGCACTACAGGAGGCTATTTAAACCACACCCGATGGATGAATCTTGCTTTGCGTTATTCTGCATCCTCTGCAGCAGAACGCTCATCGTGTCTTCTGCATCTGATCCTGGGCCTAAGGAAAAAGGCTTACCATCCTGAATCCAGTCTTCAGCAACACCTATAAAGACAAGAAAGAACAGGTTAGCATTACGGTCTTCTGTGACAGCGCTTCACTTACCTGGTCCATCGGCTGTCACCAACGCCTTGCGCTGCATTCCAGCATCTGAAAGACAAAGGCTAACCTACTCTTCGTGCGCTCCGGAGGTCTTCGCACTGCATTCCGGCATCTGAAAGACAAAAGCTTACCAACTCTTCGCACGCTCCGGAGGCCTTCGGCGCTGCATCCCGCATCTGAAAGACAAAACAAGGTGCGTTTAAAGACATTGGGGAACTTTAATACTGACGTGCCATTACTCCTTTCCACATCTAACCCAGTGGGTTTTCCGGCACCCTGCAGCCGCTCCGAACTTGCACCTGCAAAATAAAAAGACAGTTAGAGCGCATCGTGAAGCAGGCAACAAGCGCTTACTTACGTGCTTCCAGGCGCTTCTATTCATCACACGGGCTCCATCTTCAACTCACTTCAGCCCGTCATCCGCCATCGCCGGAACCCTGCAAAACAAGGGACATCATTACTAAAGACTTTTAAAGACATTAGAATTACTCGAAACTTACCGTTCGTGCAGTAAACGACGGACAGCAGTCCTCTGAAGTCAAGAGGCCTGCTCCCCTTATCCAGTGAAGAAACTGGTTACAGCACCCTGCCCCGAGGCAGATGGAGAGCACGGCGTTCACTTACCTAAGGTGAGAGCGTTAACCTTTGGGGTTCTACAGGAGAAGAGAAAGGGAAGAAGAGAGAGACATTCAATAACCCAGTTCATTAATCCCATATTTTCTATCTGCAGACATCTTACCCTTCGAGTCAGACATACAGTGCACAGAGGTCCAGCCCAAAGAGCCAGCCGTGTGTTACACATCACCTTTGAAGATACGGTATACGCCCAGTCAAGACCGGCGCCTCTACGGGAATCAGGTGAGCGTTACAACGTGTTACATTTTGACCAGGGGTGAAAAAAAGGGAAGGCTGATGCCCTTTCCCATATGGGGGTGGAAGAGCAAGGGTATCAGACCCCTGACCCAATATCAATCATCCCGAGTGACACGCTCCTAGGAATCACAGCAACCATAACTCAGAAAGAATTACATGAAGAAATCCAAAAATCTGATGAGTCCGGAGCAATTACAAGCGTGGAGTGCACAAGGAGAACATTACATGATAAAAGATCAGCTGCCCTACTTCAGGAACTGTTTATTCTTACCAAACCAAGAACTACGAGAACAAGTCATGCCCGGTTATCATGATTCCTTGATCGAGGGCCACCCCGGAAACGCTAAAACCCTAGCCAAGGTAAAACAAAATTATTGGTGGCCCATTCATCCTATCTTGTGGAGTGTGTGCTCAAAACAAGTCATCCAAGCAGAAATCGGCTAGGCTATTACAACCATTCCCACCAGCACCCTGGCACATGTTGTCCCTCGATTTTATTCCTGACTTACCACCCAGTCAAGGGTTTAACACTATTCTTGAGGTCGTGGCCCTATTTTCAAAAATGGCACATTTCATTCCTCTTAAGGGGCTCCCAAATGCTTCCACTCTGGCAAAGATATTTCTTGAAGGCATCATACGGCTCCATGGGTTTCCTTCAGTTTTGGTCTCAGACCGAGGTACTCAATTCGTATCTAACTTCTGGAGAAAATGCTGCTCTGTGGCCCAGATCGACATCCGGCTATCCACCAGTCACCATCCCCAAATGGATGGTCAAACTGAGAGGACAAATTAGACGCTCGAGCAGTATCTGCGTTGCATGTTACACCAAGCTGAAGGAAGCTGGTTCGAACCTATTATGGATAGCTGAATATACTTATAATAATTCTCTACACACCAGCACTGGGCAGACACCCTTTTATACCATGTATGGCAGGCAGCCACGTACATCTGAGTCGGTTGGACGTTTGCTGATCAACACCGAGCAAAGGCCCCCAACTACCAAGTGGGAGACAAAGTCTGGCTGGCGTCTTAACACGTGTCCATTAAAGGAACCCGAACTTTCCGTCCAAGATACCTGGGTCCATTCACCGTCACCTCTGTGATAAATCCTGTGCCGGTCAGACTAGCTCTGCCGTCAAACATGCAGATTCATCCTGTGTTCCACATGTCTCTCCTTAAACCTGTTCAACCTGGGACCCGGGTAGCAATGCCACCGCAGCCAGTAGTAGTCGCCGGGGAGCCAGGATTCGAAGTCAAGGACATCCTGGATTCAAAGTACGTCAGATCCAAATTATACTACTTAGTAGACTGGAAGGGGTATTGTCCACAAGACAGGACATGGGAGCCTTGTGAGTACATCCATGCACCTTGCTTGCTTAGACGATTTCATCAAAACAATCCAAACAAACCAGGACCAGACAGAAGAGCTACCTTGAGAGGAGCCTCGGGGGGGAGTGCTGTCATGATTCCTGCCCCTCATGTCCACAGCCCTCCAAGATGTCAGGCTGGAGCCAGGCCATGATCACCTACATGGCCCTCAAGGACCTCTCCATCCCTCCAAAGACCCACTTGGAGTCAGACTTGGCGCTTGTGGCACCTGACTCACTCACTCCCATAGGATAACATTGGGGATTGGACTTGTAGTGCATTGATGGGGACAAGTTGGATGCCCCCACATATTTCGGTTCCCAGAACTGCATGTGTAGTCTAGTCTTTTGGGTGTGGTGCAGCCCAGAGACACCTGGGATACCCAGAGACTATTTAAGCCATGCCCAGGCTGAGAAACATGCTTTGTGTTTTCTGCACCTGCAGCGTGACACTCACCATGTTCGGATCGGTCTCCAGTAGACCTGCATCTTTTTTCTGCGCTCAGCTCCTGCAAGAACAAGAACACCGTTAGGAGCAGCCTCACCTTGCGGCGCTTCTGCCCATCATTCATCGCTCCTTCTGTTCTGCAGGCATCTTCGGCGGTGTCATTCCCATCCCGGCACACCGCTTCCTAAGGAAAAGGGAAAAGAACAGAAAAAAAGGCATTCGTAAGCATTCAGCAAATCTTTGCTTATTTTTAAAGACTGTACGAGCTTCAAACGCTTACCTGAATCCCGGCCGCTCTGGGGGAACTCTGTCTCGGGAACTTCTCATCCATCTGCAAGAGGGAAAAGACACTCCAGGTTAGCGTGGAAACATCTAGAGAAGCCGCATACCGTGCTTACTCACCGCATTTCTTCTTCATAACCGGCATTCACGCTGAAAACATCGCGGCACCTAAAAGACATAGAAAAATGATTCAGTTCAATACAAATACGAAAGGGTCGCATCGCGCATCGTGCTCTCACTCACCTTCAGCGCTACTCATCTCAGCAGCACGTCGCCATCCCCGGACGCCAGCCATCTTCTAAGGAAGCAAAGGAAAGAAGTTAGAGAACTGTTCAGAAGACTCATTATACTTACCTGTCGGACTCTTGCCAGTGAAGTAACTATGCAGCAAGGAGCCCGCATCAATCAACGCACCCCTGCACTGAAAGCAGGACGGAGAGCACACTATCCAAGAAAACAAGGCCCAGTCTCCAGTCGAGTAGACTCCAGGGAAGGGTTCGAGGTCGTAAGAGGTCAGAACAGGCTGAGTGACGTCCCCGTGGATACCAGGTGAGCGTTACACTGATAGGGTACCGTGCTGCCCAGGGTTGTCTGGTTATGGGCGCTTCAACAGGTACGGATCTTCTAATGTACTAATGTACACTGGGCAGAGTCCCAATGCGGCTCTCTGTTGGTTAATTTGCTCTTCATACGTCACATACCTTGGCGAGTACTTTCCTGGTACCTCGACAGGAAGGCCAGGGGTGCAGGTCATGTCTGGAACCTCCTCTACACAAGGTTATCGAGGTTTGATTTATAATAGTCAACAACTGAGAGATAGGCTTGGAAAATTGGCACAAAGGTTTAAGGAGTATTCAAAAGAATTTCAAGGAGAATACAATGAGCATGCGGAAACTGCATACAGGTCTGAGGAGAGCAAGGGAGGAAACCAAAGTAACAATGGCATCCTATTTATTCTACTTATCATTTAATGCTTTACCCAAGTTTCATTTATTTTTATTTTACATTTTCCCCACCAATTTATTAATTATTTGTTCCCCTACAAAATGAAAAGTCTGCAATTAAAAACATCAGCTAGGATACTCTTTACCTCCATGCCTGCTCTGTGTGACAAATAATAAACATCCGTTAGTGCTATTTAGACTGCACCTTGGAAAAATGCCTTTAATTGTCTCTCCAGGCAGTTGGGTGCAAGAGGGTCCTGCCTATTTTTTGTGCACTGTAAACTTTGTAAATGTATCCTGCTACTGAAAGGTCAGGTTTTGTGTACAATAGACAAGCACTGCATTTTCTAATGTTGTTATCAGATGTGGTTGTGTGATTTGCAAAGAGGAAAACAAAAGATAATAGGATCTATTTTTCCAATGTTTGTTTTAAATTCATATTGAATGTGCCATTTTTGGAACGCTATGTACTTTTGTGGAAATGGTGTGGTTTCTGAAATAAAAGATTTGATTGATGGAGTGCACTGTCAATCAATCTGATTGACAATGGTTAGTTTGAGGCTCTGGAACAAGGATGGATGGAATGAAGAATAGATTAAATGTTGGCACATTTCTAGAAGTGGCCTCAAGTTTGATGTACAATTTCTCTCAGCATAATTCTATCTCACTTTATGACCCACTAGCGTCTGACCATCGCACCACCTGGTCCCTTGGGAGCCGCTTTTCGTGCTGTCTCCCTTCTTCATATGTCTCATCCTCCGTTTCCTCACCGGAGTCAGATTCTGATTGCTCCCAATTTACACAACTCCTTGCATCCTCTTCATTTTGCCTTATCTCTAGTCTGCCTAGGGACAGCCCCCTGTTCCCACTACTTTGAGTGACATCTTCAGTGTCATACAGCTGAGTGCTCTCCAAGCGCTCATCTTCCCTTCCCCCTTGGTAAATTAGCTCCAGCCCCATCTCGTCATAGATTTTATCAATCGTTTCCCTGATGCTTCTGGTGTCGAAGTCATCCTCAATATTTGTCCCGCTTGTACCTGGTACCGCATCGCTTGCAGGAAAAAATTCTGAATGGGAAGGATATGCCTTCCCATTCTACTGCAGGATTGGGTTTAATGACTTCCCGCTCCAAATATTCTAGATCTCGTGTCCTCTGTCTGTGCTTGCGTTCTGTTTCCTCATCTATTTCTTTTTGCTTCTTTGCTTCTTCTCTAGCCTTATTTACTTCCCTCATCCGTTCATTTCTACATTCATTTGCCCTTATACTTTCCTCATCTTCCCGCTCCTTTACCTTCCTTTCTTGCACTCTCCTTTCTTCCTCTAACCTTAGCATGTTCTGCCTGTACTTTTCATAGGCCTCTAATTGTGTACGACTGAGCGGTATTCCTTGCTCTTCGCGATATAGTTGTTCTCGCCTTTAGCCTATCCTTTTTTCTTCTCCTCTCATCCCTCATTTCCTTTTCTTTCTCCTTTTCCTTTCTTTGCGCCTCATCAGACCTTTCTCTCGGCCTTACATCATCACTTCCCTTTCCATCTAATTTCAATGGTATCAGTCCTCCCATCCATTCGTCTTTTGCGAATGCTATCTCATCACTTCCTTTCCACTTCTTTCCCTCTCTCACTTCCTCGAGAGATGCACTACTCTGTGCCTGATCCTTTCCTTCATCCCTGCGTCTCTCCTTGTCCCTCGGGATTGCGGAGGCAAGATTACTTTCCTGCTCCTTTTCTTTGATTTCGTCACTACTGTATGTAGGCGACTTATATGCCGGGTTGCTGTACCCCATTGCTGCCTTAAGTTCTCTTAGCGGGTAAAGACCCTCTGACTTACTCCCTTCGATCACTGGCTCAGGCGGGGCAGGTGGCCCAGTAGGTGTCTCACCACCTCTCGTACATCCATTTAATATCCAATCTGCGGGTGGTTGCTCCTCCTTCTTCTGCTAAAACATTTTCCAAAGTTCAAGGACATCAAGGCGTTTCTCTAGCTTCTTGCCAGTATATGTGGCATGTAGGAAAGTCGTCATATGTTGTAAGACGGGTTTAGAAAGGGACCCATTCTGTGGCCAAGGCATAAACATTTTATAGGTGGTACCCTTAACCCACTCTGTGCTGTATTTCTTCAGTGTTAGTGCATGCTTGGGCAGCTGCTTGCATAAATGTGCAAGTGGCATAACTTCCTCCATTCTTAATTTCAACACCAACAATATTTATACAGTTTTTTAACTTTCCATTGGTACGGGCGAGCACCAAACACGCAACCTCCAAGCCAATCTTTTCCCGCCAAAATATATACTATCAATTTACTCAAAAACCATCAATTCACTGGCGATTCCCTCTTAGTTGCAGAATCGCATAAAGCCAAAATGCATTTCAAACAATCATCAATACAGTTATTTAACATTTGACATAAACAGGACACATATGACAGACATTTGACAGACTAGACGGACGCCAGCTGGTCACACGTATACCTGCCTTCTAATCAATACCCAGTCATGGGATGTAAACAAACTCCCTTGATGACGTCTTTAAACGTCACAGTAGCCTAATTGTACCCCTCTCTGTGGGCTCTGAGTTCACGTTTCTTCCGACCACTCTTTAAAGCGCAGGAACAAGGCGTATCCTTACGTTTTTATCTCAGGTGCCCCCTGGTAATCCTTACATTTTTATCTCAGGTGCCCCCCTGGAAATCCTTACGTTTTTATCTCAGGTGCCCCCCTGGTAATCCTTACATTTTTATCTCAGGTGCCCCCCTGGAAATCCTTACGTTTTTATCTCAGGTGCCCCCCTGGTAATCCTTATGTTTTTATCTCAGGTGCCCCCCTGTTATCCACTCCTTTATTTCTTATGCTTGAGTCATTACCCCCTATATATATACCGTCTTCTCTGCTTCTGACTATCTCAATTTTTTTTTTCTTCTACCACCCCCGCTACCTTTGCCTTACTTGCTCTAATGCCTACAAGACATTTGCCAAAGTAACAAGCTTGTTGTTTCACTCACCGATCGCATCTTTTCCTCTCTGGAACTTCAGGATCACCGCCCCTTCCCCTTCCAGCTTTTAAGGCTTTCGTCCGATGGGCTGGCCATGGGAATGAGAAGGGTTATGTTTGGAAAGGCGGGTTCCTTCAGACCCACTGCAGATTTTTTATGGACTTTTCTCTATCATTGTCCACGGGGAGCTTCTCAGTCTACTCAGCCGGAATGGCAAAAGGACTTGTGATATTGCCAAAGGCCCGGAGTTACTTTGTGCCGTCGGTCTAAGGTGTCTTAGTATTATGTAACCAATAATGAATGGCTGGAACCATCCTCACGCTACCAAGTGTACAGAGGGGCGGGGTTTCACTGACGGCCCATAGATCAGTGCTTACCCTCTAGTACCTGCAAGACAAGATAGCTGCACCATGTGAGGACTGGGGGTGCAGGATTCGCTTACTCCAACACGACTCAATAATGCGGACTCAGTAGTTTGGCAAAGGGAAGTCCGTTTAATGACATGTTTGTTTGTTTGTTTGTTTGTTTGTTTGTTTGTTTGTTTGTTTGTTTATTTGGTATAGCGCAAAAACCAAACCCGGAAGGGTAACTGGGCGCAGGCAGCACAAGGATACTTGAGAACTTGGTTACAAGACAAAAACGGTTATACAGATAAGATGAACGCATATACAGGCAGTACAGAAATACAGATAGAGCAGGCTGCCTAGAAACCAGTAATCTAGTTATACTCATCCGCAGTCTCTAGAATAAGTGGCGGTAAGGTGGTCAGGCTAAGTGTCGATGGAACGAATCCAGGTGAGGACTTTCCGCCTGAAGCTAGTGTAGGGTTGGTCCATTCTGAGATCAAGGGGGAGTCTGTTCCAGGTTTGAGCAGCTATGACCGGGAAGCTGGAGCCGCCCGCTGTGCTCTTTTTATATCTGGGCACCACTAATGTGTAGGCATTCGTCATTCTGGTGGGCCGGTTTGAGATTCTCTTGTTGACTCTGTTTACCAGGTAGGGGGGCGCTATGTTGTTAAGGCATTTAGAAGTAAGGGATAAGGTTTTAAGCGCAATCCTGTCTTTGATTTTTAGCCAATGGATATTCTTCCTAGCGGTGGAGATATGAACTCTGTTAGGAATGTTTAAGGCTACTCTGATAGCGTTATTTTGGAGCGTTTGGAGTTTGTCATGGATGTATTTGTTAGAACCAGCATATAGGGCATTACAGTAATCCAACTTGGATATGATAAGTGCGTTCGCTAGAGTAATGCAACTAGTTTCCGTTAGGAATGGTCTGCATGCTCGGATCAGTTTGCAGGTGTATGCAGTGGAAGATGCTAGTGAGTTGGTTTGTTTCTTGAAGGTGAGCGCTGAGTCAAGATAGACCCCGAGAGTTTTAACTGCAGGCATCACTTTGATGACATTATTGTCTATGTTAAATGAAGCATAATTAGGGTCCAATTTTTTGATGGCCAACTCTGAGCCGAGGATCAGTAACTCAGTTTTGCCGTCGTTCAGGCAGAGGCCGTGAGATGGCATCCATGCCTGAATGAGGAGATATATCTTATTCACTAAGGCTGTGTCTGCCAAGAAGTTGCCCGAAAGGGGGATAAGGATCTGCGTGTCATCTGCGTAATTAGTGTAGATGACACCCAGTCTGTCCAACTTGTCGAACAAAGGCTTAGTGAAGATGTTATACATCGTTGGAGATTCACATGATCCTTGAGGGACACCGCATGAAACTTGTTTGGGATCAGCAGCTGCTAGGGGGGAGAATACTCTCATTGTCCGGTTTGCCAGGAAGGATTGCACCCAGGTTATGGCATCACTTGAAAAATGAGTGGCAGAACTGAGGTGATTGCATAAAACTGCGTGATCTACCAAGTCGAAGGCCGCAGAAAGGTCAAGGAGGAGTAGCATAGCTGATTTGCCATTGTCCTTCAACTCGTCAATTTGGGTCTTGAGGTCAATCAGGGCTGTCTCGGTACCATGAAGGGGACGGAAGCCCGATTGCCGTGAGCCTAGTAAATTGTTAGCTTCTAAGTAATCCTGAATTTGCAGATACGCTATCCTGTCGATGATTTAAAGCAAGAGTGGGACGGTGGTGATGGGTCTGTAGTTTGTCGGTATAGCAGGGTCAAGTGTTTGTTTTTTTAGGAGGGGGAGCACCCAGGATTGTTTTAGATTATTAGGCACTAGGTTTGACTTAAAGGATGCATTAATGAGTTTAGAGATGAAGGGGGCTAGGTCTCTAGCTGCATCTTTTATTATTTGGGGAGGGCAGTTATCTCCTTTGCAGTTGGATGGTTTTAGAGATAGTATGATTTTTTCTGTCTCTAGTATGGTTATTTGTCTGAAGCTGAATGGGTGAGGAATGTTCGGCTGGTTTAGGGGCGGCTCTGATTGAGGTATGGGTTCAGTTTGCAGGAGCAGGGCGGCATTTTTATTTGCAATTTTGGTTTGGAGCAGACTAATTTTGCCCGCCATCGCATTTTGTATATTAGTGCACCAGAGTTTATTTTTAGGGATGTTATCAGTCGGGGGTATGGGTGATTCCATTTCCCGGAGGATAGAGAATAGTTCCTTGGTATCTGATTTAGCCTTAGATATTCTGTTGTTAAAGGTATTCCTTTTGGTGGTTATAATTTCCTTTTTATACTGTTTGGCAAATGTGGCTAATTTGATTTTGTTCTCCACCGTGGGTGAGTGTTGCCAAATTGATTGTAACTTTCTTTTTTGAATTCTGAGGTCTTTTAGCTGTGGTGTGAACCAGTTGTTCAAATGACAGAGTTGTTTACTTTTGCGAGTTTTGGTGGGAGCAATCAAATCAAGTGCCTTAATCATCGTGCTGTTGTAAGCTTCCACAAGCAGAGTAGGGTCTGTAGTATTGTCTAGATTGTCGAGTGTGGGGAGAAGGTGTGGTAGGAGTCGTTCTGCTGTGATATCTTTTTTATTTCTGGTGGGTAGAGGCGGGGCCATGAGTATAGGTTTGGGTCGGATAAGGTCAAGTGAGGCGTGGAATACAATTAAGTAGTGGTCGGTCCAAGATTGTGGCAGAATGTTGGTGATGCTAATGTTGCAATTCCGATCAGCAACCCAGTCTAAGGTCCTACCTTTGACGTGAGTGGGGGAGGAGACTTTTTGAGTTAAGGCATAGTCATCCAAGAGTGTAGCAACAGATAGGGCGTGTTTGTCATTACAGTCATTGAAGCCCAAGTTAAAGTCTCCCAGTAGTAGGATTTGAGCATGGCCTTTAGTGTTATTGGTTAAGATACTAGTTAGGTCATCTTCAAAGGATCCTAGTGGTCCAGGTGGTCTGTAGATGACGTGCATAGTGAGGGTACGGTTGCATGAGAGGTGAAGTTTAGCAGTAAGGAGTTCACATGATTGAAATAGTATGTTAGTAGCTAATTTGATGGGTAGAGTGGATTTGTGGATGATGGCTAGGCCACCTCCTTTGGTGTGAGGTCTGTCAACTCTTAGTAGTTGGTAGCCATCCGGTATTGCTAGCATGATGGCCGGGCCAGCCGCCTCATGGAGCCATGTTTCGGTTATGACTAGTAGGTCTAGGTTCTCATTAGTTAAGGTGTCAGAGATCTCTATAGCGTGGGCTACCACAGATCTAGCATTGACTAGTGAACCAGTTAGTGATAAGGTATTGGCTGGTGTAGTAGTAGGAGGTTATTTATTTTTGGTTAGGGTGTCTCTTTGTGACGGTGTCTGGTTGCATGTTGTAATAGGGGCAGATTTGGTGTGTTGCGAGCGTTGATGTACATCAAACAGGGAAACAAATGAGAATCAGCATCGTTGCGATCACCTGTCTCGCTCTAACTTCCACGAACTCCAGTCAAACAGTCATTGTTATAGGCAAAACTCGTCATTGCTGCAGTCTAATTCTATAAAAAATCATCATGCAATCTAATTGGTTAGGAAAGGTAACTTAAGTACAGGTGTTATATCTGTATATGGTAACAGAGCATGTGGATTAGATAACTCTTATCGGGAGGGTGTCTACGCCCCTCCCTCTACATCACACATGATTGACATCACTAAAAGTACAACGTCCTATTGGTTCTATTATCTATAGGACCCAGATAACTTGGTTCCTTGTGATTAGGCAGGTTACACCCCTAGACATAAATCCCCATTTTAATTAGCAGCATGCTGAATGGACACCCAGGGGCCTGGTGTCCCAAGTTTGAACCTGCCTTCTTTCCATCAACCAGTATCTTAGGGCTATCTGTCAATTAGTTGGCTGGGCATGGCCTCGGAACTGTAGCCTCTTATCGGGAAAAGTAATGGCATCCTGGGTTCTGGATGACATCAGGCGATGGTACCTCTTTGCGCCTGGCTGGTCACATGTCTATTCACCATGAATCTGCTTCTGTTTCCAGCTTTTATTGTATTTTATTCTGCTTTGGCCCTGCCACCTGCCTGGGCCTCTCTTATCTTGACCTTCATGGGTGGGCTGGTATGCTCTGAAGTTTGGTTCTTGCGAGTTGACGCTCTCCTCCCTTTCTCTGGTTCACCTCGATTTCCCAGGCATGAGCCGCTCTTTGCTAAATTTCAATTCTGCTCTTTTCCTTGACTCTGGCAGGGTTGTGAAACTTGGCCTGCTAGGCCTTTGGCAGCCTAGGCCCATTTTTGCTTTACAAAATGGAGTTGCACTCGTATAACGTGCTTCTTGAGGTAGATATTTAATTGACCCGTGCCGCTTCTAATATTCTAATAAGCACAAGCCTATTTACACCCATTTAACTGGTTGGTTACTTTCATCCTGTCTTGTAACACATTTCCTTACATTTTAGCATTGTATCCTTCCTGTGTTTATTACATCGATTTGCATAACGGCGTGTTCTAACGTGTCATTTTCAATAGCTGACTTCGCTCACCCACATGCTGGTTCAGGCCATAGTCATTTCCACTGGCCCTCCATTAAGGCTCTTGGGGTCTCTTCATGGACCGTATGTAGGTACTCCTCATTTCGTATCAGCGGCTGGTATGGCTGTCTGATAGTGTACCGGGCTTCCCAGGGTTGTCTGGTTATGGGCGCTTCAACAGGTACGGATCTTCTAATGTACACTGGGCAGAGTCCCAGTGCAACTCTCTGTTGGTTCATTTGCTCTTCATATGTCACATACCTTGGCAAGTACCTTCCTGGTACCTCGACAGGAAGGGCAGGGGTGCAGATCATGTCTGGAACCTCCTCTACACAAGGTAATCGAGGTTTGATTAATAATAGTCAACAACTGACAGATAGGCTTGGAAAATTGGCACAAAGGTTTAAGGAGTATTCAAAAGAATTTCAAGGAGAATAAAATGAGCATGGAGAAACTGCATACAGGTTTGAGGAGAGCAAGGGAGGAAACCAAAGTAGCAATGGCATCCTATTTATTCTACTTATCATTTAATGCTTTACCCAAGTTTCATTTATTTTTATTTTACATTTTCCCCACCAATTTTTTACTTATTTTTTCCCCTACAAAATCAAAAGTCTGCAATTAAAAACATCAGCTACGATACTCTTTACCTCCATACCCTCTCTGTGTGACAAATAATAAACATACATTAGTGCTATTTAGAATGCACCTTGGAAAATGCCTTTAATTGTCTCTCCAGGCAGTTGGGTGCAAGAGGGTCCTGCCTATTTTTTGTGCACTGTAAACTTTATAAATGTATCCTGCTACTTCAGGTTTTGGTCAAGTTTTGTGTACAATAGACAATCGCTGCATTTTCTAATGTTGTTATCAGATGTGGTTGTGTGATTTGCAAAGAGGAAAACAAAAGATAATAGGATGCATTTTTTCAATGTTTGTTTTACATTCATATTGAATGTGCCATTTTTGGAACACTATGTACTTTTGTGGAAATGGTGTGGTTTCTGAAATAAAAGATTTGATTGATGGAGTGCACTGTCAATCAATCTGATTGACAACGGTTATTTTGAGTCTCTGGACCAAGGATGCATGGAATGAAGAATAGATTAAAAATTGGCACATTTCTAGAAGTGGCCTCAAGTTTGATATACAATTTCTCTCAGCATAATTCTATCTCACTTTATGAACCAAACAGCCCTAGCAGCACCTTTTCCTCTGGTCCCCATATGAGTGTGGATTAACTCACCTGAAGTAACTCCAAGGCAAATAAATCTTCTGCTGTACATTGTAAGATCTCCTCCTATCCTGAAATTGAGCTACAAGAATGACAATTTAGAATACAAAAAAAATGAAAGTCAGTCAATGTATTGTTTATTGCTTAAATGCTACAATGCTTTGTGGCACTCATGCCTAGAAAAACTTGTGTACAGGTGCGTCATAAATGACGTATCATATTTTACCTACTATCCACTTGTGTGCGTGAACTGAAGTGATCCAGGATTGGGGGATTGCAAGATTCACACCTGTATAATATTGAAATGCCATTTAGTCATTGTGACTGCCTCTTCATGCCGCCAGCTCCCTACACTATAAGGGTCACTTTATCAGAATTGTCCAGCTTTTCAATTTGTTGAGAATTAGGCCATTGCAAATACCAGAGGATCAAGTACACGAGAGCAACATGGATGTGATACTACTACTTTTGAATCTAGGTTCTCTCCAGTATTTTCACCAAACAGAGTCAACTTGGAGCATGTGTTAGTATTGACCAGGTTGTTCCATACAGACCGATTTAAAGGATAGCCGGCTGCCACTGCTCATCCACTACATATGAATTTGGCAATAATGCTCACAAAGGGTTTTGATATCAACATCTCCCTCTCCTAGCCTTATGATTTCCCTTATTAGTACCCGTTTTTGGAAGACTACCAATACATCCTTTGCCTTGGCGGTATATGTAGGAAACATTTGCGTTGGTATGGTCATGGGCAATATGTTTGTAGTGAGTACATTGAAGAAATCTGTGCGCAAAATTCCTTATTTGGAATGAATCACCTGACAAACTGTTGCAATATGTTGCTTGTTTAAATGATAAGGGTATGAATTTACAATTGACAATAACTAGCAGCACCTCTAAACCTTTTCAGATGTCAAGTTTGAGATTGTCAACAATGTGTTAAATCCGATTCGGTATACAAAACCTACCAGCTCCAGTTCCTTACTTCATGCCCGTTGACATCACCCTAAATCTCTTATTAAGTCATTCCCTATGGGGACATTCTTAAAGCAAGGCATATTTGTTCTACGGAAACCACTTTTTTGAAAAAAGCCACAAAGTTTGGAGATCGCTTTTTAAAATGCAGTTATTCTTATGAGGACATTAATAATGCATTTGAGAAAGGTCATTTCAAAAATAGAAAAGATCTCATTAGAATTGATAAGAAGAAACAAGAAACAAAGGGGATGTGAGATTAATCACTTCTTTCAGTGATCAAGCTAGAAATATTGGATCTATTTTTTAAAACACTGGCCTGTTGTGCTAGACTGACCATGATTTAACTCTGTTTTGAGCCCATCTACTCAAATTACTTTTTCAAAAGCTGCATCATTACATACAATGTTGGCTCCAAATTCCATTGAAGATTTTTATATCAAGGAAAATTGTCTGCGCGAGATCTCTTGCTTGACTAGATTTGTTCTGCATTTCATTCAATGCACATGTGGAGTAAGATATGTGGGCTCGACGATGGGCTCTTAAAAAAGCATACAATCGTACAGCATTATCGAGCCATCAAAAATATGGATATTAATTATCCATTGACTGCACATTTTCCAGAAAAACACAACAAAAATGTCCAGTGCATGACATTTGTTGGACTGGCACATATTCCTGAGCACTTCCCAAAAGGCAACAGGGAACTGAAATTAAGACAATTGTAGTCCAAACTGATTATTTGTCTTGATACTCTGAAACACAAAAGTCTTTATGGAGACAAAGAACTATGGGCCTCATTACACGGTAGGCGGTAAGGGTTTACCGGTACCGGTAAATCCTTACCGCCTTACTACGAGGTCCCTTTGCGGGTTGGGGATTTTAACGCCTGCTTTTTGCAGGCGTTAAAAACCAACCCGCAAAGGGACCCAGGGAGCTAATTACGGTACCGCAATTTGCGGTGCCGTAATTAGCGCCTTCCCCATTCCCATTATGCACTATGGGGCAAAAATGGGAATGGGGAAGGGCAATGGTGGAAGGGGGAATTATCGCCCCTCCAACCTTGGAATGGGGCGGTAATTCCCCTTTCCACCAAGACGGTGCCGGTATTTTACTGGCATGAACCATGGCGCTAAATGTGCCATGGTTCACCGCCTACCGTGTAATGAGGCCCTATATGTTTTTTGCATTGAAAGTCAGGACTTTGCCAGAATATTGTTGATGTACAGTTGTATTGTTAATGATTATCTTGCTATTTGTTTTATAGTACATCTATGATGTTGCATTTGCACTTTACATAATTGCGTACTGACTATATGCATGTTGTTGTGGTCTTAATTTAAGATCACATTGCATTTGCATTTCATTTTGTTCTTTGCATGGAACAAGATTTTGTGCACTTGTTATTGCACATTTATGAGAGAATACTAATGCACTGGCATTTGGTTATTATTAGTTTTGTTAGAATGTGTTTCGATTGGTTTTGGAAAGCATTTGCACTTTAAAAACAATTTGAAATCATCTAATTGAATATGCTTTGGCACTTGTCGAACTTGATTATTGATGTTAATAGTCAACATATTAGAGTCCTTTGCAGCTGCATTGCTTAATTTTCCTCATATCACCTGCATTTGTTTGTAATAGCTGTGATCCGAAGGATTGTACATTTTGATTTATAGATTCAGCCTCATATTTGAACTTCATTTTGCGCTTTTGCTCCAAATTATTCAACATTGAATGTTGGATTTGTTACCTAATGTTCAGTTTTTTTTTAATATTTGTAAGATGTTATTATGACATTTTGCTTATGGTGATTAGGCCATGAATGAGTATTAATCATTGCATATATGTAAACAAGTCCAAGAAGACGGTGCCTTTTCACTTGAATAGGCTATGACCCATTGAATGTCACATGACTCGATTATGAACAGGAAGGAACTTTTTTCAAATCTGTATTTAATCAAGCTAGGTTTTGTAACAATAAAATAGCCTGATGAAGTTCTAGTTATTGACTGAACACGTGGTGAATTTTTCCATGCAGTTGTCACTGACTGATAAATTCAGTGAAAAAACGTTGTTAAAGGGACATCATGGTTAAGTTGCACCAATAAAAAATTATGAAATTCAGTTAAAAAAAAAACTGGGACATTATGGTTACAAGTAAAACTGAAACCCCCCAGAAATTTGCCAGCTATGGTAAGCTAAGCAATCATAACTCGTGCCACTCGTGCCACCACCGTGCACTGCTAAGACTAACACCCAGGACATCACAAATGTCATTGATGACATCACTGATGACATCACATATGGAATAAATGTTGATGAAATGTCCCTACAAGGGATTTCATAGGTTTTTATTAGTGTAACTTAACAATAACGTCCCATTAATAAAGTTATTTTCTGTGAATTTCAAAGGTTTTCATGAGTGAAAATGTTTCATGATGTTACATCACTGTATATAAGTTGTTAATAATTCCTCTTTTAACAGATATGAAGGAACTATAAACCTCCTTTAACAAACATATTTTTTGCAACACATACTGATGTTTGTCGTTATCAACAGCGCATGCTGAGGAGGCAAGTCATGGTTGAATTGCCTGGGGCATGAGGCTCAACCATGACCCCAGCCCCACCAATCCACTCCCGTTATCCACTGATTTAACGGTGCATTCTAGTTCAGTGTCCACTATACCCTCATAATGTGAACAATGGCCAGTGCTCATGGCTTGCAGCCATGGCCAGTCTCCACAGTCCACGGGCATGGACTTTGGCCATGCCACATTCCCCAGTAGGCAAATCAGAGTAGACATTTGACCTTGCTGAGGGCCAGGCCCAATGCCCCAGCAGCAAAGTTATATCACTATGTTTTGTACTTACTTTTTGACACTTTCAAAAAAGTAAACACAGCACAGATTTACAAAAGAATGCTTTCAGGTCCTTGCTGATGCTCCTCCTCACGCAAGTTTTCTACAATCCCGTCCAGCATTTCGGGCTGCAGCCGCAAGCAGCATTTGTGTTCCCATTTAAACCTAAGACTATGGCCATGCTGCATGCCCCAATAAGTAAATCAGAGTGGGCATTTGTCCTTGCCGAGGGCCAGGCCCACTGTCCGTAAACTAAAGTTATATCACTATTTTTTGTGCTTACATTTTGACAGTTAAAACACAAGACAGATTTACAAAAGCATGTTTTCTGGTCCTTGCTGATGCTTCTCACACAGCTTTGTTTTAATCCAGTCCAGCACTTCAGGCTGTAGCCACAAGCAGAATATTTGTTCCCATTGAAACCTAGGGCTTTGGTCATGTCGCACACCCCCAATAACCAAATCAGAGTACACATTTATCCAGCCAGACCCACTGCACAGGCACAAAAGTTATATCCCTATTTTTTGTATTTACATTCTGACACTTTAGAAAAAAAAAAACACAGCACAGATTTGCAAAACCACACACATGTTTGCTGCAATCCTGTCCAGCACTTCGGGCTGTAGCCACGAGCAGAATTTTTTTGCCCATTCAAAACTATCCTGATTTCGAAAAACGTTACCACATAGCCAGTCCCTGGTGGCCATGGCCACTTTAACCCCATTGCCGGCCCCTCGTGGTCATGGCTAGTAGCCAGATTGTCAGGGTCATGGCCTGACCCAGATAATCTGGCTGCTGCCCATGGCCGCAGGCTTTATCTCAGTCACCAAAGGTATATACAATTTTTTTGTACCTACATTACTATAGTGCAGAAATATACATGGAGTTTCACGAACATCTGAGATGTTCGCGGACAACCGATTTTTGGCTTCTTATGGCAATATTCCATCCCATACTCATAACCCCTCACCTCCCCAGAGACTGTTTCATTTGTTTGACAAGTGCAATGTTGTGCACAGACTATGAGCGCAGTTCACGAACCAACATGGCGTCTGTTTCAAACCTTTTCAATTGACCAATCAGCGGGAACATATGATGTCTGCGAAAGTAATGCTGCACTCTGTTTGGTCGAGAATCAGGAAATGAGTCAGCAGACCGAACCCGGATATCACACATTTTTTTTATCTACTTTTTGGCCATTAAAAAAAAAAAAATACTTGCAGGATTTACACCAACTTTACAAAACCACACTTTCTCAACCAAGCCGCTGCTCCTCACGCAAGTTTGGTGCAAATCAGTCCAGTAGTTTGGTCTGTAGGCGCAAGCAAATATTATTTTCCATTGTGTCTATGAGGATTTCAAAAATGTTTGGTTTCCCCATATAACTTTTCTCCCCCAAACGAAATTGCACCAAACTTCGCAAGATCATTACCAAGTGGCCATGATCATTTGCAAAGTTTGGTGAGGATTCATCAAACAGCGCCAATGTTATAAGCCACACAAAATGTGCTCTATGAGTTGAGTAACTTAACCATAACTACAGTGCCTCTACCACAGGCCCTGTATTATATATATATATATATATATATATATATATATAAATATATATATATATATATATATATATATATATATATATATATTACACAGCCACTGTAGTGGCAGTGTAGTTATGGTTAAGTTGCTAATCCCATAGGAAGAGCACTTTTTGGGCGGCTTATAACTTCGCTCCCCCTGGACGAATCCTCACCAAAGTATATGGCCCACTCTGAGTTTTTTTTGCAGAGTTTGGTGAGGTTTGACCCAGGGGGGGCAAAGTTATAGGGGGGGTACCAAAATGTATTTTTTTCCCATAGACTGAATGGGGGAAAAAATGTGCTCATGTCTACAGCCCAAACCGCTGGACGGATTTTCCCCAAATTTGTGGCAGGAGCAGCGGCTTGGTCCCAAAAAGCGTGCTTTTGTACATTTTTTGAAAATCCGTCCAGTAGTTTTTTAAAAAAATGACCAAAAAATAGGTCACAAAAAATTAGTGATATCTATGTCCACTCCGTGGACACACTTCCCTGTTCACTCCACGGAGACAGGACACTGATTGGTTAATCGGCTTGCGTCATGTCCACGGACATGCGACGTGTCTGCTGATTGGATGGTGAAAAGCATGAAGTGCATGAAGTGCGTCAGATTTTTGAAACGCCCGCCATCTTGGATTCACAGACATCTGCTGGTGTCCGCGAACATCGCAGTAAAAACATATTAAAAAACTCAACATTGCACTTGTCAAACTTATCAAATAATTTCTGGGGAGGTGAGGGGTGATGGGGATGGGATGGGATATGGCTGCAAGAAGCAAAAAAACAGGTGTTTTTTGCTGCGAAAGTCCACGAACAATTCGGATGTTCGTGAACAGTCCTGAAAATTTTGCGGAAACCTCAGCATTACAGGGGTGGTGAAATGTAGTTCCTGAATGACTTAGAATTTTGGCGCCACTTAATAGAACTGCATGAAATTTTGCATGTATATTTCTGACCTGATTCCAAATTAATCTACTAAGTTTGGTGAGATTCTGTCATGAGGGGCCAAAATTAGAGGGGTGGTCCCAAAATGATGTAATGTCTTATAAATGTGGTGCCATTTGACAAATCTACACAAAGGTTTGCAAAACGATTATAGATCTAGATAAACATGTTTTCATGAAGTCTGAATGGATTTTGTCAAGTGGGGGCTAGGTTATATGACGATTGTATGTGCATACATTTGACACTTTTGAAAAAATAGAACATGGGTGGATTTCCAGCAAACTTGCGTAAGGAGCATTGGCAAGGACCTACAAGCATGGTTTTGGAAATGTGCCAGTGTTTTATTTTTTGACAAGGGTTATAATGTAGCTACAAAAAATAGCAGCATATCTTTAGTGACTGAGGGGTAGCCTGTGGCCATGAGCAGTGGCCAGATTGTCTGGGTCATGGAATAAGGTCATGATCCGGACAATCTGGCTACTGGCCATGACCACAAGGGACAAAGCATAGGATTAAAGTGGCCATGTCCACCTGGGACTGGCTTTGTGGTAAAGTTATTCGAAATTAGGATAGATTTGAAAGGGAAGAAAAATGTGCTTGTGGTAATATGTACATAGGGTTCTCTTTTTTGCCTTCTGCAGGCGCCATGGAAAGCGAAGAGGGGCCCTCTATGGAACCTTCGCCTTCCCTTTCCATGGTGGCCATCTTGGAAAAGGATTTTCCTTCCTACACCGAAACGCCACAGGCGTCCAGGTGTAGGAAGAAAAATCCTCTTTTTTTGTACCCCGGGTTCCTGCTTTGGAAACCTAGGCTGCTAATGGCCTTCATCCACCATTCAGGGGCTGGAATGCAGGGATAATGGTCCAGAGACCTCGTTATCCACCCTCGCTTCACTTGGGCTGATAACTTGGACTGCTGGGCCACGATCCACAGGATGAACGCCACAATATTCCCATTAGCATAACACAAAATGCAAATGGAAATGTTGGAAAATCTTATTGAATCACATGTCTGGCTCACTCTTTTTTCCTTTACTGATATATCTAGGCCAGTAACAGTCAGTTACTAAAAATTCACTACACTATAGTACAAAGTACTATATTTTTAGACTTATACTTCAAATATGTTCTTACAGTAATTCATTTAGGGTCCACTCAAAGCATATGAAACAAATACAAAGGGGAAAACAAAGACCTGGAAGACAGAAATGCTTTAAGATGATTAGTAAGGTTATTAAAACTGTCTTATAGTTCTGTTGTGTTTTTATTACTGTACTTTCCCTGGATATGCTCATATTTGTACACATTGCGCTTACACTACTTTCCTTAAGGCCTAGTCACAATATGTGATAGTTATACATAGGGAAGTAGTAGCTTTGAAGCAGAGCAATCATTTCTGTGCATGAAGATAATCAGTTAGGTTATGAAGATTGTCAGGTAATACTGCTGTTTTTTTGTTTACTTCACTTTCCCTGTATATGCTCTATTTGTATGTGTTGTTGTCTGTTTGTGTTTTGTGTGCAGTAATGCAATATTGTATTAAGTGGGTTTGATGAAAGGTAAATGTGCATGTGATGTCATGTCATCAGTGATGTCATCAATGACATTTGTGATGTCATCTTTGATGTCCTGGGTGTTAGTCTTAGCAGCACACGGTGGTGGCGCGAGTTATGGTTGCTTAGCTTATCATAACTGGCAAATTTCAAGGGTTTTTCGGTTTTACTTGGAACCATAACGTCCCTTTAACAAAGTTTTTTCACTGAATATATATATTCAATGAAAAAACTTTGCTAAAGGGACGTTATGGTTAAGTTGCGCTACTAAAAACCTATGAAATTCATAGATGAAACTATTCTAAGAACACACGCGGTGTCCTGAAATGTTCGTAAAAAAAAAAAATTAAAGTGTACTAAAGAACACTATATATGTCCGTAGTGTTCGCTAGCAAGTTCAAACTGTTCTAAGAACACACGCAGTGTCCTGAATTGTTCGTAATTAAACGAAAATGGAGGTGTCTTAAAGAACACTATACCTGTCCGTACTGTTCGCTAGCAAGTTGAAAATGTTCTAAGAACACAATTGGTGTCCTGAAATGTTCGTACATAAACGAAATTGAACGTGTCCTGAAGAACACTATATCTGTCCTTACTGTTCGCTAGCAAATTTAAACTGTTCTAAGAACACACGCAGTGTCCTGAAATGTTTGTTTCACGTGTGACGCAATTTTAATTAGTTCAGGACCCGAACAGTGTCCGTAGAACATCA
The DNA here is from genome assembly GCF_040938575.1 of Ambystoma mexicanum. Taxonomy (NCBI): domain Eukaryota; kingdom Metazoa; phylum Chordata; class Amphibia; order Caudata; family Ambystomatidae; genus Ambystoma; species Ambystoma mexicanum. The sequence continues at coordinate 1,218,227,427 of NC_090921.1, read as the reverse complement.
ACGTGCATGCGCTAGCCAATCTCTGTGCATTTGGTGTCCTGCGGACATGCGCTTCCTTCGCGGACTTGTTCGCAAACGGATCATATGACCGCGCCCACGCTGATCGCGTGTTCTGAATGCGGACACTGTTCGGGTCCCCGAACAAATTAAAAGTACATTTTCAATGAATCCATAATATTTTTCAATAAAATCTCACCATGGCACAAGTCCCACATAGTAATCCTGAGTTTCTACATACCTTTTGAAACTTTTCAAACTTCTTTTTGTGTTCGATCTGTCCGCGGACAGCGCGCATATCTGCGGACCGTGCACAAGCACCCCTATAAAAGACCACGCCCTAGAGCTTATTCTCATTGTGTTTCTGCCTATTCTTCGAAACATAGCGATTTTTGCTGCCACCTGCAGATTACACCATCATCGAGATGGCATCCCTGGCTGCTGAACTGCCACCTGGTGCTGCACCTCCTTCAGCACCACCCCCACTCCCTCCACCACCACCACCTCCCCAAGGGCCTGAAGAGGGGAACAGGAGTGAGGATGCGGAGGAGGAAGAAGAAGATGATGAGAATGAGGTAGAGGAAAAACCTACTACCCGCACTAGGCGTGAGTCTTGGGTGTGGCGGTTATTTACCATTCATGGGAATGTTCCTAAGGCTCGTGCGAACCGTGTTACCTGCAATGAGTGCAAAATGATACTCAGTCACGGGAAGCACGGTAAGTACAGCTTTGGGACCACTACCATGAAGTGACACCTGAGGTCATTTCACTGTGGGGCTATTCGCAGGGTTGTACCTTCCGAAGAACGTATCAGGTTGATTTCCTCTACTTCATCCTCTGTTTCTGATCCTGTCACCACAAGGACCACCTCTGTTGGACAGCGTCTTCCTCAAGCTGCCTCACAGGCCATACAGAATGCTGATGACCCTTACCTTTCGAGGGTCACAGTTGTATGTGTGTACTGTGACACAGTACTCTGCAGGGGGGAGCGACTTCGTAGTGCTTTTGAGACTATCGTCTCAGAGCACGAGAAGATCTGCTCACTACCCAAATAAAACCCACTCTACATCTTCCTCTCTCATCTCGCCTTTCTTATCCCTGTGGTTGGTGTCCCCCCCTTTATCTTCCTTTTCCCTCCTCTCCTAGTGTGTCATGTATAAAAAACCAAAAAAAATACAAAATATCAAAAATCAAAAAAAAAATAAGGCTCTTTTCAGAGCCGCCTTTCACAGTTAAAAAATAGAAGTGAAAATAAATGAAGCAGGGCCCTTTGCATTTTTTAGAATCCGCGGACAGTTCGCAAACATTTAAAAGATTGGGTTCCTACCCCATCACAAACATTGCAATTTTCTCTGGGAGGAAGTGGTGGCTCTGAAAAGAGCCTTTGGGAGGTGTTTGTAAGTCAAAAATTATAAATGCTTAACACCTACTTTAAAATGGTTGTTGTAATTCCAAAAAAGGTTGCAATGCATTTTGTACATTTCTCAGAAAAATCTGATTGCCAGCATAAGTAAGATGGACTCCATCTCTGCGAAAAATGTATGTACTACGAAACATAATATTTTCATTGTGAAAAGAGGACATGCCAAAATCTCTTAGAAAGGCACAAACAGCCTTATTAACATTGTGCCTTGCTTTTTCCATTTGTGGACCAAATGAAGAAGAACGAAGCCACATTTGTCTCTGCGCAATCTGTGAAAATATCACTTGATAATTAGGAAACATGTCCATAACCTTCCCAAGTCCTTCTTTCATAGCAAATTGCAAAAAAATTCCAGTCACATGTCCTAAACTGTTCCCTCCACAATGAATTACAATTATGTCTGGATGTTGCTCTGTCTCCAAAGTAGCACAGAGAGGTAGCAAGTCCAACCACTTCATTCCACGTACTCCATGCCAGTGTACTTCCACATGTGGGAATCCAAGATCTACAGCTACTCTACAGCTTTCTGCATGCACCTTCAACCAATGTATCCACGAATCTCCCAGAATCCAAACAATCTGTTTTTTGAAACACACAGCCATAGCTATCTTTTGTTCTCTCAGCAAAAAGAGTATCTGAGAAACTCTCTCCTGGCACAACACACCCACTAAACTTTCCTGACCAATCCCTTTCAGTGCTTATTCTCATTTGCATGACTTCTGAACCCGAAAATCCCTGGATGTAACTCCCGATGTCCGCAAACTACCGCCATGTCCGCGGACATATCGTAACATGAACAGGCCTTCTACCATTTCCACTTCACTCTCTCTGCCATTCCCTCATTGGACATAGCTCAGAAATCACATGACCATGCACCAATCACATTCAAGACCTCTACATATAACTGCATCATCATAGATCAGCACTGCAAATGTACTGTGAATCTCTCTGAGTACAAGTGTCATATCATTGGCAAGCACCATCTACCAGAAATACTGTACAAGTCTCCAAGATTTCTACTTGCAGCTCCATGCATATTCATATGCATGAACACAAACTTCAGGTATGCATATTTTCTGTACAGTAGATGAACACATTTTCAAACAGACTTTTAGCTTGTGTAATCTGTAAAATGAATTTACTGTATTTTTTTCAATTTCCTAAAATCAACTATCACTTATAAACCTTTATACTATTTACTTTCTTTATACACACACACTCAAATCATGTTAAACTAACATTTTTTAAATGCAATATATAGACTACATATATTCAAACAAAATTGCATGCAAGCACAATCTATGTTTAAATCTTTAAAAAAATACTCATACAATTTCATATTTTTTTGTTTTTATTTATTTATTTACTTAATTACTTTAATTTAGACATGACATTGAGGCGCTATTACCTAGAACAGCTTACTTACAGAAATAGTGGTATTCACTGGTATATTATAAATTTCACAAGACATAGTAAAGATATTTTTTTTGCTACAGTTAGTCATTCAATACAATTTGTTCATTAAGAACATATCATATGTACTGAACTGATGCAATGTATCTTATGTAAATAAATTAGTTTAATGGTTTTAAAGAAGGCACTGAGGATTTCAATTAAAAAAATCAATATCTAAATTAAAAACAGCGCTGTATACAAACAAAGTTACTAATTTGAAGCTTTTACAATTGCAGTGAAGACCAGTCTCCTGAAAAGCAGCAGCCAAATTCGAAGAACAAAGAAGAACTAAGAAGTTACCTGTTAATTTAAGAAAAAAAGTAAGTAGAATATCACCATAATATTTGTATTATTAATCAAACATACTATAACGTTAATACAAGCCATTTCGGTGCCTAAAAATAGAGATTGTGTACCATTTTGTCCAAAAATCTCCATGTCTTAAACAGCGATTTACAGCCAGAATGGCACACAAATTCCTATGTTTGGACACACAAATTACCCAACTGAACCGCTACAATTTTCATATTATAGAACAACTGTTTTAATTGTATACATTAGATTTACTATTTGTACTTTTCCACACCACTAGCTTACTTTTTTTTGTCATCTGAACCTGTCATGCCTGCGGCATGGGCGCACACATTGGCAACCATCATGGACTATTTGTAATTCATTTATCTTCAGAATACTCTTGGAACAACCCCTATTCACACTTTGGTACTTAATTCCCATTTGCGTGACTTTGGTGTCTTCTTATATAACTCAACTAACTACATGTACCACAATGCACCTTGCTACAGCTATCAATTCCTGGCCATTCCCATTCATCAGCATTGGAACCACAATCCCCAGAAGCCCTAGGGATCAGTGCTGCTACCACATCTCAGGACCAGAGAGGGAGGAGGCAGATTGTTTTCAGGTGTGCTGCTCCAGGTGCTGCCAATTAGCCTGCCTCAGTACAGGGCAGGGCGGTATTTAAGCAGCTGCCTGCAGGAGCTCAGTCTCTTGCATCAGGAGTCCTCCAAGCCCCTTTTTGCCTTTTGTCTCGAATTTGTATGCTGTTCCTGCTGCTGCATGTTCCTGCTTTTGTTCCAGTGCTCTTTCTGGGATTCCTGCCTTGCAGCCTGCTACACCCTGCTTCCTACAGCCCTAGCCTTTTGGGCTCCCTGCCTCACAGCCCTGCTCCGTTGGGCTTCCTGCCTTGCAGCCTGCTACACCCTGCTGCCTACAGCCCTAGCCTTTTGGGCTCCCTGCCTCGCAAACCTGCTCCTCTGGGCTTCCTGCCTTGCAGCCTGTTACACTCTGCTGCATACAGCCATAGCCTTCCGTGCTCCCTGCCTCGCTGCTCTGCTCCTCTGAGCTCGCTCCTTGCTGCTCTGCTCCGCTGGGCTCCCTGCCTTGCAGCCTCCTACTCTTCTGCTTTCAGCCCTGACCCTCGGGTCTCTCTGCCTCTATGCCCTGTTCCTTTGGGTTTGCTCCTTGCTGCACTACTCCTCTGGGCTCTCTGTCTGCCGCCTACTACAGCTCTCAGTCCTGCTTCTCTGACTCTCTGCCTAGCAGCCTACTACAGTCCTCTGCAATCCACTACAGTTTTTCTGTACCTTGTACCATTTGGTACTGCAGCCCTGCTTCCTTGTTTGCAGCCTCCCTCTTTCCTGGCTGCTGCTCCCTTGCTCTCTTCCTTGTTGCAACCCCTTGTTCTTGATCCCTGTTCTTCTCTTCCTTGACTCCTCTGTCCTCTCCTTTAGTTTACCCATTGCTATTGTACTGTTTTTTCCTTCATTCTCTTCTGCTAGATTTCTCTTAGACTTCCTTGTCCCTGGTTATTTCTGTTCTTGTCTCTCTTGTGTCTTATGTTGATCCTTTGTACAGAGCTTGACTGTTGGCTTCCGGCAGGCAAACTCTGCCCCTTCCCTTGTCGCGTTTTCTGTTTAACAAACACCCACAGCTGTTGTTCCCAGCCATGAGCAGACAGAGTGGGCCTCTGTAATAGTAATCCGTGCAGAAGGCTGGAGTTTCCAAAGGTCGTGGAACACTCCTTTTGCATATCTGCATACACCCCAAGAGGGAATCCAGTTTGTTTGTATCTTTATATTTCCTGCCCCTTTCTGTTCAAACTAGAGTTGCCTACTTTTCTTTCTTGATGAGTTTCCTGCTGTGTGTGTACTTATCTGTCACCTTACATCAACACAGCCACCCAAACACTACCTGGGGGCCCTGTGCCACTCTTGACAGAGTGCCATCCTTGACAGAATGCAAGAGCCACAAGATTCTTTTTCCATAGGCAGGAAAGGCACACACAGACCAAGGATGCTTTCCTTTCGATTCAAGAAACCTCTGCAAAAATCTAAAGCTTTCTTAAGGACTGCAAACAAAAACCCTAGTTTAAAAGACAGACTCACCCTAGTAAACAAAGGTTTACAAGCACAGTCCTACACTCACTGGCTCGCTGACCCTTCTATGTGTAACTACTATGACATTTGCAACTATGATCCGCAGTCTCTATCTTTAGAAGAACTACAGCAAGAAAATGAATTCCTACAGATTTTGTTATCGCAACCAGTGGAAAACACTCATGCGTTTTCTGGCATTTCTTCTGATACTGCATTCGACATTCAGCCGGTACACAAACCTTGTATTCTTTTATCCCAGGCTACCCTGTCTCAGGACCAATGTCGTAACACTGCTACAGCCAAGGATATTGCACTCATTGTGGCAGACTCTCAACCAGAGTACGCTGTTGCCAAAGTGATATGCTCAAGATCAGCTTGGCAAGCTACACAATCTCCCCAGACTGCTGGAAATACTCATTTAACAGCACAAGGCATTCAGTATCCTGAGGTTAGTGCAGCTGGTCCTGGGTACAAAAGACCAATACTGACCATCGGTTGTCTTAATGCTTCTCCAGTAACTACTAACCATGATAACTCTAAGGTCAGTCTTCCTATTGCAACACCCGAATTTTCTGCTACACCAGATTCTGAAGCTGTAGAACAGGCTAATGGAACATACCTGTTACAAGAACAACTCTTAGGCCTTAAAAGACAAACTGAAGACCTCTATGATGAATTTGTCTTTTTGCATAGTAAGAATCTAGCAAAGGGACACAATTTACCAGACCATCTTGCACTATGCCCAACACCCGACATTCTGTCTTTAGAGATTGGCATGATAAGGCCTGGAAGGGTAATACAGAAAAGGATACAGACTTATACAGAGCAGATGAAAGACCTGAACTTGGCATATGCATACCTTCTAAAGTATGACTTAGCTCATTCACTTACTAGCCACAGTAACTCAGGCTGTTGCTCAGATAGTGAAGAATTAACTCCTTCGGTGGGCCAAATCACTCACACTGCCTTTACACCACAAATGTAATCATCTGGCTGGAGATACTGCTGAGTCAAAGGATTGTCCCGTTCTTACCCTTGATGGCAGTCCTTTACTCACACTTACAGCCTCTAAAGAGGTGACCAAGTCAGAGAGGTACTCTGCTTCTATGGACTTGTGTGCATCAGACCATGTGTCAGATCCGGAACTATACCCAGTACCTGTCTGTAATCCAGCTTTGCCAACAGTCAATATCCCAGACCCATCTATCCACCGGAGCACACAAGACGTTGAAGGCCAGCCATCAGAAAGCCTACCCTTCCCTGATCCTCCGTCAGCCATGCTACCTGTTACAGAATCTGCAAGCCCAATCTCTGCTGCTCCTCCTGCTAGTACTCCTAAATCTGCTACTGAAGCAGCATCTCAAATCACTCTTACTGCAGTTGAAGCACCCCCTTCCTCTCTGCCTGCAAGAACAATACCTGTTGCAACGCCAGTTAACAGCTCTCCTATTAAGGCTACAGCTCCGGTTGTTCCTGCTGGTGCCTCTGCAGCACCTAAACTACCAGACTGTACTACTTCAGTCTCAGTTGCGTCCCTGCCCGCTGGTACTCCTGTGGCACCTATACTCCCAGCTGCTACTGCACCTGAACTTCCGACTGCCATTCATGATCTCCCAGCTGCGATGGCTTCTTAAGTCCCTGCAACATTTGTGACTCCTGAAGTCCCTGCTGCAAATCTTAATGTTGCTATTGCTGCTTCTGAATATTTGGCAGACCCTCCTAGAGCAACCTATTCAGCTGTATCTCTGGTTCCACCTTTCAGCACTGTACCGTTGCCAGCCCTAAGGAAAACCACTACTTTCAAAGAAATATATGCCATGGAGCCTGCAGCAGATCTTCAGTCTCTCAGTTCATGAACGCACTGTTGGGTTTTGGGCCCTTAAGACTTTGTCCTTTCTGACTTCTACCTCAAAGGTTCGGAACATTGGAATTGTCTCCTCCCTTGAAGACTCTCACCTTGCAGCTTTAAACAGTTTTTGGAGCTTCATGGTGTGCCTTTTTGGTATAAGACTTTTTCACGGTGTGGCAGGACTTGGTCTTGCTCTTCTTGTTGGTCAGTCTTCAGGGAGCCTGGAGAGGGGCCTGGAGAGGGGCATACTGTCATGCCTGCGCCATGGGCGTACACATTGGCAACCATCATGGACTATTTGTAATTCATTTATCTTCAGAATACTCTTGGAACAACCCCTATTCACACTTTGGTACTTAATTCCCATTTGCGTGACTTTGGTGCCTTCTTATATAACTCAACTAACTACATGTACCACAATGTACCTTGCTACAGCTATCAATTCCTGGCCATTCCCATTCGTCAGCATTGGAACCACAATCCCCAGAAGCCCTAGGGATCAGTGCTGCTTCCACCATCTCAGGACCAGAGAGGGAGGGGGCAGATTGTTTTCAAATGTGTGCTGCTCCAGGTGCTGCCAATTAGCCTGCCTCAGTACAGGGCAGGGCGGTATTTAAGCGGCTGCGTGCAGGAGCTCAGTCTCTTGCATCAAGAGTCCTCCCAGCCCCTTTTTGCCTTTTGTCTCGAATTTGTATGCTGTTCCTGCTGCTGCATTTTCCTGCTTTTGTTCCAGTGCTCTTTCTGGGCTTCCTGCCTTGCAGCCTGCTACACCCTGCTGCCTACAGCCCTAGTTTTTTAGGCTCCCTGCCTCACAGCCCTGCTCCGCTGGGCTTCCTGCCTTGTAGCCTGCTACACCCTGCTGCCTACAGCGCTAGCCTTTTGGGCTCCCTGCCTCACAGCCCTCCTCCTCTGGGCTTCCTGCCTTGCAGCCTGCTACACCCTGCTGCCTACAGCCCTAGCCTTTTGGGCTCCCTGCCTCACAGCCCTGCTCCTCTGGGCTTCCTGCCTTGCAGCCTGTTACACTCCGTTGCCTACAGCCAAAGCCTTCCGGGCTCCCTGCCTCGCTGCTCTGCTCCTCTGAGCTCGCTCCTTGCTGCTCTGCTCCGCTGGGCTCCCTGCCTTGCAGCCTACTACTCTCTTCTGCTTTCAGCCCTGACCCTCGGGTCTCTGCCTCTACGCCCTGTTCCTTTGGGTTCGCTCCTTGCTGCACTACTCCTCTGGGCTCTCTGCCGCCTACTACAGCTCTCAGTCCTGCTCCTCTGGACTCTCTGCCTAGCAGCCTACTACAGTCCTCTGCAATCCACTACAGTTTTGGTACTGCATCCCTGCTTCCTTGTTTGCAGCCTCCCTCTTTCCTGGCTGCTGCTCCCTTGCTCTCTTCCTTGTTGCAACCCCTTGTTCTTGATCCCTGTCCTTTTCTTCCTTGACTCCTCTGTCCTCTCCTTTAGTTTACCCATTGCTATTGTACTGTTTTTTCCTTCATTCCCTTCTGCTAGATTTCTCTTAGACTTCCTTGTCCCTGGTTCTTTCTGTTCTTGTCTCTCTTGTGTCTTATGTTGATCCTTTATACAGAGCTTTACTGTTGGTTTCCGGCAGGCAACCTCTGCCCCTTCCCTTTTCGCGTTTTCTGTTTAACAGACAACCACAGCTGTTGTTCCCAGCCATGAGCAGACAGAGTGGGCCTCTGTAATAGTAATCCGTGCAGAAGGCTGGAGTTTCCAAAGGTCCATGGAACACTCTTTTTCCATATCTGCATACACCCCAAGAGGGAATCCAGTGTGTTTGTATCTTTATATTTCCTGCCCCTTTCTGTTCACAACTACAGTTGCCTACTTTTCTTTCTTGATGAGTTTCCTGCTGTGTGTGTACTTATCTGTCACCTTACATCAACACAGCCACCCAAACCCTACCTGGGGGCCCTGTGCCACTCTTGACAGAGTGCCATCCTTGACAGAACCCCAGTTTAGTAACACATACATTCAAGAATACCTATGCCTACTAGCTGTAGTTCCCAATGCACAATCACACACCATTACATACATCTTTATCATTTTACTCAAACACTCATGCACACAGCACACATACATTCCAGAACACCCCAACCCATATCTTCTTTATTTTTTTCAACTGACCCTACAGAATGCCTACCAAAAGTCAAGTCCGTAGAAAGCAACGCAAAAGTAGAGCAAATGAAAATAAAAGTGTCCAACATAAGCATCCATCTCTAGCAGAATTAATAAAAAAAAGTTGAAACAAAACAGCTAATACAGTCATTTAGTGAAACACAAGAAGTTTCAAGTACAAAAACTTTGCCTCCTCTATCAAAATGTAAAACAAACCAAAAAACAATTAACAGAAAATCAGCTATCACTACAGATACAACTACTTCTTCAAATTTTAATATAGTGCAAAGTAAGCATACAAAGAAAAGTATTTTAGCCAAAATGTACCATCACAAAGTCCTTCAAAATCTTATAAAAACAGGAGAGAAATCAGGTTCAATGCTTAAAACCTATTGTAGGAAATTAATCTTAGAAGCGTTGATGGACAGTGCAATTCTTCTCAAAAGAAAGTTATTTATTTTACTGTTAAACAAAATGAAACCACTAACAAAACTAATAACTAAATTACAAAAAAGACTTCTCAATAAGCGAAATGTCAACAGAAAGAACTTCTTAAGTATCTGCGGAGGTGAATGGAATCACACTACGAGCACAGAACCATATTTTAATGAAGAAGCGTACAAACAAAAGCAAACAAATACAATTGCCATACATAGCAGTGGTCGAGGTTATGAAAAAGTGAATAATACCATAACGGAACAAGAAGTACTCCTTACAAAAATATGCCTTGAAAACTTAGAATTACCCCTCCATTCAACTGAATCAGAACGTCTAGTGTACAAATGGCCATGCACGTCAATGTGTAACATTCCCAAACAATGTTTCAAATCTTTACGCCAATTCCTCAATAAATATGTAAAAAGCAAAGACAAAATCAAAATGAAATTACTGCAAAATATGGATACCTGTCCAGTGCGCAAGTACACAGGACTACAAGGACATTCATTGGCCTGCATTACAGGACCTACTTGTAAAACCACTTTCCATGATATCAAAAAGATATCAACACATCATTCAACTATAAGAAATCTAGTCTATAAACTGTACTATGCTAAAAGTCCTGCTTTAGCACTAGCAAAGTTAAATAACATCCTTCTACATGGTACAGCAAAAGACCTACTTGAAGAAATTCACTATATCCAGAAAAAAGATTTTGGAAGTGAAAGCCATTTACAGAATGAAATAGCTTTAAACCAATTAAGCAACAATTCTACACCTGGCAACCCTTTGCTAAACACATACAAAAAAGAAATACTGGAATTTAAAAGTACATCAGCTGAAGTACCAAACCATGTATGTGTATGTTGCCGTAGAACTTTTTATAAAAGTAACACAAAAACTGTAGACCTATCATACAAAATAGAAGACAATGAAGATTCTAAATGGTTTGAATTAGCTCTCTACCTTGTAGCAGAAAACAAATATGAAATAACTGAGCCCTTAATACTTTGCAGTTACTGCACTACAAAACTTGACAACAACCAAACTCCTTCACGTGCTATCACAAATAATTTGGAATTATACCCAGTACCAAAACCCCTACAACAACTTAATTTATATGAGAGCATCATAATTCAAACAGTACACCCATTTCAAGCAATAATACGCCTTCAACCAAAAACAGCAAAATTACCTCCCTCTGAATTTGTAAAAGGCATTCGTGGAAAAGTAGTTTATTTACCATTAGATCTAAAAGAAAATGTGCATACTCTAGGAGGGCAACGTCCAATGCAGCAATCTTTAATTATCTTAGTAAATGGAGTACCTACAAAAGACAAAAAAATATGGCAACAGCTGGTAGATTTATATAAAGTTAGACAAGCTTTCCAATATCTTAAAGAGAATAATGAATATTACAAAGAAATTAATATTGAAGAAAACTTGAAAGATACAACTGAAATAATTCAAGAAACACAAGAAGCTGGTCAATTTGAGCTACTAGATCCTTCTACAATATCAAATACTTTAGACCATTATACAATTCATCCTTTGCACTGTAATGACACTGTAGAAGATGTACTGGAAACTTACCAAATGCGTCAAACAAAAGGATCGCCAATCAGCATATGGGAAAAAAGTATAGAAGCACGTGCTTTTCCTCTACTCTTTCCTACTGGCAAAGGAGGAAGGTATGATGATAGACCTATTCAAATATCAGCTTCAGAATACCGCTCATTACGGATGTATTCTGAAGATCCCAGATTTAGACAAAATGTGGAATACATATTCCACCTACTCTTTGAAAGTGAACTAGCAACTTTATGTTACGGAGTTGCACACATATTAAAATCAGGATCACACTTTCAAAATATGACAGCTACACAATTATTAGAGAAAGTGCAACAAAAGGATGAGGTTTTACAATCAAATATTGCAAATCTATTAGCAAATATGCGTGGTACTAAAGAGTACTGGTTTCAACGTCATGGAGATGTACGTTGTATGATCAGAAACCTTGGCCCGCCCACTTGGTTTGTTACATTAAGTTGTGCAGAATATGCATGGGAAGATTTACATGATTTCCTACGCATATCAAATAAAAACAAAACAAACATAGATATACTAACACCTGGAGAACTTTGTTCTTTGGATCCTGTTAATGTTTCAAGATATTTTCACCATCGCTTCATTGCTATGCTACATTTTATTTGTAATAAAACTGTTCCTCCCCTTGGAGAAGTGCAACACTTCTTTTGGAGAAAAGAATACCAAGCCAGAGGAGCACCACATATCCATATGCTTTTATGGATTAAAGATGCTCCTAAATTTGGTCAAGACAGTGATGCCACTGTTCTACAGTTTATTGAAAAATATGTCACTTGTGAAATTCCATCAGAATCCACAAATAGTGATCTTCATGCACAAATTTTACAATTCCAAAGACAAATGTGGAAAATATTGTCATAGCAAATACAAAAACAAAGGGAAATACTACACCAAATGCTGATTTGATTTCCCTAGACCAGTTACAAATACAGGTCAAGTGAACAACCTCATGTCTTTAGTTAGACATAGGGCCTCATTACACGGATGGTGGAGAACCATGGCGCTATTAGCGCCATGGTTCATGCCGGTAAAATACTGGCACCGCCTTGGCGGAAAGGGGAATTACCGCCCCATTTCAAGGTTGGCGGGTGGTAATTCCCCCTTCCACCATTGTCCTTCCCCATTCCCATTTTTGCCCCATAGGGCTCAATGGGAATGGGGAAGGCGCTAATTACGGTACCGCAAATTGCGGTACCGTAATTAGCTCCCTGGGTCCCTTTGCGGGTTGGTTTTTAACGCCTGCAAAAAGCAGGCGTTAAATCCCCTAACCCGCAAAGGGACCACGTAGTAAGGCGGTAAGGATTTACCGGTACCGGTATTTTACTGGTACCGGTAAATCTTTACCGCCCTCCATGTAATGAGGCCCATAGTGTTAAAGGTAAGTCACCTAAAAATACATATTACATAAAAAGAAAAGAAGAAGAAAAATATATCAATGATTATAATGCAATCATTGCCCACTTATGGAATGCAAACATAGATGTGCAGTACATTGCAGACAATTCTGCTGCAGTTGTACGATATGTCACAGCATACTTAACTAAAGCAGAAAAGACAGAGCTCCAAGACCTCTGGAATTACCTGTCATCAGATAAAACAGTATCTCAGAAATTATACAGCTTGGGCATAAAAATGCTCACCCATAGAGAATGTGGATCATATGAAGCAGCTGATTGTGTAACTGGTACTGCATTGTATGGTAAATCAGAAAATATAGTATGGCCAAGTCTTGGTCCAGCTAAATCTAGAAAAAGAGTTCTAAAATCATATGAAGAAATAGAAACAATAGCCAAACATGATCCCAACAGCCAAGATATTTTAAAAAACAATTTATTGGACACATACTACCCAAACAGAAGTAATACTTTGGAAAACATGTGTCTATACCACATAGCCCAAAACTACACATACAAATATAATATGAAACCTGATGAAAAAAAAAAGGTAAATATAGAGTGACAGACTGTGAAGGCAGCTTAGTTAAACACACTAAACCAAATTTAATTAATCATATCAAATTGTCATTAAAGACTCCTCAACATAAAGAAGTATATTACATGTCCCTGCTACAACTCTTCAAACCATGGAGAAAAGAAGAACAATTACTAGATAACTATGAGTCATATGAGGATGCTTTCAAAGCAAATGAAAGCACTATAACTGATGTAAACTTTACACAGTACAAAACAATGTTGCACAATGAACAGCAACACGAAGAAGAACTCCAAGCCCAACTAGATAAGGACACTCCTGACAGTAGTCAACCCTCTGTAATAGGAAGCCAAGAACCACTTGGAGAACCACTAATAATAAATGAGGCAGAATTAGCTATGATAGAAGTAGAAAACACCATGTGTCAGTATGAAGATAAGGAAGACTTAACTATACTACAATCAAAACTAAACAATGAGCAAAGTAGCATTTTTCAAGAAGTAACAAAACAAATTTCACATGGTGTAAAACATGAAAATAAAGAATGTTCCTGGCATAATTATAACCTATACTACTGTACGTCAGTGGTGAAGCTGGTTCTGGCAAAACATTCCTAATCAAAATCATTAGTAAGTTCCTTCAACAACTGACAAACAACAAACTGTCAGCTGTTGTCACTGCCCCCACAGGTTTAGCTACCTACAACATAGGTGGTGTTACATTACACTGATTACTACTATTACCAGTAGAACACCAGAACAAATTAGACTATTACAAACTTTCTGCAGAAGCTGCAATGGAATTACACAGAGTATTGAATCAAATGAAAATGCTACTAATAGAAGAAGTGAGCATGGTCTCCAACCTGATGTTAGCTTTGATTCACCTCAGATTACAAGAAGTACTCAAAACAGACTATGAAGAGCTCTTTGCAGGAAAACACATTATTGTTTTTGGAGATCTGCTTCAATTAACTCCAGTAAAAGGTGAGCCTATTTTTAAAACATTAGGACACAAACTCTGCCGTAAAACTGTTGGCAGCATTGGAAATGTCAACCTTTGGCAACATTTCCAATACAGAGAATTAACAGAAAACATGCGGCAATCTGCAGATCTCACTTATGCCAACATTTTAAAAAGTATCAGAGTTGGTATACTTTCTAAAGAAGCAGAAGCAATATTGAAAACCCGGCACATTAATGCACTTTATGCCGATAATGCACGTGCTACAGATGTTATGGAAAAGTTAGCCCACAAAAATGTCAATTGTATGGCCTTAATGCCAACTCTTGCAAGCTGTTTAAAATTCAATGAAATCATGCTAAGTAAAGAAATGCAACCAATCATGGAAATTAGCACCACAGACAAACTAGATGTACATGGTATGACACTACCCATGTGTGACCAAGCCACAACAAGTCTAAATAGTTTAGAAAAATCAATCTCAAACACAGCAGGCTTAGAAAAGATATTACAATTATCCTTAAATTACAGAATAATGCTTAAACATTACCTTGACGTGGACCAAGGACTAGTTAATGGAGCACTGGGTACAGTTGTTGGCTTTCAAACATACCCACGCGACAACAAAATTCAGTTTGTCAATATACTCTTTGACAAACTTTCAGAAGTAAAAAGGATAGGACGCTCAACAGCTAGATTCCTTCTCTTCAAAGATATGTATGTACGCAGAGAACAATTTTCTCTAACTCTTGCATACGCAGTCACGATTCATAAATCGCAAGGTCTTACCCTAGACAAAGCAATGATAGATATTGGCAACACAGTCTTTAAAGTAGGCATGAGCTATGTAGCACTATCACGCTTACGTACACTTGAGGGTCTATTTCTAATCAACTTTGATGCAAGTAAAATAAACGCTGATATTCCTTGCATTTTAGAATACAACAGACTTCACTCACTATACACCCTCCACCTAAGCAGATATTCTGTTCCACAAAAAGTAAAACGTTATAAAAGAAAAATAAATCAAACAGAAATGCAACAGGATGTCACAGCAAATCCTCCAAAGAGAGTAAAAGAAACTAATACTTCGTCAAGTACCACAAGCAAAAAAGAATCAATTAGTGAAAGTAAACCAGGTACTTCTTTAAAGAAGGAAGACAAACTCCAAAAAAAGCAGTTAGATACAGAACTACCTGGACCATTTAAATTCTCAAATATATTTGGTGTAAGTTGCTACGCAAATGTAGCAATGAATATTCTATTTCAATTACCACCAATTGTTGACAACATTTACTTACACAGTACAGACCCATTGTGTTTGCAAATGTTAGTACTTCACAGATATGCAGCAAACAATCCTGACAACACGTATAGTGTTTATGGAATAAGACAATTGGACTACTGTCCTGGAATGGTGAAATTCACTATAAATTCACAGGGAGATCCACAAGAATTTCTAATGTACTTACTAGAAGTACTGGAAAACAAAAACATACCTATAAATGAAATCTTTCAGATTTCATACATGTGGAAACATACATGCACTCTCTGCAACAATGTGACACAAGAAGAAATCCCCAATGAACGCTTCATATATATATATCAATACCAAATTGTGAATCCATTCCATTTCAGCGACTTGTACAAAATGCAAACCATGGTAGATTATGCTCTACCTGCAATTCAGATAATCGCTCCACATTAGTAATACAAACACATAGTAAATACATAATACTAATTCTTCTACGTTACAATGCAGATGGTACCAAAAACAACTGCAAGCTGACTGGATTCACACATGGTCAAATATCACTTGATAATAAAAACCTTCACAACAATAGGTATAATCTACCACGCAGGAGCCACAACCAATTCAGGGCACTACACTGCATATATAAAAAAGAAATGTGGATGGTTTGAATGTAATGATAGTATCATTACTCTAAAGCAGAGATTACCAGGAAATCTTACACACGCTTATTTGATGTTCTTAAAACCAAAATTTGATAACTAAACTGTATTTAAACCCTAAGTAAACTTGTGTTAAAAAAATATAAACTGTTAGAATACTCCAAAAGCTATCTAACTGCTCAAAGATTCTACAACAACTAATCAGATAAATGAATACCACTAAATTAGACCAAAAAATACACAGTTAGAATACGCCAATCGGTATCTAACTGTCCCAAAATTTAACAATATCCAAATAGATAAATCAATACCACTAAAACATATCAAAAAACTAGACAGTTAGAATACGCCAATTGGTATCTAACTGCTCCAAAATTTTATAATATCAAAACAAATAAATAATATGTTACTGCTCCAAAAAAATACAACAAGCCAAAGTATAAAGCATTAGCCAGAAACAACAAGTGAACACTGAAAACAAACAAACAAATAAACTGTAGCATAACAGAAAAAGGGTTTTTTTTAATCCAAGATGGATTTTTTTTCTCCCACAGACCCAATGATTTTAGCAACAAATACAGAAACTGAGCAAATTGCACAGTACTCCGATTTGTAATCTACTAAATATGAGGGTCAAAAAAAAAAAAATATATTGATTATACAATGTAATAAGTCATTACAAAATAATAATACTAACATGCTATTTTCTTTTATCACAGAAATTAACAAGAAATACATGTACTCCGGTTACTAGACCAAACAGTAAGTATACAATAATAAGGAGAACCATAGCAGCATATCACATCCATAGTATCTAATACCTTTGTTCCTTATACATTTGTTTTTCACCCAAAGTTATAAGCAAATATGAATGTGACATGCTGCGGTGGTTGTTGCCAGGGCATAGAGTCTTGGGTGCATGGCCAAGTGGCCATGCACCCAAGACTCTATGCCCTGGCAACAACCACCGCAGCATATCACATCCATAGAGTCAAACATTTCAACTATGGTCTATGGAAATTTTTAATGTCCACGGACATTATGAGTGTTCTTAGAACACTTTTTCAACTTGCCAGCGAACAATACGGACAGCGTTTTCAGGACACCCCCTACGAACATTTCAGAACAACGCGATAGTTCTTAGAACACTTTCAACTTGACAACGAACAATACGGACAGTGTTCTCAGGACACCCCCATTTTGTTTATTTGTGAACATTTCAGGACACTGCGAGTGTTCTTAGAACACATTCAACTTGCCAGCGAACAATACGGACTACGCCTTCAGGACACCCCCTACGAACATTCCAGGACACCGCGAGTGTTCTTAGAAACGTCTTCAGAACACCCCCATTTTGTTTATTTGCAAACTTTTCAGGACACCGCAAGTGTTCTTAGAACACATTCAACTTGACAGAGAACAATACGGACAGCGTCCTCAGGACACCCCCTACAAACATTCCCCGGACACCGCGAGTGTTCTTAGAAGCGTCTTCAGAACACCACCATCTTGTTTATTTGCGAACATTTCAGGACACCGCGAGTGTTCTTAGAACACATTCAACTTGACAACGAACAATACGGACAGTGTCCTCAGAACACCTCCATTTCGTTTATTTGCGAACATTTCAGGACACCATGAGTGTTCTAATAATACATTCAACTTGACAGAGAACAATACGAACAGCGTCTTCAGGACACCCCCTACGAACATTCCCCGGACACCGCGAGTGTTCTTAGAAGCGTCTTCAGAACACCACCATCTTGTTTATTTGCGAACATTTCAGGACACCGCGAGTGTTCTTAGAACACATTCAACTTGACAGAGAACAATACGAACAGCGTCCTCAGGACACCCCCATTTTGTTTATTTGCGAACATTTCAGGACACCGCGAGTGTTCTTAGAACACATTCAACTTGTCAGCCACAACCCCCATTCATATTTGAGAACATTTCAGGACACAGCGAGTGTTCGACAACGTCTTCAGAACACCCCCATTTTATGTATTTGCGAACATTTCAGGACACCGCAAGTGTTCTTAGAACATATTCAACTTGACAACGAACAATACGGACAGCGTCCTCAGGACACCCCCATTTTGTTTATTTGCGAACATTTCAGGACACTGCGAGTGTTCTTAGAACAGTTTCAGTATGCATGCGAACAAAACTGACACATATTGAGTCCTCAGAACACCCCCCATTCAGTTTATTTAGAACATTTCAGAACACCCGTGATGTCCGCAGACAAATCGAACACAAAAAGAATGTCTAACACATAAAAAACACAACTTTCATCCTATCTCATACACTCCCACCCTCCCCAAACACTCCTACACACCAACACACTCTACTAAATGCAAATTTTGAACAAAGTTTCACTGCGCTTTCCGCAGACGACCGCGAATCCAAGATGGCGGGCGCTACCGAAAATCTGACGCGCTTCACGCTCCACGCCGTCCAATCAGAGAACACGTTGCATGTCCGTGAACATCACGCAAGCCGATTGGCCAATCAGGACACTGTCCGCGGAGCGAACAGGGAAGTGTGTCTGCGGACTGAACACAGATATCACTAATTTTTTTTTACCCACTTTTTGGTCATTTTAAAAAAAAACTACTGGATGGATTTTCACCAAATTTGCAAAAGCACGCTTTCAGGACCAAGCCGCTGCTCCTGGTCCAAATTTGGTGAAAATCCGTCCAGCGGTTTGGGCTGTAGACGCGAGCAAAATTTTTCTCCCATTCAGTCTATGGGAAAAAAAAAAGTTTTGGGACCCCCCCTATAACTTTGCCCCCCTGGACGAATCCTCACCAAACTTTGCAAAAAAATTCAGAGTGACCCAAATACTTTTTTTCAAAGTTTGGTGAGGATCCGTCCAGGGAGAGCAAAGTTATAAGCCGCCCAAAATGTGCTCTTCGTATGGAAACAGCAACTTAACTACCGTGGCCATGTAATATATATATATATATATATATATATATATATATATATATATATATATATAATATATATATATATATATATTACACGGCCTGCAGTAGTGGCCGTGTAGTTATGGTTAAGCTGCAAAACCCATAGGAAGACCACTTTTTGGCCGGCTTATAACTTCGCTCCCCCTGGACAAATCCTCACCAAACTTTGCAAAAAAACAGTACATGGCCTCTCTTTTGCCAAGTTTGGTGAGGTTTCGTCAAGGGGGCGGGCAAAGTTATAGGGGGGTCCCAAATATTTTTTTTTTCCATAGACATATTGGAAAAAACTTTGCTCATGCCTACAGCCCAAACCGCTGCACAGATTTTCACCAAGTTTGCGGCTGGTGCGGCGGCTCGGTCCTGAAAGCGTGTATTCGTAATCTGTCCATTATTTTTTTTAAATGACAAAAAGTAGGTCAAAAATATTAGTGATATCTGGCTCCGCGGACCCATTTTCCTCTTCGGTACTTGTAGAAAGCAATGTGATGTCCGCGGACATCGGAAGTGCCCACTGATTGGATGGTGAAAAGCGTGAAGTGCGTCAGATTTTTGTTAATGCCCGCCATGTTGGATTCGTGGACATCGGCCTGTGTCCGCTGACATCGATGTAAAACATATAAAATAACACAACATTGCACTTGTCAAACTTATCAAATAATCTCTGGGGTGGTGAGGGGTGATGAGGATGAGGATGTAAGAAGCCAAAAAATAGGTGGTTTTCACTGTAAAAGTCTGCAAACGGTCTGGGTGTTCGCGAACTGTCCTGTGAAGTGTTCGGGGGCATCATGCCTATTTCTGCATTACAATGATTGGTGAAGAGCAGTTTTTGGATGGCTTATAACTTTGGCGCCACTTAATGAAACTGCATGACATTTTGAAGGTTTATTCCTACAATCTACACAAAGGTTGGCAAAATGATTTTACATCTATATCTAAATGATTTTGCAAACATTGGTGGGATTCTGTCAAGAGAGGCCAAAATTAGAAGGGGGTCCCAAAATATTGTAAAGGCATATAAATGTGGCATAATTTGACAAATCTACACAAAGGTTTGCAGACAGATTATAGATCTAGATATAAATGTTTTTTCAAAGTTTGGTGGGATTCTGTCAAGAGGGGGTAAAATTAGAACGGGGTCCGGTCCCAAAATATTGTAAAGGTTTATAAATGTGGTGCAATGAGATGAATCTTCTCAAATATTTGCAACAAGATTTTAGATCTAGATATAAATGTTTTTTGTAAAGTTCTGAGGGATTTTGTCAAGAGGGGGCTACATTAAAGGGTGGCAACAATATGTTTAGGTGGCTTATAACTTTGTTGCTGTTTGATTAATGTGGACAAATGTTTTCAGAAAGATTACAGATCCAAACTCTGAAATTTCTGTAAAGTCTGAACGGATTTTGTCAAGTGGGGGCTTAGTTATATGACTATTGTATGTGCATACATTTGACATGTTTGAAAAAATAAAACATGGGTGAATTTCCAGCAAACTCATGTAAGGAGCATTGTCAAGGAACATAAAACATGGTTTTGCAAATGTGCCTGTGTTTTATTTTTTGACAAGTGTCATAATGTAGGTACAAAAAAATTGTGATATACCTTTGGTGACTGAGGTGTAGCCTGTGGCCATGGCCAGTGGCCAGATTGTCCGGGTCAAGGAATAAGGTCATGATCTGGACAATCTGGATACTGGCCAGGGCCACGAGGGACAACAAATGGGGTTAAAGTGGCCATGTCCACCTGTGACCGGCTTTGTGGTAAAGTTATTTGAAAGTGGGATAGGTTAGAAAGGAAATACACATGTGCTTGTGGTAATATGGTCATAGGGTTCTCTCTTTGCCTTCTGTAGGCTGCCATGGAAAGCGAAGAAGGGCACTGTACAGAGCTCTGCCTTCACTTTTCATGGTGGTCGTCCTGGAACAGGATTTTCCTTCCTACACCGGGATTCCCGCTTCGGGAACCTGGGGTGCTAATTGGCTTCATCCCCGACTGCAGGGGCTCGAATGGGGTATAATGGTCCGGAAACCTTGTTATCCACCCTTGCTTAACTTGGGCTGATAACTTGGGTGGCTGGGCTGTTATCCACAGTTCCAGTACCTGGAAAGGGGGATGAACGCCACAATATTCCTATTAGCATAACACAAAATGCTAATGAAAATGTTGGATAATCTTATTGAGTCTATGTACTTTACTGAGAAATGTAAAGTAGATTGAGTCTATATGTTTTTTTAGTTCTATTTTTTAACTGTGAAAGGTGGTTCCTAAAGGGACAATTCTTTTTGTCATTTTTTATGTACTTTTTTTGGCCAGGAGAGCTTAGAACAAAAGGTGGGGAGGGAAATGAGGGAAGAGGCACCAAGCACTAATATGGAGGGGTCGGTTGACAAGGGAAAATGTTGCTTGTGTGTTACTTCTAAGGTAGGGGGAAGTGTTTCTCATGCTCCTTGATTACTGCTTCAAAAGCACTTTGAAATTGCTTCCCTCTGCAGAATGTTGTGTTGTAGTATATGCATAGGACTGATGTCTTCGAAAAATATGGATCAACAGAATCTTTTATTACTTGCAGGTAGCTGGTGGGGTTTTGTGTTCCACAGAAGTAGGCTGTGTGATTACAATATTGGTTGAGGAAGATTAGGTGCAGGAAGACAGCCTCCTACTTGCTAAAAAAGGAACAACCTTTCTGAGAGCATTGCGGTCATTGGATTTGGTGTGGCAGCACATGGAGGTGGTCCCGTAGGAGTACTGTCCGGGTAGTCTGCGACTGAGTAAAAATGTGCACTCAGTGTCATAGTCATGAAGTCAGGGGCACCGGAGACCTGGGTGGACCCTGTCCTGGCGCCGTTGGCACCAGCCTCATGAACAAAAGTACACAAGAACATCCATTTAACACCAAATTATGGACATAGCACTTCAGATGCATTAACCTTGAACATTCCATCCATTAAGCAGGATGCATTAACCTTGAACATTCCATCCATTAAGCAGCCCCAAGTGTATTCTTGGGTGTGGCTGCTAATCGATTGCCTTCGCACATGCTCACTCTATAGGAGTGGCAGGGTGTGGCTGGTAAGCCGGCCCTATTGGGTGTGCCCATGATCTCAGCTGTGTAAGCTGCCCCGATCCTCAAGACAGATGCTTCACGTTATTCTGCATTTGCAAGCAGCGTAACACTCACCGTCGCCTGAGGTCAGACTTACCTTTGAAGATCCTGCTTCCTGGACATCCTGCTTCCTGCCAGCATACTTAGCAACTGGGGGAAGCTGTTCTTACCTGTACATCTCTTCGGCGAACCTCTTTACACTTTCCGGAATGCTGAAATCTTCATCTTGGCACCGCAGCACGACACGCCCCATCGTCGACAGCAGCGCAGGCAACGAAAAACAGAAGACAAGGTTAGACATCGAAAAAACAGTCAGTTTAAGGTTGTGCTTCGCCATACTTCACGCTTTCCTTAAACCATCACTTACCTGCTGTTGAACATTGCGGTAGCATCCATCTTCCATCCTGTCGCGTCTTGCATCTCACAGGTGCACTAAGGCCGCATTTCCATCTAAGGGAAGAAAACAGAAGAGAGACATTATTGCGGGCATAAATAGGAGCAACATATAAAGTCATTAAACAGAACAAACAGCATCACAAGAGCTCAAGAAAGACTTACCAATCATAAGGAGAAGCATAGTCGCAGCTAGACTGGACTAATCCTTATCAGGGATCAGTGAAGTGAACTAGATCCCATTCAACACGCCCCTGCCAGAAGTAGCAGGATGGAGAATTTATCTTCCATAATTCACAGGTGAGCTTTATGGGCCGGCGTATGCTCACAGAAAACGTACTTTGGGGTGAAGGGTTCGAGAGGTACAACAATCACAGATTGATGCACTCACACACTCTTATCTCCACGCAGGAGCAGTATCACCACGTACCACCGCTCACAGCTTTTCTACTGAGGGAGAGGCCTGAAGGGGGTGATTCAAGTTCAGGGAGGGCTGCAACCATGCCCCAACGCCTCCGCAGAGACCAGGTGAGTGTTACAGACAGTGCATTTCACTTTGGTAGCTTTAGCCTTTGGTACATTCCCAACAGTGGTAAAGAACTGCCACACCCATTATTCTCTCTGGGTGCTAGAGGTAGGCACTACCTCTTCCTCATCTTCTTGGTCCTCTTCGTTGTCTTTGGAAGTATACTGCGCTTTTTTTATTGTGAAGGTCCTCCAACTGGTGATGGTGGTGGATCTTGGGGAGGAGGGATGGAAATAGCTGATTTCATTTTTAAGATAAATAGCAGTTTTGCTCAAATTCATCCAAGTATGTACGTGTACTAGATTTTTAATGGATAATGAGTAAGAATAGGTGTAGGAGCTGTGCAAGGGAATTTTGAAGTTGAAAGTTCCTAGATCAGTAGAAAATGCAGTTCCAAACTGTCTTCTAAGCACGGATCCGATTGTGAGGTGCAGACGCTTTCGCGAACATGTCATCATGCCGTGAGCGAGCTTATGGTCATGTAGCACTGTCGGAAGGTCAGCGATGAAGTCAGACGTTCCTGGACGTCTACGGACACAAAATCAGTTGAAAATGTTGCAAAAAGTGTATAGTGTATAGAAGTGTTCGGAAAAGGCAGAGTTTTAAGGTGAAACTTTGTAAATTGGACAGAAATATTGCTATATTGAGTAAGTATGATATTAGTAAGTTGTTGGAAAATAGCATGCACTGGTAAAAACCCATGAAATTCACTGAAAAAACTTTGTTAAAGGGACGTTATGGTTAAGTTGCACTAATAAAAACCTATGGCATTCAATGAAAAAATGTTGTTAAAGGGAGTATAAATCTCATTAACATTACATATGCAGCCACAGTAGGTAATCCTTGTTTGGCTACCTGCATTCTGGAAACTCTAGTTCCCTTTTTTTGAAATGCCCATTATTGGGGATACATGAATGAATCACATGACCTATGGCTATATGACAGTTTTATTTGAACAGGTAATCAAAAGTAAGCAATCAGATTGTCAACATGCCTTATTGCACTTAGAAGATAACACTGCATGACAGTTTCTGACACTTTTCATTCTGGGTCTTGAAGACCTGGATTTATAACGAGGAATTCAGGAACTGCAACTTCAAGACACACCATGCCAAGAAAAAAAGTAACATACACAACTGCACTGCTATCACTGGAATCGATAGACGTGGGTACCAGCAAAATAGCTACCAACTGCAATACTTAGTTGATTGTTTTTCAAGTTAAATGGGTCAAGTATGCTGGAAATTGTAGGACCATCCTCGAAACGGTAAACTACAAAATCTAGACTCCAATGTGCTGTTCACTAAAATCCGGAAACTGTCTGAAGGGGACTGTGGGGAAATGTGGAGCAGAGGGAAGCAGAGGAAATGACAAGACATAAGTAAGTAGAGTCCAGAAAAAATTAACGAGAGAATGTGTGGTGGGAGGGGAAGCACCCGGGTAGCAACAGGGGCAAAATTAGAAAATGCTACGATTCCATGTCTCCTACACGCCAAACTTCCGTTTATGACTTTGATATGATATGGCATTTATAAAGCACCTATACCCAAGTGTTTCAAGGTGTGACAAGGCAAGGGAGGGGGAAGGGAAAAGTGCAGGGGGAAAAGGGGCAGTGGAGAACATAGGATAACAGTAAAATAAATAGGAAAATAATACAAAGTGCTGTCAGCTGGTGGCAAGGGTAAGTTCAGACATCAGGTGTCAAGTGCTGGTAGGGGGCTGTAGGGATACAGAACAGTACCAGAGTGCAATGGTTGCCAGGGGGGGGCAGTGCAGGTGTGGAACTGGCAGGGAGGGGACCTGATCAGAGGGTAGCCAGGTAACCAGTGCAGTTTCAGTTTCAGCCAGGAGATCAGCAGGGGAGAGGAGGAGAGAAAGCAGAAGCAAAGAGGAAAGTCTTGAGGTGCTTCCGGAACCGGAGATGGTTCTCCTCAAGTTTCAGAGACAGGGAGGCTGTTCCAGAGGGAGGCCCCAGCAGAAGAAAGAGCTCTGCCACAAACCTGTTGCTTCGAGAAGTGACTGACCCTGAGGGAGATGGAGACAGATGAGCGAAGAGCTTGAGAAGGAAGATATTTAGGAAGAGAGAGTTGAAGGTATTGAGACCAGGCCCGAGAAGGCCTTGTGGACAATGCAGCAGGTTTTGCACGTAATCCTCATCGCCACTTGGTGCCAGTGCAGAGATTTCAGTCCTGGAGAGATACGATCCCTGGGTTTGAGGCCAAGGACAAGTCTCAAAGTCCTGTTTTGGATGAGTTGCCGAGGGTGGAGAGTTGAGGCAGACAGATTTAGAAAGAGGCTGTTGCAGTAGTCCAGATTTAAGGGAACCAGTGCTCTGGATACAGTGAGCTTCTGGGGGAAGGAGAGGAAAGGAAGAATACCTCTGAGGAGGTGCAGCTGGTAGTGTGACTTCTTAGAGATCTCAGAGATGTGAGGGGAGAAAGATAATGGGGAGTCGAAGATGACCCAGAGGTTTCTAGTCTCACAGGTGGGAGCAGGAAGAGGGCCAAGAGAGGCCGTCCAGATAGTGACAGGAAAGGAGGGAGCAGGTGTGCTGATGAGGAGAATCTCCGTCTTACTGGCATTAAGGCAGAGATCATTAGTGGCACACCACTCCTTGATAGCAGACAGACAGTCAGAGAGGAGAGAAGGAGAAGAGGTGGTGGAAGGGAGCCTGAAAATAAGTTGAGTCTCATCTGCATAGCACTGAAAGTTGTGGCAGACAGCCGCAATACGGTGGGCAAGAAGTGCCAGGTATTGGTTGAACAGCCAGGGAGAGAGGTTAGACCCCTGGGGAACACCACAGGTAGAGATACAGATAGAGATGCATCCATTTAACAATTTCCTTCAGAGAGAAGCACTGTAACCTGGCCTCACTAAATCTGAACAAACTGTTAGAGCACTTATGTTTCCTAGTCGCTTGTGAGAGTGCCATTCTTGTTGGTATTCTGATTTTTGTAGTCTTACATTTAACATGAACATGGCAAAACTACAACTCCCAGAATTAAAATAAAAACTTAAAGAATCAGAAGTGAATTGCTATCTCAAGCATGAAACTTAAATATTTGAGACCTCCACAAACTTGAGCGCTTGATAATTAAAAAAGAGCTCAGGAGTGTGATAGTGATGGCCAGATGGCATTATCTGCTAGGTCATATTGGGCCCCAGAAGAATCAGAAGGGAGACCAACAAGGCAGACCCCAGCAATATAAGGCAAGCTCAGGTACCGAACGAAACACATGGTAGACAAGCCTCAGGTGGGCAGAAGGGGACTAGACTATTCAGACTCAGGGAAAGAAGAGACTATAGTGACGCATTAACTGGACGAGCTGAAATACAAACCTAACGATGAGTCAAGGGAACCAGGCTTTCAAGGTTGACAGGACAACTTTACCTGGAGTACACAGCTTTTTATAGTAAGGAATATGCCTACCGTGTCTCCCATGGCATCCAATATCGATCGTGCCATTGTTTTTACATACAACTATATAAAATGGCGCTTTCTATAAACACACACTGCCAGCTTCACCCTACAAAATACGAATGTACACTACGCAGTTTGCCATTTACATAGACTTCTGTTCCAGCTGATCACAGAAAAAAAGACTGTCAAATGATTCAAAGGAAATAATCAGATGAGCTCGAGCTGCTTCTGTTCAGCAATATTAACTATGTTGTTGTTCTTTTTTATAGAGAAAACAATGTGCCAAACAAAGTATACCTGTGTAAAATTGTAAAGACCGTGATTCCCCGCTAGCTGGTCTGCTGGAACGAACATTGCCCAGAGAACACGGTATTTATATTGTCTTTGTAGTGCCCTGGGGGTGGCTTCCAGTGAATAGTCACACTTGGGAAGCAAAGAAGACACGCAGCTTCAGCGTGTATAAAAGACTTCTCCCACCCCTGCTTGCACTTTTGGGAAGCAGCTGCACCTCCTTTGGGCTAATGAAGGAAGCCTTGCACAACTCCACCTGCAGTGCCAAAAACAGAGAACGGGGAAACATACCATAACTCTACAGTGAACTCGTGTTGCTCTCTGTCTGGCCTGAGGAGATCACTCGGTAATTTCTCTTTCTTTACATTCTGGCCCCATAGTCCCTATTTTATAATTAGGGCAACGACATTTCAAATACCAGAATTAAAAGAAGAAACTAAGAGGGTTGGACTCACCACTCCTGCCAGATGTGGAGCAGCTTGCTGTCTCTGGCTTGCACAAGAATGTTTTACAAAGAGCTCAGTTGCCTTCTCCTTGCTTGATTGGAAGTTTTATATGCACCAATCTATTTATTTATTGTGCATGTGTAAGGCGCTTACACAACAAGTAAATTGTGTTTCAAAGAGCCCACAGGGCAACAGGGAGGGAACATGGGAGTAATTAGATGTAACACTGTAAGATAGAGGCACACCTACTAGGCCTTGTGAGCTTTCAGAACGTGCAAGTGCAGAGAAAGAGAAGGGGTGGGGGAATAAAAGTAAGTGCTAGGTGTATCAAGTGGGAAGTGCAGGGGAGTGAGCAGCTTAAGTGCCTAGGTGCAGTGGACAACCGCCAATACATAGGTAAGTGCAGGCCTGTGATGGTGTTAGGGAGAATTCTCCAGAATGGCTAATTTCCCTTACCTAATGAGTCCCTCAGCAGCTTTGCTGGATTTCTAGGATTTTTTTTTCACCTGGTAAGAGTGTGAGCCTTTTTTCCCACTTGTACTTCTGTTTTGCTGTGTGTTTTGCATTTTTGTGTTGTGGCGTCTCACCTACTCCACAGGCATCATCTTTTTACTGTGTGTCACACAGCACCTTTAGTGCAGTGACACAGGGTTGTCTTTTTCAGGCTTCCCCCTTTAAACTCAATTTTCTGGGACTGACTACTGTCTCCCAGAACATGAAAAGTTGCCATTGACTTTACTAGTCTTTTTAAATCTACAGACCCAGTACAAACTATCTCACATAGAGTCCTGGAAAGGGTTAATAGTTATCACTTTTTGCCTATTGCTCATGGAACATTATTTTGTTCCCCTTTCTTTAAGATTTGGCTGGTGGCAGTGGTATCTACCCTATTTTTCCTACTGTGGTCTATTTAAATAGCATTGGTACTGTTTTACGCTAAGTTAGTAGCCTCAAACTTAAATCCGCTGGACCCCATATACTTTTATTCGGTTCTGGCTGGGTTTCTTCGCCATTTCTTTTTGTAAAGGTCTTTCTCGTGTTTTACTCTGCGCGCCAAACCAGGTTTGGTTCCTTTGTTGGCCGTCCGTTGGGGGGCTTCTGCACAGAAGCCCTCCTTAGGTGGTGCCTGAAGGGGGTTTGCGACTCCTTGCACAGGGTCTCCTTGGAGACCCATGTCACACTCTGTATGATTGGCTGTGGTGACTGTCCCGTCGGGACAGCCACCCTGCTGTGTAATTGACAGCCAGGCTGGGTGAATGGGGGAAAACTGCATAAAAAGCAGGTCTCTGGGACAGAGAAGGCAGAGTCACCACTGGATCGAAAGAACCAAAGAGAAGCTGACAGAAGAGGACCCCTACCACGACTGAACCTCTCGATGAAGCCCTGCTGCTGGTCCGAATATCCAAACTTCAACGACAGGGAAGATCTGCAAGGACTCTTCTCCCCTTCATCTGGTGGGACCAACCAGTTCGCCAAACTGCAAGCCAGGCCTCCCTCCTCTGGTCGAATTCGCTGTGCAGAGCTACAGTGAACCAGATAGCCAGGAGGACGGACCCTGCTTTGGTTTCTAAGGAGTTCACCTTCTATTCGTTGCTTTGCTCTGCTGCTGGTTTCTTCCCTGGGCAGTGCAGGACCCTCCAGTCTTCCTACTTCGTGTCAGTCCGACAGTCGGTTCAGGAACCGTGAGCCTGCAGGACCTGCCAGGAACATTTGCATCAGCTACAGCCTTCTTCTCCATTTAAGTTACTGTTCAAACCCAGTTGTTTGTTCCGTCCGACCGTGGTGAAAGTGTTTGAAATCTTTCGCCAATCCAAGGGCTTCTTCTCTATTCTTTATAGTAACTTTTTCGCCCGACCAACTTCGTTCTGAGCTCTTGGCAAAGACTTAACCGCAAACTACTCTGAACTGTGTGATCCTCTGCAAAGATTTTGGCCGAGGCCTCTTGATTTGATTTCCTCACCATAGTTGCCTTTTCTAGATTGCCCTGCTTACTTACTTGTTTGTGCTGCTCAACTTTTGTCTAACCTTGTCTTTCCCTTCCTTTTTAATTGCTGGAATGCCATTTTGCTCACACTTCATTTTGAGCTTAACTTGTTCAGAATCTATTGGTTGGTGTGTAGTATATTAAGAGTGTGATTTTTCTACTGCTTTACTTTAGTGAATTGTTTTACAACTGATGTGTAAATAAATGTATATTCTTTTACTCAGAAACCTTGAGTCAGTGTTTGTTTGAGCCATAGAAATTGCTGTCATTTGTGTAACTATTGATACTGCTCACTTTACTCTTGATATAAGTCTGTCTGCTCAGCCATCGCTACCACTTCATTGTGTAGTACAGGCTTGTACCAAAGGTGAATTTGTACTGTCACTTGTAGTCTTAATTGTGTGTGGTGTTCCCAAAGGGTACTGCATATGATTCTGCATAACAGGTGGCACAGGCCAGTGGGTGCAAGGCAAATTGGTGGGAGGGGCAGAGTCTGTAGGTGATTGGGTGTGGGAGGCCAGGACCCAGGAGGACGCATAAGGGCCCTGGTCAGCAATCTCAGGAGCTGTGAGGTTTAGCAGAGGAGGGAAGAAGGGAAAGAGGAGGTGTAAAGGAAAGTCTTGAGGAGCTTCCAGAATTTGAAGGGATCCAACTCAAGAAGAAAGTGGAGGCTGTTGCATAGGAGGGAGCCTGCTGAGGAAAGAGATCGCTCATCGGTTTGCTGTTTAGCGAAGCGTTTAACACACAGACAGTTGGTGCCAGAGGAACGTAAAGATCTGGAGGGAAAGTATTTAATGAGAGCAAGTTGCAGATAGCGTGATCCACAGCCCCAGACAGCCTTGTGGATGATGTAGAGATATTTCAATTTGATGCTTGCAGCAACTGGGAGCCAGGAGTCAGTGCACAGTTGTTATCACTGGAGAGATATGGGGCCTCATTACGAGTATGGCAGTAAGGCAACAACAGCGCCGGTACCGCTACCTGCACCGTTCCTACCGTATCACCATACAAGGAGTTCTGCTCACGGCTGCCCATGCAGCCATCAGGTATGGCCTGGTGGCCGTACCGGCACCCGCAAGCAGAACATGATGGTAACACCGGTACTGTTATTAAGGGTACCGGTGCTACCACCCTCCCCATTACCATTTGTTAAGAAAGGAAGAAGGCATTGACTATGGCAAGGGGAAAAATGCACAGAATTGCACTGTGAACAACTTGCATATAATACCCAAGACTTGTGTATGTGTAAAACCCAGGAGTGCAAGTAAAGTAAAACAATATATGAAAAGGGATGTGGGGTAAACACTTAGGACCTCCTTATAACTGAAAGGAAAGTCAGTAAACTCTTTACCCACTATGCTCTTACAGATACTGACAGCGCTAAACCCACGTAGCGGGCAAGCAAGGACAGATTCTGTGAACTGACACTCTGTAGAATACTTGAATAAGGAACTTATAAACAGTACTCACTCGGACCGGAAAGACCACTTGAATGTCAGTAATTACACGAACCCTGTAGATCAAACAGGGACCCAGAAGGCTGTAAAAGCAAAGGGTTAAAGATATCAAAATACATAAAACCCTAGACAAAGGCAAGTCGGAATTGTGATAATAAATTGTGAGGAAAACTAAAAGGGGAACACACTGGAACTAGTTACAACAACACTCACACCTAATAATCAATGGAAAATGAATGCAGAAGTGCAATGGAAAACATGGAATGGAATCTCAATGAAGTAGGATCAGGAGCAGGGAAAATGATATCGCAAAAGGAAACCTTTCCCACTCATCCAAGGAGAAAAGGCAGTAAACTAATTCTACAAAATAAAGATTAATGCATCAAGCTTTTCAGTAACCAGGACAGCATAAAGAGACAGAAAGCACCGGCAGACTGGGCTGCATCAAATAGTAAATCACAGAGAAAGGCTGTCTGCAGACAGAGGAAAACAGAAAGGGAAATTCAGAAAGCATAAATCAATTAAGCACATAAATCCGAAATCCAGGACAGAGGAACAAGATACAGGAACTAGGAACTGGGCACAAAAGCTAGGAACTGGAATTAGGTACTTGGCACAATAACTATGAACAAGGAACTGGAACTAGGTACTTGGCACAATAACTATGAACAAGAAACTGGAACTAGGTACTAGGCACAGAAACTAGGAACAAGGAACTGGAACTAGGTACAAGGCACAGAAACTAGGAACTAGGAACTGGAACTAGGTACAAGGCACAGAAACTAGGAACTAGGAACAGAGACTAGTCACAACAGGAACACTGCTACGATGACCAGCGCCGGACTGAAGCAAACTGAGGCTTTTAAAGCTGCTTAACGAGCACACCCCCAGGCGTGCCGCCTGCTGCACCTGGAGCCACAGGTGTTGCCTATCCTCCTCCCAGCCTTGTGCTGCAAGGGAGGAGATGATGCAGTGAGCCAGGCATTCTGGGAAGCAAGAGGTGAAGCAGTGAGCCAGGCATTCTGGGAAGCAAGAGGTGAAGCAGTGAGCCAAGGCATTCTGGGAAGCATAGTCATTTGATTTGAGTAGCATGCTGGCTGCCAGGGAGGAGATGAAGTAGTGAGCCAGGCATTCTGGAAAGCAGGAGGTGAAGCAGTGAGCCAAGGCATTCTGGGAAGCATAGTCATTTGATTTAAGTAGCATGCTGGCTGCCAAAAACCTGGAATGGATCCGGAAGGGAAGTAACGTGGAAAATAAGGTTTAAACGCTCCCAATTCATCAGAACACTGTAGCATAGGGTGGTAGTAAATGTCCAGTAGGGAATAAACCCCAAAACATGTCCCCAAGTGGCGGGAACGGGAACGAAGGGAGCGAGAACGGGAGCGAAGGGAGCGAGCCGTGACACCATTGAGCCCTATGGGGCACAAATGGGAATGGGGAGTCATTTTTTCTGGCCCCCAGAAAAGGGCAATTACCAGGTCCGGCAAGGTCGTAATGACCCAGTAATTGCCCTTGTCTGGGTGCCAGAAAAAATGAATACCGACGGCAACCGTGCCTGTACTACAGGCACTTCTACCGCCAGCCTCGTTATGAGGCCCATCGTCCTTGAGCTTGAGGCCAAGGATAAGTCTTGCAGCCCTATTCTGGATTAGCTGAAGGGGTGGTAGAGAGGAAGAGGGTAGATTAAGGAAATGGCTATTGCAGTAGTCTAGCCTAGAGGGAACCAGAGCTCTAAAGACATTGAGCTTCTGGGGGAAAGTGAGGAAAGGAAAAATTCCTTTGAGGAGGTGGAGTTGAAAGCGGGACTTCTTGGCAAGGTCCTGAATGTGAGGGATGAAGGAGAGAGAGGAGTCGAAGATGACTCAAAGGTTTCTGGGTTCAGCTGAAGGAGAAGGGGGAGAGCCCATAGACCAGGAGTGCACAACTAGTTTTGCCAGAGGGCCAAATGTACCTTACAAGCTATCTAGCGGGGGCCAGATTGTTTGTGTGGGGTAGCCGGGCGGGGCACGTGGTGAATTTATGACCCCCCCTCAGATGTTTATAGTAAGTATGTGGGGGAACAAATGGGCATTTTGAGGTGTACTTCTTGTTTTTATTCTATTTGTGCTTTCAAATCTGTAGTACACATTATTAACAAGCCAGAAGAAAAACTGAATTGGCCCTGGGCTTCAACAAGTTATCAATAGTGTGAGAACAGAATCATCCCGCACGCCCAGCAGAAATAACCTAACAGAACTGGCTGTCCTGCAGGTGAAAGATAGATGTGCAGATGTGGTTGATGAGTGATCTGCCCACATTGACTACATGACTCCACACGCCACCACAAAACACCTCTGCTTTCAGAAGTACTTCCACAATAGACTTCAATACCCACTATCAACATTATTTTGTCACCGGGGCAATAAATTAATGTTCTCTTTACAATACTTTTATTTGAAGCATCATACAAAGGTGGCGTGTACAGGCCATGGAAAGAAAATATAACCAATATAGTTTTTTATCTATACTGCTTATTACCATGCTTTATAGCACTAGCGTTGATAAAATTGTGTACTAAATTGGAGGGGTGTAAATATTTCCCCCGAATATGCCAGTGTGATGCAGCGTAGCAAGGGAGCCCAAACCAATCAAGAGGTTTTGGGGGTAGCAGGGAGTCTTCCCCCCCACCACCCCGGGAATAATTTTAAAAACGCAAGCACACACAATGGCATACATAATTTAAATCAAAGTACCTTCTGCCCTGGTCCTGATGTTTCCTCCCAGTGCTACAGCTCCTGCGTAGCATAAAAAAGAAGCAAAGAGCGCTTCCTGGTTTGTGCACATGAACCCCATGAACCCAAGAGCCGGAGCGCTGATGACTAAGAGCCCATCTCCCTTTGTATGTGGTAGGAGGCGCAGGAGCCCCTCCCTCATACATACACACATGCAGTTGATCAGCCAGCATCCCCAATGGGCCATGCAAGGTTGGGGAAGCAAAATGCCCCTTTTTTACATGGCTCACTGGATAAAATCCAATGAGCTGCAAGATTTATCCTTGGCCTCAACACCGGGGGCCACATCTCTCCAGCCCTAAAATGTCTCCACTGGCTCCTGGTTGCTGCAATGATTAAATTCAAATCCCTCTGCATAATCCATAAGGCTTTCTGTGGCTGGGGACCACGGTATCTACAATAGGCTCTCACCAAATACTCTCCCTCCAGATCTCTATGCTGCTCCTGTGCCAACTCTCTGCGTGTCAAGCGCTTCTCTAAACAGCAAGCTGGTGGCCGATCTCTTTCCTCGGCTGGCTCCCTACTCTGGAACAGCCTCTCCCTTCCTCTCTGTCTAGAGCCATGGGTTGGTGCAACCTTGCCCATTATGGAGAAGTGCCACTGGTGCACCGTCAAAGAATGTATGCACAGGGTCGGTGTGGATGGAGATGAAATACTGTTGACTTTGAAGTCATGGACATGAACTGCACTGTTGGTAATAGTGATTTTTGAATACATTAATGACTCATAGACAGGTGCTACAGAAGGAAGCTACCAGGGTAGCTCAGCAGGTTGAGCGACTGTTGCTAAAATGTTATATATTTAAAACTGGCTGCAAATCCTATGACTTTGCAATTCCTTATGAAAATAAGTGCTATAAAATGTATGTGGCCAGGGGATATGTTGGGCTGCTAGCTTGCTTATATTCAGGGTGAGGGTGGGGGAATTTCTGCTCACACAGTGAAAATCAAAAAATTGGCACCCATAAACCCACAGTTTAATTTCCTGATAACTGCTGTCAGTGCAAAAGAAGCATTTATTTGTGATTACGCAGCTTGACAAGCATATAGCAGCTTTAGAAATCTATCCTGTGAAAAAACACAAAGGAAAGGACAAAAACAACAGGGTATTTGTTGCACATTTGGTAAACTAAAGTGTGCCCACCATGTACATAGCCTGCTTTTATCAGTGATAGACCCCACCCCAGTGATATTCATGGCCCATTGCTTCCCGTAGTGTCCCTTTCAGGCCAGATGAAAGAACACAAGCAGTGCAAATGGAGCCTGCTAGGCGCGAATGATGGCCGGACTAAGGAGCACCTTTAAGGCCCTTGAAAAGAGTACTTTGTCGGAGGTCTGGGAGGAGGGGAACAGGCCATCAATTAGAAAGGCAATTACCCCCCTCCTGGGACGCCTCGCCTATGCCAGCAACATGTCAGGCTTCAAAGACATTCATAATGAAGTGCGGCTTACTTTTGCTTGAAGTGGGCCGCACTTCATTATGAAAGTCCTGTTCTTCAGGGGTGCGCAAAGCACAATACCGCGGACACCCCAGCCATAGACGATGGCCAGAGTGAGGGAGAGAAAGAGGGAGCAGGAGCCCCAATAGAAAGGATCTCAGTCTTGCTGGCGTTGAGGCAGAGGTCATTGGAAGTACACCAGGACCGGATGACAGATAGAGAGTCACAAATGATCGACGAAGTGAGAAGAGGATCAGAGGGAAGTTTGAAGAAGAGTAGTGTGTCATCTTCAATACACTGGAGGTTTGGGGAGAAGGTGGAACTGTGTTGTGCAAGTGGGGCAAGATAGTTGTTAAAGAGCCT
Source organism: Ambystoma mexicanum (assembly GCF_040938575.1). Classification (NCBI taxonomy): domain Eukaryota; kingdom Metazoa; phylum Chordata; class Amphibia; order Caudata; family Ambystomatidae; genus Ambystoma; species Ambystoma mexicanum. The sequence goes on along the minus strand of NC_090921.1, from coordinate 1,218,192,164 downwards.
AGGAGAAAGGTTGGAGCCCTGGGGGATGCCGCAGGTGGGGATAAAGTGGGGGAGGAGAAAGAGCCCAGAATGAACTGGGACAGACGGTCAGAGAGGAAGGAGGTCAGCCAGTCCAGTGCCCACACTGAGATACCTATGGTATCATGGAGTCATTTTTTGAGGATAGAATGGTTGACCATATCAATTGCAGAGGAGAGATCGAGTAGAATGAAAATAGCTGGAGAGTTGGATGCAAGCAGTTGCTCACAGGTTTTCAGAAGAGCAGTTTCCATGACTCTGGATGCTCAGAATCCAGATTGATGGTTGTGTAGGCAACCAACAAGTTTAGTCTGCTGGGTCAGTAGGGGAAAGACCAACTTCTCCAAGAGTTTCCCAAGGAAGGGGGTGATAGATATGGGGCAGTAGTTGGCTGGATAAGTCGGGTCTGCAGAAGGTTTTTTCAGGATGGTGCACACAAGGGAGTGCTTGAGGGAAGAGGGGAAAGATCCAGTAGCAAAAGAGTGGTTGTAGAGATCAGCAAGTGCAGGAGCAAGAGAGCCAATATGGTCCTTAAAGGTTCTGGAAGAGCAGTGACATCATAAGGTGTGATAGTATAGAAGGAGTAGAGAAATGCAGAGGGGGAAGGTGGGCCGTGGGAGGCAGGGGGGTTGGACAAGGGGAGGGGGAGAGGGAAGCAAGGGTGCCCTGGATGTCCTAAGTTTTTGCAGTCAAGTGTGTGGCCAGTGTTTTGCAGATGGCCTGGGAGGGAAGAGGTGAGGAGGATACTGCGGAAGGGTTGGCCAGTTCCCTGAAGATTTTAAAGAGTTCAGCCATGTTGTTCGATGCACCAGAGACACAAGCCTGAATGTGGGCTCTTTTCTTGGTGTAGATGGATAGTCTGTATTGCCTTTGGAGCAGGCGACAGGCCAGTTTATCAGAGGGTGAGCCAGAGTTCTACCACTGCCTTTCTGTAGCTCTGCTCTTGCGTTTTAAGGCTGCAAGTTAGGAGCCGTACCAGGTGTTATGCTCGGAGGCATGTTTCAGGTGCATCCTAATGACTGGGGCAAGAGTGTCAATGGTATTGGTAACGGTAAGGTGTAGGTACTGAGAGCAGAGTCAGATGTGTCAGTAGTGGGGGAAGTGGGGGAGATGAAGATAGATGCGAATGCAGCAGTTTGCACTCATTTCATTGGACGGATGTTAATGAACAAGGTTGGCAGGGCTGGTGGAGGAGTGGTCAGAGGTCTGAGAGGACCCAGGTGAGAGGAGAGGAGAGAGTGGTCTGACCAGGAGAGTGGGGTGGTCAGTGGGTTGGAGAGTGAAAGATCAGTGTGGATGAGGGCAACACTCGACAACCCCAGTCACTGCCCTGCTCCTATTTGGCCCCCCATCCCATCTCTGATTCCACCGATCAGATGAGGGACACTTCCTGAATTCCCTCTCACACACCACCTCCACCTACCACCACCACGCCAGACCACTCCCTAAGGAACTGCACCTCACAAGCACTCTTCTCAAACACACATAAAATGCTACCAGCATCCTCCCCCTCCTCCCACAACAGAAACACCTTTACTTCCATTTAAAACCCCACTCCTCCTATCAGCCACCTCACTCCTTCCCCTACCGCACCCCGACCATCCTCCGATTCACAATGACCACTCTGGTGGGGCACTGGCAGGGGATCGCTGCCCCTGCTCTCACTCACCACTTCAGCCTGCCCTCCTCTGCTCCCTTCACCTGAGGTCAGCAACCACTGTTCAACTACTCACCCTCACTGTTCGACCAGCCATGGCACAAATGGCCTTCTTAGCAGCAGATTTTCAAGCATCCTAATTAACGCCAGATCTGTCACCAAAAACCACCATACCATATACGACTTAATATCCTCTGACGGCTCTGACATCCCTTTCATCACAGAAACCTGGTAATCCGAGGACTTCTGACCCATTGCACACAAGGCATTTTTCCCAACGCTACACTCTCATAACTCACAACAGAATCAGCAGGGCAGGGGGCATCACCATTCTCCACAAATCACACCTCACCGTCTCACACTTCGAAGAACAAGCTTGCAACGCAGACTGCAAATCTCTCTTAGTGAAATTTCTCATCCCCCATCTCTTGCTCACAGCTTCTTACTCATATACAGCCACCCCCACCCCCGGCTCTAACAGAAACTTCACTGATACCTTCAGCAGCTCCCTAGCGGCCATCCCGGTTGTCCAACCCTCCGTCACTATTCTAGGAGATCTCAAAATATGGTTCAATGTTCCGCATAACCCTATGACACGCAACTCCTGGACAACCTGGAAGCCCTCCACATGACTCATCAGATATCAGGTGCCACACACACACACACTGCAGGACATACCCTGCAATCTTCCGCTCCTAAAATCTGATCTCCATGCTCCTCCCCATCCACTATTCTGGATAGATCAGGCAGCCACCTTCTTCATGCTATTTACCGCAAATCGTCCTGCCTGCTTGACTATGCCTAGACCGTCCACCTGCTTCCCACTTTGGAACAAGGTCATAGTAGCCGCTGACTTGGCCCCCTCCCTGCTTGCCTCCCTACCCAATCTCCCTCTCCAGGGAGGTTTGCCCTGACTCAGCCATTTTGATCAATGGCTCTCCAATTCCCTCAGACCTCACGCCCTCTTCAGATCCTCCTCCCACAGACAAGACCCTTTCCCCAGAAGGATCAGCCCATCTCTTAAATCCCTTAAAACACAAAACCACATCCTGGAACACAGATGGCGGGCCGACCCATCATCCAAGAATAGAGCTGCATACGCCTGTCAGATCAAAGTCTACAAGGCAGAAATCCAGAAGGCTAAAACAATCTGTCTACTTGAACTGAATCTCAAACACCCGTATCGCCAGCAGGGAAGTCCACAAAATCATCTCAGAATTCAAGGAACCTCCCTGCACTTCCTCCCCCACTCCCCACTCCCAAGCTCTCTGTGATGCCCTATCGGATCACTTCCACAACATAGCGGTGGAAAGAAACCTCATCATCGGTGCTAAACTACCAGGGCTCTCGCTCCGACTGCTTGCCCCAACATCCGACCTCAAAGACTCTCCCACTGTCCATCCCATGTTCTCCTCCTTCTCTCCCATCTCGCCCCCTATATTCATGAAGCTACTTTCCCGTAGCCATCAGTCGGAATCCCGGTAGACCTGTGCCCACCCGATCTCCTAAAAGATATCCGTTCCTCAACCTGTGCAGGCATTATCAGAGGATCTATCATTAACTCTTCCCTCACATCAGGCACATTCCTAGCAGCTTTCAAAACATCCCACATCAATCCCCTGCTCAAAAAACCCTCCCTTGACCTCCTCCTACCAGCCAACTACAGACCTAACTCTAACAACCGTTTTAAAGCCAAACTAATTGACAGAACAGCCTAGTCCCAGCTTTGCCTTTTCACTGAATCATACCTCCTCTTTGACCCCGCTCAGTTTGGCTTCAAACCCCTATGAGGAAGTGAATCCTACCTATTTTCCATCTGGGATTAACTCAGAAGAACCACAGACTCAGAATGCTCCTCTACCTCTAGGCAACATTTGACACTATCGACCACTGCATCCTCACGGGCAGACTCCACTCGCTCGGCCTTGGGATACAGCATTGATGAAAGATCCTAACCAACATATTGCAAATTACCCACTTACCTCCTTTCTCCTTGACCCCACCCAGTGTCACAAACTGAGGACCACAGGGTGCCTCTCTATCCGACCTGCTCTTTAACCTCTACCTGAGCCTCCTTCCTGCTCTCATTCACTCACAAGGCCTAACCTACTAACACTATGCAGATGACACCCAGATCATTTTCAAAATCCCTAAGAGCTATTCCAGCCACCCCCGACCTCACCTCATGCCTCAGAGAAATTAACCACTGGATGAGGGCTAACCTCCTCCTACTCAACCCTGGAAAAAACAAAATCAAGATCTTTGGGAAGACTGACCTGTTCTGACCATTCTAGGCCCAACTCCTGCTGCATCCAACTCAGTAAAGAACCTGGAATGTACCATGGACGCAGACCTGACACTTTCACACCACATCAACTCTGTCAGCCTCATCACTAGTTGGGCGGTAGCCCTTAAATGCGGCAGTAACGCTATTACCGCTGCATTTAAGGGTCTGCCCAATCTCCGGTTGGTAGCATTTACCTTCAGCTCTAAGCTGGGGGTAAATGCGCCATGAAAATTCTCATTTTCGGGCACTATTAGCGCGCGCTAATTCCACCCAAAATTCCCTGTTGGGTCCAATGGACCCAATGGGGAATGGAGAATTACTGTGGGGCGGTAACGCTAATACAGTTGGCCAGAATCCCATTCAGGATTTCGCCCAACTCGTGATGAGGCCCTCTGTCTAAATCGTGCTATCTACACCTTAGCATCTCCTCTTTGTCATTCATCCCATCAAATCGACCAGAATAGGGGGACTCCATCAATTGGTAAAGCTATTGTCTCATATTCAGAGTATTTATACCATGTGCACCACTGTTAGGAGGTATGAGAGTTGCCCCATTAGAAAGTACTGTAATGTCTGCCATCTCTCAGAATAAGTATGGCACTTTTAAGCATTGAAGCTGGTAATGGCTACTGCCAGGCAGTATAGATAATAATGACTCACTTGGCAGTATGCAAATATCCCATTGTACAGTATAAATGTGGATGAACACATTATTTAACTGTGGCAATGGCTCACTAGTAGAGCAGGTAGTAATGATTCCTATTATGCAATATATGTAACAACTACCCCCATAAAAGCATGAATATGGTCTGGTCATATGGTGAGTAAACAGTGAGTGATAGTGGCAAGCTCATAGTGGCAGTTTCAAGTATTGACCTTAATTTTGCATGCACTGGCATCTACTCTATCACTCCCTTTTGGCCATTGCACACAGTAATTATTAAGGATCACTTGCAAAGTTGGTTCACAACATGAAGGAAATTGTCATACAGTAGAAAGAACAGGTCGTCTTGCGAACAATGATGTGTTTAACATTGACCTGCAATGGCAATAAGTGCAGTAACAAAAGAAAAAGGAACAGCCAAAAATACTATTTGCATGCAGGATTTTTTCTTCAATTATATCCTGGGCAGGATGCCAATCCTTAAAGATCTGACTATTGCGAAACAAACAACGAAGCCATTCACCAATCTTGGCAATTTCTACAGCAATCATCTGCATTGCTTTTATAACCAAGATAGCCAATAGTATGTCCAAACTTTTAACCTGAGACAACCCAAGTTCATGTTTGTCAAGCTATTCTTTAAAATTCAGTATTTGTCGGTTACAGAACATAACTCTTTTTGATAAAGTTCTAGGCAACTAGCTCAACAAGGGATCTGTGTCCTACATCTATAGCTAACATAGCCAGCATGTTGCTTGCATGTGAGTTTTGGCAAATTATCAGCCCCCGTTTGGGATTTAGACTTTCAACTCAACATTAAAACTAGTAACGGGCCATTCTTTCAAGAAGGATTCACTGCATGGATCAATTGTAGCACCATTGATTTCACATCTCCCATTCCAAACTATCCGGCTAAAGTCCATGGGGGTCATTCCGAGTATGGAGGTAACCATGCCACTATTAGCGGCATAGCTACCCTCATACCGGGTACCGGGTCCGGGTCCCTTGAATGAGGAATTACCGGGCCATTCCGACCTTGGAGGGCCTGGTAATGCCTCATTCAAGGAACCCAGACACAGTACATCCCCATTCCCATTGAGCCCCCATACGGCTCAATGGGAATGGGGAGGATGCTAACAACGGGCCCGTTAATAACTAGCCCATTGTTAGCATCCTGGTCTGCTCGCGGGACCCGCTAAGCACGCCTGGTTTTACTAGGCGTCCTTAGCGGGTTCCCGCAAGCAGACTCGTAATGGGGCGATAAGGGGTTGACGGCTCTGGCACCTTTACCCTGTTAACCTCTTACCGCCAAGGTCGTAATGACCTCCCATGAATACTAAATGGCAGATATCAACATCTGGAGATTTAAGGATTAACCCTGGGTTGGAGGAGACTTTTCGCACCATACTGACAGCAGACAGTGACATTGCGTCTCCATGAGTCAACCACTCCAAATAAAAAAAAATGTGAGTGCTCTCCAGAGGATGTCATCATCTTCTGTTTGTACAATCTACATTTTCAAGTCCTAGCACACCTGCGCCGAGGCATTGGTTTTATTTCTACATATATGCAGAGGAACCCCAGGTCCGCTGCCATCTTGATGGGGATTTGAGTACAGTAACATCTAAAATCGGCACAGCGATATATCCAACTTTCCTCACTTTAACCCATCACAAATGGAAAAACTGACAGAGAAGGGATATAGTAGTACTGTAGGAACCGTATTGCACTAAACTCTTCTGTGCACGGTCAGGTGGGAGGCTTTGTGTCAGTTCATGCGGTTGTCTGAATATGAGGAGAGCTCCCTAGTGGCGTGTTGTGTGCAGTGCAAACTTCCACGACCCTACTCATTCACATAGCTGTCACGCCACACGACTGTACAGTGATATGCTGCACGTGTGTTATTAAACCTGCCGCTGTGTGCGATGGCTCTTATGTTTATTAGTAATGAACAATAAACACACTTTGCACTGGTTCATACAAATAAGCGTGTACATTCTTAAAGTTTCAGAACCTGCAACTTTATGAATGCACATTTGAAGATATGTACACTTGCGTTTGGTCAAATAAGCAGAGCAGGGCGTTGTCCAATCAATATGTTAAAGTTAGTAAAGCCTTAGCTCCATGCCATGGCTCTGACATGCCTTCGACTGTAGTTTACTATCCCAGATTACACCCAATTCGGTCTAGAACGATGTTGTAACGGTACATTCACCCTCATTTGGAGGGTGACCCTCGCCCCAGGACTAATTTCAACAGAGAAGCAAGATTGGTGCATTCCATAGAGTTCAATGGGATTATCGACACAACAAAAAGGTACCACTCTTCAAAACGGTTTGCCTCACTGACCTCAATGGTATCATGCCCCAAAACATTTGCCATGTGCCTCTTTGGAGACCCAAAAGCTTGAAAGGTATGCAAAGTTCCTCGCATACTGGTGGCATCTTTGGTATACAAGATGCAATGCGTTTGCGTGACAAACGAGTCCCTAGACTGCAGGCTTTGGCTTACTCCTATGCAATCACTACTGTTAAATATCATTGCTGCTGAATGTCTACTTTCTGTCAGCAAGGAAGGCTGGTCTGGCCAAATAAATGTGGGGAGTCTCCAGAAGGGTCCCCTATTTATGGGATGAGCAGTGGACTTTAATATACCAGTGCCATCCAACCACACTTCACTGGCGTGAAATCAATGCACTAAAAAATTACAGAAGGGCACACATATAGAATAGTCATAGCAGGTAAAATGTAGGAAAAAAAACACTTACTTCAAGTCAAGTGAAGTTTTGTGAATTACCCCAGGGCACACAAAGCAATGCCCAGGTTTTCTTTCAAGATAACTCCCCAACTCTACCAGAAAAAGCATATCTTAATGTTTATTGTACGCAGTGAAATGAACAACTCACAGAAGCCAGCAGTGTGCCTGAGTGCGCACCAAAAACCAGTCCTGTCGCCCCATCAAGAAAAGCACCCAGGGTCAGGCAGGATGGGATGTTACTTAGAGAGCACACTGAGGGATGAACTGGGCACCAGCTGCTAATACCAACCTGGAGGCGCCACCGAAGGATGCAGAAATCCCAACAGTCTGCCTTCATGCCCCTGTCGGACACTAAGATAAGAGGAGTCAGCATACCTGATGCTCGTCCAAAGATATAGCCTGGAGTTAGAGTGGGTGCAGGGGAGAAGCAGCGTCTGTGTTTGGGTAGGGGAACCGAGGGACACCTAGTGATCTCCAAGCTTACACAGCACAGGCAGGTGCTTCTGGCCGACACTCTGGTCAGCTCATACTGCTGCTGTCAAATAGGGCCATAGCGTACTTACAAGACAGTGTCCATTATTAATGCCATGAGCTGCCACATAACGCTGTCACGAATCACCGCATATAGGAAATAGAACTAAACGGGAACACTACAGCCGACCTGAGTAACATGCCAAGACATTAAAGTAAGTGCGGGGGAAAGAACGTTACATACAGACTATGTTGGATTATAGGCCTGTGAAGTCAGCTGGGGTCTAATTGCAGTTTTCTTGGCTATTTCTTTTAGAGCTTGACTAGAATTAGGAACCCGAGGCCACGGGCATCCATTGAATTAAGGGTCTTCCCTTGATGGAATTTTGAAATCAACATCCATATCAATAGTCACAAGTAAGTGTGTTGTTGACTCACCATATAGTATAATGCCAGTGGGTTTAATAACTGAGAAATTGAAATAGGGTGTATGGGCTCTGTTTTACAGGGTGATAGATGTTGTAAATTAGAGAGAGGAAAAACAAGTGGATTGGAGAATCCAAGTCTGGTAAGCAGTATCACCTTATGCTTTCTAGCTACCCAATATATATTGTGTGACAGACATGTCTGACGTTAATAATATATAACTATTGTACACTAGATTAGAAAGGAGAGGCGGAAGAGCAAGAATTCCAATAAGAAATTGGGAATCTGCAGCAATAATCAGTAAAGGTCCAAGAGTAACTACAAGGCAAGAGAGGTATGTAATAATGAACATACTGCTATACCCTTTGAGGAATGAGGGTTTGGATGAATATAAATAGAGATTAATATTAAATCTTTGAGCACTAATAGGGTGTCCTTTTCATTAACAGGATACTCTTCACAACTAAAGAAGACTTTTAATTTCGGCACAAGACACACTCCCTGAAGAATGTCCTACATTAATGTACATAAAGGACAGAAATTTGTACAAGTCAGGTTTTTTTGAGACATACCAATAAGAAACAAGCTGAAATTAGTAAGGCATTGGAATCAAAGTGTTATTTGGTTACACATTTTCGATCCTTCAAGAATTACTGTATTGAGACTCACTTATGGTGTTTCTACTTGTGTTGTTTTAGTATATTGTATGTGTTTTATGTAGTATGATCATTTTTTCTGACTGTTGTATGAAAAATGCTGATTTATGATTAATACAATTTGTGATAATTATTAATATGTTCCACTTGATGTGGGAAGAGGGAAAGGCGACACCTAATAGAAAATAGGACTTCTTTTTGTATATAGAAGATACAAGTTCACAGAGTAAGAAGTCCGTCTATCCCAACCTGTGCTTTAAAACCGTTTTGAGAATAGAGATGAGCTGCCACAAAACAGAACTTCAGCAAGATTATTTAAACTTCTTGAAAATTATTATTTTCTTTGGTGCAAATAATTTTATGAATAGGTGAATTCATCAATCGCATAGCAAATTAATACAAATAATACAATTTTCTTTTACACTTCCGGATTTTTTTTTTTAAAACAGCAGAATTCTTCTTTTATGAGACAATCTTATTTCACTACTGAAAGGTGTGTTTTTATTTCGCTACATTCCGATTTTCTTCATACTTTAACATGATAACTAAACAACCCTGACTTTCGGCTTGTTTCCAGAGAGCTTCCTTAGAGATAGTCAACCAAGATGGCCACGATCATGGAAGAGCTCAGAGCTAAAACAGTTCCCGAGGTGGGCAGGAATGGGTGGGATTAGCCACAGGGATTAGCATGGTTAGGGGCAGGGAATGGGAGGGATCAGTAACCAAACAACACCAAAATGAACTGTGTGTCCCTCCTCCAATGTTATTTATGTGTGTCCCTTGTCACAATCCCTTCACCCTATTTATACATGAATCAGTATTTGAATGCAATAGTTTGGGCTATTATAGGTGTCTTCTCTATGTAGTGATGTGTCCCTTGGGACTTGCTTGATGACTTGTCACTATTTAGTAGAATAGTCAGTGTTTCTGATTTTCTAACGCTTGTCTCCAGAGGAGGAAGTTTTGTGCTTTCGAGCGACAGCACTGGCTCTGCTTTCTGCAACCTTAGCAGCTCTCAGACTGTTCTTTCTGTAAGGACTTTGTGGGAACACTAAACTTCTGAACAATGCACCAGTACTTGGATCCCAGGCATCCTTTCTTGGAGGACAAATAATGATTTAATTGACTTTCTTCAATATTTACTTTGGACCACAATGAGCAACAGAGTCTGGGGCATGAGTTGCTTCTTCTAGTAGGTGGGTAGGACGGGCATTAAAACAAACAGTGGGGCAAAGGTTGGGCATGGTGGGTGGGAATCTGAGTTCCTCAGAGCCCATCTAAAACCCTAAGAGGTGGAGTCTGATGTTACCATTCCACATTGAATCAACAAACAAAAGAAGGAATGAAGGTGCTAATCACAATAAAAATAGTTAGATTAATTTAAATATATTTCATTTTATGGCCACCTAAGCTGGCTTTTGAATTTGCAGTAAATATTAGTAGACATAATACACATATAAAAAACCAATTCAATATATTAATAAAGTGCAATGTGCAAAAAGTGACATCAATATTTCCCAAATAGTGTTCTAGGAACCTAATGTGCAAAGGAAGCAATCATCACCTGATTGATAATGAAAACTCCCATTTCTGAATTGATTCACAATCTAATACATAAAAGTAATAACAACATACAAAAAAGCATAGTCAATTATGCCAAAATCATGTAGAATGTTCAATTATGCCACAGTCAGTTTTTATTTTTGACCATTCCACATTGTATACATTGATTAAAGCTACTGCAGCTGCTATCAGGGGTCATTCTTGATGTCTATTTCTAGTTGACAAATGCTCTAAATTCTGTGTATCAGTTATGTTCTTCCTGAATTTCAACTTGCTCTAAGCTCTGATTTTCTTTAGGTATTCAATGATTCTTTTTGAAGAGAATACTATTAATAATATTATTGTTATCATTATTATTAATGTATTTAGTGCACACCTAGCATGGGGGCTGTAGGGTATTTTGTGGAGATTTGGGGCCTGATGGTATTTTCTTACCGCCGAAATATAACTTAGCAACAATCACTCCTTGTATTCAGATTGGGCCATGTACGACAATAATACAGTGAACATGCATTATTTCAGCACCCAGGCATGCATATTTGGTATGCGTGGGTGGTAGGCGCGGTTGGTGGTATTTTGGTGAGCATAATTCCCTTGTTTTATTTGTGGCCCCAATGTCCAAAATCCCTTATCTTTGCTTAGATTTTTCGTGTAATCACTAGAGAGACCTCAGACCTACATTTTAGGAATACCACATTTTTCAGTGTTAGTGTGCCACCATGGGCGATCTCACTGACTTATTTACGACAGAGAGCTATATATGGTAATCTTGTGGTAATTTCCACTACCTTATATACGGTAGGGAGCTATGTTCAGAGAGTCTCTCTTCCCGTTGACTCATGTACCTCCAACGAGCTATGCTACAGTCACTCACAACTGTTCATACTGAATCTGACATGCACACATCTGTCTTAAAATGACCATTGCACTGTTTAAAATCTCCCCACATCATCAGCATTGTAATGGTAAATAGTAAATACACCACCTGTCTGTTTTCAAATATTTTTCTGTATTATAAAAGTTGCAATTAAACACGATCTCATTCTTTACAGAAATAAATAAAATGGTACAGTAAAAGCATTGTCTATGACACACTGCAAAGAGAGTGGCGGAGAACAGAACTCAAATTGCAACATTAGCATTTGATTAAGGCATGCACAGGAATCCTACACTGACTGCATATTACCGTACACACTCAGCTCCCACACTTCTGTAATTACCTTATCTTTTTAGTTGTTCTCTTTGGCTGTTCTCTTTGTGAATGTGGCTCCCTTGAAGATTAACTCCAGTAAAAAGGAACGCTTGGCTTCTCAAACCGGGGTCATTGCCTGGAATTCTCAGCTTTTGCAGATAGGAACGCCTCAGCCAGTGGAAAGGTCCTTCTTTCAGCTCTCCCCAATCTCGACTGCCTTTCTCCTTTCTCAAAAACCCCCCAGCAAAAGCCTGATCACTCCCTCTAGCATGATACTTGCTATGACGCTGCTCCAATCAGAATTAATCACGCCATCTCCTCCTTCTCTACACAATGGCTCATTTTTATAGTAATACTTTGTAACCAACTGATTTCCTGTAGTTATGTGGACAGGGCAGCAGAGAGAACAGAAAAAAAAATGGATGTGCGTTTAAAAGTTCACTTTCAGAATAGGCCTAATTCTGCAGTGGAGACACATTTTTATTAGTGGATTATGTTTCATTAGTCATGTTAGTTGTCAGTAAGGTTAGTTATTATTTTCAAATGTGTCTCTCGCACCATAGGCATTTCAGGTGAAAAATAGTGTGCATTTTTGGGTGTGCACATGTGCTTTTAACTGTAAAAATAGATTTGCATCTTATATGTTAAAATCGTTTTTGACTGAGTGGCCTGTCTTTCCTTGTTAATCTGGTAACACATATAGCAATGCACCGCACCCTTGTGGTGGTGCTGCAAAAAAAAAAATTGCTACCTGTGCAGTAGTGCTGTACTCTGTGCTGTAACACGCCAAATATCCTTACAGGGCAAAGGAGTGATGTACAAGTCAAAGAGCAACATTTTGGTAACAAGAATTGAACAAGTCACATTAATAATACTCATTAAGGTACAATATACAAATGGGGTGTGCACAGGTCTTCAGTTCTTTCCTAAAGTGAAGGAGGATTGGAGGAGTGTGGATTGCCACAGGGGTAGCATGCCAGAGGACTGGAGAATTGCATGAGAAGGACTGTTTCCTAGTTTTCACCCTGCGAGCCAGTCAAGTTTCCAACCGGTTGATGGTCTTACTGTGAGATGACCGTGTGCCACCTGATACTTTTAGTTTTGCCACCAGGTAGGCTGGTGTACTGGTGGTGGAAGACTTGAAGTTGAGGCACATGATTTTTAAACAGATCCTATCTGGGAAAGAGAGAGTGTTCTTCACACATTGTCGGCGTGATGCAACCACATTTCCTAGAGCTGGCGATAAGGTGAGCAGCAGCATAGTGGACTGCTTTGAGCGGGCCAGGTATGCAACCGGGAGACCTCCAAGGAGGGCATTACCCCCATCAACATACAAGACCCCCAGGGCCTGTACCACCATTTGGAACATTTTGGATATGAGGGGGTACTTGGTCCAGCAGAGTAAAGAGATCTGATACTAAACTGTTTGAACCTATTTATGCAATGTATTGTTGAAAGGATAGATTGCTATCCACAATGAAGCCTAGGGACTTGGCTTAGTGGGTGAAGTGAGGGTTGAACCTATCCAAGCACATTTTGTCCAGCAACCTTTGAGTTGGTTTCTGCTTGGCGGGGTGGTCCAGGAGTATGAAATATGATTTTCGGGCTTTAAGCTTTAAATCAGCACAGCTTGTCATCCATGTTTGGATGGTTGAAAGACACCAGTGTAGGAAATCGATATCATTCAGCCCTTCCCCTTTAGGTTCAATGGTGTATTATCTGAGTACTGGTGTATTGTGATATTGGGGCCATCTAGGAATTATAATCAATGAATATGAATGTATTGGTTGATAAGTGTGATTTCTTATTCATTGACTCGTATTCAGTTGATCACCCATCATCTGCAGTTAGCAGAATGCATGGTGCTACATCTATGGTGCCATTTTTCAAATTGATTACAATCCTTTGAATTTAAGGTATGGGTATGCCTTAAGGACACCCGCCAGTAGCGACAAGCAGCACACCACAATCACTTTGGACCGCAGTGTCGCAGAGTGACAAAGTTACACTTCAGTTGTAACCATGTAGGAATTAGCACAGTATTTCCTTATAGATGTTACAAATGATAAGGGAGACAATTCAACCCTGAGGGACTCCACAAGTGACGGGTGGTGTTCAAATCTGAGGGTGCCTTCTAGACAGTCTGCATCTTGCCAGAGTCAGATAGTTAGATTGTGAGCCATTTCAGGAGGTTTTCAGAGAAGCCCATCCTGTGGGCAAGGAGGGAGATTAGTGTGTGATGGTCCCCATTATCCATAATCTGAAGGGAGTCATTGACCACCTGTGTAGGTATGCCATTTGGAACATAAGGCCTTGAGGGATGGGAGGTCCTCTGGTTTGAAATCAAGGTGAAGTGCTTACAGCTGGGGAAGGTGAGGAAACCCTTATCCAATGCTTGTTTTGAAGTTTTGACTTGCCACCATGCCAATTTCATCCTGAGCCTTATGGCCTGCCAGGAGTGTGATGAGGAGAATAGGATGCTGCATGGTTTGTTGAGGAACGAGTGATAATGTTGCAGCAGCTGAGGTGGGGGAAGAGTTTAAGATCAGGTCTAGGGTATTATCCCTAATGTGTGTGGGGGCTGGAATGCATTACGGTATTTCCAGAGATTCTGCCATGGGCGGCAATGTGTTTGTGTTCTGCTTGTTTGCTTTGTTTGCTTGGGTACTGTGGAGGTTGCAGTCTCCAATGAGATGTTGTTCACTTGAGAGAGTAAAGCTGTAGAAAGTAAGTCTGTACTCTCATTTAGGAAGATCCCACACTTTTGAGGTGGTCTATAGATGGGCTGGAACGTTGCTGAGTCCTTGTGTGATAGAGAGAATTGGCACGTTAGTTTCCATTGAATCTAACTGTGATTGGTTGTGTGCCAGACAAGACCAGTCAATTTTGTAGATGACTGTCACTCCTCCCTCTGTGTTCCCCGAGCAGTAAGCATGTTGGATGCTGTATCTGGGAGGGGTAAGGACATCAAAGATTGGGGAGGAGGTTAGTGTGATCCAGGTTTCAATAATGGAGACAGAATCATGCTTCTAGGCGATGATCAAGTCCCAAATGTCTGCTGCTTATAGGATGGATATTTCACCATTAATCAGCATTGAGGAGCATGTACAGCCTGAGGGGGAAGGGCGAGTGGTGAACAGAGGATTTGGAGAAGGTTTACTGGGTTAGATGTACTGTCCCTGGAGAGTATGGGGTTGAGCTGGTTTTATGAGAGATACATGGCTTGTCTTACTAATAGTGAAGTGTAGTACGCCTGGCCCTTGGCCCTGCAAAGCCCTTACAGGCAGGGCCACATATAAAATAGCTTCATCCGATTCGGCATCTATTTGGGTTATGTAGAGACTTAAATTCGCTCTTCATGTTTTTCAAAGTATAAAACATCTGAACTAGACCCTGAATAACACTTGTGATTCAACAAGTTTTTCTGCACATGCACCAGGACAGCAGCACTTTTGCTGAAGGACACCAGAGCTCTAGTCCTACATCGTCCTGCTGGAAATCATTTTACAAAGCCTTATTTTCTACCATAACTACACCTGACCCAAAAATGGCAGACAAAGTTGCCACGTTTTATGGAACCATTAAGTAGTATAGGTTGTGCAATCCGGTAATACTGCGTCTGGCCTCCTATACATACCCATTTCATCAAGGCCTTGCAAAGTCAATGGTGTCTCATTTTCTCCTGCACACTAGGAATTCAGTTCTTCAGTTACTGATCCATTACATTAGGGAGGTAGTGTCATTACTCAGTTGTAATAAACTTTGTCTTTGTTCCTTCAATGCCCACTACACTGCCTCTAAATCCGACCATGATTTGTGTCTCAGGAGCATATAGGAATAACCCTTGTTCTACCTCTCTACATGGAGGTTGTGGTCATAGAAATGGACTAAGGACGCAAACCATTCACTCGAATGGGAGTTTAAAAATAAGAAGCATTGGCATTGGTTATTTTTAAGGCTCTCTGTTTTACAGTATTTATTTTTTCAACATTTCCATCTGTATTTATCCAGATTTATATTTTGCTAATGTTATCTGTAGTTATCCACATTTATGTTTTGCTTTGTAAAAAACAAAAGCTGCAACTTGTGTTTTTACACATATATTAAAATGAAAAAATGTAGTGCTTGATGCCGTAATGTGATGCTCACTGAGCTCGGTTCTTGAACATCAAGCCAAAATCCATTTTCACTTAAACAAGCATTGGCAATCCCAACAGTTTGAGCTTTTGTGTAGGCATGGGAAAGGCGCTTGCTAGGCATAGCCATAGTGGTCTGAACTTCCCATTGTTGGTAGCAGAGCAAAATGGTGTATTTGGGCATATAATAGTAGTGCCTGGTAAATGTCTAATACTTATACACAAGCCACAACTGTTGGCTTTGCCAATGCTTGTTCTTAACAGGACTTCAATGAAGGACACACAAGGTGCTTTTAAATAGAGTGGCTGAAGGCAGAACTGATTGGCATTTTTATAACAGTAATTAGAAGACTGCTTTGAAAAAACACTTGCAGACCCTTTGAGTGAAAAGTTTGATGGGAAGACTTTATTAAAGCGAGTTACAGGAGCTCCCATGAAGAGATGGCTTGGATAGAATTGACAGGAATGTAAGGGTTTAAATATCAAAGGCGCAAATCGAGGGCGGGCACACTGTCACCCTCAACAAGGAAAGGACATTACGGACTGCAGACAGCCAGATTTAAAGGCGAGTTTCTGGAGCCGAGCATCACAGTGATTCAAGTTGCAGTTGTTTCCATTCAGTCACGGGTTGTTTTACGATACAATTATGACACATGTGCATTTCAAAGAAAAAACGCCACACACAGCCCTCAATACATAATGGAATCGAAAAAAACAAAAACTGAAGGCAAAAAATATGATTTGCAGAGTTGCATATTCATGGCCTGGTTGATCTCTTTCCTCTCTTATCGACCCTCCCAGGTCCAACTTGGATCCTTCCTTTCCTCTATCTCTCTCTCTCTCTACCTGCAGTGTTCCCCAGGGGTCCCACCTCTCACCCTGGCTCTTTAACCAATACCTGGCAACTCTCGCCCACCGCATTGCCATTTTCTGCTCAAATTTCCGTTGCTATGCTGATGACGCCCAACTCATTTTCAGACTTTCCTCGGCAACCTCTTCTCCTTCTCTCATCCTCACTGCCTATTTGCCATTTAGGATTGGTGTGCCTCCAACAATCTCTGCCTGAATGCCAGCAAGACTGAGATCCTCCTCATCGGCACACCTTCACCCTCCTTTCCTGTCACTCTCTGGCAGGCCCCTCTTGGCCAGAGAGTGACAGGAAACCTCCTTCTATCCCCACCTGTGAGGCCAAGAACCTTGGAATCGTCTTTGACTCCACGCTTTCCTTCTCTGCCACATCTCTGATGTCTCAAAAAAGTCAAAATTCCTACTGCACCTCTTCAGAGATATTCTGCCTTTCCTCTAGTTCCCCCTAAAGCTTACTGTCCCTCGAGCCCTGGTCCTCTCAAGGTTGGCATATTGCAACAGCCTCTTTCTAAATCTACCTGCCTCTTCGCTCCGCCCTTTGCAACTTATCCAGAAAAGGACTGCTAGACTTGTCCTTGGCCTCAAGCCCTGGGATCGTATCTGTCCAGCCCTGAATCTCTTCACTGGCTCCCATTGGCTGTATGGATCAATTTCAAGACCCTGTGCTTTGTCCACAAGGCTTTCAGGAGCCTGGGTCTAAAATACCTTCAGCTGTCTCTCCGTAAATACCTTCCCTATTGAGCCCTTTGCTCCTCCACCTCTAACTCCCTCAGGGCCAGCTGTTTTTCTAAGAAGCGATCTGGGGGTAGATCTCTGTATTCTGCTGGGCCTCTCTCTGGAACAGCCTCCCTGCCACTCTAAAACTTGAGGAAAACCACCTGCGGTTCCAGATGCACCTCAAGGCCTTCCTCTTTGCTTCTGCCTTCTCTCCTCTCCCCTGTTGATCTGTTCTGCATCGGCATCGTCCACCTGGTCTTCCTCTGTCTTTAGGGCCAAGGTACCTTCTCACCCTGCCACCCACCTGCACGGCCTCCGGGCAATCACTTGCCCTGGGGTCTGTATCTGTAACCCTACAGTCCCCCCATTTGTTTTTCTTCTTCTACACTTATTCAGACACACCTGTATGTTGCCTTATTCCTAGCACTTGCCACTTGCTGGCCGCACAACCACTGTTTGTTTTCTTTGTTTTGTTATTTATTTATTTATTCAGGTTTTTTTATTTGCTTATTTTTATTGCTCACTACTTTCCACCTCTTCCCCCCATCCCTTGCACTTAACCCTCTCCCTCTCCCATGCACTTGCGCGTTCTCAATGTCACTGGGCCTAGTAAGATCATTGTTTTTGTTTCCCCTTGTTCCCCTCCCTTGCCTCGTCGCGTTCTGAAACATGTGTGTCCGATCATGATACAAATAAAATATCAATATTAATATTTCCATAATGACCACTTGGTCGATGGGGACAACATGTTTTTTCTTTTGAGCTGCAGATTTTATCCCATGTATGGCAGAAAACTGAATGTTTTATCGCAGGATGTTGTGTAGTGTGTCAAGTAGTAGGAGGGCTTACAGGGAGCAGAAGGTATCTCATTAGGATGTTAGCTGCTCAGTCAATCCTAGTTGTTTAGGCCATATCACTTTGCATGATGGTACTTGGAGTCTGTCATTTATAAAGGGAAAATACCATTGTATTTTCATGGAACGAATTAAAAATGAGAGCTAAGATCCAGATTTCACAGACCATCAATTGCAGGCTCTGTATTTTTTTAAATAAGTGTGAATGACCGAGGAGCGATGTTAGGTGAGGAAAGAGGGCAGTCATATTTAATTTTTTTTTATTACTAGGTTTATTGCAATTTACCATTTCCTCTTCATTAGTTCCGTGTCCATGCAGATCCTTACTGGGTGGTATAAATATGTTTCACTTTAATGTAGCAGCAAATATATCTATGGTGGTGGCCAGATGGTCGTTATTGTGCTGCGTCCCTGCAAAATTCCTTATCAGTACTTTTGTTAGGCTCTGCCATAGGGTGACCAGATAAAAACAACAACAAAAAAAGTGACAGGCAATAGATATAGACGTAGGACTACAGTAAACACAAATAGAACTCTGATAACACTGTAGCCCTACTTCTATGTCGCTGGCCTGTTACAGGGGTGTGTTCACAGGCACACTCCTCTCATTGGAGGAGAGCAGCCAGGGAGGGGATTGGGGAGAAAATGGGGGTGTGAAAAGCATTCACACAAGCAGGAAAAGCAGTGGTGGCTCGATTTTGGGATTTCTTAATTGGTTCCCAGCAAAAACCGGGACAGTTGCCACCCGTCCCTCCAATCCTGGGACAGGGTTTTAAAACCCCAAAAACTCTCAGGATGCCGGGACAGGGGAAAAATACTATTACGTTCCCGGCAAAACTGGGACGTCTGGTCACCCTACTCTGCCAGCATTCCTTACTTAGTGCACGTGACCAGTGAAAGTAAATGGTGGATCCATTTTGGTGGGCTCTTCCATGAAGGCAGTCAACCGTTTCCTCTGCACTGTGCAGAGCATGATTCGGGTCTCTCGTGATGGTAGGGGCCACACACGTTTTATTTGAGCATCACTTTCTGTGACAGAGAAAACAATGCTGTTATATTGAAAGTCAGCCGACCCCTTTATTAATTAAATGTATGCACAGCATGTGTGAAGGCAAAATGTTCAATCACACAACGGATCTTAATAATTAAAATATCCATATATTCAGGTCAGGGGACATGGAACACACACATTCAAGTCATGTCAAGCGAAAGGCTACAAACTGAAGGCAAAGGTTGAGACATTTCAGTTGTTGGGAGAGGAAAATATTATGGGGACCACCAGGACAAAAGAAAGAGCTTTTTGTCAGAGACACTAGGAGCAACGGGGTGCATCGCTTCAAGCTTCCCAGGTGCTCCTCTTTTGTTGGGATGCTTTGGAAAGAGTGTCTTCGGAGGCTTTGAGGAAGAGGTGGTTTGTATACTCGTGCTGCGCTGCAGAAGCCTGGAGCCATGTGACACACAAGCATGATAAAGTCTGCTGGGGGCATGGCCAATAACTTCAGATTTCATATGTTATTGGGTATTCCCAGTCTTAGAAGGAAATACCCAGTGTTTTGCTAACGGAAGAGCTACGCTACAGTACTCACACCGTGGTTGTGTGAAAGTAGCAAGCACATAACGGATTCACACCTTTTATTGTATGATAATACACATTGGCCACGACAATTAACCTGCCTGTAAATCTGGCCTGTACTGCTTTGCTTAGTTCTCTGTGGTAGATTGAATTTGGGATTCGGTGAAGTGCTGAAAACAGGCTTGTATGTGCCCTGAACACACCTGCATAAAGTGTATTTCACTTTCTACCCCTAAAAACCCTGAGCCAAAAATGAGAAGAGCGAGCGGACCTGCGAGCTGCACCCCGTTGTTTGTAGAAGAAGAGCAGTGCTCTTTTAACACATTGCTTGCCACAAACACTCGGTGATGCCAGTAGTCGTTCATACTGCAACATGAATGCAGTGGCATAGTTAAGGTAAAGGGCCCAGTGGGCAACACCTGACAAAGGGCCCTAGGTGGGCGGGTGACGGAGGCAGACCGTAGTGCTGGCGGAGTTATTTGCAATCACAAGTGCAAAACGGTAAACATTCGGACAAAAGTTTTTTTTTAAACATTTTTTTTAAGTTGTCTTTATTGTGTTTACCTGTGTTTAGGGTCTGACTAACTGGAAACAGCCTGGGCCCGCTCAGCAGGCATTGCTTTCAATGGTAATATTGGATGATCAAGTCTGAAACTAATGTTGGAAATGAACATGTTTGAGGGCTAAGAGCACTAGAGAATTACTTGCAGCTTACCAAGACCACACAATATCCTAGAAAAATGACTCTAAGAAGGTTAGTTCGATCCAATGTTTGGATGACTAACACACATGGGTTCGTGGCAGTGCAAGTCATAAACAGACAACAAAGAAAAACGGGGGCCTTATGAACATGGGCAATGGGAAGATGTCACAGGATGTGACATCACAGCATAATTGCTACAGCATGTAGATCCATTTTATGCACGGCCCCGATGTCCGTACCCCACACGCCAAATATCATTAAACATCACAGATATAATTAAAGGAGTGCACCCAAACTATGGAGTTGTTATATATTAGTAATGACGTGTCCATTCATATATTGCACACCACAACATTCTTTTGGTTTGGTTTACACAGGAAAACCTGGCATTCAGGACGGGCAAAATAAATGTATAATCACATTCTTTTGCTTGACCTTTTTCTAGGACAATGTATAATTGTATTATGTGATTTGTGTACTTTTCAAGGCATTGCTATAATTAATTAACCATTTGACTCCCAAATACTGCTATGAATTAGACCTGGGAAGATATGTGATGAAGTTCTTACATCAGCCTGGGACAAAATACTGGTTTTGCTACTTAAACAAAGGGGGTCATTACGACCCTGGCGTTAAGGGTTTAACGGCGCCGTAAAAGGTGTCGGCGCCGTTAAACCCTTAACGCCTGATTACGAGGTCCCTTTGCGGGACCCGACCTTAACGGCTGGTTTTACCAGCCGTTAAAGTAGGGTGCCGCAAAGGGACCTCGGTGCTAATTACGGTACAGCAATTTGCGGTACCGTACTTAGCGCCTTCCCCAGTCCCATTGAGCCCTATGGAGCGAAAATGGGAATGGGGAAGGGCCATGGTGAAATGGGGAAATACCGCCCCGCCAACCTTGTAATGGGGCGGTATTTCCCCATTCCACCATGGCGGACTCGTTACAACACCGGCACCAACCATGGTGCTAATAGCACCATGGTTTAGCGCCGGGGTTGTAATGAGGGCCAAAGTGTGTAATCCCTGTAAAATCATGCAATCATATCATGCCTGAGCTACTAAAATTGAGAAACTATAAAAGCAATTCATTTTGCAACTTTTCCTATGAAATGAAATCTACACTCAAGAGTCATAATACTCTAGTTAATGAAAAATATTGGTAATTTAAATAGCGCTTTCGCCAAATCACTATACATAAAGTATATTCACATACCAAAGTTGCCACTGATGCATCAACCTCGGAAGGATGAAAGGCTATGTTCGCTTTGCCAGTATTAGAGTATTTGACCTGCAGATCACACACACATCACAGAAGTGCGTGCTCAACCCACTGAGTTACCTTGTTACATATTAAACATATATTGTTGTTTCATATAGTGCACAATAAACTTCTCTTGGCTCACACATTAAAACCTCTTAATGTTAATACAAATGATGCCATAGATTACTGAAGATCAATGTCACTTTTTGTAATGTTATTTTCTGTGATGTTTCTCATGTCAAGCCATACCATAGGAATTAGGGAGTCTGCATTTGTTTTGTTGTACAGGGCCTTCAAAAACCCAGGCAGGCCACAAAGAAAAATCTGTCAGTGCCTCGGATTCCTGAGAGTCCTAATGTGTTATTTCACTGTCCTGTGTATAAGCTGAATGCCATTTGCCACAAATTATAGCATAAGAGGTATGTCTGTATGATGCTAACTGTGCGCGCCACAAACTGCTTCTGATGTGCCAAGGCCATCGGGCCTAAAGTGGCCTGCAAAATTATTTTGTCAAGAGAAGGTGACCCCTTATGTAGTGGAGGGGCAGGGGAGGATGGTTTACAGCGTGGGGCACAAAGGCTAGAAAAGGATCCTCCACAAGGCCCAGAAACAGATAGTGAAGGTGTGCAGCTTGGACAGAATAATCTGAGCAGGGCCCCACAGAACTGAATTTGTGGGCCCAGCCAAAGTAACTCCCAAGGCCGGGAACAGGGGATTGAGTAGGGCTTCAGAGTGGTACACAAGGGCCTAGAAAAGGGGGAATGGTGCAGCTGGAGCTAGAAAGCAGAATAATTGGCAGGAATTCAGGAAAGGGCCCCAAGGGATGGGTGTGGGCCGGGCCATTACACCCCATCACCCAATTCACAGAAAAATGGGTCAGTGAAGTCTACAATGCAAGTAGGCAGGAAGGGTGTGACAAGGGTAAAACTTGGTTTTCCTGACTGCCTATGCAATCTGATGCTGCAGAAACAACCTTCTCTCTTCTTTGCAGTGTCTCCCGTGCCTTTAGCATGCGTGCAGCATCAAGAACATTTACAGAGTGTAGACCAAGACTACCAACACCCTGCTAAATATATATAGGCCGAGTGGCCATGACAGCTCTTGCTTCCTTGTAGGAGGCTTATCTGCCGTACCTTTTCTCCTCTGGCCCAGAAATGGAGGAACCAGAAACGTGGAGAACAAGTTGGTTCTGCGTGTCTCTGAGAGACTGAGAAGGGGTGGGCAGGGCACAGGGCCCCAGTCATCGTTTGTCTGCCTGGCGAGTGTTAAATCCACCTCTGCATGCATGTATGATGAGGGATCATTGGCATCAGCGCCACCATCAGCACTTGGGCTGCCAGTCCAGCATGAGGGTCTTCTCTAGTACTGAGTACTACCGCCAGAGACTAACACATTAATTTTCAACCCAGGGAAGCTGGGCAGTGTACAACAAAAAATATATTTTTCCATGGCTGGCTCGACAGGCAAGGCCCACTCCTGCATTCTGTCGCATTCATTGACCCACTTCATCAGACGCCTGCGACGATACTTCCCTATCCCCATCCTGGCTGTAATTTAAATGGAAGGCTGGGGTGATGGCTCCTAACCAGCTCGGATTCAGCTCAGTGCCGAGCAGAAGCAATGGAGTGAGATACATACTGAACAAGTAGGTTCTGCCTCAAGATTGTGCGACTAACATTTCTGACAGTCTGTTAGCACGGGAGAACATGTGCATAAAAACTGTGAATCAACAGCGCTTGGAAGTTACAATTGATATCAATGGTTTATGGAAGCATGCAGCAGGTGTCTGGGTAGGGAGAGTGGATACCCACCTCACTTCTATAAAGTATATAAAGTGAAACAATTAGCCCAAGGACCTAATGTGCATAGCTATATGTTATAAATAATCTAACACACTGGAAAAATTCCAGGTTACGACAGTTATTTGATGGTTCCATGTCACTTTATGAGAAAATGCAAAATAATAACAAGTCTGACTCGACGCTATCACAGATCCTGAGAACATAGCCAACACAAGGTTACAAACTAGGTACTTGTTTGGTAATAACCATCCCAATATATGACATCATATCTTGAGTAGCCCTATTGCTCCAACTGGATTTCTCCATTGACCATGCGAGGGCATTCGAGTCAAAATAATATCCATGTTGAACCTGCACTACACCACGTGTTCCCACAACTTTTAAACAGTCATCTCTGTACATCCGATGCAGGGCCGCATAAGACCCATTCTATTATGCCTTTTGGCATCAACGTGGATTTACTGAGATGACTGTTTGAAAGTTGTGGGACTACATCATGTACAGCAGATCCAACACAGATATTACTTGGACTGCACATTTGTGACCTTCATCCAACATGGCCGCCCCCACAGAAAAGCCAGCTCAAAGAGTTCCCATGGCTATGGGTAGGAATGCCACAACTGTTCCACTGGAGCACCAATTGGCACCCATCGTGGACTATGTGGGACTCATTAATCTCAATAATCCTTCCTGGACAATACCTATTCATATTTTTGTCTTTACTTTCCATTTGCAAGACTTTGCAACTTCCTTATTTAATTTCACAAAAGACGTATCCCATAATGCACCTTGTGGCAGTTCTCATTCCCTGGCTATTCCTATGCAGCGGTCTTAGAACTACAATCCAAAGAAGCCCTAGAGATCAGTGCTGCTTTCACTTTCCCAGGACCAGAGAGGGAGGAGGAAGATTACCTTCAGCTGTAGTGCTCAAGGTGCTGCGAATTAGCCTGCTTCAGCACAGGGCAGGTCAGCATTTAAGCAGCTGCCTGCAGGAGCACAGGGCTCTTGCATTGAGTTTGCTCCCATATCCTTGTGGTTTGATCCTTGGATTTCTACTGTGCCCTGTTGTTTCCAGTACCTGCTCCTGTTCCAGTGCGCTATGCTCTCTGCCTTGCAGCTCTGCTACTCTGTGCTTCCTGTACTGCAGCCCTCCTCCCCTGCTTGCAGTTCTCTGTTTACTGTCAGCAGCTCCTTGTTCTCTTATACCAATTATCTTGTTCACTGCCTGCAGTTCCTGGTTCTGTGGCCATAGTCTGTGCTACTAGACTTTAGCTTCCTAGATTCCAGCCCTGAGTTCCCTTGGTATTCTGTCTGCAGTCCTGCCCCGGTTATTTCATTTCACAGTTTCAGTTCCTTGTTACCAATCTGCAGTTCAGTCCTTGCTATCCTAGTCCAAATTTCAGTCCTGAGTTTTCTTGTTCCTGATTTATAGCTCAATCTGCTGTTCTTTGATACCGGTCCCTAGTTTCTAGTCTGCAGTTCCAGTCTCCTGTACCATTGCACTTAGATTATTTTCTTCTTGCTTTTCCTCTTTCTTCCTATTCTGCCGTGAACATTGCTCACTTTGACTTCCTATTTTTTCCCTGGATGCTTCTGTTACTATTCTTGTCCTCACTTGCGCTTGTGTAATTCCTTCGTTTAGAGTTTGGCTGTTTCCCAGCAGGGAATCTCTCCCCCTTTCCTTTGCCGCATTTTAGTATTGTACCTTGTGGCATAACAGTGGGCTGGTTCCTGCTTCAGGAGGCAGTCATTGGTCAGTTCCTGCTGGACCAGTACAGGCTACAGTCTTGTGAGTACCTTTTCTGTGTTTATGCCTTAGGGTCCAGACAAAGACAACCACTCCTGCTGCTCCTTTCCATGAGCATTCTGAGTGGGGCCCTGTAACACTAACCAGCTCAGATGGCTAGAGTGTCACCAGACCCTGTGGGAAACTCTTCCCATATTCTATGTACACCCCAAGTGGAAACCTAACGTGTTTGTCTTACTTGTACTCCCTGACCCTATCTGTTCCCTGCCTTTGTTGCCTATATCTAGTTATTGCCTATCCTTTCTTGTCTGCAGGATTCCTTAAACACCTGTCTCTTGTGCATGTTTCTCCCCTCGGCTTTGTGTGCACGTCTCTCCCTCAAGCCCCTGACAAGGAATGGGAGGGCTAAATGCAAACATGCACTGTGTGCCCTTCCTCAAATGTCATTCCTCTAGGTGCCTCTCCAGATGCCATCCTCCCTATGTATACACAAATCAGTATTTGAATGCACTAGTTTGGGCTTTATAGGTTTTGCAAGGAACACCTAAGAGCCCAAACTAATACATGGCCTGCTTTTTCTGCTGACCTGAAAATGCACTCTGCAGTCATGTACACATCTTGAAATGGAAAAAAAAATCATTTGTAAAGCTTCTCCATTGTGTTACTTTACACACGTACATTGGACTGGAAGGCATGATTGGAGAACTAAGCCAGGGTCCTCAATTACTGCTTTTTTCCCTTTATTACAAATACATACTCAAAGGAAATAGAGCTATTTACATCTGTATTCACGAGAAAAACAGAAAACTGAGAGCCCTAATTATTCTCAGTACAGTTGTGATGGTGGCTTTCTTTAAAGTTTCAGATACCGACCCATGAGTCACTGAGGTGTTGCACAAATCCTTCTGGCCTAGAACCTAGATGCTGATGTTTTGTTAGAAATGACTGAGAGCAGTGCAGACTAAAAGCAGAAGATGCCTTCTAGCTCTTCACTATTTTGATAACATTTTGTTCCAAACCTGAGCTGAAGGATTTGGAGGTTTTGAAGTTGCATTTCTCTCCTTTTACAAACTCACTTGTTATCTTTATATACTCTCAGTGCCGAGGACATAAAGGGTTTCTGTTATTTCTGCAATCAAGGAACATAATGTAGTTTCTGATTTAGAATTACAAGGTTAGATTACAGTTGTGGGAAAAAGCATCCACAAAATGTAACGGTCAAAAGTCATCAGATTTCTTTTTTGTTGGATTCAAACTTGAGTATGTGTCCCAAAAAATTGCCAATAATCAGGACATTACTGGATCAGATGTGTTGTTCATTGGAAATCTGTTATGTTAGTCCTGTGTGTAAAAATGTCAGTGAGGGTGTTAGTTTCATTCTGTGTGAAGCCGAATACCATTGGTTGAATTAACACACATTTTGAGATTGAGTACAAGAACACATCAACTTAATTGAATAATAAAGTTTGCAATTTCAACTACAATTAATAAATATTCAATGGATGTATGTGGGTTCAAGCAGTCTCAAATAGTATTTTACATTTTACTTTATCATCATTCAATTTGTATTGCTTCCTAATCCTGTGGGGAAAATCCTACAACACTTTCCAAGAGACCAGTTCTAAATCGTGTCTAATAGTCCATTTATTAAATTTTTTGTTAATTCTTTTTATTTCATGCATTTGGTTATGCAACAAAAACCTTTAGCACACAGAATAAGAACCCAATCTAACAGATGGAAGTTAAAGCATGTTTAACAAATAGTTATACAGTATTAAAACATAATCCAATATTATAAAACATCAATTCATTGTTAATAAATTATTGACTTATTGAAATGCCTCAAGTTAATCATTAAGGTATACACAGTTAATGTATGACTATCCCCACGCCAGAATATCTGACTTGTTTACCTGTTTCAGAAGTTGATTGAATTAAAAGCAATGCTTTCTTCCAGACATAAAAGGCAGCTGCGGTTATCCCAACAGATTCAGCTCCATAAAGGCCACTCCAAAATAGTTCTGTCTCAATAAAATTGATAGATGAAGTGGTCGTTGAGTAGCCCTTCAAATGCACACTGTTCAAAATGGGGCAACAGGTAAGGATGTGACGAATATTTTCTACTGTTAATTTACATAAACAGTACTTTCTATCCTCATATAAGGTTCCAGACCAACTACCAACATGCCAATGTAGGAAGAATGCTATAACGCATGCAAGTGATGAATCTTCTTAATTGACCACTGCACATCCTCTTTAGATATTTACAAGGTAAATCTGGTCATAAACCTTGAGCGCTATACGTTCTGTAGTGTTTTTTATTATAAAGTATTTTCAAACTATTATTCACTTCCCAAGCCTTAGTTTTCCCCTTTAATGTAATCAGTGTGTTAGGGAAGGTAGTCAGATGTGCCATTCTTATCCTTATATTACTAAGGTGATTCATAACTGATTCCCATAGTTCGAGTAGGAAATGGTTGGCATGTTCACAATGACATTGTTTTGCAATATGTCCCAGTAGCAATCCGGTCGTCAATTGGGGAGTATACAGAGATAGTACAAAATTACACTGAGATAACAACCATTTCAATGACGATAAACCAAGCTCTAGTCTTAGTACATCCACTGGAATTGATGTTCGAACTCCTAATATGGAGCAAAGAAGTTTACCTTCTGATTTTTCGATCCACCTGGTTTTCGATTCGGAAAGTACCATGAGTACATTTAAAATTCCTGGGACTATGCTTGTCCTCTAGATGTTAATGAGCACTTCTATGTTTTATCCTTCATTATTGCTAATTAACTTTTCCATTACCAGCCATTTCCTCAATACTCTGGGACTAATGATGTCATCATAGAAAACGAGTTCAGGGCATGATTTAATGGGAATCCCAAGACACATGTAAGTTTCAACCACTTTGAGGGTTTTTTGATTAATCCTCCATGTGTAGGATGGTTTCCCTCTGGACCTACATCCGATAATTACAACATTAATTTTTGAAATGTTAATCTAAAGGTTATCTTGTTTTGTGTAAGCTGGCAAAGCATCCATTGAGTGCTGCAACCAATAGGCATGCAGTCTAGCAAGATGGTGTCAACTGCATATATCCTAGCCACACTATTGGTTCACCCCAATTGAAGGAGGAAAATGATGAGCAGTACCAATAGCTATATCCAGGTCTGATATATATATATATATAGATTAAAAAGCAGAGGTGCTAAAGTGCACCCCTGCTTTAGACCTCGATTAGTTACGACATGTTGGGTGACCAAGACTTCCTTATTCAGGCGAACGACAACCGATGTGTCTGAATTGATTGCCATGAGTTTATATTCTGTTCTCATTTTTTAATAAAATATTTTTAATGGGTTATTTAATTTTACTGATATTTCTCCAATGCTGATATTTATCCAATACTTCAAAAATAAATTCCAAGTTTGAAGTTGTTTCCCACAGGATACTGTATATTTTAACTCCAAATATTTCAAGTCCAATTAGGACTTTTCATTAGGATATAGTAGTCCTGAGCTTCCTGGAAATTAAGCAGATGCTTACAATAGTTGCCATTGACATTATTAATTTTGCCTGATGTGATGCACATTTTTTCAGCAATAAAAAACAAATTGTCAGGTTGAGCAAACTTCACTGCACTTATTTCTTTTTTCCCATTGCTGAAAGGTATAGAGTTGGGCTTCTCCACTCAATCCCTGATGTGGCACTAGACAAAAATTGCACTGCCCACACATAAGGTTTTGGCACAGCCCGCATGGTGTCCTGCTGTACCTTCCCTTCTATGGGCCTCATTACACAGTAGGCGGTAAGTAACGGTCCTTACCGGCATGGCGCTAATAACATGTCTGTGTAGGAAGCAGCCCTCTAATTGTGTGGCATTACGAGTACGCGGGCATGAGCTTAGCGCCATGCCGGTAAGGACATTACCCCCATGCCGATAAAGACCCCAAAAAGTCCCTTAGCGGCACCAAGGAAAGCGCTGATAGCACTTCCGCCATCCATGAATCCAGCATTAGCGGTCATCTCTAAAAGCGGTGACCACTAATAGCGGTGACCATAGATAAGCGGAACCGGAGGTAACGTCATCGCACAGGAACGAGAAAGAGCACAGTGGCCATCTTCAAAAACACAATCCATGGCCATCCTCTGCCCCCAGGACCTGCAGCTACACCACAGCTTGCCAAAATCATCACTACAACCCCTGAGAATGCCCAAGGCCTTAGGAAAAAGGAGCAGCGTGGCAGCGCAAGGAACGCTTCTCAAATGAAGAACTGATAATGCTATCAGACACATTTGCAGCCAACGCTGAGGTTGTGTTTGCAAACGGCATGCGGCGTCCCGCACTCATTAAGAAAAAGGAGATCTGGGCAGAGGTGGACCGCACTGTGAAGGATGTACGCAAGCGGTGGGACGATCTGCGCCTCCTTGTACGTAGTATTCTGGCAACCAACAGAAGCCTGGCCATGGGCACACGAGGTGGAGGAGGATCCCCAATAAAGCTGCAAGAGTGGGAGGAGACTTGTGCCAGCACCATTGGCGTCAAATCCATCGAGGGAGTTTGTGAAATGGAGCGCGGTGTGCCATCATCGTCAGATGGATGTGAGTGTCCACACAAAACACTACAATGCAAAGCATGAGGTAATCCCCAAATGTGACCTTGAAATCAGCTCATGGATGGAGCTATCAAACATACATGTACACAACCCTGCCCAGATGCTGTGCACATCCCCACACAACCACATGCATGCAGCACCTCAGATATGTGTCACCCAGACTCATGCCTGTATGACCTACCCATCTGGCTAATGACTTGTATGGCCAAACATGAAGTCCAAATGCATAGAACTGCATCAACAACACCATCTGCATGATGCACGTTGACCCAACACCGATGCTATCCCTCTCTTTGTCCCCCACAGGCTCACAATCTGACAGTGAGGAGCAGGACTCTGCGACGCAGGCCCAACCTCCAAAGAAACAGGGCAAGGGAATGGAAGCAGGCGCCATGGCCAGCACATCGAGGGCACTGGAAAGTCTGCACTTCCGCAGAGGGCCAAACCCACACAGCCACCTACGTCACTAAGGCGTGAAACTCCGTCAGACAATATTGCAGCACCCACTCCAGCAATTACCACCACGCATGATCCACCTGCGGAAGGATCACTGTCTGCCGCAAATCCATCGCCGAGGCAGCTGTTACGGCACCCATGTCCGATGTGGAGGAAACGTGCATTACACCCATTGAACACCACACACCCAGCGCGCAGCAGTCAGCCCAATAGAGCCCACACCCCACGTCACATGCCAGCAGCCGTGAGCAGTCTGGGGATGAATTCATGGCAGGGTCCTGGAGACCCACAGTGACATCACCTGATGGTGGACACATGCCACAAGGTGCGTCAGGTAGCATCGAACGCAGACACAGAGCCCATTACATGAGCATCATCCGACAG
This sequence comes from Ambystoma mexicanum, assembly GCF_040938575.1. Taxonomy (NCBI): domain Eukaryota; kingdom Metazoa; phylum Chordata; class Amphibia; order Caudata; family Ambystomatidae; genus Ambystoma; species Ambystoma mexicanum. Next base: position 1,218,161,347 of record NC_090921.1, on the reverse strand, counting down.
CGCCAGGAAGACATCACTGTGCTGGTCGGCCAGCATGTGGGTGAGGCTGCCCTGGCGAGGGAGGAGTGCAGGGAAAATGCCAAGGGCATCAAACAAGCCATTGAAGCCAGCACCAACTGCATTTGTGAGGAATTATCAGCTGTGAGGCAGGTCCTCACATGCATCGCAGATGCTATGGATAGGCAGAACCCCCCGCCCGGGACCGGATCAACCAAGCACCTCCTCCTCTGCCAGCTCAAGGCGGACCAGCCCCCTGCGCAGGTCCATGCAGGCTATGCAGCGCACAAACTCACAACCACCCAATGCTGGCAGAGGTGGTGGGAAGTAGGGCCAGCCTGATGTTGGTGAATCGTGTACTGTAATGGTGCACTGATGTGCAAGCCATGTTTGGGGAATTGTGGGGGGAGGGGGTAAAGGGTGTTTGGGAGAGTTGTGGGGGGAGGGGGTGAAGGGTGTTTGGGAGAGTTGTGGGGGGAGGGGGTAAAGGGTGTTTGGGAGAGTTGTGGGGGGAGGGGGTAAAGGGTGTTTGGGAGAGTTGTGGGGGGAGGGGGTAAAGGGTGTTTGTGTTGTAGGGTCCATGCACTTCATTTTCTTACGATACTTAATACACACTGGTGACATTACGAATCACATGAGTGGACATTTTTATTTGTGTATGTGTGCTTTACTGGTGGACAGTGCACAGTATACATTTCACCACAAAACCCAGGGCCCCAATACCCACTTCCATTGCACGCTCTTCATCCATGTGTATTAGAAATATTGGTCTATCAGATGCTGGCGCACAGCACGTCCCTCCTGTGCATCGCCACCTGCATGACGTGCCGCCCCATCTTCTCCCTCCTCATCCTCATCATCATCCTCACCATGTGGTTGCAGTTCAATGTCAGGGGGCAGAGGCACATTTCGTCTGATGCACATGTTTTGCAGCATGACACATGCCATGGTGATCTTGGCCACCTTCTCATGCCCGTACAGGAGTGCCCCACCCGACCTGCTGAGGCACCGAAACCGTGTCTTCAAAAGGCCAAATGTCTGCTCAATTACCACACGGGTACGGGTATGTGCACGATTGTAGTCCTCTTCAAGTCTGTACTGTGGGTTCCGTGCAAGGGTGAGGAGCCACCTCTTCAAGGGATAGCCAGCATCACCTGCATGAGTGCAACAATGGGTATGTGCAAGTGATTACATCAAATGGAACCAGTAGCCATCACACAAGTCAACTTTGATTTGTGAATGAGATCCACATATCACTACATGCATGGAGGTAATCAAAGTAATTGCAATGTGGGAAGGTGATGTAGTCCTTGCAAGTGTTCATGCACTGTGCATGCCTACGGCAGTTGTTGCCATGTACTAGGTGATGTCCACTAATTCATATCCTTTGGTCCTGTCACTGTTTGACCCACACTCCTAGTGAACTGCCATTCCAAACTTGATGTCCCCATGCTGGCATGCAGCACTTCTGTTGTGGTGTAGGGGTGAGATTCACTATAATGGCTAGAGGTGATCCCTTTGTATGCACTCAAGGCGGCATTTCTGTTGTGATGCTTACAGCGTACATTTCCATTGTCCAAATTGGCTGCATGTTGCTGCATTGTGTTGTAGGGGGTACGGTCTGATGATGTGCAGTGTACATGTGAATGGTTATGGCATGGTTGTGGTAATGGCTTCATTTCATTGTTGTGCAGCTTACTTCTTGCATGTGGTTTTCATGTGTCAGGTCAAGTCTAGCCTGGCTTGGGGGACAGTGGTGTATTTCTGTATGGGCATTATTTATTCTGTCAACTAATCTCAAACAGTTGGAGTATGCATCCCTCCCCCACCCCCAATCACACCCAGTTGGAGTATGCATCGCTCCCCCCCAATCACACCCAGTCGGAGTATGCACCCCCCCATCACACCCAGTTGGAGTATGCATCTCTCACCCCAATCACACCCAGTTGGAGTATGCATCTCTCCCCCCCCAATCACACCCAGTTGGAGTATGCATCTCCCCCCCCAATCATACCCGGTTGGAGTATGCATCTCCCCCCCAATCATACCCGGTTGGAGTATGCATCTCCCCCCCAATCACACCCAGTTGGAGTATGCATCTCTCCACCCCCAATCACACCCAGTTGGAGTATGCATCTCTCCCCCCCTCCAATCACACCCAGATGGAGTAAGCATCCCCCCAAATCTACTCCCCAGATCACACTGCCATGTGCTTGCCATGTTACTCACCAAGTAGCCACAAACATTGTCCAGCATGTCGCTCCATGTAAGCGTGGAATCGTTGAGTTCCACAGGACCATTGAATCATGGGTTGATCCGGGATATCGGGCACAACAATGTGTGATGATCTTGTTAGAGTCACATACCATTTGGACGTTGATGGAGTGGTATTGCTTTCTGTTTTGGTACACTGCCTCGATGCCATGTGGGACCACCAATTCCACATGGGTACAGTCGATGGCCCCGATGCAACTTGGGATGCCTGCCAGCGAATGGAATCCAACTTTCGTGTTGGAGATCTCCTGGGCAGTCCGTGGCAGGGATATGTGTTCACTTGTGTGCTTCAGGAGGGCATCGAGCACCTGGTTCAGCCTGCATGAGAATACTGGTTGTGATATGCCATGCATCTGCCCGACCGTGTGCTGGTAGGTGCCTGTGGCCAAGAAGTGGAGCACAGAGACCACCTTCAGTAGAGGGGGGATGGCAGTACGGATGTCTATGAGGCTGACTATGTTGTTGTGTATCCTGTCCACGATGGTGGTGATGGTATCCCGGTCCAGATGGTACAGGGTGTGTATCTGCTCAGCGGTTAGGTTGAATGGACTGGCTCTGATTCTGGGGATTGGTGGCTGCCTTTGTGGTACAACTAGCTGCACTGGTGGGGCTTGCTGTGCCTGTCTCGCCCTCCTCCTCCCGTATGGACAGTTCTTGAGAATCCGCCTCAATTGCACGCAAATGGACGAATTTCAGAAACATTGAAGCGACCTCCAGACAAAACTGTTGTCTAGAGGTTACCCCAAGAAACTTTTCGAAAACATTCAGAAGAGAGCAAGGTATACACCGAGAGAGGCCCTTCTGATACCCAAAGACAGAGCTGCTATTTATGAGAAGATTCTGACCTGTGTCACCACCTTCAGCCCAACCACTTCCAAACTCAAATCCCTCATCAAAAAATTCTGGCCTCTTGTTCAACTAAACCTTCCTGATGAACCTAAACCACGCATGGCTCTCAAGAGGTCAGAAATCTGAAAGAATTCCTAACCAGTTCCAAATCCAACAAAACCCCAGCCCGTTCCACCTTGTGGGACATGAGAGAGATCATTGGACACCATCCGTGCGGCCAATGCACAGTTTGTAAACAAACCAAGAAACTCAATTTGTTCATGATTAAGGGAAAAGAGTGGAAAATTAGACACTTCTGTAATTGTAAATCCACCAATGTTATATATGTCAACCTATGTCCTTGTGCGCTACGGTATGTGGGCCAAACTTCAAGACCTGTTCACAAACGCATTTGCGAATACAGATCAAGGATACGCTGCAAATCCCTTACCGCTCCTCTGGTCCACCATTTTGTTGAATTTCATCATGATTGTGACTCCTTCTCCTGGTGAGTGGTGGATAAAGTCCAGAACAAAACCAACATTGCCAACACCCTCAATTTCAAAGAGGCATGGTGGATGCATAAACTAAAATCCACTACCACCGGCCTCAACGAGGCCCAACCGGGACCATTTAGCATCTGAAATTTCTTTTCCAGTGACTTTATACTCGAGCCCCCTCTCTGCTCTGCTCTCTGCCATAACTTATGCATTCACATTCAACAGAGACCATTTCCTACCATGTTTCTAGATATTGTTACACGCCCCTGTGCGCCTGTACATATGCGCCTGTCCATGTTGCCATACACCCTCAGTTTCCATCTATGATGCATTGCTTGTGTCACAACTTTATATTGTATATGATGTATCATCTGCTCTTACCATCTGACGCAGATTACTGTGCATGCACACCCAAGAACTTTTTTTAACTCGTTTTCCTCTTACAGACATGTTTATATATGTTGGTATTTTCAGATCCTTCGTTTTCACATGTTTTTCTGGATGACTGGCAGTCCCCATTTCAGCACCACCCCAGGGGTCACGCGCTTCCTCCCCTCGCCATACAGGACATGAACACCCTGTAACTAGCACTGTTCTCGCACTCAGTTTGGCCCCCGGCTCGTCATTTTTCACAATTTACCTTCCGTTGTGTGCTGATTCACCTTACACATTAGCCGCACTTTCTATTTTGACTTTTAGTTGCTAGGCTTCTAACATGCCGTTTTCCATCTCCTCCCCCCCTCGTGTGCGTGGCTGATCCCACTCCAGCTTCTCAGCCTACGCTTGATTCATTTCCCTTTCCACTCTTCCCCTCCTTCGCCCACCCCTGTGCTCGGAGCACATTCCTGACGGACTTCGTCCCCTCGTCATTACACACGGATCAGCTGATTCCCGGGGCAGCCCTTTCCCGACGCTACAGGAGAGACCCTCTTACCATCCTGTGCTGCTCCCGCAGCAGGGAGCTACATCCGAGACACTACCCGCTGGATACTGTGCAGCTGCGGCACTGTGCACACGAGACACTAAAGTCGCAGGCACGAGCAGTATCTTCTCATCCGATCGTGTATATTTACAGCTCTCATTTCCAGAGCCAGCACAGGCGCCATTTCGAGACGCCGGTCAAAGTTCTGCTCGCCTCAACTTTTTGCAGGTATGCTCACCCACTCTTGAATGCGGCCAGGCATTCATTCGCCTCATCCTCCCCTTGAGAGCATCGCTTTTTCTCGGCTTTACAGCCCCCCACACAGGTATCCACTCGATCCTCATTTTTGCTTTACACTTACCCCACAGTGCGCACCAGATGTTTATTCTCCTCAGAGCTACCCAGCGCCGATGACTAAGCTCCCGAAACGCTCATGAGACGGCCCCCCGTTCCCTCCTGGTGGGACCCCACCAACTAGCCTCAGGCACTTATTGTTTCCCTTTTTTCACACCACAATGCACTTATCTGCATATTTCTGCTTGCTTCATTTGAGCCCCCACTCCTACCCATTGACCAATGTAATATTCCCTCCCCCTTCTTCCTTTCCCTCCCTTTTTCTCTCATGCTTTACAGGTTCGACTCCCTCGGACCTATACCTGACCCTGCTATCTACCCTGAGGGTCCAGCATCAGCTTTCCACAGGCCGCCTGCCTACATCCCGGCCATCCACGCCCACACAGGCCACATCCGCTTCTCTCACTGCCCTATGATGAAACCCCTCGGGTTTATCCGCTCAAACTGGACGCACGACCAGTGGTGAGTGGAGTTTGTCTCTGGAACTTCTTTTAGGACTTGTTTTTAGTATTAGATGCTCCACATTGACCCACATCAGCTACCTGCAGCTGTTTTAACTGTGAGCTCTTATATACTTTCTCTACCTTTTCTGTTTTCCCAAAGACAGAGTCTCCTGACTTTCTTTGGCCCCAGAAGAAGGCTACCATCCATTCTTCTGAAACGTCAGCAGCACACCTCCCCAAAGTATTACCGGGTTCTCATCCTGTGCTGCATTTCCATTTTCTAACATTACACCCAGAGGTAGACCAAATATGATGTCAGATTTTAGCCGGGCATAGGAGACCGATTACCAACGTCTCCTCCATCTGCACTTTCATCCTGTGTTTTCTAAATTCACTGGCATGGAACATTTTTTGCTTACAAACAAACTGCCTGTTAAAATGTACAAATGAATGTTTTATTTTCCATGCCGCTTGCATTGATGTCATAGTGAATGTATAACTATGCTTTTGTGTTCCACAATGGACATTATAGATTGTCATATATAAAAATCTACTAAAATGCTTTGCATAAAGAAAATAAGCATCAGCTAATTAATAAAAAGCTGCAATTTTGTATAAAAGAATTGGAATTTTGTACATGAATATTGTATTGGATATACCTGTTTTACAGCAGCAAGAATGCTGTTTCTTTCAACGGTTGCCCAAACTGCACGGGCACCCGTAAGGGTCTAAAACCAGTGTGCACTGAATTCACCCTGCGCACCCCTAAGATCCATAGAGGGCAGGACAACCCCCTTTGTTATAGCTTCGCCCTCCTCCTCCTGCGTCTCCTCTGTACTGCCTGTTGTTGTTGCTGTTGCAATGCAACCATGTCCACCAGCCCATGTAATTCTACTAGTATTGGAATCATTTTGGTGTGTGAATGGGTGTGGGAAGGGGTGTGGTGTGCTCCTTTTGTGCTGGCCCAGTCTCCATTGCCTCCACCTGTGCTGATTGTGTGCACCTGTGGCAGTTGGGAACACTGCACATGGCCCTTTACGGGTGGTTCGCGATGCCAGTATTTCCGCCATGCCGATATGGGCTTTTTGGGCCTGCTCCATGCCGCTATTTGCATGTCCGCATGACTTGTGATGTGCTCCTATTTCCGCCATGCCACTTTTGCCGCCATGTGGGGTCACACGCCCGCGGCCGTGCCGCTATTTGCGGGTAGGTGGGTCGTAATAGACAGGAGCGGTTAGCGATGCTGGTAATCCTTTACCAGCATCGTTTTTCCCTTACCGCCTACCGTGTAATGAGGCCCTATATGTTTATATGGACTTCATGGTGTCGGAGAAACAGGCTCACACATGAGTTTAGGTAGATGGCAAACAGAGGTGATTTATTGAGGCCTCATTATAAATTGGGCGGTGCAGTGAAAATACAGCAGAAATACTGTTACCACCATATTACTGCATGACCAAACTACGAGTTTGGGGGTAAGGTGGAGGAAAAAAGAAGCTGGAGGTAATTCCTCCACATTACTGCTCCAAATCAGCGAATTAGGCTGTATTACTGCTTGCAGAATTTCTGCTGGTGGAAATAGCACCAAAATCCCCCATGGAGCCCTATGAACTTTAATTTTATGTAGACTAACACTGCCTACTGCCACTTGTAATCCAGCGGTAATACTGCTGGACCAAGTGGCGGTAACGGTAATGCAGTTTGGTGGTATCTCAGTGTATTGACAGCTGAGATACCACCAAACTTGTGATGAGGCCCAATTGACTTGCAAGTCAAGGAAAAGCATGACATTTTGCTTCTGCGCTGATCCCATCTATCTGACCTTACCCACCCTCCAGACCTACTTTTATAGATCATAGGTCAGCTGACCAGGAAAGATTTGAGAATCAGGAAAAATTTGAGAACACTGCTACTAACGGCTGCTAGACCTTCCCTCACACGTATTCTGCCTCACTCCAAAACAATAGACATAGTCATATGATTCGCGTGTCCGTCATTAATTTTCATAGACGGAAGTGTCATACAATGACGTATTTCCTGGCAAGGGGAGTGGACCTCTCATTCCCTGATCACTATCGTTCTCACCTTGTCAACCGAACGGTATATGCCCTTCACCCCATGAGGACATCCTATTGTAATCAACAGTCTATTGTTCTATCAAGTTAATGCTGAATTGTACCGCTAAACTCAGGTCTGAGACCTTGCTCCAGTAACACTGAGTGGCCTGACTTCGTCATGATGCACATGTGTCATCCAGTTCATGTAAAACAAGCACTGGCTTCAGCCAACATGGGGATGGTGGCCTAATAAAATCTGCTGGCAGGAGAAACTAAGGGAATATGGGCGACCCAATGTCATAAGGTGGGACAGACTTTAGGTATTCATAAAGTCTGCTTGTAAAGGAAAACCAGTGATCATCTTCTCCCGATGTATGTATTTATTTATTAAAACAATATACTTCCATAATACCCCATTTTGCACTGTAATGCAACATTCTTGATTCAAAAAATATGTTGCTCTCATAGGTCCTTGTTTGTCTACATGCTACAGGTTTCATGAGAACAGGGCCTAGTACACTGTAATACAGAGAGGCATTTATTCAATTTGAATACTCATCAGCTATTCCAGCTCTTCCTACAACTGATCAGAATCAGTATAAATATGCTGGACCATAATTTAGCGCTAGACATCTTCATAATGTAGGTTATCAATAGGTCTGGAGTGTGCAGTGTTTACTATCACCTTATTGTCCCCAAAACAGCATCTATGACACCAAAGAAAATCATCTACCAAAGAAACAAAGAAAAGTATTGCACACAAAGTAGTGGTGAGGCAAGGCTGTTCAGAGATTTCATAACCCATTGAATAATTTACATTGTAGGAAGTACACCTGGTGACTGAATGATGGGCCACCTCAAAAGTCATCTATTCTTTCTTAATACAACCTCTGATACCTGAAAACCTTTATTTATATATTTTATCTTCTTTACATTCTGGAGCAACTAACAGGTTTTCAAATTTCCTGGACACAAACTTAAGCCATCTCTGATGGAACTCTATGTGTAAACTTACCAGCCTGCTTACCTCTGTGGGCCAGAAATAACCAATTGCTTTGTCTTTGTCTGTACAATGTATATCCAGTAAAGGCACGCACACTAATTCCACACATGTATGCTCTTTGTGAAACAATTGCTTACCTTGCATAGTAATAACTGCTACCTTTGCATCCCAACGTGACCTATCACTAGCTTATTAAGGCATTGCAGCTTGAGAGGTTTTAGGGGACATCATTTACAAATGGAACCAATGAATAGTGATAGATCAGCGTCTGTCCCTGTGGCAGATGTCAGGCATCCGGCAAGACTTCCAGGAGGTCACACTTCACAATCGTCTAAATGAGTGAGACAGTCTCCAACACAGTTCCCAAAACCCTAAACCCATCCCAGTTGCAGCCTGCCCGGGGACAGGGGACAATCTTGCTAGTTGTTGGCCATACTCCTTTTACTGGGCCTTCTCCTTTAATCCTTGAAATTGCACACTTGGCTTTCATATATCCGTTCACTGTACTTCCAAAGGTATTTGCAGGGTCACAGCCCTTCTGAAATCCTAGAATTGTTGCCAGGAATTCTATGCCAGCTGTTGTGCAAAACATCTTCTCTGATGCTTAGGAGCTTGTTGTTTGGATAGACTTGCACTTCCGTACTGGCAATGTCACTCTGCAACATCTTACCTGCTGATATAACTACTTTGATTAATTGTATTAACACATCTTCAGTGATTGTGCTGAGAGTTCAGATTGCATGGAGCTCACCAATATAGTCTGCATTGGTAAGTTGCACCATACTCATAAGTCCTGTTGCTCATTCTAATCAACCCAATTGATCCTTTAATCCTTGACCCTGGTAAATTCTCCAAGGGATGTCTTAGCACCACCCTACACCTGATCAACCACTTCTTGCTTCCACTTTCTAGTAAATAATTCTTCAAACTGCTGCTGCTATCTTATTGCCGCTCTGTCTGAGCAACTGGGCAACTACATTGTGACCTAAAATAAAAAAAAGGGGATTGAAAAAAAAGGATACCCGGCAGTAGCATTGATAATAACATATCAGAACCAGACCTTTCTATCTGACTAACAGTAGCATAGCTTACAGACTGCGGACCAATCTTAAGATGTCTTTTTGGTCTAAACATTCCTGAGCGTGCCAAACACAAAGTATTAGATGCTTAATGTAAATCTGTAAATAATTCCTTTTATATCCTTTTTGCCTTGACAATTTTACAATTATTGCCTTTTTGCCTTGATGCTTTTACAGTTATTGCCACATTGGCAAGTTTACAATTATTGTTTTTGTGTTTAACTATTTTACAGTTACTGCCAACATGTGTTTTGACCTTTCACCTTCAGTCTTCCTCAGGGCTAACAAATCATCATATCATTCCAATCCTTGACATAAGTATCAATTCAAAATATCTCAATAGCTTTGCGCCAAATTGTATGTTTCTGTTTGATTTAACAGGATAATTTCCCAGTAACATAAGTCATAAATTGAGCTTAATTAACTCCGTCACCGACCGGAGCCGCCGTGCTCCCATTTGCCTAAGAACTTTTAAATCCAAGGTCGCCCTCGTCCGCATCGTCGCTGCTGCATCCTGCTGGACAAGGCCTGACCGTCGACAAGCCTAGGAGCATCCACCAGTGGGTTTCCCGCCACCCAAAGACTACAGAGACGCCGACGACACGACGCCCTTGCTGGGCTTCAGTTCTTCACACTCTTTGCGGTCCAGAACTATCGACACCGAGGTGCCCCTCATGCCTCTTCCTTGCAGGACGTTTATGCTTCCCCGTCAACGAGCACCGCTAGGAACGACACGGCCACTTCACCGTCGTAGCTCGACCTGTTCTCCGTCGGACATTCGATGACCCGTGACTCCTGCCATAAAGGGAGGGCACTCAAGAAGGGCCGTCGATTCCCCGACGAGGAACACTACAACACCAGGTACTTTGGGGTTGCAGAACTATTGGGAGGTCTAGTGTGAACAATATATGGACTGGGCTTGTATCTTTATCCTACAGGTTGCCCAAGTGGGGGGATCTCCACACAGAGCTGTGTTTAACGGTTGTGACCAGTGTTCGGCCAGTTGTTCAACCATCTTGCTTTCCTTCACCTCTACTGCTGGTTTCCTCTTTATTTTGATCTATGTGTCATTCTGACCGTATGCACTTTAATGAGATCTAATAACGTTGGTGGTACCACTTTAGACCTGTATATATTTATCGTTATCGATTTTCTGAGTACAAAGTGAGTTATTGTGATACTGTGCATAACTTTGAATATTAATTATATAAAGAATGTGTTTTAACCGATACAGTGTGTGGACATTCCTTTGTGTGGGGCTTGGGGACTACACTGTACTTAAGAACCAGCCTGCATCACCTCCTGAGAAGCTAGGCCTTGATTGCTCGACTACGTTACCAATAATAGAAAATCTTGGCTGGGGTCCTCTGTGCCTCTCCTCTACCATATAGAGAGCGGAAGTACAGACCCCCCCTCTGGCGTCTTCACAGTGCTCATGCATTTTTACTGCATTGATGGTTTGCAAATTGACCACTGTGCCTAAACCCAGAACAAAACATGTTTGGAACGGATCATGAAGCTTTTGAGAGGACAGAGGACATCCAAAGGTTGAAGTCTCTTAGAATTAGACGGGCAAACAATTTACCAAGGTCATCAAGTAAAGCAATGGGGCTGTTATTCTCTGGCGATTGGTGATCTCCTTTTTTTAAAAATGGGAACAATAATTGATTTACTCCATGAAGGTGGAATTGTTGACATTCTAGAGCCCTAGTGAAGATGGTGTAAAGAATCCTGGCCCAAGCTTCAGGGTGCAATTTAAGCACAGCATTACTGAGCCCCTCAGGCCCCAGTGCTCTAGAACAGCTGAGCTTCGAGATATAAAAAATCATGTCTTCTAGATTGAAAGCAATGTTGATGTCACTGAGAGTAGTTTGCACTGGCCGTTGACCGCAAAGTGGACCAGAGGCATACAAAGTAGTGATTCCAGACTTCTTACAGTACCGCATTTATCTGCATGGGAGTGTGAGTAATGTGATTAGCCTGATTTAATAGGCCTCAAATCAAAGCTGAACTTTTGGAGGCTGAGGCCTGCAACATCTGTTCAGCATCCTTCTGCATAGTTAGAGCTTTCTGCGACTTAATCCAATTTTTGTACTGGGTTTTGAGTTGTCTCAGTTTTATTGATCTAGTCATCAGAGTTAGATTTGAATGCTCTCTTTTAGAAAGACGAAAAGCAATTTTCTTATCATACAGCCCAATATCATATGCATGTTTATGTTTGAGGCTACACTTAGAAAAGGATGATGGTTGTAATTTGAACATCTGTAGGGTCGCAATATAGAGGACATCGGAGTATATTAGTTCCAGATGCAATGTATCACTTGGGTTCTCAATTTGAATGTTTAAATCTCTTAGTAGGTTCGGAGTCCACCTAAATTGATTTTTTCCACCAGAGACGGAAAGTGCGGGACTATAAAACTGTGGCTGAGGAAGGACTGCAGGAGATGAAAAGGACCATGATAAAGATAGCAACTCGTGAGCACTATGTTTTTGGGGCTTCACTTGAAAATCGTCAATGACTACAAATAGATCACGGTCTATATAAACACAATCAATAATCGCTTTTTCCTTATCTCTTCTCCAGTTATTGCGAGGAGGAATGTCACCAGGAGTCGTTCCATTGACCACGATGAGTTATCTGTCATCCATCATTGATGACAAACAATGTAATAGGGCTGGATTTTGCGTGGAGTCTCTGGACAACGTGCATGTTGAGATCAGCAGCTAATATTGTGTGATCTACAGAGCAATCATTGATGATTAAATCCAATATATGTTCTAGATCGTCCAAGAACACATCATCCTTTATACCAGCATGCTTCCAGTATACGTTAATTAGGGCCAGGATTTTAGAAGGAATCTTGATTCTTACTAACTGCGGGAGAATGTTTGGTGATGCCCATGGTTCGAGGTGGAGATCTGATATTGCTTTTACTGCTACAAGAAGGCAAGCAATGGGTCTGCCTATGGCTAAAGCTATTGCTGGAAGTAAAGAGAGGCTATAATTGTCCCTAATGGGAGGGACAGTTAACTAAACCTCTTGTAGAGCAAATATATCATAGGAGTTCAGCGGGTTGAAGCCAATCAACAGAAGATGCTTCAAGTCTCTTGTATTCCAGCAGGCAAAGTTATAGGCACAAACATTTCCATCCTTGGGTTGACCATTTTGATTCGCATGACGCGAATACAAGGAGTGGTTTAAGACTGGTTCTACCTGACGGAGCGTCTCAAAGGCTCCTTGAGTACAGGTTATCTTTAAAGGTAAAGGACGTGAGTTTGTATTCATCCACAGGTCACTCTCATCTGAGAGTTCAGACAATAAAAATGGATTTCACAAAGATTGTTGCATGAACAAAAAGCCTAGACGAAATAGAGCAGCTATGGCTCGCCATATGGTATTGAGTACAATGCCTGATTGCATCCAAAGTCTCACGATTGATAGATTATTCTCATTTAGGAACTCAACCTGTGCTATGTCAGAGGAGGAAAGATCTTCTAGCAGCAGGAAGTCACTAAAGATCTTTAAAATGCTGGTTCTGTTCAGATCATAGATGGAGAAAGGGCCACTTCTGCATTGGCGTGTCAAATGATGATAACTGTAGGGGGTACGTGTAACATCCTTAGGTTTGGAGACAGGCTCATGCAAAGATTTCTGGGTTAGAACAGGAGCACTATTAGTTGTTGATAGTGACTGGGGCCACATCGCAGGTTCAACTGGGGATTGCATAACCCGAGAGTTGTTTGCTATGGTGTGCTTCTATATTCTTTTTTTGGAGTTCCAAACGTGTGTAGTTGAGTTATTTTGTCTTATCTGCGGCAATGCCTCAAACAGGGCAATTGACTTTGAAATTTCAGATCACCTTTCTTCTAGAAAGGCCCTAAAACATCAAATATCTAATCTTAACTGTAACACCTCCTGTGATGCTCTGTCCTTTTCCTTCAAGGAAATGAACGTATAGGAAGTCATTGCCCATCTGAGATCTATTAAACCGTCCAACTGCAAAGGAGATGCCTGTTCAGCCTAGATTATTAAAGAAAGTGCATCCACCCTCGCACCGTTCATCACAGCCTTTATCAACACCTCCTTAACTTCAGTCTATGTCCAGGCTTGCCTCGAAGAAGCCTGGGTACGGCAACTTCTGAAGAAACCTGCGCTCAACCATACCATCCAAGCGAACTACAGGCCCATCCCCACAGTCCAGTTTTTATTGAAAATACTCGACAAAGCAGCTTACCTGCAGGTCCACAAATTCCTCGAGGAGAATGAGATTCTTGGTCTCAGGCAGTCTGGCTTCCGTCCCGGCCATGGCCATTATTCATCTTACTGGACACACTAGGCATCACATATACGAACTATGCTGATGACACGCAGGTTCTCACCCCTCTAACTGGTGACTATGAGGCCGACAAGGAAACCTTAAACTCCATTTTTGCCATGATTCAAACATGGGTGGCAGAAAACTGGTTGTGCCTTAACAGTGAAAAAAACAAACTTCTACTTATTGGCTCACCAGGAACCGTTAAGAAACTCAATAAAAAAATACAAATCCTTCTCGATCGATAACACTTCCATCCCTGTCTCACAAATGGTAAAAGCCCTAGGGGTCTATTTAGACTCTAACCTTTCTATGGTCAGGCAGGTCAACGCCTTAGGTTTTTTTGCGGCCTACCACTCTAAACTGCTCACTGCAGCTAGACCTTTTCTGACAGAACAAATTTGCCTCACCATTGCCAGATCAATAATTGGGTCGCGGCTTGATTAGTGCACACACCACCTGGCTGGCACGTCTGCAAAAAACATTAGAAAACTGCAGACTGTCCAAAACAATGCTCTGAGGGCGGCAACCGACATAAGCAAAAGGGACCACATTTTATGAAAACAGGTCCACTGGCTACCAATCAAGGAGCGTATCATTTTTAAAACCCTCGCCCTTACCCACAAATGTCTCCATAACACCAGTCTACTTTACCTAACACAGAAAATTGCCAGACGCTCCACTGACTGACCTACCAGAACCACATACACTAACCTTATAACCATTCCTGAAACACTTAGGATCCGCACAGGAGGATCAAGCTTCCTGGTCATTGCCGCGACCAACTGGAACTCCCTTCCCCTGCACTTAAGATGCATTGACACACACACAGCTTTCAGGAAAGCTGTCAAAACACTACTGTTTGTATAAATGTACCCCTCTGTCTCTGTTGCTTCTTAACATAAGGTACTGTGGGATGTATTGTTTTGACTGTGACATGCTTGTCACTAAATGGGTGGAATGTCTCCTGGCCCCAAATTGCAAGGCAGAAACAGCAGCTGCCCTGATGATCAACCACATCTTCTCGCGTTTTGGACTACCCCAAAGGTTCGAGTCAGACCGAGGTAGCCACTTCACTAGTGAAGTGATGACAAAGATGTGGGAGATACTTGCGGTCAAAAGGAAACTGCACATTGCCTACTGTCTAGCCTCTAGTGGTGGAGTTGAGAGATACAACAAGACAATTGTGACCATATTAAAAAAGTTTGTGGCAGATTCTGGGCCAAGTTGGGACATCCGACTACCTCTTGTTCTGATGGCCATCAGATCTACCCCTTCTTCTGTAACTAAAATGTCACCGTTTGAACTGATGACTGGACAAAGGATCGTGCTTCCCCAGCATCTGCTCTACAGAACCCAAGAGCAGACCTTGATAAATGCCTCCACAACTCATGAGTATGTTGAGAATCTGAGAAAACACCTTCAACATGCTTTTGCCTATGCTCAGCAGAATCTAGAAAGATCTGCAGACAGTATGTAGATCCACCATGACCTTAAAACAACCAGAAAAGAATACCAAGTAGGAGACCGGGCCTACTTGTACAATTTCCAAAGGAACCAAGCCAAACAGCGCAAATTTCTTTCTATCTGGCGGGGTCCTTTTGAAATTGTAGACAGAATCTCACCAGTCGCCTACAAAATCCGTATCCCCAAAGGCAGTTTGGCAGAAGAGGAAGATAAGTGGGTCCACACCAACCATCTGAAGTGTTGCCATCCTAGGCAGACTCTGCAGCAACTAGAGGATTAATCTGGAAACCCAGAGAGGGACATTCGAGCTCCCTAGAAAATTCCAACTGTAAAAACCATTCCATCTGTTATGATCAGTAATATTTATAAGCAGGAAAGATTGTCATTTATATGTCAAATGTATGTGTCTGCACCACTACATGAATAGTGGTGGCGAAATGTCCACAAACATGCTCTGATTTGTCATCATAGGACTGAAACCATGGATCCTAAGCACCGAGGAGGACCACTTGGGGACCGGAATGAAAGACCCAAGGGTCCCGGGGTATCGCTCCATACTCCCATCCGGAACCAGCAAGGAAAACCTGTCGATCCAGCACTGATGGAAGAAGCAGACAAATGTTTCCACTTGGACCAAAAAGAAAAACTGAACATCCCAATCTCTCGACTTCCCCTTGATGGGCAGTCAAATTCAAGTCGTAAGGGGGGCTTGTGGGATGTATTGACCCACTTCTGCTCTGCCCTGCGACATCCCTGTGTCCTGGTGGTGCCAGAATTATCAAAATGGCCGCAGAACCTCTGGGTGCGCCAAAACCTATGAAAATTGCGCTTTGAAACACAAAAAGATGACTGCCAAATCTACCTTGCCTGATGTCAGTGGTGGAACGGAGACCTCACTCCTGAAACATGTCATTGGGTTGCCAAACCAAGTAAAAATGGAAACTGCATGAAAGGCAGTGCTTTACTGAAAGAAACCCAGAAATTGTTCTTAAATCCCTTTTTCTTGGTCGTTGAAACTACAAAATGCCGGTCCAAAACACCATAAAACATCCAATATCCTTGCTGGGTGTTACCCATCACTTCATTTAAGAAATCATTATGAACATACAATGTCATGAACAGTGGAATCTGTCATCAAAATATCCACAGCAAAAATGTCCCTGCCTGTGAAATTTGTCAAATTATGGGCAGGGCGCCGGACCTGATCTCCTGCAAGAAACAAAGATAAGACACCATTAGTTTTCGCTTACCTTTGAAATCAGCTCTCGTACTCCACTCCAGGATCCCGAACAGTCAACATATCGGCGGATCTCGCTCCATCAAGAAAACCGCTATCTGGGAAGAGAAACAGAGAAAACAACATTGGTAAGTGTTTATTCTTCACATTTAATAAACACTCGCTTAACTGCATAGAACGGCCTCCAACACCTGCAGAAGAACAGAAGGGCTGGTTCCAACTCAGAGTGCCAGTAAGCGGTTCGCTCACCACTACTCATCGCTCTCACTTTTCTCAGCACACGTATTCCGGATTAGCACCGCAGCCTGCAAGAAAAACAATATAAACAGGTTAGCATAAGAAAAGCATATAGCACAACACTCCGCGCTTTCTTACCATCTCGTGCACAAACTGCGCGACATCACGAGGACAGCATCCACACCTATAAACAAAGGAAAGAGTTAAATAAAGACAATTACAAAACAAAGAACACACCATCAAGACAGACTTACCTGAAGAATGGAGTCGCAGCAGGTCTGGACTCTGTAGAGTCGCTCCAGTGAAGTAGCTAGGCAGCGACGAGCCCAACCCCAATGCACCCCTGCACCGAGTGGTAGGGCGGAGAGCGCACCTTATCAAGAAGCAAGGTGGGAAGTGCACCAGGGGGTCCTTGGGTCCATAGGGGAGGTGGGCCCTGGGTCAGAGGAGAATACCAAGCTAAAATCTAACTACTGTGTTTCAGACCTGGTCTTCAGTCACACGAGGGTCCAAGGAAGAAGTCCAAGGGTGAAACAGTTCAGACTGGGTGGCGCCCCTGTGGATACCAGGTGAGCGTTACATACTCCATGTGATTAAAGAGATTGCTTAGTGTGACATCACCCCATTGGTGATCCTTGCATTCCCATTATAAATAGTGTGATTATATTGTGAATATATAAATAAATATTTTTACTTTGCAAACTAGCCTGATTCCTGGCTCAGTGTGACCGGGGGGGGGGGTTCCAAGAGAGGGGCCTGATATGAGTGGTACATCGTTCAGAATAAAATAACTTTTAGACACAAATAATAAATAAGGGTTTCAGTTGTGCATTCCACGCTAGGCATTGACTTGGGTGAAGTGCCGGATTGAAATCACCTACAGATTGGGGGCTCGTCACGGGATTCCTGAATTAGACATACCACTTGTGATAGTCTAACACAGCGTGCTAAATGATGGGGTACATAAACCCTGATGGGCTACCACACTGTGCTACACTGTAAAAGCACCCTTCAATAGAAACGCTCTAAGGAGTTGGCTTGTTTTGCAAAAATAAAATAACTCCTGTAAGTCAGAAAGGAAATTAATATTTCTGGAATGGTGACCCCAGTAGAAATTAATATGGCAAAGGAACACGTACTGCACAAATTATTTGTCAGGGGTGAATGGACAGAGCAGGATCAGAATGTTTGGTTGCAGGAAATCAAAAAACAAGCCACTGCCACCGGATTAGATACATGGCAGGATCAGGGTCCATTACACATGGCACTGAGTGAACTGTACATGGCCCCTAAGGTAAAAGAAGAGCAAAGTAAAATTGCCAAAATAGTGGCATATCTGTACCTCCACATTGGAGCAATGCAGGAAAAATATGCCGAAAACCTAGATCGGGCCAACAGGCAACTACAATCATTAGAAAAAACCCAAACTGATTTGGACTCTGCAGAACAAAGGCTACAAAAGAGCCTAGAATCAGAAAATGAAACCAGACAGTACCTGATAAAAGTAAAAGAAGATCTGGGTATCCTGCAGCAAGAGAAAGTAGAGCAGGATACCAAAGTACTGGCATCGCAAAAAGAGTGCCAAGAACATTTGGACTCTCTACTACAGAGCCAACAAAAGCTGGATCAGCAAGTGAACTATAATAGAGCCTGCACAGGGCAGATAGTCACCCTGGAAAATCAGATTGACCAAGTAAAAGAAGAAAATAACAAATTAATTCTCAAAGACCTTGACACCCAATCAGAATTTGATGAAGAGCGCCAGAAAGCTGGTGCACTCAAAAAACAAAGGGACGACCTGGCTGCACAGAGGGGTACTCTAATTCAGGAAAGGGACACCTTAGGCTAGGAGGTCAGTTATTAAAAAAGCAAGATGGAAGAAAATATTCTGGCTCTTAAAGGACTGGATGAGCTCCAAAAAGATTACAAAAAACTGTTAGAACACGCCGGGAGGGTGGAAGATACTCTAGCAAAGAAGGACCAGGCCAGTAAGGACGGGACTCAGGAGGTAACCCTCCTGCAGCAAAAATTGGCTCAGTACTCCAAAATTAACAGGAAGCACAGAGAGAAAATAAGGCTCTCTGTGATAAAAATGACAGGCTCCACAGACAGGTAGCTATGCAGGAACAAGTAATAGAGACTAGTAAGGCCTTGAAAGAAGAACAAAAGGGTCAGGGTCTTGCATATCAACACGGAGCAGGTGCTGAGAGAGATGAGGTCCACTGGGAGAGGGAAACATTTGAGCATCACCTCAGGAACCCTGGTACCAGAGACTTTCATCTCTTCAACTCCATGGGCTCTGCCATCCCCATGTCCACTGGCGCACATGAGCCAAGGGCCACGGGGATGGCAGACTTCAACCCAATGAGGAATATGGGGCTCATAGATCAGCACCTCCCAGGAATGGATGGGCGGGCATCTGTGTATGGGTTCCCAAGTGCTAGGGCCATCTTCTCTGATCAATGAGGGGAGGGTCAGAGAAATGGATCCTCAAAAATATAATTTACCCAGAGATCAGATGGTAAAATTGAGTGGGGAATTCTATGAGGGTACGCCCACTAAAGGCATCCTGAAAACCTCTTCCCAGCTAGGACAGTGGGGGGTACTCAGCCAATCCTTGGAGCAAGGAAGAATCAGAAGACACTTCTGAGCGCCATAAGACTCACGAAACTAGGCCCCCACATTCTGCCAGACATTCCCAAGCTTGCAGAATTCGGGAGAGCCTAAAAGACCAGACAGCCACCTCTGGTAGCAGCGCCTCTGAGTCAGTCACCCGAACTAAGAAAGCCAACAAGGTCAAGAGTGCCTTGCTCAAGTGTTAGGGAGAATTCCCTGTGTAGGCTGAATTTCCTAACCTAGTGAGTCCCCCAGCAGCTTTGCTGGATTTTTGGGGTTTATTTTTCTTCTCCTGCCAAGAGTCAGACTCTTTTACCCTCACTCTTGGACATGATTTGAGTGTGTTCCTTTGACTCTAGATGTGTTTAATGGGCTATGGGGTCTTTTACTCAAAAGGGCTTCATGTGTTTTTGTGATGTGTGTTACACAGCACCCTCAGTGCAGTAACACAGGGGTGTCATAGTGACCCCCCAGTATAGACTCCATACCATGGGACTGACTACTGTCTCCCAGGGCATGTAAAGTCACCATTGACTTTACTAGTCTTGAATTCTGAACAGAACCAGTACAAACCATCATATTGTGGACGTAGTGGCTTGGGAAATTCTATTGCCCCGGGGTCTGTTAGTCGAGGGGGCACGTCTCCGTCCCCCCTGATTGAGTTTTGGCTGGTGGCAGTGGATACTACTTTTTATATTCAACCCCAAATATTTCAATATGGGATTTTCCCATTGTTCGAGGCTACTATCTTTATTTATTTAATTACGATAGCCTCAAACATACCGCCGGTTTATTTAATTATTATCAATTCTCCAGTTGGTATTTTTTGCCAGAACTCGGTTCTAAAATGGCGTTTGTGTTCTCTTCTGTGACTCCAACCCAAGTCGAGCCCTTTCTCCACAGAAGCCCTCCAAAGTGGTGCCACTCTGTCTGGGGTACTTAGGAGGGGTGGAGGGGGATTTAGGCAACTCAAGTCGCACTCCGTCCTGATTGGCCCAAGTGGTGAGCCGGCTGGCTCACCACTTAGCATGTTTGAGTGACAGCTAGGCTGAGTGAATGGGGGTTTTCTGCATAAAAGCAGGGCTTTGGGGACTGGAACTTCAGAAGTCGCCACAGGACCTAAGAATCCGACGAGGGAGAAGCTGAGCCGACCTGCCACGACGACACCACCGGTGGAGCCCTGCTGGACCGTCTCACCACTTTTCCCAACGACAGAGGAGATCTCCCGCCAGAGAGTCTTCTTCCTTTGACTAGTGGGGATAACCAGTTTCACTGTCTTTTCTCCTTCCCGACGTATCTCGTGGCCGCCTTGCCTGTGCCAAGCACCCCGGCAACCGGGATACCACATTTTACCACGACCACGAATTAAAGGGTAATACCTTTAACCAGAAAACTCTGCGGCTGGTTTCTTCCCTGGCAGTGCAACGACATTCATCTTTCCTCCAAGCCGAGATCCTCTCTTCCCCTGGACGATGACGAGACTTGCACCCGCTGCCAGGAACAACCTCCCCCGCTGGAGGATCCTTCCCACTTAAGGTACCATGTCCCGCCCGGCTTCCCTTGCCACCGACTGTACGGGGTAGATTTAGCCCCCGGCTTTCGAACCTGGGTCAGCCTGGGACACCCTGGCTAAACTTTTCTGAGCCTCTTTAAACTCTTTTCAAACTCTCTGCAAGACTGTCTAAGCCTAGTGTAACTGTGTGATCTTGGGCGCATTTGTTCTCTGCTAATCTCTAAGAGTGGGCCCAGCCTATGGACTTTGGCTCACAAAGTGACTTTTGCTCTTCTGCCTTGCTAATAGTGTTCCTCAATCTTAGAGTGGTGTACCTTCCCATATTCTGTCTTTTTCCCTCCCTTCTTCATAAACTTATTGGAGTGCCATCTATAGTTAAGCGCTCACCTCTGTATGGAAATAAGTGGTGTTAACTAAGACTTCTCTGATAAGGAACAAGGGTTGTATATATTATAATAGTAACTGTGTTTAGAGTGTTTTACCATAAGAGTGCTGGAGTGTTTCAAACAGTGTGTTTTTAAATAAATAATTATATACTTTGATACCAAAGCTCTGGTCAGTGTTTGCTTGTATTGTTGTATCTGAGTGCCTATTGTGTATACTTTGCATACTGCCTAACTCTGCTTGAGGGAAGTCTGACTGCTCAGCCACAGCTACCAGGTAAATCGGGGTGGTACAGACTGCTACCAAGTGGGTTTACTGCTAACACCTGTAGTCCTAAATCTTTTGCAGTGTTCCCAAAGGGAACTGCACAGGTTTCTGCCTAACACTGGTGTACAGCGGTGGGATTTGTATTGAGTATACATTTTAGAGTGCTTTAGGATACCTTAGTACAACTAACCACAAAGCTTAGCACTGAAAAAAGTAATCTTTCTAACATGTCAACTATGGAAAATTATAGTCAAGAGTCCCTTGCTACAAAAACTGCTGATTGTTTAAGAGTTCTCTGTAAGCATAAGAATCTCCTGACTAAAGGCAAGAAAATGGAATTGATAGAAAGGTTGTTAGCTAACCAAAGTCTGGATGATGGTTCAGAGGAACCTACCATGCCAGAAACTGTAGATAACAGTATAGAGATTGATGTTGATCAAAATGTTGATAATCTTGAGGAAGAGTCAGAAGAGGAGGGTCTGGCTGCTTTGACTGCCCCCCCTAGGCCTCTGTCTGCTCTGCCAGCTGTACCTACTGGACCTTTGCCAGGTCCCACACTTAGTCCTCAATATCTTATGTTAGAAAAAATGAAACTTGAACTAGAGGTCAAGAGACTGAATACTCAGGCTGAACAAAGACACTAGGAACTGAATCAAGAACTAAGGCTAAGGGAAATGGAGCTCAAGCATGAGCTAGAAATGAAGAAATTGTCTGTTGAAAATACTTCTCTCTCTGGCTCCTCTAGAAGTTCCAGTCCTAAAGGACCCCGGATGCCTAAAGAATTGGTTGGTATGTTTGAGCCTAAGTTGGATGTGTTGGATTGGTTGTCTCTGTTTGAATATAATCATGGGCTCCAGAACATCACATGAAATGACTTATTCACCTGGTTGTTCTCTAGGCTTCCCCCTGTTGCAACTGATGTGGTAATGGAGTTGGAGGAGGAGGATAGGAAAGAGTATGAATGTGTGAAACTAGCTCTGATAGCTAGATTTGGGAAGACCCCTTCCCAGTACCTTAAGGGGTTTAGAACCCTCAAAAAGCATGATGGTACCCCTTGGGCTACCTGGGTGAGTGAAGGGTTGAAAAACTTAGAGGGATGGATTAAGGGTTACAAAGTGAACACTTATGAAGGTATGAAGAATATTTTTATGTTGGAGTCAATTTATGATGCCTGCTCTCCTGAGCTCAGACAGCACCTGGCTGATTCAAAGGAATTAGATTCCTGAAAACTAGCTACGGCTGCTGACTTGTGGGTTGCCAACAGGGCCACTCACAAGGATTCTGGGGTAACTCAGAAAAAGGATGAGGGGAAACAGCCTAAAAAGGACTCCAAAGAGAATTCTAATACTGCAAATTCCAAAGAAGGCCCCAAACAAAACCATAAGGGTAAGCCACAAGGGAAACCACGGCAGAATAGTGTACCCTCTGGTGCCAAACCAGAGGGAGGCCAGCACAAGCCACCATTCCAGAAGGCATGCGGTAAATGCTTTGTTTGTGGCTCTACTGACCATGTGAAAGGAGATCCCAGATGCAAGGGTAAACCTTCAGGGATCCAACTTGCCTCCTTAGCCTTCGCTCCAGAAGAGGAAGTCCCAATGGCAAGTGGAAACTTTCTACTGCTGGCTGATGAACCCATTGGTGTCTCAGCCAGTGTTTCTTTAGTCTCTCTGGGGTTGTGGGAACAACATAATTTAGATGTGTATAATTCTATCCCTGATAATACTAAAGAGTATTATAAAGACAGTGTCCAGGTGAATGGTCAGGAGACTCCTGCCATTAGAGACACTGGGGCCAGCATAACTGTGGTGGATGAATCATTTTTCAAGGCAGAGGATGTTGCTAAGGCACCCAAATGCCTCACCAAGTTAGCTGGAGGGCCTGTGCAGATGTGTCCCCAGTTACCAGTTCTCATCCAGTGTAATGATATGGCTGTAAAGATACCTGTCAGTGTACAATGTGTTAGTACCAAAGGCAGGATCCAAAGACTTGAGATTCTGTGTGGACTATAGAGCTCTTAATGCAGTCACGAAGACTGATGCCCACCCTTTGCCAAGGACAGATGAGTTGGTGGATAAACTTGGTGCAGCCAAGTACCTCAGCACATTTGACCTTACGTCAGGCTATTGGCAAATAGCCTTGACAGCCCATGCCAAGGAGAAAACTGCATTTTCAACCCCAGTTGGCTTGTACCAGTTTAAGGTGTTGCCTTTTGGATTAAAAAATGCACCTGCTACATTCCAAAGGATGGTGAATCAAGTTCTAGCTGGGATGGAGGACTTCTGCATGGCATACTTGGATGACATTGCAGTCTTCAGCCACTCCTGGAAGGAACATGTGAACCACCTAGGGCATGTTTTGCAGGCTCTTGAGCAGGCCAATTTGACTATCAAGGCTAGTAAATGCCAGATAGGTCAAAGTAAAGTGGTCTACCTTGGGCATGAGGTAGGAGGTGGAGAAATAAGGCCTTTGCTCAGCAAAATTGAAGCTTTGCAAAATTGGACAACACCTACTACTCAAACCCAGGTGAGAGCCTTCCTAGGCCTCACTGGGTATTACAGGAATTTCATTGAGAACTATGGAACCATAGCTTCTCCACTGAATGTAATCTCCTCTCCAAAATTCCCTAAAAAGGTTAAATGGAATGAGGAGTGCAATCAGGTCTTTGAATAACTGAAGAAAGCTCTTTGCCAAGCTCCAGTACTGAGAGCTCCTGACTACCACCAAACTTTCATTGTACAAACGGATGCTTCCAATGTAGGTATAGGTGCACTTCTAAGCCAACTGGATAAGAAGGGTAGGGAGCACCTCATTTGCTTCATCAGCCGTAAGCTGAGGATCCTGAGACAAGGTGGGCAACAATCGAAAGAGAATGCTTTGCTATTGTGTGGGCTCAGAAGAAGTTTAGGCCATACTTGTATGGTTCTACTTTTGTCATTCAGACTGACCACCAACCCTTGAGATGGTTAATGCAAATGAAGGGGGAAAATCCAAAACTATTGAGATGGTCAATCTGCCTGCAAGGGTTTGATTTCACCATTGAGCACAAGTCAGGGTGTCACCATCAAAATGCTGATGGACTCTCTAGGATGTATGTCATCGACTAGAGGTATGAGGTTCATCCAGGAGTGGATTAAATCCTCCTGTCCCTTAGTCTGGGGGGGCGAATGTTAGGGAGAATTCCCTGTGTAGGCTGAATTTCCTAACCTAGTGAGTCCCCCAGCAGCTTTGCTGGATTTTTGGGGTTTATTTTTCTTCTCCTGCCAAGAGTCAGACTCTTTTACCCTCACTCTTGGACATGATTTGAGTGTGTACCTTTGACTCTAGATGTGTTTAATGGGCTATGGGGTCTTTTACTCCATTTGGGCTTCATGTGTTTTTGTGATGTGTGTTGCACAGCACCCTCAGTGCAGTAACACAGGGGTGTCATAGTGACCCCCCAGTATAGACTCCATACCCTGGGACTGACTACTGTCTCCCAGGGCATGTAAAGTCACCATTGACTTTACTAGTCTTGAATTCTGAACAGGACCAGTACAAACCATCATATTGTGGATGTACTGGCTGGGGCAATTTGATTTCCCGGGGTCTGTTAGTCGAGGGGGCACGTCTCCGTCCCCCCTGATCGAGTTTTGGCTGGTGGCAGTGGATACTACTTTTTATATTCAACCGCAAATATTTCTCTATGGGATTTTCCCATTGTTCGAGGCTACTATCTTTATTTATTTAATTACGATAGCCTCGAACATACCGCCGGTTTATTTAATTATTATTAATTCTCTGGTTGGTATTTTTTGCCAGAGATCGGTTCTAAAATGGCGTTTGTGTTCTCTTCTGTGACTCCAACCCAAGTCGAGCCCTTTGTTCCACTTTTTGGCGGGCTTCTCCACAGAAGCCCTCCAAAGTGGTGCCACTCTGTCTGGGGTACTTAGGAGGGGTGGAGGGGGATTTAGGCACCCTGGACTGAGTTGCCTAGGCAACTCAAGTCGCACTCCGTCCTGATTGGCCCAAGTGGTGAGCCGGCCGGCTCACCACTTAGCATGTTTGAGTGACAGCTAGGCTGAGTGAATGGGGGTTTTCTGCATAAAAGCAGGGCTTTGGGGACTGGAACTTCAGAAGTCGCCACAGGGCCTAAGAATCCGACGAGGGAGAAGCTGTGCTGACCTGCCACGATGACACCACCGGTGGAGCCCTGCTGGACCGTCTCACCACTTTTCCCAACGACAGAGGAGATCTCCCGCCGTAGAGTCTTCTTCCTTTGACTGGTGGGGATAACCAGTTTCACCGTCTTTTCGCCTTCCCGACGTATCTCGTGGCCGCCTTGCCTGTGCCAAGCACCCCGGCAACCGGGATACCATGTTTTACCACGACCGCCAATTAAAGGGTAATACCTTTAACCGGAAAACTCAGCGGCTGGTTTCTTCCCTGGCAGTGCAACAACCTTCATCTTTCCTCCAAGTCGAGATCCTCTCTTCCCCTGGACGACGATGAGACTTGCACCCGCTGCCAGGAACAACTGCCCCCGCTGGAGGATCCTTCTCACTTAAGGTACCGTGTCCCGCCCGGCTTCTCTTACCACCGACTGTACGGGGTAGATTTAGCCCCCAGCTTTCGAACCTGGGTCAGCCTGGGACACCCTAGCTAAACTTTTCTGAGCCTTTCTAAACTCTTTTTGAACTCTGTGCAAGACTTTCTAAGCCTAGTGTAACTGTGTGATCTTGGGCGCATTTGTGCTCTGCTCTCTCTAAGAGTGGGCCCAGCCTATGGACTTTGGCTCACAAAGTGACTTTTGCTCTTCTGCCTTGCTAATAGTGTTCCTAAATCTTAGAGTGGTGTACCTTCCCATATTCTGTCTTTTTCCCTCCCTTCTTCATAAACTTATTGGAGTGCCATCTATAGTTAAGCGCTCACCTCTGTTTGGAAATAAGTGGTGTTAACTAAGACTTCTCTGATAAGGAACAAGGGTTGTATATATTATAATAGTAACTGTGTTTAGAGTGTTTTACCATAAGAGTGCTGGAGTGTTTCAAACAGTGTGTTTTTAAATAAATAATTACATACTTTGATACCAAAGCTCTGGTCAGTGTTTGCTTTTATTGTTGTATCTGAGTGCCTATTGTGTATACTTTGCATACTGCCTAACTCTTCTTGAGGGAAGTCTGACGGCTCAGCCAAAGCTACCAGGTAAATCTGGGTGGTACAGACTGCTACCAAGTGGGTTTACTGCTAAAACCTGTAGTCCTAAATCTTTTGCAGTGTTCCCAAAAGGAACTGCACAGGTTTCTGCCTAACATCAAGGATCCCCTGAAACAAATAAAAGCCATTAGAAGCTTCATCACGCCCTATCACAAGAATGCAAAATATTCGGTTTGGGAGAACCTTGAGCTAGTTGAACAAATGATGGAAACTTTCCATCTGAAAGACAGTCAAAGCTTTATTCAATATGTAAGTGCACTTTTCTCCTGAGTACTACAGCTTCTTTGCGGGGCTGGAGGATCAGAATCATCCCAGATGGTCCACCTATAGGGCGGCCATCCTGAAACATTTTTCTATTCACAGGAATCCGCAGGAGGCTCGCAAGGCGGCCTATAACTTACAATGTGGGGAAGATCAGGCCCCTCAAGAACTTGTTCAAGCGTTGAAACGTGCCTTTGCGCAGACCACTAGAAGGGTGCGCACTGACAGCAAAGAATTTGTAAACACTTTCTTTCATGCTATCGCTAAGTACATCATGACCCAGCTAGTGAGGGACTTTCACGAGAAAAGATCACTAGACTGAGTAAACAAGCCACACGCATTTATGAGGTGCAAAAGCCAGTGGAAAATCAAAACAATAGCAAAAGCCCCAAAACAACTAACGCCCCTGCTGCTGCTAAAGTGGCAGAGGTGAAGGTTGCCCCCATTTTAGACTTAGAGATGGGGGGCCTATAAACCTGCCCACACAGAATCAAAATAACCCCAAACCCAGAAGGCCCTCGGGCCAATCACAAACAGGGAGCCAGGGAAGCAACCCTACAAATTGGACCCCTAACTCACCTGACTACATCAGCCCACACTTCAAGGGCAAGCAACCCATCCTGGGTTATGTGTGGACTCCTCCTGCCCAAGGGTGGGGGAACCCAACCAGACAGCAGGAAACCCAGGGAACTTCCCTCCTCACTTCCCCTAGGAGGGCAGTAATCCCCCAAATACTGGACAAAATTTCCTTCCCAGGTACCGCCAAACTTTAACCCCCAAAACCATCCATCCTTCTTTCCCCACTTTCCTGAGCCCAGACAGCCCCATCCGGGAGACAGGAGGCCAAGGGTGCAGGGGTACCCAAACTTTCCTAACCTGGGGTATTTTGGGAGTAGAGGTAGCTACCCTTCCCGGGATCAACCCAGGGGAGACATGAGGACCCTGTACCAGCCAGAGCAGGTGTCCCAACTAGAACGCCAGGTCCAGAACATGGCACAGGACTTGGGTCGCATGCTGCAGGCTCAACAGAACCCTCAGATGAGCATGGCGGCACAGAATGCCTCAAACCCAGGATCTGGTGCTCCAGAGCAATGACACGGGAAGAACCCTGACAACCCATTGGTTCCCAGAGAGGAGGCACAAGGGGAAGGGGGGTGTAAAGCCTTGAGGGAAGCTTCCTTCCCCACTTGTAAAAAGCCCCTGGAAACCCAGGCCCGGAACCAAAATCTCCTGCCCCCGACAATCTGCAACCCAATGAGCAGAGAGAGGGTAGGAGAAATAATGAGCCCAAAAAGACCCATTTTGAGGAGAAGGTACAAGTCTTCCAGTTTGAAGGAGAGGGATCCTCAGACGATCCTGGGAAAAGGATCTTCTCCTTCAGGGATGGGGGAACTCCTCCCAAAGAAAAATGGGTCCCAAAGGATCCAAATCCAGACTGGGTAGATGTGGGGACTGAGTTAGCACCGCCCATCATCAAACCCCAGAATCACCAGCCTGAAAATCCCCTGGTTCAAACCCATCCTGGTGACTGCCTCCAAAAAGGGGGTGGGGGTGTGCAGTCCAGAACCAGAACCAGGGGAACCTAGAACTTCCCATCCCCCATATCTAGCTGTCACCTTTTTCTTCCAGATTCCCAAGACTCCAAACAGAATTCTGCCCAAATCACCTTTCTGTCAGCATCCAAAACCAAGAAACTAACCCACAAGTTGTCATAAATGCCCCCTTGAGGAAAAGGAGGGAAGATTCTATGCCCCGGTCCAAATACAGGGGCAATGTACAATTTTGGCACTGGTGGACACTGGATCCCAAGCTACCCTTGTGTCAAAAAGGACCTTTGATCAACTGAATTCGGGAAGGGGGGAGAATTACCAAATGCCTCTCACCCCTCTGCCTGGACAACTTCAAAACTTCGACGGGAAGGAAATTCCCGTCGAGGGGACTGCGGATTTGGATATTAAAATTTGGCGACACAAGGTGAAGCACCCGGTCATAGTTGTGACTCCAGAGGGCACCCCTTGTTTACTAGGGAATGACATCCTGCGTAGGTTGTCTCCCCTCATAGATTGTGTAAACAAGGTCCTCTGGACCCAGACTAACCGACCAATAAAATTGAAACATAGTGTCAACCATGTTAGTTTAAACGGCACATGCCACATGGTTGAACAAAAACCTGACCAAATAGAATTTCACTTCCAGAATAATCAAATCCCAGATGTAACAGTAATTGCAGTAGGACAACAAACTGGTGATGGGGGGGTCCTCTCTATTTCTGAAAATCAACCTTCCTTCCAGTCTAAGGTGGCATTCCACACTGGAAGGAAACACTCTGAAATTCTTTACAAATTCACAATCAGAAAATCCCACCCCTATAGTCCAGAAAGATGAGAAATCAGCTCAAAGCTTGGCTGATATTCAGAAAATTGGAGAGGAGTTGTTCATCCCTATTCAGTTAAATGAAGGGAAGGACTCTGTTCTTGCCCGAGTGTGTGTGAACAACAGTAAGAGCTTCATCAGCGAGGCCATGTTCCGCAAACTCCCAAAAGATCCAGCCATTCCCACATTTAAACTGATAGACAAATGGGAAATGGAACTGGAAACACCCAATTCCAAACATCTCCTGCCTTAGCAGGTGTATGCTCAAAATTTCCACAGGCAACAAGAGCATAGTCCATAAATGTTGGGTCGTGCGAGATGACCCTGCTGCATTTTACTTAGGCAGTGACATTCTCAATCGCTTTGCCATTAGTTTGGACCTAATAAACTTCAAAGCCTGGCCCCGATTAGCGGGTAATCCCATGGACTTTGATGACCCAGGGAAATCATTTAGGTCAGCTCAACTGCTGGCTTATGCAGTTGAAATTCAGATTGGAGAGGAAGTCACCATCCCAAAACGGACCCGACAATTCTCACTGGAAGTGAAAATTAAAAGAGGACAGAAATTGAAAAACCCTGACGCCTATATTCGTCTTAATGCTTATTTCCAACAGCAAGGGTTGGGGGTAAACCCAACACCAATAGTCAACATAGAACACAACATCATTCCAATAGAGGTGGATAACAGCGACTTAAAGAGTATCACTCTAGCCGCAGGCACCATTTTTGGAATGGCGGTTGATGACCAACATTTTTCCATTGATTTAGGTAATTAACTGTTAGGACCAATCCCCAAGGACTGTTTTGACAGTGATAGCGATTATGATGCAACACCAGACAGGATCTTCACCCGGCATGGGGGGAATTTCCTGGTGTATACTTCCTTCCCTATGGTAAGGAAGATGTGACCTGTGACTTCAGGAGGGATGAGGTGATCTTCCAAGTCCACGAGGACTGCCTTCCCCACCTGAAGCCATCAGTCCCAATCAGCACTTTGACCCGGGACTTCTCCACCCAGCTGGAGGAGGCCGCTGAGATAGCAAAACCGGAAGTCTTTCCAGGCTTTAGGCAGATGGTTGAAGAGAGAGTCAACCTAGCTGATGCCTGTGAGACTCTGGAGCAAAAGCAAAAATTGAAACAAGTTTTCTTAGATTTTCAAGATCTCTTTGCGGTGGACTCATATGACTGTGGTCGCACCGACATCCACACAACAATTCCCACGGACCCTGGCATGACTCCAGTGTTTGTGAAGCAATATTGCTTGCCTCTCGCATCAATGGAGTCCCTTACTGAAATAATTAAGAACCTTGAGTCCTGTGGGATAATTTGTCCAGTTCACAGCACCTTCAATAATCCGGTGCTGGGGATTTTAAACTCAAACGGTCAGTATAGACTCTGTGCTGACCTTAGGGAGCTCAACAAACAGGTCCATACCTCCCGATGGCCTCTTCCCTACATTGAACAAGGGCTGGCCCAGATCCAGGGGTCACAGGTATTCACTGCAATAGACCTGACCAATGGGTACTGGACTGTACCTGTCAGTAGGGAGGACCAATACAAGCTGGCTTTCATCTTCGGGGGCCAGCAGTACACATGGACTCGGACTCCCTTCGGATACATCAACTCCGGCAATTAATTTAACATTTTTCTACACAAGGCCATGCCCGACCTGGTTGAGAAAGGTAACCTGGCCTATGTGGATGATGTTTTAGTCAAAAGCTCAACTGTGGAGGAACACATAGCGGAGATCCGTTATGTTCTGACACAGTTGAGGGCTGTCGGAGCACAACTCTCGTTTAAAAAGGCACAGTGGTGCAGAACCTGTGTCAATTTCTTGGGGCATGAGATTAATCCTCAGGGTCTCTGTCCCCAGGAAAAGAAAGTGGAAGCACTTCAGAAATTAACTCTGCGGGAACTAAGGAGCCTCCTTTGATTAAACAATTACAGCAGAAAGTTCATTTAGGATTACGCAGAGATCACAAGACCCCTGATCCATCTTTTGAAGTGGGTTCAAGTGGGAGTGGGTCCAGAACAAGCCGAGGCAGTAAGACAACTCAAAAGAAGCCTCTCACAAGCGCCTTGCCTAGCTTACCCTGTCAAAACAAGGAGTTCTTCTTGGAGACAGGATTCACAAATACATTCTTGACTGCAGTATTATATCAAAAGCATGACAAGGTCAATAAAGTAATCACCTATGTGAGTAAAACTTTATCCTCTGTGGTGGAAAAATTAAATGATTGTGAGAAGGCACACCTGGTAACGGTGTGGGCATTGAAGAATTACCGCCCGTTTATCCAGGGGGAACAGTGTTACGCTCACCTGGCTCCCACAGAGGTGTTGATCTGAACTGGACAGCTGTGGTCTCCACCAATGTGACGCATAGGGCCCAGATGACGGACTGGACTGGCCCACCTTGCTTCGTTTGCTTGGCCCGTAGGAATATCCTTCTGATGGTTTAAAAAGATGAGCTCTCCATCCTGCATTGAGCGCAGGGGCGCGTTGATAACCAGTTGCTTCACTGGCTCGAAGGAATCGGTGAGTTCCAGAACAATAAGGACTCCAAAAAATATGTAGTTCATAAGAATTCACATGTATGACTTTCACTCTTGTCCGATTCCTTGCAGTTTGCAGCTTGACCCCAGCGAAGAGTTCCTTGTGGTAGCTGACGAAGTTCAGGTAAAGATTTGGCTTATCCTACACAGTTCAATAAAATAAGGACAGAATGTAAGCTGCCTGTTCCCTTATTCAGGTGTGGTGAGAAAATATG
The DNA here is from genome assembly GCF_040938575.1 of Ambystoma mexicanum. NCBI lineage: Eukaryota > Metazoa > Chordata > Amphibia > Caudata > Ambystomatidae > Ambystoma > Ambystoma mexicanum. The sequence continues at coordinate 1,218,129,259 of NC_090921.1, read as the reverse complement.
AAGTTCGAGGAATTATGCCTCCGGCGGTAAAATCAGGTAAGTCTATTGCGGTGAGGAGAGTTCCCCTTATTGTCCCGTTGTCTCAACCTGTCGTCTTTTTGTTCCCCTTAGGGGCCGGGGTGCGGCGAGGATGCAATGGAGACTGCGCCGAGCCGTGAAGAGGAATAGTACCCCTGGCGGTAATCAGGTAAGTCTATGGGGGTAGTTACTATTGCCTCTGTTTATTTCCTTGGCTCACCTTTGCTGTTCTTGTGTTCCCCTTAGGTGCCAGAATGCGGCGGAACGTGCAGAAGGATGTGGTGGATCGTGAGGATGCTGCGAGGACCGGTGAGTTCAGCGCGGCGCTGCAGCAGGTGAGGCGGCGCATGTAAATGCTTCTTTCTTCCAGTTCGAAGGTGCGGTGGATCCGGAATCAAGGTAAGGATCGAAGGTTTGCTCTTATTCTAACCTTTCTCCTTCTGTTCCTCCCTTTTTCTGGGAGCTGCAGACTCGAGGCGGGCATAGCAGAAGACTGGATGCAGGCTTGCAGACACGGTGAGTGTTACGCTGCTGGATGCAGAGTAAGGCAAAGCGTGTGCTGCTCTTCGGGCGTGGTTTAAATAGCCTCCAAAGTAGTCCCAGGTGAGTATTCTTCCCCAGCCCCACCCGAGTAAACAAATAGTCCCTAGGTAAAATAGTCCCTTCCAAGCCTCATTTGGCTTGGAGCTCTGCAGCATGGTCTGCATCAAGTAAGCTTGCAGCATGGTCTGCATCAGGTAAGTTTACTCTAGGAGCCTGGCGCCTATGGCACAAGGACTGACTCTCCATATGAGCCTGGCACCATAGGCGCCAGAACCGCACCCAAACAGCCCCTAACAGGGGCTTTTGGGCTTGCTCAAAACACCTTGATGCCTGCTTCCCGGGCTGCTGGACCTGGTCTGGTTCCCCGGGAGTAGGCATCATGACAAACAGATCATAGTGGAGACTCCATACCAGCCTCTGCAATATCTCCAAAGTGACAGAATCTGGGCCGGAAATGTGAGTAATTCACAAATTACTTCCTGGATTCTGTCAATGCAAGGCTTTCCTGGGGAGGTCAGATATGGCCAAAACAAGAAGAGTCCCCTCGCGCAAGATCTGGCTGACTTGCATGATTGTGCCAGAAAAAACTGTCTCGAGGATGAAAGTCTTAAAATCAAGGACAACATGAAGCATACCTTAATTCCCCACACAAAGTCTATGAAGAAGACCAGTGTGAGGGAATGCCCACTGTTTATGTGGTTGGATGCTCCTACCATGTTGACAACAACGGGGAAAAAGAACTTGTGGCTGGCGTAGGAAATGCATGGGTGAATGATGCCCTAGAGCCCTCCGCTGGGTACAAAATCGGTCCCCGAAGTAGTCAAGTGGCAGAGTTGATGGCTGTGCATCAAGCCATCCTCACTGCTGTCCGACACCAACTCCACAAATTGGTCATAATCACAGACTCAGATTATGTTTGGAACGGGTTCGTGGAGCACCTGGTTAACTGGAAAACCAGAGGCATGCTATGTGCTAATAACAAACCATTGAAACATGGGAAATTAATCCAAAATATTGATGATCTGGTCCTCTCAAATGGGATGACCATCTACTGGAAAAAGATCAAGGGTCATTCTAAAGTAGAGGGACCAGACAAAACTGGAAAAGACCTAGCTGATCAGCTGGCCACAACCAGAGCCATACAAGGGGATCTGCTTGAGATCGAGTCCCTGTTGGGGGAAACCCAGGTCACTGCTATCACTAGGTCCCAGACAAATGCCCACAATGAACTCTCAACTGCACAATGAAGTAAAGAGACCGCAGATGCTGATTTGATTACGGCTCAAAAATGGGATCCAATAATTGGTAAGTTTTATCAACACATTGAGGACCCTGAGAACTTTCCCCTGACGGATACCGATTACATAGGGAAAGAGGACCTCAGAGTGTTGATGAAATGTCCAAAAATGTTCCGAATTCAAGACGGTTTGTTGGTGAGGAGATCCATAGCTGGCCATGACCAGTGGGTGGTCCCCACCTCATTCTGAAAGCCTGATGCTAAGTGATGCCCATGATGCGACCACAGCCGGTCATCAAGGGTTTCATACAACACTAGAAATCTTGAGAGAGGTTGCATACAGGCCACACATGGGGCAGGACCTAGACCAATACTTGAAGGAGTGTCTTGTGTGTGCACAATTTCAGCCAACATCCCTCACACACCGTGCTCTCCTCCAAAAGAGGGGGATTACACTGCCTTGGTCAGATTTACAAGTCGATTTTATCAGGCCCGTGATTCGCTCCTCTAGGGGGAACAAGTACATGTTGACCGTGACATGCTTGTTCACTAAATGGGTGGAATGTCTCCCGGCCCCAAATTGCAAGGCAGAAACAGCAGCTGCCCTGATGATCAACCACATCTTCTCGCGTTTTGGACTACCACAAAGGATCGAGTCAGACCGAGGTAGCCACTTCACTAGCAAAGTGATGACAAAGATGTGGGAGATACTTGGGGGTCAAAAGGAAACTACACATTGCCTACCGTCGAGCCTCTAGTGGTGGAGTTGAGAGATACAACAAGACAATTGTGAGCATATTAAAAAAGTTTGTGGCAGATTGTGGGCCAAGTTGGGACATCCGACTACCTCTTGTCCTGATGGCCATCAGATCTACCCCTTCTTCTCCAACTAAAATGTCACTGTTTGAGCTGATGACTGGATAAAGGATGGTGCTTCCCCAGCATCTGCTCTACAGAACCCAAGAGCAGACCTTGATAAATGCCTCCACAACTCATGAGTATGTTGAGAATCTGAGAAAACACCTTCAACATGCTTTTGCCTATGCTCAGCTGAATCTAGAACGATCTACAGACAGTATGAAGACCCACTATGACCTTAAAACAACTAGAAAAGAATACCAAGTAGGAGACCGGGTCTACTAGTACAATTTCCAAAGGAACCAGGCCAAACAGTGCAAATTTCTTCATAGCTGGCGGGGTCCTTTTGAAATTGTACACAGAATCTCACCAGTCGCCTACAAAATCCTTATCCCCAAGGCAGTTTGGCAGAAGGGGAAGATAAGTGGGTCCACATCAACCAGCTGAAGTGTTGACATCCTAGGCAGACTTTGCAGCAACTAGAGGATTCATCTAGAAACCTAGAGGGGGACATTCCAGCTGACTAGAAAAATCCAACTGTAAAAACCATTCCATCTGTTATGATCAGTACTATTTATAAGCCGGAAAGATTGTCATTTATATGTCAAATGTATGCGTCTGCCCCACTACATGAATAGTGGTGGGGAAATGTCCACAAACATGCTCTGATTTGTCATCATAGGACTTAAACCATGGATCCTAAGCACCAAAGAGGACCACTCGGGGACTGGAAGGAAAGACCCAACGGGCCCGGGGTATCACTCCACACTCCCATCTGGAACTGGCAAAGAGAACCTGTCAATCCAGCACTGATGGGAGAAGCAGACAAATTTTTACACTTGGACCAAAAAGAAAAACTGAACATCCCAATCTCCCGACTTCCCCTTGATGGGCAGTCAAATTCAAGTCGTAAGGGGGGCTTGTGGGATATATTGACCCACTTCTGCTCTGCCCTGCGACATCCCTGTGTCCTTGTGGTGCAGAACCTCTGGGCACGCCAAAACCTATGGAAATTGCGCTTTGAAACACGAAAAGATGGCTGCCAAATCTACCTTACCTTATGTCGGTGGTGGAACGGAGACCTCACTCCTGAAACATGTCATTGGTCTGCCCAACCAAGTATAGGCAGTGCTATACTGAAAGAAACCCATAAATTGGTCTTAAATCCCTTTTTCTTGGTTGCTAAAACTACAGAATGCCGGTCCAAAACACCATAAAACATCCAATATCCTCGTTGGGTGTTACCCATCACTTCATTTAAGAAATCATTATGAACAGACAATGTCATGAAAAGCGGAATCTGTCATCAAAATATCCACAGCAAAAATGTACCTGCCTGTGAAATCTGTCAAAATATGGGCGCAGTACCAGCGGCTGCCTGTATGACAGCTGTCAGTAGTTTGCATCAGAAGTTTAAACTTGTGCAATTGAAATCAAATGTCTGGTAACTAAGTGACCTGTTATTAAGAGGAACCTAGGTTGTAACTATGTAATTTCCATGGCTTAGAAGCTGGAATAAGAGTTCTAGCTCCTTTTTTGAAAATTCCAAGTTTTGTTTTAAACCATGAAAAATGTAATAAAGTGACATTGAATTTAAGCTGAACTGAAAGCCACCAAACCAGTTCCACAGCTTCCCCCAACAACAGGCATCTCCCTTCTGCTTCCCACCAAGGCCAGGAAATAACACCTTTGTGAGAATTAGATCAGGGGAGGAGATCTTGGGCTGCAGCAGAAGGGGACAATGAACTTTCTCTGGCTGAAAGGATATGCAGATTGTGAAGTGTCAAAAATGGCCTCTCCCAGAAGGGAGGGGGCAGATTGCTTCAGAGCTGCCAGGAGGAAAAGGAGGCGGGGACAGACAACCATTTGTGGATTCACAAGCACAGAAAGCATATTTTTAAAAAGACTGATAAATGACTGCAAATTTGTAAAAATGATAGAATTAACAGCATTGTTAATGTGATTTTTGGGTGCACATTTTAAGAAATGCCAGAACTCTATGCGATGTTCTGGGAAGGCACAGTGACAATTCTGGTATTGCAGCAAACATATTTATGTCAGAAGCATGAAACCTCACACGCTTATGTCCATATACAATGTGCACAAATGTACACATTTTTGGATAAATTAGATATTGTGTCTCGGACAAAAAGTGCAAAGTTCTGTCAAATCCAGACCAAAGATCCTACAGCGACGGGGCTTGGAAGAGTATTTGCGCCACAAAATATGTGATCTATGTATGTTATTGTTATAAAGATTGCACACATGTAAATAGGTATTATACCAAAAGTAGATTTTATGTTCAAAAGGCAAAGGGGAGGATGTTCTTCCTCATAAAACCACATCATCATGGTGACACCCTGTTTTCTCCTCCGATCAAGGGAGAGGGGAGATTATAGCCTATAACCAGCCTAGGGGGCACGTTTAGGATTATCCAGCATACACACCCCTTTATCAAATGCATAAATAGAGACAGCTGAGGACTTAGAACGACACACAGATTCACCCACTAACCAATTGCTGGCGAAGCACCCTGAAGGAGATCCATCCCTATTCCTTGCTCCAGACTCCAGAAACTTGGCAAAGCAGAAAGGCCCACTCTATAGCTGAACCATTCTCAGCTAGGCCTTAAAATTCCAGAAACCAGAATTTACCACAGACCTCTAAGGGGAACCAAAGAACAGCAGGCTGTGCTGTAACTGCTTTCCTGCTTAATAATTATCTTCCGAACCGAGAAGGGCAGATTAAACCCAAGCCTGTGCCGTGCTGTGCTGTGACCAGAGAGCCATTGCAGACCCAGTCCAGTCGTGCTGTGCTGTGCTGTGACCAGAGAGCCATTGCAGACGAAGTCCAGTCGTGCTGTGCAGACCAGAGCGCCTTGATCTCCCAGTCCGGTGTGCCCAGCAGCCTGTCCAGTCCGGTGTGCCCAGCAGTCTGTCCCAGAACCAGATCCCTGACGGTTCCATTCAAAAATTTGTAGTGAGTATCCAGAGTAAGAACTGTGTCACTAGCCTATGTACTATCCATAGTCAATCCGCATCTCAAATCCATTCTCTCTTATATCCAGAACTGCATTGTTAGAATTATTTTGAATTGCCTGAACTCTCTATCTCATCCCTACTATCTTCCTTCTGTAATAGTATTGTTAAACATATCTTTGACTGATATATTTCATCTGAAGAAGGCAAGCTCCTCAGCAGGCAAAAACTTGATCCAGAGGCGTCCTGGTATAGTGGCTGTGCTCCTGTGTAGTATTTGCTTCTTCATAGTCAAACTCTAGTGTAAAGAAATCCTGTTTGTCTTTTAAAAAGCACATCCCTGTTTTCCCATTCTCAGAAAAACAACCTCCACGAAAACGTCCATAACTTCTTCAAATTTAAATGATTGCTTGTATCTAACATCCACAGCTTTCCATAGAACCAGAAAACGCATCTCAAATCCCTATAGTTTTCCCACAATCACGATTACCGCCCATGGAAAAGTTTGCCGCAAATTTTCGTTTTGGCAAAATATTACACGTGTGAAATAGCTTTTCATTGCACCAGACCTCAAATTTCTGTTTGCACATTGCTTCTTAGTGTCAAATCATTGATAGTGTTTGTCTGCAACCATATAAAGCAGTTCCCATTAGAATTTAAACAATTTCAGTGATTTAAGCCATATTTAGTGTTTTACCCGATCCATTATCACACAACTTTAAAAACCAGTTTGACAGTTTGCCTATCAACTCTGTTTCTCTCTTATGTTTGCTGGGGGGAAATTGGGATTGACCTTGTATTTGAATCCGGCATTCCTGAAACCTCTTCTCTCTCCTCCTATCTCTCTACATTACATATTGGGGGGTTGAGGGGCGTGCAGGGGGAAACAGTAACCACATTGCTATTTGATTTGAACACCCACCCACAAAAGTATTATTGCTGTGCTGCATTGTTTTTGCTCCTTGTGATTAAAGAGATTGCTTAGTGTGACATAACCCCATTGGTGATCATTGTATTCCCATTAAAAATAGTGTGATTATATTGTGAATATGTAAATAAATATTTTTACTTTGCAAACCAGCCTGATCCCTGCTTCAGTGTGACCAGGGGAGGGGGGTTCCAAGAGAGGGGCGTGATATAAGTGGTACATCATTCAGAATAAAATAACTTTTAGACACAAATAATAAATAAGGGTTTCAGTTGTGCATTCCACGCTAGGCATTAATTTAGGTGAAGTGCTGGATTGAAATCACTTAGAGTACCTTACCCATGTGTGTAACCCCATTCTTCAATGTATTATTTATGATGAAACATTCACCTATGTACTTGCCTACTTCATCTTGGTAGGCCTTCGCTCCCTGTAACCAAGATCCAAGCCTTCTACCTGCAACTAAGACACTTTCTGCAACAGCGCCTTGATGCCCTTTGGCTGTAGTGCGCTTTACAAATCTAAATAAATAAAATAGATTTAGAAAGTCATTTTTGCAAGGAGGCAGGGGGCATGAAAAGAGTCTATGTTTGCTGAGGGAAGGTCTATCTGAGAGGTTGGGATGGGGTTGGGAGTTTTATTGTCATGAAGTTCCACCTCTTGTAAAAAGTCATCCAGTGGTTTATATTGTAAGTTGTCGGCACCAGTCTTGGGAGATGTAAGATTAAGTAGCTTTTTCTGCGCATCTCTCTTTGAGTTTACATATTTTTTTAGTGATGGCAGTCTTTGCTATCTGAGATTGTTTACTCAGCCGAGTTAGTAAGTGAATAAAATGCTGTGAGCCTGACTGATTAGCAGCCGTAGATGACTTAATATTTTTAGTTTTTTTTAAGAACTCTTGAGATTTTTGGAGCTTCTTCGTCTTGGCAAAAATGGTGAAAGTTGGTTTAGTTAAAGATGGTGGCAGCAAAGACTCATCATGGGGTTGAGTGTCGAGGACTATGATAACCTTGTCATTTGGTGCAAAAACTGTGTTAGAAGAACTTTTAAAAGGCTCATCATGGGGTTGAGTATCAGGGATCATGGTAACCTTGTCAGTTGGTTCTGATATTCTGTAAGAAGACATTTGAAAGGTTATAGATTATCCCTCTATTGGTATCTCACTGGGGTATCATCAGTGAGTAGGACTCTACTTGTCTTCTGGGAAGTACCAATAACCGCAGGCAAGTCATGCTGCAATAATCACATTAGCATTGAGGTCTGGGTATTCATTTTCATATCTATGTTTTCAAAGAGCTTAGTCCGGTATAGAAGAGCTGTATTCATGGCGCTAAGAGTGAGTTCAATAAAAGGAGAAGTAGAAGCTCGTGGAGACACAGATTGATTAGCTCACAAGAGGGCTCATCTTCTGGGTGTTGGTTTTACAAAAGGAAATGACAAAACAGATGAGTTGTGCTTGGAGTTAGTAAACATGACTGGGGATTGCGATAAGTTGGTCGTGGAGGGGCGGGACAGTAAAGCAAGGGGAGACAGAGGAGCAATGTTTGCATGTGAAGGGGGAAGAACACGGGACGCATTATCAGACAGGATGGCAGCGTCATAACTCGAGACAGTTTCAGCCTCTAAACTCTGGACAGTGCAAGCTTGGTTATATGCGGCAGATTCTAGGACTGAAGCAATGGTGCACCTGTGATACAATTACGTGGTCGCTACAGCCATTAGAGGTTGTGGCACTGAAGTTCGTTGAGACTTGTGCAGGCATAGCTGGCAGGCATAACGTTGGAGGAGGTTGTGGGAAGGGCACTGCCGACAAAGCAAAGCCAGCCAACAGTAAAGAGTCTGGCGGAGTGCACAAATGAACCAACAGCAAACTGGCACAGAACACTCTGCAAGTGGCTGGGCAGAGATTTTAAAAGAAGAATCATTCTTCAGAGGTTTGGAGATCGGTTTGGCATCGACTCCGAAAACAGGAGTTACAGCTGATTTTAAGTGCATGTTACTCGCTTTGCAGTGCGTTTAGACTGATCAAGTAACTTGGAGATTGCCTTTGCTGGAGGCATCACTGTTTTTAGCGAGTAAACGCAAGACATAGGGAAACAAAAGTATGCCTTGCAAAAATATAACCGCTAACAGGTAGCAGTGATTTAGCCACAGTGATTTTAACAGAATTTTAAAATAATAATACAAAATAATAAAAAACGAAAACACATTTTAAAAAAAAAGAGGCACTCACTGGCAAACAGCTAAACAGCAAAACATCACTTGTCACAAGCACATCCCACAAATGCGTACGCAAATGCGTGCGCCTTCTGTTGATATATGGCTTCTGGGAGAAGTGGGCAGAGCCAAGATTATTTTAAACAAAAGTGTTTAAAATGTAGCAGTATAATGCCAAATCATTTTCTTTGAAGGAGCACTGGAGCCGGGACAGCCAGTGACAGCAAAACAGCACTTCTCACAAGCACTTCCCATAAATGCTCCTTGACGAGTTGATGGGACCAAAGTGAAGATCTTCCTGGAGACCTGGTGTAGCGGGAGATAGCCACCAGATGTACCTTGTTAGAGGCGTGAGCCAGTCCGGCCTTGGCCAAGGTTAGGATGTATGGAAGGACCTGCGGCGCTGTGACCCTCAGACCCCCTTCTGAGAACGCCACCACTTAGCGAAACGCTTCCACTTGTGACCATAGCACTTCAAAGTCGATGATGCCCTGACCCTGGCGAGGACCTCCCTGCAGTCAGCAGGAAAATCATATACTCCAAAGTCTGGGGCTGCAGGATCCAAGCCCTCAGGTTGAGCGATCCTGGGTTGGCGATGAGTATCATCTTGCATCAACACTGTCTGAGTGTTTTGATGACACGTAGCAGGAGAGGCAATGGAGGGAACGCGTACAGGAACAGCCCTTCCCACAAGAAGGAAAGCGCATCCCCCAGGCTCCTCGGCTGATGGGACCTGCTGGCAAACTTCTGGCATGTGAAGTTCACTGCCATCGTAAACAGATCTATCTGGGGCCTGCACCACTTGACGAACAGGAAGTCCACCTGATCCTGACGAAGCTCCCACTCGTGGCAGGAGTGCAGCTCCCTGCTGAGGGAGTCTGCAATGGTGTTCTTGACTCCCACCAGGTGGAGGGGGACAAGTAACATCCCCTGTCTGACGGCCCAGCGCCACAAGTCCTGCGCTTCCTTGTAGAGTGCCAGGGATTGAGTGCCCCCGGCTTCCAGATGTAGAATATGGTGGTGCTGTTGTCCATAAAGATCCTCACCACTTTGCCTTTCAGAAATGGTAGGAATGACTTGAGGGCCCAGAACACTGCCTGTAGATCCAGGATGTTGATATGAAGATCCTTCTCCTCCGGCAGCCACAGGCCTCTGGCATGCAGACATCTGGTGTGTGCTACCCATCCCTCTTGGGAGGCACCAGTGGTGACTGTCTCCTGGTATGGAAGACTTTGAAATCCCGTCCCTTGGACGATGTTGGAGTGAACGCCCCACCAAACTATTGCCTGACAGAATTCGTCATTGAGCGAGATCTGTGAAGTGTCAGGACACCGGTATAGGCGGACATCCAGGAATTCCAGAAGGGGTTGCATTTGCAAACTTCAGAGCCGGACGAGGTAGATGCAGGATGACATCATGCTCAGTAACGACTTGATGCCCCGCACCATGGCCGTCTTTGTTGAGGTCAGCCGTTGCACCTTTCCTAGAATGGCTGCTATCCTCTCCTCCGAAGGCGATGCCAGGCAAGCCAACGTATTGAGTCTGGCACCTAGGAATAGCATGTTCTGTGATGGTGTTAAGCAGGACTTTGGATAGTTGACATAAAATCAAAATCCGTTAGTAGCCGGGCGGTCACCTCTGTGTGTCTGTCGGCCAGCTCCTGCGAGTGGGCGTGAATCAGCCAGTTGTCCGGGTACGGGTATACAGGCATTTCATGAACACTCTGGGGGCCGTCTTCAAGCTGAAAGGTAGGGCCTTGAACTGGTAGTCCTATCCCTGCACCACGAAATGTAGAAACTTTTGATGCTTCTTGTGAATGGGGACATGGATGTAGGTATCCTCCAGGTCCAACAACTTCAAGAAGTCTCTTCTTTCCAGTTGGCTGAGCAGGTGTTGCAACATGACCATCCTACATTTTTGGGACTTTAGCTATTTGTTCAGACGCTGTAGATCTAGGATGGGCCTCCAGTCCCCTGTCTTCTTTCTGACCAGAAAGTATCTGCAGTAGACTCCAGAACCCCAGAACCGCTAGGGAGCTAGCTCTATTGCCCCTTTTTGCAGCACATACCATATCTCTTCTAGGAGCTCAAGGATGGGCTGCTCCTGATGGGTAACCGGAAGGATCCGCGCACACCTGCTTTGAAACTCCAGGGTGAGTCCTTTGGCAAGAGCGTCCAGCACCCATCTGTCATTGGTGATCTTTCTTCACTTGCTGACGAACCTCGTCAGCCGGCCTCCCACCAGGGTGCACGAGTGGGGGCCTGATGTCCCGGCTAGTTCAGGCTTGCTTCGGCGCTGGTGTCCTCCCCTGTGGGCAATGATGACGCTGTCCTGCGCCACCGTAGGCCTGGAAATGGCCTTTGTAGGCTTCCCGGGTTGTGGATCTGGAATGCTGTTGGTATGATGCTGAGAAACCTTTGGAAGACCTGCTCGACTTTCCCCTGGTGAAGCAAAAAGAAGGGTGTTGTTGCTGGTGAGTGCCCAGGGAGCGGTCTGTCTCCGTATCTACTTTGATGGCCTGGAGGGATTTCTCAACAACCTTCCCAAACAGATTTGCTCCATCGAAGGGCATGTCCAGCACCTTCGCCTGGACCTCCTGATGGAAATGTGTGGCTTTCATCCAACCTTGTTGATGAAGGCAGACACCGTTCCCCATTTGTTGGAACCCTGTGTTGGCAACGTCCAATGCCACTGTGATGGCGTGATCAGATGCCACTTCCCCTTCCTGGAATAGAGCGATTGCCTCCATCTTCTTATCGTCGGGAGAAACTCCAGAATCGTCCATGCTTTTCCCCTTGGGGGACCGTTTCCTTGTGGCCATCGATATCACCGAATCCAGCGATGGCTGCAACCGCAGGCACTTCGGTGTGGAGTCCAGCACCCTATATTTCTTCTCCAGCCTATCCTATTTGGCTGGTGCCGTTCAAGGGTTCTTCATGAGGTCTAGGCCCTCATCCCAAATATCGTCCATAAGGGGCACCGCCATGATTATCTTCCTTTTGGTTTCCTCAGGCACCAACTGGAATACAACAGAGGTTCTCAAGATCATGCAGTGGAAAGATCCCACCATATCAGGTGGGGATACCCTATGTGGAGTATCCAAATGTGGATATTCACTGCCTGCTTTTGACGATATCCTCATCATCATCCGTCGTTGTGGCTGTATCCATCCCAGTACCCATGTCTGGGTCTGCTGGAGAGAAGGGACCCGACGTGGTGGCGGAGGTTGAAATGGGGGTATCAGTTGATGCTTCCTCTTCTTTGCTGGAGGCTGATCAGGGACCTGGGGGACCACAGGTACCAGAGCCGGAAGCATTCTAATCTGGATCTCTGACACTAAAATATGTAGAGTCCACAGTATATCCAAAGAAATGTCACTCGGCTGAGACGGCAGAACAGGAAAACTGTACCCTGCTGCACCGTCGTCGCCGTCATACTCCTCTTCAATGTCCTCCTGGACCGTATGTAGGGACTCCTGGGACTTCTTAGATTTTGGGACTTGTAGTCCCTTTCTACAAAGTTGTTTCTTGTAATATTTGAGTTCAATTTAAGGATAGATTTATTTTCCCTGAACCCATAAAAAGATGGAGTGTTAGAACTCATTGTTATAGACAAAGGTAATTTATTTAAGACAGCATTTACATACACCTTGTTATTATACCCTGGGGAGTAAGAATGGTGTTTAGTTTAGGATACTCTGAAAGATTCTTCTGTTCTAGATATTTGCTCTGATTTACCAGATTGTGTACTCTGGGTGAAAGGTCTAACATGTAGATCATGGACATTATAATGGCAATATGCCATGACCTGTTTTGGCACCCCGGAAAGGTGTTTCCTTTCAAAGAAAAAATACTGTGTCTCATCCCATGGTATCTCCTCACCACCCTGGGCCCTATCTCCTCCCAGGTGAACTGCCCGCAGTACACCACCCCCAGGGTTAGGATCAGGAAGTGTCTGCCTTTCCCTGGCCACCTGGGAGGAGACTTTAGGCAGGGTTTTAGTGAGGGATTTGTAGGAATCTACACAAAGCTCATTTATTTTATGACAGTATAGAGTGAATCTCTTCTTATAATCCTCAGACCTAAAGCAGGTGCTTCAACCAATTTTCTTTTTTATATTTGTAAATGACTCACATTGTCTTTTTGGTAATATAGCACAGCCTGAAACTTTGAAAAATGTTATTCCTGCATTCATTTTAAGAGGCCACTGATTGCAAGTGACCTCTCTAATTTTCCTGGTTCTTTTGATGAAAAAGGATTCAAGACTCCCGACATCCTTAATAGGAGAGAGGTGAGAACCAGGGCTTGAATGGGAAGTACAAGTGGTACGAGTAGGAGGAATAGGCTCAGACCAAACTCTCTCTGAATTTGCATCAGTTTTATCTGAATCTACTAAATACATTGTGGATCCCAAGTTTTTATTAGCTGATTCTGATCCCACACATGACACCATATATGAGGGGTCAGTATTGCGAGGCGAACACATTCTTGTATGGTTCCCAATATTAAGCATTTTATTAACAGAAAAAGATGCAAATACATCCACGCTAATCCTACTTTATCAGTTACAAACCTAGTCTAAGTGCTAAGGGAACCACTCCTGACAGAAACAAACTGCCCTCACACTAAACAACAAAACATATAAAGTACATGAATAAATACATAAAAGAACGAATAACAATCAAAAACTTGGATGACTTTCACGTGTCCTGGGTAAATCCCTTCCCCAGGATTGTTCAAAGTCAATCTTCCCAAATGATCAAACAGAAGAAATGTCTTTAGTCAGTTCTAAAAAGTTGAGAATAAAGTAAAAGTTCACCAAACAAAAATCCATTGGTAACAGTCCTTCACCTTGCAGTTGAAAAAGATCCCTTTCGTAATTCAGCCAAGGAAACAGCACGAATGGTAATCCTGGATGTCTGCCATCCAGGACAGCTTTGTTACATTTCAGAAAATAGATTAGCCACTTCTTCTTCGAATATACAAATGTTTATAACCTCTGCAGAATAAGTGGTATATTTGTCAAGATGCTTCTTCTTGGTTTGTTGTACTCCTCTTAACAACCCTCTTTTCTACTCCTGTCACCATGGAAACAAACTCCTTGGTTCTGCAGTGTATCTCTACCACCATCAACTTCAAGATGACATCTGCTGACAGTCTTATACACAACCACAGTTCTGGTAATTCTGCTTCAAGCTCAATGATTAGTCATGCATGTTAAAGACAAGGCATTTCAACGTGTCCAGGTAGGCAAGGCACTCTTCTATACTTTTTTTTAAAAGGGCAGCCTCTTTGCCTCTGCTTTACTGTCTCTTCGGGTAATATTCTTACAAGCAGCCAATTTCCATCCCCAGCTTTATACATACCTTCTTGGTTCCAGCCACTACTTTGAAACTGGATACTGGACCTTAATCATTTTCCCTGTGATAATTTTCCCTGTGAGTTGGAGTGCTTTCAAACAGGATTTATTTAATCTGGAAAGGGTTTGCTTCTTGGATTGGGCAGTCTACTGTTAAAGAGTGTTCTTTCAAAAAGTTACATGGTTCAGTCTTCAAAGGAAAATTGCTTTTAGGTATACGCAACAACTCTTTCATGTAGATTGTCAGCTTCAATTGTCTATAATTACTGATTAGTGTATGGTTGACATCCCTACACATTGTTCAGTATTAGTTGTGAGGGCAAGCCTAGGTTGCAGACACAGACAAAACATTTCAGTTGAACATTCTGACACAGACTTTCTTTAGTTTCTTTAGGTATGGAAATCCCACCTTTGCTTAGGGCAATATAGGCCTTACTCCATCTTGACATGTTCTTAATAAAACATTGTTGTCAAACTTTGAATCTGTTGTCTGTGTCTCCTTCCATGATGCCACCCTCACAGTATACAACTTCTACTATTAATGAGTGTTCGTTCTTAAAGTTACAAGGCTCAGTCTTCAAAGAAAAATTGCTTTTAGGTGTACGCGACAACTCTTTCATGTAGATCAACAGCTTCAATTGTCTATAAGAGTTGGTATTCTTATGAATTATGCAGAGATACTTAATCTTCATTGGTCACATGTGACCTTCCTTTGATGGCGTAAAGTATAGTAACACTTGTGAAAGTTAGTTTCACAGTTTTTGGAGACTTTCGAAAAAACATTCTCCCATGCGACAACTCCGAAAATGTAAAAGTGTTCAACAATGGAAAAGAAAGGCTTCTCTTCATACGTGAGCACTGTAGCTTTCAATTAAAGTGCGTGTGATACATTTCCATTGTGCAGAACAACTTCCACAATGACAAACAACTTCTATTTGCTTCCCTTCTTAAGCAAACCACTTGAAAGCTGGTAACAGTTACCAGCCAGAGTTTAATAGTGAATCTGAATGCCAAACTTCACTCTCCGGCTTTGGAAACGCTTTGGTTGTGGATTGCTTTGGCTTCCCAACTTCTGCTAACTCCTGTACAACTTTCAGCACTCTGTAAAACCACATCCCTTCACAACATGGGTGTCTTTGGTTCTGCCATGCCAGATTGGAATTTCGTGCACTGCTCTGTCCCTCGGTTTGCTTCTTGGTTCAGGCCTCGGGCTTCAGCATAGCACTGTAGTCACAGCCACTAGGCGCACCTGGGAAAACTTTTACTTTCAATGTGTCTCTCATTGCAGCCACAGCAAGGCATGGTTTGTGGACACATGACTCCCTCAGAACTTGTAGCTGAAATCTGCTCTCTACTTGTCCCGGCGTTCCTTTAAGTGTTCACACTTCCTCATGAACAGCCGGCCTCGTTCTCGTCTCCTTCTACTACTGCTGCCAACCTCCGAACTCCTGCTCCAGCTTCTCTGCCACTCCTGCTTCATTCCCCATCCGGCTGCAGCCTTTTATGTTTCTTAGGTCGGGCAGTTAATTTCAGGTGCAGGGTATTCGCATTATTTCCCTGATCCTGGCAAAGGCTGTTAAGCCTAATCGCCTGTCCTCTACATGCCTCTTCAGCCCTCTTCTTTGTTTTAGTCGCTATGGGATTCTGGGACACGCAGTTCAATTTGCCCAAATTAGGTTCTCACTTCTTGTTATTATTCAAGGGTAGATTGAATTCCCTTTGCATCTGTAATAGAAGGGCTATACGTTTTAACTCTATTAGAGGAAGTTGCTTTAGAGAAGACACCATTTTCGCCATTCCTTGCAGTGTACTTTAGATATTGACGAGGGCACATGATGTTAGGGACCAAAAGGATTCCTTCTTTTGGTACAATAGGGTTAGATATTATCTCCTTTAGTTTAATCACCTTACTTTTAGCAGGAGGTTGGGATATTTTAAAACAACAGTATCCCCTCACCTCCTCTGGCATAGTGGTAAGACTATTTCCTTTGGTGGACATTTACTGTGTCTCATCCCACGGAATCTCCTCACTACCCTGGGCCTTGTCTCCAACCCAGTGATCCTCCAACAGTACACCACCTCCAGCATTGGGATCAGGAAGCATCTGCCCTCCCCTGGCCACCTGGGATTAGACTTTAGGCAGGGTTTTAGTGTGGGATCCACAGGATGCTTCACAATAACCAAACATGGTCCCCAGGGATGTACCTAGGAGCAGGTCATCTACTCTGGTCTCCATATTTTTTCGAATGCTGTTGGGCCTTTACTAGGTGAGCATGTGCATTTCTCATTCCTTCTTTTAGATTGTCATGTAAAGTCTTAGCTGCCGAAACTGGATATGGGGGCTTGGTGTTAACAGGGAGGGAAGAAGGATGGAACCCATATGTTATTTGACATGGAGAGTAGTTTAGGGTGTATGGTGTGCATCGTTATAGGAAAATTAGGCTACTGGTAATAATGAAACCCAGTCCTCAGAAAATTTGGATAAGTATTGACTAAGGTTTTGATTTAACCTCTCTTTTTGCCGTCACTTTGGGCTGGTAAGCTGATAAAAAATGGTGAGAGATTCCTAGCAATTTGTTAAGAGATTTCCAAAATGCTGATGCAAATTGGGAGCCTCTATGAGTAATGATGACTCTGTGAAGGCCCTCGAGTCTAAAGATTTGTAAAATGGATGCTCTGGCTAATAGCAGGGCTGTGGATATACGTGGAAGGGAAATGGTATGATCCATTTAAGTAAATTATTCTCTCACAGTCCAGATCAGGGTGTTGCCGTCTATAATGGGAATGTCGCTGAGTCCATAGAACACATGTCCCAAGGACCCTTTGAATCAGGTAATGGATGGAGCAGTCCTAGTAGTTTTTCCCTATGTTGATTTTGAATGAGCACATCGACAGCATCCTTTAACATAATCCTTCACATCCACCCTCAATGTCTTCCAACATACATATCTCTCTAGTTTTTGTATTGTTTTATGAGCACCAAAATGGCCAGCTCCGGGGAGTTCATGGCACCACTGTACTGCTATAAGTTGGTTTACTTAAGTCGGTATCCACAATTTGTGTCCTTTGAATAACAACCCTTCCCTTTCAGAATGTGAAGAATGTTCTTCCAGAAAAGTTTCTTGCCTCTTGGGTGTATACAACTTCAGTAAGGTCTTGGTACGCTCACCTGGTATCCACAGGGACGCCAACCAACTTGGTTACTCGCTGGTATGCTTCTCAGCTTTGCCCTGATGTGGTCTGCGGGGAAGGTTCTGCCTGAAAATACAGGAGGACTGTGTTCAAGACTGACCGACCGGGGTAAGTATCCTGCCTGCACCCCGTATACATTCAGTCCCTCTGGCACCCTCTCCTCATCTTGTGGTAGAATTAGGCATGCTCTCCGTCTTGCCTTTTTTGCAGGGGCGCGTTGTCTTTCATGGGCGAGTGCGGTGCAGTTACTTCACTGACGCCGGCCCGTTTGATATTGTTCAGGTAGGTCTTATTGCTGTTCTTTAGTTTTGTTGCTATCCTGCATGCCTTTCTTTGTTTAAAATGTCTCTTTTTTCTCCCTTAGGTATGCAGAGCTTCAGCGCGGCGAACTGGCTTGGTTGAGCCCCGCTGGTAAATGATGGCGCATTAAGAGCGCTATGATGCGGTAAGTAAGCGCTATGCGCAGCGCTGCGAAGTCTTGCCTTTGCTAACCTGTGTTTTCCTTCCTTGTAGGTCGCGGTGTTCTTCAGCGTGAGTGAAATGTCCGGAGTGGTGCCAGCCGAGAGGCAACCAGCCAGGTAAGCCATTTGAGCAGTTCGTAATTTGTAAATGTCTCTACAGCTTTCTTTAATGTTGCCTCTATCTTCCTCTTTCAGGTTGTTCTTTCCGGAAGGCGTGCAGATTCGAGGAAGCTGTTCTCAGTAGCTGCAAGTTTTTAAAGATGAAGACTGCAGGTAAGATGCTGCTGCTAATGATGTTCCTTTTGTCTCCTTGCAGGTTCTGCTTCTTTAAGGTTTGAGGGAATAGCTGGACACAGTGAGCGTCATGTTGCAAGCTGCAAAGTAACATGAAGCATGAACTGCTGTCAGGGTGTGGTTTATATAGCCCAGGTAAAGTAGTACCAGGGAAAGTAGTTCCAGGCCTGCCACACCCAAAACACTAGACCGCATAGCTTGGTTCTTAGGAACCAAGCTATGTGGATGCCTCCATGTTGGCTGACAATACAATAAAGTAGTTCCCAAGCACATTGTTGTTCATGGTGTATGGGTCCTGACTCCACCTGGCCAAAGGGTTTGCCAGAGGGGGTTTTGGGTGAGGGTCGTGACAGCACTCCCCCCTAAGGCCCCTCCCATGGTGTACCTTCTGTCTGGCCCAGGTTTAGTTGGGAAGTTCCGATGGAATTTCCTGATTAGACGTGGTGCATGGATATTCTCACTGGGCTGCCAGGATCTTGTGGTCCAAATCCTTTCCAATCGACAAGATAATATAGCTTGGTCCTAGAGTATTTAGAGTCCAAGATATCTTTGACTTCGAATTCTGGTTCTCCGTCAACAAGAATGGGCTTAGGTGGTGTCCCAATCCGTGTGCCGGGTTGCATTGGTTTCAGGAGGGACACATGGAAAACTGGGTGGATTAGGTGGTAAATCCAGTTTCACGGCTGCTGGGTTGATAATTGCCTTAATGGTATAGGGTCCTAAGAATCTGGGATGAAAGGTCCAGGTTCCCTTGATGGGTACGAATTTAGCGGCTAACCAAACTTTGTCTCCTACTTGATAATCAGGGGCCTTTTTCCGGTGTTGGCCGGTGAATCTCTTTTGGTTTTCTTTGGCATGAATAAGGTGTTCCTTTGCCCTTTTGAAAGCCTGAGTAATGGTTGTGTGTAGAGTCTTTACCGCTGGCATTTCCAAGCTGGCTGGAAGGTCTAGTTCAAAGGTACGTGGATGTCTGCCATGAAGGGTATACAAGGGCATTTGTCCCGTGCTTGAATGCAAAGAATTGTTATATGCATATTCGGCTATCCATAGTAGGTCTTTCCAATTCCTTTGTTCGTGGTGCAGCATGCACTGTAAATATTGCTCGAGTGTCTGATTGGTTCTCTCGGTTTGGCCGTCCGTTTGGGGATGGTGACTGGTAGAAAGCAGAATGTCGATCTGCGCCATTGCACAGCATTTCTTCCAGAAGTTTGAAACAAACTGGCTGCCTCGATCAGAGACCAGAACCGAAGAGAAGCCATGTAGCTTAACCACGCCCTCCAGGAACACTTTTGCTAAAGTGTCTGCGTCTGGGAGGCCTTTGAGAGGAATAAAATGGGCCATCTACGAGAATAAGTCCACAACTACAAGGATGGTGTTGAACCCTTGGCTTGGAGGCAGAACAGTGATGAAGTCAAGGGAAAGAGTGTGCCATGGAACTGGAGGAATGTCCAATGGTTGTAGGAGACCAGATGGTTTTTGTTTCTGTGATTTATTATATATAGGCGACATATAGGCGATCCCTAAAAAAGGGTAGGTGGTCCTTGATGGTATATTGTTCTCCTTGAGTTTGCCATGCGAGGTAGGCATCAGGATTCATTGTCCATTGTATTTCTTTTCGTAGTTCTGCTTGTGTTAAGGCTGTCGTGATACCCAAGCGTTTGTCTTCAGGTATAATAGGTACTGGGTCTGGAGTTGTATATACTAATATATCTATGCCCATACGAGATAAGTCATCCGCCTTTCCGTTTCTGACTCCTGGTCGAAATGTGATTACATAATCATATTCAGTGAAGAAAAGGACCCACCGTAATTGGCGCGAGGAGAGGGCCTTGGCTGTTTTGAGATATTGCAAGTTTCGGTGGTCTGTGATGAATGTAATGGTGTGTCTGGCCTCCAGAAGGTAGTGTCATGCGCAGTAGGAAGGTCAGACACACCAGGCACACTGCCTTACAGAACACTCATACCCTTGGGGACTCCCTGACACATAACAAAGCGAGACTCTTCAAGTCACAGTCAGCCCTTCACATGATCACGCTACCTGTGGTGCGAGGGAAGCGTCACCAACTTCCAGGCTCTGTCAGAGGCCGATATTATTTGTTCCCTCGTTTCCGCTGGCAACTGCCATGGAGATTGCAAGAAGGCTGGAGCAGGAGCAATCGGCGGCAACTACTTCCCTGTTCCGTGCCGAATTCCTAGTCACGTGCCCTGAGCTCCGCTCACGTGATCAGGAGTCGGCAGGTATAAAAGCGGCTCACTTTGAATCACTCGCTGCTTCGCAGCTGTTTCACGGCACTGTGTGGCGTTTTCGATTCACGTTGGATTCATTTAGTTACAGATCTCAAGCCTACGGATTACGGACTGGTTTTTCTTGCTCCTTGGATTTGGCGTTTGGATTCTGCTCGGATTTACGGACTTTTTGGACTTTAGCTAACGTTTCACGGATTGATTGGATTACCCTTCTCTGCTTTGTCATGTGTTCTACGTTCTCCAGAGTTCCACAGTGTTAAGAATACATCCAAGAATCATCAGGTGGTAGCCAGCGCTGAGTTTTCTGGTGCCTGGCTTTTAAGGGTTACTAACGCTTCCCTGCACCACAGCCTCAGAGTTCCTGGCAGTTAGAAAATCACCCTGTTTCAATAACAGTTATATTGTTGACAGTACTGTGCTTATTTGTACCAATACCTAAATTCATTCTAAAGCTCTGGGGTCCTCGGCGGCGTCTGGTCCTGCGAAACAACAACAACCACCTGTGGCCTCAAGGCTCGCACAGGGAGTAGTTTTTCTTCCTCTCTGTGTGGAACTTGGGGACAGAGGCCAATATATTCTTCACGATGAGTCAAGTCAAGACAGACTGTGAAGCCGCGGGTTGTGTTGAATATGGAGGCCGCAGCCGACGACCCCCTGGCTGCATTGGTACAGGCAATCACAGTGTTGAGGGCGGATATGACAGCTGCCAATACTGCCATACATCAGCGGTTAGACTTCATCCAAACCATATGTGAACACGTGTGCAATATGTGCCCAGTGTAAACATAGCCGGGGGCGTCCACTGGGCCTTTTACATCCTTTGCCTGTGCCTGTACCTCCTCGACCCTGGCACACAGTGTCGATGGATTTTGTGACGGATTTACCCCAAACCAAGGGCTTCGACACAGTTTGGGTGGTGGTGGATTCTTTTTCTAAGCTTGCTCGATTTATTCCCTCTTTTTCCCTTTCCTTGAGATAATTCCAATAACTCGAGATCCCGGGACTGGGCCTTGTGGCGTGTGTCAAATACCTGAGACATTTCTGTGACTAGTAAGTCAAAATCATAAAGAACAGGACTGTTGTTTTCCAGTAACGGGTTTGCCCAAGCGGCAGATGTACCAGCTAGATGAGATAATGCACATGCTGCCTTTTTGGTGTAATCGGGAAAAGCCTGAGGTCTACAGAGAAAATGCAATTTGCATTGGTTTATGAATGTACAAAACTTTCAGGGATCTCCATGAAATCTTTCTGGAGCAGCCAAAGGCTGGTTTCTCGTTGTCACCTGGACCATCCCGCATGCCCACGTGGTCGTGGGCCATCGTGGGCCATTGAGGGGGGGCTCTGTCATGCACAGTAGGAAGGCCAGGCACCCCAGGCACACCGCCTTACAGAACACTCATACCCTTGGGGACTCCCTGACACATAACACAGCGAGACTCTCCGAATCACAGTCAGCCCTTCACATGATCACGCTAGCTGTGGTGCGAGGAAAGCGTCACCAACTTCCAGGCTCTGTCAGAGGGCAATACTATTTGTTCCCTCGTTTCCGCTGGCAACTGCCATATAGATTGTGAGAAGGCTGGAGCAGGAGCAATCGGCGGCAACTACTTCCCGGTACTGGGCCGAATTCCCGGTAACGTGTCCTGAGCTCCGCTCACGTGATCAGGAGTCGGCAGGTATAAAAGCGGCGCACTTTGAATCACTCGCTGCTTCACAGCTGTTTCACGGCACTGTGTGGCGTTTTCGATTCACGTTGGATTCATTTGGTTACAGATCTCAAGCCTACGGATTACGGACTGGTTTTTCTTGCTCCCTGGATTTGGCGTTTGGTTTCTGCTCGGATGTATGGACTTTTTGGACTTTAGCTAACGTTTCACGGATTGATTGGATTACCCTTCTCTGCTTTGTCAAGTGTTCTACGTTCTCCAGAGTTCCTCGAACTGCTACGGTACCACAGTGTTAAGAATACATCCAAGAATCATCAGGTGGTAGCCAGCGCTGAGTTTTCTAGCGCCTGGCCTTTAAGGATTACTGACGCTTCCCTGCACCACAGCCTCAGAGTTCCTGGCAGTTAGAAAATCACCCTTGGGTAAGCCCTGTTTCAATAACAGTTATATAGTTGACAGTACTGTGCTTGTTTGTACTAATACCTAAATTCATTCTACAGCTCTGGGGTCCTCGGCGGCGTCTGGTCCTGAGAAACAACAAAAACCACCTGTGGCCTCAAGGCTCGCACAGGGAGTAGTTTTTCTTTCTCTCTGTGTGGAACTTGGGGACAGAGGCCCATATATTCTTCACGACGAGTCAAGTCAAGACAGGTAGTGCCTGCAGGCTTTAAAGGCGGATTTGATAGCCAGGAGTTCCTTGTCCGTGATGGCATAATTAATCTCTGGAGGTGAGAACGTTTTCGACCAGAAGGCCACAGGATGTAGATGGCCGGTTTCCGGGTCTCTCTGTGAAAGCACAGCCCCCATTGCGAGACTGGATGCATCAGTTTCAATGACATAAGGGAGGTCTGGACGAGGATGTCGCAGGATTGGAGCGGAGGTAAACCTTTGTTTAAGTTCCTGAAAAGCTTCTTCTGCTTCTTCGGTCCAAGCAAACCTTTTATTGTTTTTTTGTAATAGTACTGTGATTGGGTGCACAACCTGAGAGAAGTCTGGGATGAACCGGTGGTAGAAGTTCACAAAGCCCAGCATGCTTTGTACCCCTTTTAGAGACGTCGGTGAAGGCCATTTCAGAATGGCATCTACCTTGTGCATGTCCATTCTGATGCCTCCTGGAGTAAGGATAAAACCAAGAAATTCTACTTCGGTGATGTGCAAAAAACATTTTTCAAGCTTTGCAAACAAGCGATGTTGACGGAGCTTGGTGAGGACGGAACAAACGTTCCTGGCATGATCTTGTTCCGTGGCTGAGTATACTAAGATGTCGTCTTTATACACTAAGCTGCACACATCAATTAACTCCTTTAAGACGTAATTCATGATATATTGGAATGCCGCAGGAGCGTTGCATAACCCGTAGGGCATGACTTGATATTCAAACAAGCCATACTTAGTACGGAAGGCGGTTTTCCATTCATCTCCTTTTCTGACTCGGACCAGGTGGTACGCACCTCGAAGGTCCAATTTGGTATAAATCTTGGCATCTTTAACTTGGTCTAGCATCTCAGGGATAAGTGGCAAGGGGTAGCGGTTCTTCACAGGGATCTGGTTCAATGCGCGGTAGTCAATACAGGTTCTCAAGTCTCCTTCCTTTTTCGGTACGACGAACAAAGGACTGGCTGCGGGGGACTTCGAAGGACGGATAAATCTGTTTGCAAGGTACTGGTCTAAATAGGATTTCAAAGGAAGGTTTTCTGGTTTTGTGAGGGCGTAGATCCTGCCGCAAGGGATTTGTGCACCTGGAACAAGGCCGATCTGACAGTCATAGGGCCTGTGCGGTGGCAATGTATTGGCTTGTTCCTTTCTGAAAACATCCTGGAAATCATGGTATTCACTTGGCATTGTATTAGTTGCTCCAAGGGTCGATACTGTCGCTCCGGGAGTCATGGGAATACAGACGTCAGGTTTCTCCTCTTGGTAATAGCAGGCAGGGGAGCAGTCACCGGGGAAGGTTAATTTTCCTGCCCGCCAGTCTATCAAAGGGTTGTGAGCAACCAACCATGGCATCCCTAGTATTAGCATGAACTGAGGTGCCTTGATGAGATCGAATGAAATAGACTCCCGATGTCCGTCCTGACACATCAGGGTTACCCTGGCTGTGCACTGGGTTACTGCTCCGGAAGCGTTTTCTGTCCCATCCACGGTGGTTACCTTGTCCATAGTTGGCTTCGAACACAAAGGAAGCCCCATCTCTGCTGCCAGTTCTTGATCAATATAATTGCCAACTGCTCCGATATCGATGTATGCTTCAACGGCATGCATTCTTGATGACTGTTGGTGGTTAATTAAGATCACAGGTATTGCAAAGTGCGAGGTCAGCAACTCTTTCTTCTCACTCGACAAACTGACCTCTACGTTTGTCGAGCTTGGTAGTTTCCCGATTCCTTAGCTTCATCCTTATCTGTGGCCCTGACTGTTCTTCTTGGGGGTTTTACTGGACAGTCCTTCAGGAAATGTCCTGGTTTCCCACAATACAAACAAAGCTGTTGTTGTCTTCTTTTGTCCCTCTCTTGTTTTGTTAATGGAGGCCGTAACCCTCCAATCTGCATGGGTTCTACAGCATTTTCAAGTACGCAGGGTGTGTTTTCCCTTGGTCGAACATACACGGTCCGAGGGTCTATCTTAGACCGGTCTGCCTTTCGGTCCTGCAACCGGTGGTCTAGCTGCATGACCAGATTTATGAATTCTGCACACTCTCTGGGTGGATCAACTACCTGTGCTAAGACATCCTTTCATTCACCTCGTAAGCCTCGATGGAATAATGTGCTTCTTTTGTTTTCTGGCCACCTAGCTTCGGCAGCCAGTCTGTTGAAGGTAGCAATGTACGTTAACAAGTCCTGAATCCCCTGTCGGAGGGACAAGAGTTCATTGTCTACTGCTTGTTCCTGGGTATGGCAAGCAAAAAGTGTTTCCATTTCTCTCTGGAACCCCCCAAAGTCGTGTAATAGAGGATTGTCATGGGTTACTAACGGCACCGACCAATCTGCTGCACTACCACTCAGGTATGATAAGACAAAAGCTACCCGAGCTTGGTCGTTTGGAAATGCTCCAGGCCTACAAAGAAAATGAAGTTGGCACCGATTGATGAATGCCGCATACTTCCGTGGGTTGCCTGAGAACCTTTCTGGTGGTGCCAGGGGCACTGTTCCAGGTAACTTGATCTGTAACGGAGTGGGTGCTATGGCAGGGTTTTGCATTGTTGGATTGCTTCCAGGTAGAGGCGTCTGTCCTGCCTGTGATTGTAAGTATTGCCTGCTAATCTCTTCAGTGCGTTCTTTGGTCACTATTAGGTCTCTCCAGAGGGCATTAGTCTCTTGTCAGGCAGAATGAACCTCAGCACGAAGCTCTCCTAGTAATTGGGCCAATTGGTCCATTTCTGATGTCTCCATGGCGCCCAGGTGGATTTGTTATGGTAGGCTTCGGGTTCTGTTACGCTCACCTGGTATCCACAGGGACGCCAACCAACTGGGATACTCACTGGTATGCTTCTCAGCTTTGCCCTGATGTGGTCTACGGGGAAGGTTCTGCCTGAAAATACAAGAGGACTGTGTTCAAGACTGACCGACTGGGGTAAGTATCCTCCCTCCACCCCCGTATGCTTTCAGTCCCTCTGCCGCCCTCTCCTCACCTTGTGGTAGAATTAGGTGTGCTCTCCGTCCTGCCTTCTTTGCAGGGGCGCGTTGTCTTTCATGGGCGAGTGTGGTCCAGTTAATTCACTGACCCCAGCCTGCTTGATTTTGTTCAGGTAGGTCTTATTGCTGTTCTTTAGTTTTGTTGCTATCGTCCATGCCTTTCTTTGTTTAAAATGTATCTTTTTTCTCCCTCAGGTATGCAGAGCTTCAGCGCGGCGAACTGGCTTGGTTGAGCCCCTCTGGTAAATGATGGCGCATTAAGAGCGCTATGATGCGGTAAGTAAACGCTATGTGCAGCGCTGCGAAGTCTTGCCTTTGCTAACCTGTGTTTTCCTTCCTTGTAGGTCACGCTGTTCTTCAGCGTGAGTGGAATGTCCGGAGTGGTGCCAGCCGAGAGGCGACCAGCCAGGTAAGCCTTTTGAGCAGTTCGTAATTTGTAAATGTCTCTACAGCTTTCTTTAATGTTGCCTCTATCTTCCTCTTTCAGGTCATTCTGTCAGGGAGGCGTGCAGAGTCGAGGAAGCTGTTCTCAGTAGCTGCGAGTGTTTAAAGATGAAGGCTGCAGGTAAGATGCTGCTGCTAATGATGTTCCTTTTGTCTCCTTGCTGGTTCTACTTCTCAGAGGTTCGAGGGAATAGCTGGACACGGTGAGCGTCACGTTGCAAGCTGCAAAGTAACACGAAGCATGTTCTGCAGTCAGGGTGTGGTTTATATAGCCCAGGTAAAGTAGTACCAGAGAAAGTAGTTCCAGGCCTGCCACACCCAAAACCCTAGACCGGATAGCTTGGTTCTTAGGAACCAAGCTATGTTGATGCCTCCATGTTGGTTGACAATACAATAAAGTAGTTCCCAAGCACATTGTTGTTCATGGTGTATGAGCCCGGCGCCATAGGCGCCAGGACTGGCCCCATGAGGGCTTTTGAAGAGGATGCCAGGCTCTAGAGGCCCAAGTCTTGACTCCACGTGGCCAATTGGTTTGCCAGAGGGGGTTTTGGGCGAGGGTCGTGACAGGTTTGTTCCCATGTAGACATAGAAGAGGTGATACTCATGATTACTTTTTCAGAGGGTATGAATGGAATGCCTTCAGGTTCTTCAGGGATTTCAGAACACATCATGAACAGGGCATGCCTGGTATTCAATCCTCCTTGTTTTGTATGTGACGATACAGTCAAATCTAAAGAAAAAATGTATGTATCTATTTTGCCTCTAGTTGACAGTTCTTCCTGTTTTAAGAAACTAAATTACGATGATTGATTATTACCAGAATGGTGTGTCTAGCCCCTTCCAGAAAATGATGTCAGGTTATGAAGGTGTTCTTTCATTGCTAAGAGCTCCTTGTCAAAAAATGCTGTAATCCCTTTAAGCTATGGTGAGGGTTTTAGAATGGTACTTTACGGGATGAGTCGTAGAATTCTTAAGAACTTTCTGAAGGAGAAAAGCTCTCAAAGCTTGTTGGGTGCATCTGCTTCAGTGATGTAAGGCTGCGATGGATCAGGAAGTCGTAATATGGGAGCAATTGTAAATCTCTCTTTCAGTAGTTGGAACACAGATTGCTTTGATCTATTCCAGACATACGCTTTTTCTTTTTGAAGAAGGATCATTAACGGCATAAAACGTCTTGAAAACTCAGGTATGAACCTTCTATAAAAGTTGGCAAATCCGAGAAAACGTTGCATCTACTTAGCGTTCTTTTGGACTGGCCACTTTTGAAGGGATTTTATTTTCTATGGATCCATCTCTACCTCTTGCAGAAACAAGATATATCCCGAGTACGAAATCCTGGACTGGTGGACAACACATTTGGACAATTTGGTATAGGGTTTGTTTTCTTGGAGGATTCACAACACTTCCTTAATGTGACCGACATGTTCTTGATATGAGGAGGAAAAATCGAGTATGTCGTCTACATGATGGATGTAGTCTGTCAAACCAACCTGCTCCAACCTACCGGCCCCACTAAGGCGGGCAATGCTGCCAGTGTTTTTCAGACTCTTGCTCTGGTGGCCGTTCTAACATTATTATCATCGCCAGCCTCATGTAATGTAAAAGATATGGGTAAAAGGACTGGGGATATCCCAAACCCTATCAGGAAATCTATGGATACCACTTGAGGGAGTGACATCCACATAAGGAGGTTGAGTGTGCCGGAGATTCAGGATGACAATTTGAGAGGATGTATTATGGATCCTAGGAATGTTATATTAACTAATGTAGGAAAACCTGAGCAATGGAAATTCACGGAGGCCCTGAGAAATAAGGTCCTATTTTGGCTACAAGCAACATTGGGGCCAGGTTGCATTAGAATGCAGGACCTTAGATTTTTATGAAGGACTCATATTAAGGGCTGGTCAATAGAGAATGATTCTGACTGTATTGTCATAGGTTGTGGTCAGAGCAATATGCCGGTGTTTCTGAGTCGTTGCAAGTCCAGGAGAATGTTCCAATGTGAGAATTGTTTTAGATAAGTTGTGTGTGCCTTAGATAGTATGGAGATCCTTCATCTTGTTTTTTTATTCTGCTTTGATTTAGTTTTTTGCCACTTTTGTACATTCAATTCAATATATAACTACATATATGTACAAGATATCTTTAAAGACATCATTAAGGAAGTGTTGGAAAGGTGCTGGGCACTGCAGAGCCGAATGGCATAACCAAATATTCGTAAGGTCCGAATCTTGTCCTGACCACTGTCTTCCACTCATCTCCTGGATATATATGTACTAAATTGTAGGCTCCTTTCAAGTCTAACTTGGTGTATAATACAATCTGTGGCCGGATCGATTAGCACTTGCATCAGCAGTAAGGGAAATCTAGTCTTGGCTGTAATGGTGCTTAATTGCCAATAATCCACAAAAGACCTGAGTTTGCTCTCGTTCTTTTTAGGAGTAAAGCTTATGGGGTTAGCGGAGGTAGAATGCCGGAGGAATGCTCTGCGCAGATTCACATCCACATATTCTTTCACAATTACATTTTCTTTTTTGGATAATGTGTAGATCATTCCATAAGAAATACTGGGCCCCGGGACAAGGTCTATGCAACAATCTTAGGGCCTGTGAGGCGGGAGCATATCTGCCTCTACTGGGTTAAAAACTGTGGTGTACTCTCGATATTCTACTCGAATGAAGTTTGAGCTTGTTTTGAATATCATGGATGAGCAAGTCATGGGGCAAAAAGTATTAGCAGGACTGGATACATGACTCTTTTTCTGAATGGTGCTTCGTTTTTGACAAAAAGGGGAATCCAATATAAGTGTTCTGATTTGCCAATTTATACAGGGATATGTTCTAGCCAGGGAATTCCTAGGATTATTTGAAAATGCATAGTGGATATGGCATCAAAGTATATAATTTCCGGATGAACTGTTTGAAATCTAATTCTGAGTGTATTAGTGCATGAGGATAGGGGACTTGAGGTTAACCTGGATCCCTCAACTGACACATTAGGCTCAGTCATCTTTTTAAAACCAAGGTTGATCTTGTTGTTCTTTGCATACCTTAGGTCAATGAAGTTGACTGTTGCACCGCTGTTTAGCTTGGCTTCCACCTCTCTCCAATGTTTCCTTTGACTATATAAATCCACAGTGATGTAAAAATGGGGAGTTTGGGACAGTAACAGAGAAATTGATTTAAGGGGTACTTCCTTCCTGCCGCTCATTAATGTCTTGCCCTCACTTAGCGAGCTAGTTCATTTTTCCTTATGTGAAGAGGTTTCTTTTTGCTGAATCTTATGAGATGCCCAGCTTCTCTGCACTAGAAGCATAAATTGGACTTTCTCCTTTGTACTCTTTCTTTGGCAGAGACAGGACCTCAAATACTTCCTAATTGCATAGGTGGATTGGTATTACATGGGGGATTTCCTATCTCATTCGGAGGAAGGAACCTGAGGTACTCAATAGGTCTTTTCTTGCCTTTCCTTTTTCCCATTCTCTGATCTAGTCTTACCACTAGTGATATGTAATCAGACAAGGTTTTTGGAAGTGCAACGACTTTGGCTCACAGCGTCCTTCAGTTCTTCTTTGAGCCCCCTATAAAACAAGGTGAGCTGTACATCTTCAACCCAATATGTTTGGGGTGCAATATTCCTAAATCAGGCTATATAGTAGATCTTAATTTACCTGATGAATGTCCACCAGCTCATTATAGCATAGAATTGATCATAGTTCGTGTGTTTTGGATCATTGTTGTCAACCAGAGGGGTGGCCCAAGATAAGGCAGTCTTATCTAGGTTTAATAACATGAATGTAACTTTTGCTTGGTCTCAAGCGTATAAAGAAGGGCAATTTAGGAAATGTATCTTACATTGTGCACTGAAGGCTCTGAATTCTCTAGGGTCTCCACTGTATTTGGTAGGCATGGGAGGTGAAGTGATATGGAGCATAACCCTGGTGCATGTGATCTTGCTGGGGTTAGCACTTCTCTACCATCTGAGCGAGGGTTTGTTAGACCGGAAGAGCCTGCTGTTTCCCCGCTCACTTTCTCCCAAGGGTGATCTGCTCCAGGGAAATGTGCCCATCTCTTCTTCAATGCATTTACTTGTCTAAAATCAGCTATTTCAGCTTGAAGCTTCTGGAAGGCTGCTGCTATCTCTTTGACCATGTCATCCATGGCTTCGAAGAGAAGGAACAGGTCTTCCAATCTGTTACATTCTACAGATTTCTGCTGACTCCCCTCAAAGCCACAGAGTAATGGTTGCCCCTACCTTTTTCAGCAGCAGCCACCTCTGAGTCCAGCTGTGAGGTAGCCACTTAACCTCCCCTCGGCACAATGGACAAATTAATGCTCTAACATTAATTCAACTACAGCACAGCAGGCTTCTCACAAATGCAGTCTTCCCACTGTGGTCTAGCAGGATGTTCACGTGTATATGTAACTAACGCCTTGAACTTTGTTAATACAGAACCTGTGCTTCAGAGGGTAGATGCAATATCATTAATGTGTAAATCCCAGGCCAGTTCCGGCAGGGCTCCAAGCGTTTAATCAGGACGTTGACGGCACTTGTCAGCTGGACTCAGTTGCTTTTAATCAGGCTGGTGTAGCGGGTTAACGCTATCACAGGGGAGCAACACCATTTCACAGCAGGGCCATGTGTCCTTTGAATGGGACCATGTCTTCACTGCTTGATACACAGACACGCACAAAAGAAGTAAACAACACGCTTTGCTTATCTGACACTCGAGCATCACTAAATGGGGGGGAGTCACAGGGGCAGAGTGCTCTTCAAAGCTGAAAAAGTGACAGCACCTACAACTGAGCCATTGTCTGCGTGATTACCAGAAGCAGATTTAACTTTTAACTGTGAAACGCCAAGAAATAAAGAATGTGAATTTGAACAGTTGGCGCAAGTCAAGGATGGCCTCTCAATGGGCTTGACAGTTAAACATACCCCGTTGGTATCTGTAAAAGAACTGTCCCCCTTGAATGGAGGAGGAGAAGCAATACACAGAGCGAGCCTCTGGCGTACCAATTACATTAGTAGGCAGAGCCATTCTGCAGAGAGGAGCCAGCTTTAGCACGGAGAAGGGCCTGGAAGGAGGTCCGCAAAGAGGTCTGGGGAGACTCAGCAGAAGAAGCCAAAAAGAAGCAAAAACGTAGCCAATGAGGCTCAGGGATGTGCAAAGTTGGCAAGGCTGAGCAGTGCTGGCCCAAAGGGTTTGCATGACCATGCAGAGGATACGATGGTCTTGGAGTCCAAGAGACATCTCCAAACCCAGCGAGCGAGAGCGAACGGAGTCCTCCTCTCATCCTATGCAGAACCGTACAGAGAAGAACGTAGTTGTGAGCATAGAAACATCTCTGCTGGCATTCTGGAGAGGACAACCGGAGCTGGAGAATGCAAGTGTCACTAGGTCGAAGCCACCTCAATTGAGCAGGAGCTGCCATGAAGAAGATATGCAGGTTGCTCACAGTAAAGGGTGGGCACAGAGACCAGACCATGAGAACAGGAGAAAGAACAAAGAGAATAAATCCCAATGTGGGCTTGGGGCAGCCAGGCACAGAAAGAGAGACAGACATAAATAATAAGTGTGGTTACAGGATCCCTGAAAACTCACACCTTGGATCCAGCGAAACGGTAAAAAGTCACACTGAAAAATCGAGAGAGAGATTTTTTTGTTTTGGTTTTATTGATTTAGCTGAACTAAGTCAACTTTTCAATTAGTTTTAACAATTCCTATCACACATGACATATACATGTGCAAAGACTAAAAGAACATCATAAAACTATTGACCAAAATTAGAAACATTATAAAATATTTGCTGCATTAGTGCATTAGCGTCAGATTAGTAACAATCTTGAATTGTACGCAAATTCATGGAGCCGATGTGTAAGCATATGGTGTTTTATATGCGAGAGATTAAATATGCGCCTCTACCAGACATATAGCAAAACCAAGATTGAAAGATTGTAAGGTTCTATAAACATTCATATATTTCTAATGTCAAGGAATTTAAAAGATTGGTTTGTAAAGCAGAGTGAATTTGATCAATTTTGTTTCATTTGACTAGTATTGTAACTTAACATTTTTTTTAAGTATCGCATGATCTAGCAACTTGCAGCGGTTGTTTAACTCAAATTACTCATAATGAATCCGATCCTCAAGATCACTACACAATTGTTGCAAGGATGCAATCTTAGGAAAACAATTATATGTGAATGACAATAAAATCATATCTTAATTGATACACATTTAGCAGTTCTTGCTCTTCATGCAAAACATTGTCTGCCACAAAGTTTCAGCATCAAGACTTCTAATATGATCAAAGTGTCTTTCTTGACAGTCAATCATCAGATGTTTAATGGTTTCAGGTTGGTTTGGCTGTTTGCAAAATCGGCAGATGTTTTGATCCAAATTCATGATCTTCCTTTTTTATAAGACATCTTTGGTGGGCAACAGATTGAATATTGTGTGCATGATTGCATTTGTAATATTATTGGTTGGAAACATTTGTATATACAATTCCAGAGTCCAATAGTCCTTATAACCTACACATTTTTTTCCAGGTTTTAATCCAATCACTCTGGAAGATCTTATGCATTGCTCTTGTAGGGTTTTCAAGAAATAAGATTATTGAGACATATGCATTAAGTAAAGTATTCACGACAGCGGATTTCCATGCCTTTATGAATTTTCAAAGAATACATAGAGCAAGGACCCAGTTCATGCCTGATTATAGCAATCGACACAGATTGTGGTAAGCGCAGGAGACGTTTCCAGAAACGTCCTTCTAATTTTGCCCAGAAGGACTCTGTAAAGAGAGCTTTGTTTATTCTCTATAAAGAACTTGAGGTACAGTTTTCTGATTGTAATATGTTACTAATGATATGCAGGAGAATGTGCCATATTTATACTGGATTATTTTCTTCTGTGAGATGGCTGTGCTCATTTTGGTCTCAATAGATGATATATATAAAAAGAGTCAGATCGTTGAGCATTGATGTTCAGACCCAGATATAAATATACTCTTTCTACCTCCAAGGGTGGACCAAATTATTGTTTTCTTGAGTGGTCAAGATCCTGCAGAGCACATACTTTTTGTCTTGGACAAATTGATCTGGTTGTGATTTTCAACAGTATAGGTAATTAGAGCATTTAGGAGTCTTTGTAGGCCTTTCAGAGTTTTCTGCATGAGCACCAAATCATTGGCGTAAATCAACCAAGGTATTTTATTTTATCATGACCTAGCTTTTGTGCATCTGTTGGAATATTGTTGAATTTCTCTTTCAAATCTGAAATGAAAAAGTTAAACAGGGCCAAAGCCACAATACACCCCTCCTTTAATCCTCTATATGTTGGTATTGGGGTTATTAGGGTGCCTTCTAGCGTAATACGTATTTGGATTGATGTGTTGGTATGTAAAAAGTTGATCAGAGTCCTTATAATTGCCAGGCAGTTAGCTTTGAGAAGCTTCTACATTAATAGTTCTCAAGACACTGGGCCTCATTCCGAGTATGGCGGTAAGGGATAACGGCCACCGGTAACGAGACCGGTGGCGGTAATCCCTTACCGCCATACTCCGAGTTCCCTTTGCGCCCTCGCCCTTAACGCCTGCTTTGAGCAGGTGTTAAAGTCGAGGGCGCAAAGGGGCCTCCAAGCCAATAACGGTGACCGTAATGAACGGTCACCGTTATTTGCATCTTCCCCATTCCCATTGAGCCCTATGGGGGCTCATTTGGGAATGGGGAAGAGCCTTGGTGAATGGGGAATTACCGCCCCGCCAACCTTGGAATGGGGCGGTAATTCCGCCATCCACCAAGGCGCTGCCGGTCCGGGTACGGCGTCAACCAAGGCGTTAATAGTGCCATTGGTTAGCGCCGTACTCGGAATGAGGCCCACTGAGCCGAACGCAAACCGGAAGTCTACAAAGGCCAGATACAGTGTTTGACACTCTGTTAGACATTGGGATTTTAGGGCTGTGATGGTCATCAGATTCACTGATGTGCCTAGGCCGGGTATAAAAGGGAAGGGATCTCAAGATAATAACATTGTTACCCATTTGTTAAAGTCATGTAAAAGGAAGCAGGCAAACATCTTGCCTGGTGCCTCTAGCAATGTGTTTGGTCTGTAGTGTGATGCAATTTGTCTATCGCCTTTCTTGTAGATTGGTAAGACTATAGATTTTTGCCAAGATGTCAGAATGCAGTTGGTACTTATTGCATGAGAGAAAATGTTATGTAGTATTGTGGCCCATTCATCTGGATGTTGCTTGAACATGGCGTTGCTTAGCCCATCTGGGCCCGGTGCTCTGGAACAGGTGCATTTCTGGATACAGAAGAGTATATCTTCTTTCGAAGTATGAATAGTCAAAGGCTTAAGAGTCTGATTGATATCATGCATGGAGTCTGGAAGGCATGAAACTGGAGATGCATAGAGTTCTTCAAATGCTCTGACACTCCATTGATTTTTTAGTTTCCAAGTTTCTGCTGAATTTTTCATAGCAAATTCTTCAATCATGGATTCACCATCTCTTTGGAATATTAGTTCTCTCTGCACTTTTATCCAATTTGTATATCTCAGTTTCATTTTTGTGAGAGCTAGCAGTCTATCCTGAGGAGGAAGAAAAGCGAACCAATCACTTTCGATTTCCTCCTCCTGAGAGAATTAATTGATTAATTGATTTGAATATATTGTTTGTGAAGTAACTTGATTCAAACTCCCAGACCACCTTAGAGCTAATATATCATGGTCACTATGGACTTTCTTGATGATCTCCAGGTCTATTGCTATGCGGAATAAAATCCGATCCACATATATGTAGTCAATAATTGAGGAATGAGGGCCTCTCTGCCAGGTGCTGCGAGCTGGAAGATTGCCAACTAAAGCTCCATTTACCATTGTTAATTGATGACTTATGACTAGCCTAAAATTGTTTCTGCTCCATTTGCCAGCATACTTTTTATCTACTGCAATTTCGGACTAGCCTACAACTGTTTTACCTCCTGGGCCTAGCCTATGACTAGCCTGAAATTGTTTCTGCTCCATTTGCCAACATACTTTTTATCTACTGCAATTTCGGACTAGCCTACAACTGTTTTACCTCCTGGGCCTAGACTATGACTAGCCTAAAATTGTTGCTGCTCCATTTGCCAGCATACTTTTTATCTACTGCAATTTCGGACCAGCCTACAACTGTTTTACTCCCTGTGCCTAGCCTACAAATGATTTTGCTCCACACTTCAGTATCATTCTAATCTACTGCAAACTCGGACTAGCCTACAACCTATTTATGCTTCCTATGCTTAGCCTGTGACCAGCCCACAATTGTTCTAAAATTCTGCTTAGAAACATATCACCCCCACTCCCTTGCTCCTACTAGGTATCACCCACACCCTTCCCTTCCTACCAGCACTGGCCATAAGTTGCCCTGACTCCCTGCCTAACCACACTAACATCCCCACTACACCACCCTTCAGCACGCAAACTAAAACCTATCCAATGCCACCCCACCTGCGAAATGAAAGGCTAGGCTGCCATTCTACCCACCTCTCAGCCTCTTCTAATACCTTCATTACTAAGCACCCCAAACACTCACCATCACCGACTACCACTCCCACACCTAAAACATCCAGCAAAATCAAAACACCAATATCATCCTTACTACAACAAAACAAAAGGACAACCAGAAAACACAGTTCCAATGTGCACTCATTAACGCTCGCTCCCTCCCAGCGCACGCCGTAGAGATTCATGATCTCATCACAGATCTAGACCTAGACATATTAGCTATCACTGAGACCTGGCTACATGAAGCCTCAGGACCAGCCATATGCCAATCATTACCACCAGGATACATCATCCTACACCAAGACAGGACATCCAGTAAAGGAGGAGGGGTTGCCCTTATTCTCAAAGAGGCCCTCAACATAAGACAGCTAAAAGCCTCCGAGGCTGACAACTTTGATTTGCTATGAGCAAAAATATCCCCCTCACCAGCTGACACCAAAGCAATACACATTGTTTACCGACCACCTGGCCCAACTCTCGACTTCCAGTCCAATATCACTCACATTTTAGGCAACATCCTTAAAACAAACTCAAGAGCCATACTCATTGGAGACCTCAACCTAGGATTCAAAGATCCAAAAGATAAGCGAAGCAAAGCACTCGCCAAAGTTGTTTATGACCTAGGCTTCACCCAATGAGTGAACGTACCGACCTCCAGTAAAGGTCGCATCCTGGATTGGATTGTGGACCACAACTGTGCGTCCGACATCAATTCTAACAACCCCCGCCCATGGACGGACCACCACCTACTACATTTCTTCATACCATCTAAAATAGGAGGGAGCCCAAACCTACCCGCTCCAACCACCATGGCTAGTTCAAAAAAACTACTCATTGCAGACAAGCTAATCCCTCTCCTGGAAACGTTGGCACTAGCACATCACACATCCAACGACCCTACGACACTAGTTAAAATCTACAACACCACGCTCAAAGATATTATAGATGATGTAGCCCCACTGAAAAAGAACTCCAGGACGCCTGAACCGCTAAAAGAACAGCACTAACCTCCTGGCAGTCAAATCCCTCCTCTACCACAAGGGACACCTACCTCATAGCTGCTAAACTATATAAAAAAGCCATCTCTAGAGCTAAAGCGGCCCCTTACAACGACAGAATTGAGAAAACTAACTCTCAATCCAAAGAGCTATTCGCCATCTATAATGAGCTGACCATCCCACCCTCCTCCGCACAACCTACAGAAAAAAACGCAACATGGTGTAACAACATCCAACATGCCATGTTAGATAAAATCAAAAAACTCCAGAACAAAATCAAATCCCAATTCGACAAACTGCCCAAAACTAATCCACCACCACTACCTAAGCCTCCCACCATCACACCAAAGGATAACGATGCACACAGAACAAACACACCTAAAACCTTCTCATTCGGGAAGTCATAGTTCCCGAAGTCCTTCCAATCATGAAACAGACCAAACCAAAACCATCTCTATGCAAAGGAGACATTTTCCCAGCCAACATAATCAAAGACTGTGCCACAGCCTTGCCCCCTTTTGTAACCACCTTCATCAAAACCTCCTTCACTACCAGCACCGTCCCACTCACCCTTAAGGAAGCATGGGTTAGGCTGCTGTTAAAAAACCTACCTTGGACCCGGACTCCCCAAACAACTACCGTCCAATTACCACTGTGCCATTTCTGCTGAAGATCTTGGATAAGGCTGCATATCTACAGATCCGGGCTTACATAGAAACACACAACATTCTTGGAAAAAGGCAATCAGGATTCCGCCCACGCCATGGCACAGAGTCAGCCCTACTCGACCTCAAGAACCAACTACTTCACTTGAAGCCATGGACAAAGGCAAGACCTCACTCCTCCTACTCCTAGATCTCTCAGGAGCCTTTGACTTGGATGACCATAAGATCCTGTGCAAACACCTCACCGACACAGCACACTTCTCCCAAGAAGCCACCACCTGGATCACCTCCTTCTTGGACGGTCGAGCGATGAGAATCTTTTCAGACCATGCATCCCCCCTGCCATCACTCATCAGCTGCGGAGTCCTGCAAGGCTCATGCACCTACCCCACTCTCTACAACCTCTTCACTCTCCCCTTATTCAGTGACCTAGAAGACTTCGGCATAGCCTTTACAAACTATGCTGATGACTCCCAAATTCTCTTACCACTAACAGGTAACTATGAGCAATACCTCAAGACCCTCGAAGACACATATGCACACATCCAGGCTTGGATGGCGGCAAATGGTCTATGCCTAAACCAGGAAAAAAAACGAAATACTGCTATTAGGCCCCAAAGAAGCCTTAAAAAAACTAGATGACAATTATAGTTCCTTGAACATCGAGGACACCATCATTAAAACTTCAGACACAGTCAAAACTTTTGGAGTATATCTGGACTCCACCCTATCAATGGACAGGCAAGTCAGCAACATCTCGTCAGTGACAGCACTCACATCAAAAATCATAAATGCTGTGAGACCATATCTATCTCAAAAAAACTGCCTCAACATCGCAAGAGCCACAACTGGTGAAAAACATGACTACTGTAACATCCTACTTCTAGGCACTTCCAATAATAACATCAACAGATTATAAATCACACAAAACAGTGCCCTCAGAGCTGCACTCAGCATACCCAAGAGAGAGCACATCTCCCAGCCAAGGAATGATGCCCACCGGCTCCCGGTCAAAGAGCGTATAACATTCAAAGCCCTCACAATCACACACAGGTGCATCGCCCAGTCGGACCCAGAATACCTAGTGGAAAGAATACACCAATCACCAGCCCACAGATCAAAATGTGACCGATACTCACACCAACTCTCAGTCCATGCATTCAACAAAGCTAAAGCAGGCGGCTCTAGCTTTGAGGTACTAGTCACCAAAGACTGGAACTCACTTCCACTCAGTCTAAGAAAGGAAAAATCCCTGGCAACCTTAAGAAAAGTTCTAAAAACAAAGTTGTTCAACTAGACCGCCTTATGTCCTGCACGGCCTCCAATGCTTTTCTTCTGTGACCTTGTAACACCTTTCTACAATGTCATCTAATGTCTATATCTGCTTCTGTAACCAATGTATAACCTGCACCAAGTGAATATCCTGTATAGCCTGTATACCATGCACCAAGTGAATATCCTGTAACAGCACCACAATGCCTCCAGGCCGCTGGGCACTTTATAAATCCAAATAAATAAATGACTTTCCATAAGAGCTCTCCACTTTTGACATTTCAATTATCCTCTGTAAATAAGTGGAGATTCAAAACGCCTACAATAATGGTTTATGTAACAGATGGAGTTTGAATAATAAGAAGCAGCACCATTTCCATTCCTGCTAGAAATGTGTCAGCTCCAATCCCAGAGTGATTCCAGTAAATATTTATGAATGCTAGTTGCTTGTTCTCATATTCAATATTGACCATTGTGCAGAAATTGGTTTGGGGAGATCCATGGTTTGAGGGTGAAACCAGCTGCAATCTTTACTGGGACAAGTAGTCCTGCAGAGGGTCTTCCTTTGGCAGAATTATTTGCTGTATTTGTTACATCTTGGTAGCCATGCCATGATGGAGTGTCAAGAAGCCAGGTTTCTTTGCAGCTCCATAACCTCAAAAGAGCTTAAGGAGTTTGTGGAACCATCCATCAAATGCACAAACCCTCTAGTGTTCCAACTAGCCAGACGGACTTCATGGTTCAGTTCCTGGCTCGGTAGTTATGCGTCTTGATTGTAGCCTGATTTTAGGGGGAATGGTCTTCCTCGACTTGAAATTATTCTACAAGAGTTTTGACACGTTATAGTCAGCCTGGGTGTTGTTGAACTTGCAGAGTTGGGAGAATCATGTTGTTTATGCATGGGCATTATAGTTTGATCTTGTGTGATTTCAAAGCCACGGTTAAAGATCTCCGAATGTGCCTGCAAGATCACAATCAGCACGGCGCCTGATTGAAACCACATGATAGATTGTGTTCTTCTATGAATTCAAACTGCAGAATATCATATGAAGTTAAGTCTTCTAGTCTTGAAATGTCGCTGAAAATATTTAGGACGCTCGTCCTATTTAGATCGTATGTTTCATTCGGTGCTGGCCTGCATTTTAAAATCAAGCAATGGCAGTGATAAATATACAGAATGGTGGAGTCTAGCATGGCTCCTCGATCATATTTTTCTTTTATTCTGTTTTCTGTTGGGTAACACAACAATGTTATATCCATCTGATCAGTTCCTCTCTTGTTGGACATCGCTGTTGTGTCATTACTGATTAAGTTGGATTCAGGCTTGCAGTGAACTTGATGTTGCCTTGTGGTGCTATGGTTATCTGTTTGATGAGAGGCTAAATAAAGATCAGATGATCTTTGAATCTCGTGCCGTCTCTGTTCGAGGATCAAAGAGTTGTAGTCAGTACCCACAGTTGGAGTTGCTCTTGTTGTGTTTGGTGTTGTCATCGGAAGTGATAGTGCAACATTTGCTGGAGGGTATATCTGTTTTTGTTGCTCTGTCACCGCGAGGACAATAATGTCTAAAGGTTCATATGCTGCAATCATTTTACTATTGGAACAGTTGTGATCTTTCCATGATTGGGAGATTTTTGTGTACTTCTTGACGACCGAAGCACTGGCCTGATCCTGGAGTAGCAAACAGCGCTATGAGTGCGTCAGAGAATTTCTCTGAGCCCGTGGAGCTTGGGGAACAGTCCATTTCATCTCCGCACTCTTTGAAAAAGTCACTTTCGGAAAACACTGTTTCAAGTTCTGCGACTTCCGTCGCCTCCGATACGTCGCTTCCCTCATGAAGTGACGTTACCTTGTTTCCGGATCAAACAGTACCGGGTACCACCAGGTACGACCTTCGACGAAGAAAATAGAATTACGGCACGGGTTTTGTCTGTGCATCTGGAAAGAAGAAGTGA
Source organism: Ambystoma mexicanum (assembly GCF_040938575.1). NCBI lineage: Eukaryota > Metazoa > Chordata > Amphibia > Caudata > Ambystomatidae > Ambystoma > Ambystoma mexicanum. Next base: position 1,218,088,739 of record NC_090921.1, on the reverse strand, counting down.
TTGAAAGTTTTCTCTTGTAAAAGAAAGTTCCTTTTGAACAAAAGGAAAAAAGAGATTCTGCTGGCTAGGGTTGGGGAAGGACTAAGAAGTCACGGGACCGTAGTATCGCCAGCAACGAACATTGGAGAGACTACGATGCCTGCCACCTCCACTGCTGCTGCTCGCATTGGACTTGTAAATAAGGGGATGACCAACTCGGACAACAAACAATGTGCCTGGGCCCCGAAAACGTATTGCTGTGTTGTGTTAATAGTAATAGGAATTTGTATAATTACTGCTGTGGGACTTTGGTACTTTGAAGAAATGTACCCTCTAAAACCTCTACTGCCAATTGAGATTGTACCTACTGCTTTGACTCCCTCTGTACACCTTCATACTTTGTCACCTAGAGACTCCCAGCATAGACGAAAATATCATAATAACACCTTAATGATAATAATGAATTCAACGCATGCCATTCTTAATAAGAGTAATTGCTGGATTTGCACCCATTTACCACAACATGGGAACAAGGGGCTAGGATGGTATATTCACCCTTTACCTTTAACGACTGCTTGTTATGCCTCTCTTAGAGCACTATTCTTTGGCCGTTGGAATGATAGCATCTCAGGGAAATTCGATGGAACTAATTTAAATGATTTTGAGAAACGTGAATTGACTCCCCTGGGATGCTCGCTTTTTGCAAATAGAAGTAGACCTAATGTTGCTTCTATTAGGCCATCTGATAAACTATCTCTTCCTTTTCAAACTCTAATTTCCTTTAAAATGCCTCCGATAGGAAATTAGGACGCTGTGCCCCCTTCCTACTCTATTAATCATAGCCCCGAGTCAGTCCCCTTTTTGTGTACAAAGAAATGGCACTCGGTCAATGGGGGATTTTGAAGGTTGTGTGAACATTGAAAATTTGCCCGGGAGAATAGGTCTCTGTATGTAGGGGGGCCTGTCTATTTCGTTTGTGGTAGTTCAGCATTTCCCTTGTTGCCCAAGGATTGGCAGGGAGCCTGTTATTTAGGAATCCTGTTACCTGGGGTATTCATAGCTAGTACTTTGGAGGTTTCTAAGTCTCGCCCACGGCGGGACGAGAACGGAGATACCCCTGGGCAAGTATTGGGAGATATAGCGAAATCAGTTGTGCCATTTTGGGGACAGATAGCAAGCTCTGAAAACATTAGGGGGCTAGCAAGAGTACTGGAGAGAACCATCAAACGGACCACGGATATACTCTACAATATGACAGTAGAGCAAAAAGCAATAAAATTGGTAGCGCTCCAAAATCGGATGGCATTAGATGTCATCCTAGCAGAACGTGGTGGAGTATGCAAATTAGTGGGGTCCGCTTGCTGTGTTTTTGTACCAGATTCCTCACCGACAATTTTCAAAGCAATACAGAACTTGCACATCCTTAGTTCTGAAGTACATGTTCCTGTGGGAGATTGGAATATTAGCGCCTGGTTCTGGGATTCTCTACGATCCTGGGGTTGGAAGGTGCTTTCTGTTATCCTGGTTATTTTGGGAATCCTGCTATTCCTTTGTTGCTGTTTCCAATGTCTACCTAGTATATGTGCAATGCTAGGGGGATGTTGTGCTCAGGCAGTGAGCACATTAGGGCACAAAATGTATGCCCCAGATACAGCATCTAAAGAGTTTGTGTTACAAGAGGTTCTAATAAACGACCTAATGGCTATAGACATTACAGACAATGATTCAGGATGTATGGACGACAATGCATGGAGCTATTTACAGAGGTATTAGAAATGATATTAGCACTTGGCATAGGCCAAAAGGAGGGTTTGTCGGAATTGAAACAATATTATGCCTCCTATCGCAACAATTGTATGTGTATTGGCCTACGCCAAATTGTCTAAACATCATATGCGAAACCAACTCCACGGCAAGGTCTTGACCTTAGAGAAAGCAATGTAAGTTGCCATCTTGGATTTAGCCGCCATTTTAGGTTCTCTTGTTATATGGAAGTCACCCTGAACATCAAAATGGAGGCCGAATGACATTCTGAGTAAGATTCTGGCCGGTGTAACCTCTGTACACATGAATAATGAATATGCCTGCAGGCCACTTGTCGGGGTCGCAAACTGAGACCTTGTCCTACCGTTGACCTATATGTAAATGTACAACTATATGAGTGAAACTAATCAAAATACATATATTAAAGGATTGACCTGGCAAGGAACCCATAGGCCCGGCTCATAGAATGGTTAACCCGCGAGAGGGTTGGCCAAGGGCTGGACAAACAGTATAAAAGACCCAAGTATTCCAATGTACGGTCTCTCTCACTAACACATTGAACTCTCCTTGAAGTTCGTTATGTTACTCTGAGAGCCGAATAGCTATCCGTTTGTCAATTGACTTTGGTAACTGTTGTAGCTTTTAAATAAAGCACTTGTATGTTCTTTGTAACCTGTGTTGGTGTGTTTCTTTCTGGGCTTCCTGGCCTCATATTATTTACCTTGTTTCCACAAGGTCTGTGCCAATGCAGGAAGTCCTTGCAGGACTTTGTTTGCATGGTCTTACAATGTTATCAAAAGTCAGCAAAGCTGATCTCGTAGTTGGTGGTGAGATATAAACTGCGGGGTCAATCAATGGTGTTTAGCATTTGAAGATATTATTGACATGCTCACATTTACAGCAGAGACTCCGATTGGGAGCTTAATGTCAGATATAGTTTGCAATTCTCTCGCGGCTTTGTCTTGTAACAGTTGCATGATGAGAAGAGTTTGATGATTAAACTTGGTTTTAAGGATCTCATATGATCTGAATAAAGAGTTCAAGGTTATGTTCATTGCCGTTAAAGCAATTTCTAAATGTGATGAAGATTGAGAAATGGATGGGTTAATAATTTTCGTTGGTGGTCCGCCTCCTGTTCTTTGAGGCGTTGGAAGCACAAAAGAGGGAGATGAAGTTGTGGTTTCGTTGTGAGAATGTATGAACATAATCAGTGATTGAGACAGATCATGGGGGTCAAAATGCGTTAAGGAGTTCCTCCGGTTATTCTCAGGGTATGCTGTTGCAAGACTCAGGGACATTGTTGTGATATTATTGAAGTCACTCTGGATATTTAGCAACTCCTTGATGGAGGGATGAGGAGTGTTTGAGAACTGCAAGGATTCTATAGCCGGTGTTAATCAGATATGGCTTTGCTGGTTAGGCTTATATTTGAGATGTTAGCCTCTACCGGCTTGAGTTCAGGCAGCGCATTAGATGTTCCATTTGCTGTTGTAACATTTTTGCCTCTCGATGGATTCATATACTCCACCAAATTTAACAAATTTATAGTAGTTTGCTTGTATCCTGCTTAAATTAAAGAGTCCATTATAACACTAGGACTTACTTCTGCGAGTTCAGATGGCATCGAAAGAACATCAGCTAAATCTATTATATTCTGCTCTGGCAGTTTTTTTTCCAGATTAGTTATTAGCGGCTGGGCTTTATCTGAAACGCAAAACACCCGGATTTCGGAAGTGTGTGTTGCTTTTTTTTTCTTAAAGAGTTCACTCACCGCAGTCAAATTCTTGTTTCCATGAGAGCGAGGTGAGGCTTTCTGAGGTGTTTTCCTTGGGTCGGAAGAGGCTTTTTATGAATCCTTCATAGGCGGCATATTAGACTTCAACGTGTAGGTCCCCTTAGACATCAGGAGAAGGGCGAAGAACCGACATGAGAAAGCCTAACTGTGGGGAAGGCAAATTAATGATTTTCGTTCGACCCAAGGTACCGGGAAGTGTCAGGAGGGGCTGCTCGCCGCTCAGCCAAGCAGCTAAGCAGCACCTTCAGTACTTCTGGTGCACTTCCCTGATGTGCGTGTGGATGCGCACGACCACTGCTGTTATAGGCAGTCAGCTGATGTTGGAGGAGCCAATACTCCTATTAGTGTTTGGTCACAATATCATATACGAACAGCAAAACAGCAAGGCAGATAGCTGCTAAATAGCACCTCCAACACTTCCAGTGCACTTCAAAAAATATTTTTTAAGAGGGGATATGCATACGCCTACAAATCAAGTGAGACAGTGGGAATAAGAGAATCAAGGGAGCCAAGAAGGTCCTATAAAACTAGTAATAAATCATCACACTGTGAACCTAGAATCAGACAAGACTGGAATCTTGTGGAGAGAGACCCATGTAGTTGGTGGAGGAAGGTTAAGGGAATATCTGTGCATCTACGGTCCTTAAGAGAATTTACTTTTTTTTAAACTTGGGAGTTGATGTTATTGACCTGAGGAAAACCTTTTCTTTATTTCAAACTTTAACAAGATGGACATGGACTGATAAGGTCAGGAGACCTGTATCCTATTGAATAAACTGAGTCTTGAAACTAGGAGATGGTCCTGGGGAAACTGAGAGATGGCCGTTTAAAGAACGGTTAAGGCAATCTTTACTGCCCTTTTCTCTTTTAACTTTTTTCTGAGTTGTAGGGCCAGTTTAGAAGTTAAGATTTGGAGAGAGGAAAAGATTAATCATTTTGACTAATATTGATGAGCACCCTTAGTTTTAATTTGTTAGGTAGGGAACTTTGCTAATAGCAATAGCACAACTAATGCCTTTTTCTTTTAGTGTAATAAAAGTCCTGTGTAAAGGCAGTCCTCTGGTCCAAGTGTTTCTTCTGGAATTCCTAAGAGTCAGGTGACTAGATCACATGATAATATAGGGTCTAGTTGCTAGGTAACGGGTTGACTTGGAGTGAGCAGGAAGGAGGAGAAACAAGCTCAAGAACGGCAGAGCACTTAACTCAGGTACAGCAGAAATCTTTCTTACTGGGGTAACAACTCGAATAATGAACATGCTGAGCACAGCGTTGACTTGATTATGTAACACGCTCAATATAACGCTAACAGACAACAATTTGATTAGGTAGATATTCACATTGACCCAGCGACACGATAGGAAACAGCACAGAGGAAAGAAACGTACGTGGTTGCAAACAGTCACCGTTCCAGGTAAAAACGTGATGTTAACTATGAAATGAAAATCACTCTTGCATGAAAATGCCATATAGTGCGCTAACTTGAACAATTGTTAATACACAGGGAGGAAACTTGAATTGACCACGACATACTTCCATATACCCAGAATTGGACTCTGTGTCAAGCTCAAACTGTGCCAAGATTCCATACTGAAAACTTGATTGGAAATGTGAAATTTGGAAGAAGCTTTTTCACCATTAAACGGAGAGTAGAGGAATACACAGGTACAACTCTGCATTATTTAGAGCTGAAGACAACTTTTCATTGCCTCATCAAATCAATAATACATATATTATATTATTCACAGATAATTATAAACGAATTGGGAACTGCGAAAAGACGACGTTTTCATCATCTCACAATGGAATAGTTGCCACTGAAAAATCCTGAGGATATACTCACTATCAAAAAAAGGGGATGTTGTTCTCATTCCACATTGAAGTACCATTTTGAAATTATTATGAATAATTGTTGAAATTAGTAACTACTGTACTAGTTAGCAGTAAATCATTGCTCCTGAAGAAGAGAGGCAAATCTCTCTAAACGCATTGAGCTCATCCCCCCTTTTTTTTATAAATTTGTGTAGAAATTTACTTTAGAAACCTATTTTTTTTAACAGTCTTGACTCCCTTGAATCTGTTAGAAATTCGTATCAATTCTTCTGAATTTTGTTGAATTAGTTGAAAGAAATTACTTTTGGTTATTTGTTGAATTACAATGGTTTGAGTGAATTGAACTAAAAAGAAAAAACAATATTATTTTGTACAATTTTGATAAATATCTTTAGTAAAAAAATTAATATCTTCAAGGTGAAAATGTGTTGATTGAACTTTACTTTCAATGTTTGTTTACGTTAATTGTGGCGAAATAACTTGAAAGAGTGATATATCGAATATTTGAAATTACTGAAAATATTGAGATTTGTTTGGAACATTTTCTTTCTAAAGTTTTCTTTCCACTCTTGATTGGTGTGCAGGGGACGGGAGTTTCTATTACCAATAGGAACTACAAATTTTTCGCATTTCTTCTGGAACACCGCAATGGGCAAGGCTTTTTAGCATTTAAGCCACAACACATTATCTGAATAACTTAAGGTGACATAATATTTAAATATAAAGAAACTAAAACACAGTGTGAGCAAGTGACTTTCCCAAGATCTCATAATTTCATCAAGAGGCACAGCCAAGAGTTGAGACCCATTTCATTTCCTTTTTCAGGGGTTCAATAAAGCTGACTTTCCAAATATTAATTTTAGTTTTGAGGGCCAGCTCCATTCCACCTATCCCATTTTCACAAACAACGAGGCTTTGCTCTGCAGGGTAAATGTGGGGATGATTGATACACAGTGGTGCCTCATCAGAACTACTGAATGCACCAATTTCCTTCAAGCAGAGTGTGTGAGAGAGACCAGTGGTTAGAAAGGGAAATGTTCACGGTGGAGCTGTATCTGAAATGTACATTTCATTAAGGTTCGCGAACAAGGAGAAACAGTGAGGAACTAGTGCTCCAGCAAGCTCAACTGACAGCACGCTTTAAAAGCAAAAGATTAATGGATATACAGCTTTAACTAAAATATGAGTGCAATTAAGCACTGTTTTGCCAAGCCACAGCCACAGATATCTCTGATCCTCTCCATTGAATTAACCGTAGAGGCAACCAACCAACCAATTGCAAATGAGGCACACATAAATGTTCACATTTAGGCAAATCAGAATGGCAGAAACTACAAAAGGAGTGAATAATGACACACCACTAAGCCACATTCCTGTGCATTCATACACGTTTTTGACTATCACTACTCTGTCACTAGTCTTTGCTTCTCTAGGTGCCATTGAAGCAAAATCCATTAGGCAAAACCTAAAAAGAGATACAAGGAAATAGGAATTCCACTGCTACAGACCTGATGTTGAATATATTCAACGTTCTCAACCTGTAATTTATGCAGTAAGCAGACTTCATCTTTCTCTGCAAGAAAGCGCTGCACACTGAAGAATTCAGGAATATCATCACGACTCCCCAAGGAGGAGCCACCCACTGAGACTAGGGATGTAAGCCCGCTATGTAACACCCACTAGGGTACAGGGAAGTGGGATCCCTCTGGAGACACAAAAATAAGATATTATGCATTGCTAACTTATGGGACTTACAATTTCCCATATTATATATATTTTTTTCGGAAGTTTAAGGAGTGAACACTTGATGTTACAAGTCATACTCACCTCATCAAGCTTTTCTGACCCCAGTCACAAGAGTGGCCCATGAGTATCTTTACCCTAAATATATGTTTGCTCTAAAAATAGTTGATAAAAGAAATGACAAAATTGTGCATACTAGCTACACTAGTAGTGATACTGTTCCCTTCCAATTTCCACAGGGGCAGTTTGAATGTCTCTTCAAACAAAACGAGGTAAGATTGTTCCAAATTGACTGTTGCGTTTTGGGTATGTAATTAGGTTGACCATTTGATAGACAGTCATACCTAACTGCAGATAATCCTTACAGCCACTATACTAAGACTGTCATGACGAAGGTGGCAAGACCTAGATAGTCCACTGAAACCGGTTGACAGTCACGGGGAGATTGTAGGGGAGTTCCTGCCACATTCCCCAGTTCAATATAAGGGCACATTTAGTAATCAGATTGTTTAGACCCCTACCATAAATCTTCAGAAAGAATAACATTTCTTTTAGCGCTTCACCAAGGGTAAACATTTCTTTTTATTAGGGATTCATTTTTAGCTTACAGTGCTGGCCAATAAAGTAACCATAATACTGTTGACAATTTTTTTGTTTTAACATTGCACAGTAAGTCTTCACGCTGGTTCTCCTGTCTCGAACATAATCACGTACGAATAAAGTGGAACTGAAGTTAACAATGAGAGAGTAAAAATGAAAATATACTTCTCTTTTCTTACTCTATCCACTTTTAGGTAAGTAGCACACCAGCGCTGACTACGGATAGTGTTGTAGACAGCCAGGGAGAGATAGAACCTTCTCTTTCCTCTTTCCTTTCTGTCCTAAATAGTTTGCTATATTTACATCAAAAATCATCTCAGTACCCATGGTTAACTCTACATAAATTAAGTTGTTCCTCGAAGAGACAAGTCAGAACAAATCCAGCTTTGTCTGCGCCCTCCTTTACTTTAGAGACATCTGAAAACTTTCAGGAGCATTATATTTGCTCAGCTGAACAACTAAATATTAGGGGTTATTGCCCCTTTCTCTTTTGTGTTACAAAATATTGCTAGGACACAACCTTGCAGAATTATTGTTAAGCAACTTTACCCCTCCTTTATTTGTTTAATCCCTCTGGAGTTGACTCCCCCTTAGAGTAAAGAGAGCCTAATAGGGATAAAGGTCACTACCCCCCACCCATATCTAACAACTTTGTCAGATATCAAGTGACTGGTGTTTAACATAATCTCATACACCCTTTCGTAATGGCTGACCTGGCTTCTGAACTTATCTGTGCCCAATCTCCTCAGAAGACAAAAGGGAAATGAGTGAAGAAGCCCCCTGGAGGAGCCTCCCTGGAGAAACCAATCACCGGAGAGGAAGAGAGAATGCCAGTGTCAGTGTGGGAGCCCTGGATGTGTGCCAGGAAGGTGCAGCAGGACACAGTTAATGTCCAACCAAAGCATCCCCGTAAAACTGTGAGAAAAAGGGAACAGACAGTCGACCGGCTGACATGGAGCCCAGCTGAGAAATAGCATAAGCAACTCTGTCGCGAGACTGGGAGAATGAGCAAGCCAAGCCTTGACCGCCCACCACAGAGGCCAGTTGGAGCGTCGCTTAAGTGGATCCGTGACGAGAAGAGAGCAGACCCGATCCCAAAGCCCACCTGATGAGTACCGCTCAAGACAACCAGGTATGTGGCAGCTAAACAGCAGACGGAGGGGGTTAAAGAGAAAGAAGAAACATTCTAGAGTGGGGAATGAGAAAAAGAAAGATCCCAGAGTGGGGAGTGAGGAAGAGAAATACCCCAGAAGGGGTAATCTAAGAGTGTGCCTAACATTTCATTTATGGCAGTAAAAGAAACCGGACTATCTGCATTTCATTATCAGAAAATTAGTGAAAATCAGAGAATAAAGAGATACTCGACGCATAGAAATGACTTTCAAGGATTCTTGTAAACAGCACTACAATGCACAAGGGATGGTTTACGCGAGTGTGTATTCCTGCCATTCATGATGACATCATTCGCAGAGCATGCACCAGTGTATTCAACTTTTCTTTTTGTGATCACTTACTCTTTAAAAATGTATATCAGGGAACCTCACCAGTGCGCACCCATCATCTTGTGATAATGTAATCTACGTTGTGATCAAGCTTGGGCCCAGAGCCCTGGAGGCAATACATTATATAACACACCTATGCTGCTGACCTCATCTGCCTCAACCGTGAAGCAATGAGACGGGCCATGACGTTAGCACATGGCGTCTGTAAAGATACTCTTCATGCACTTACTTTTGTGTATGTCGCCCTAGAAATGTGCTAGACGCTGTAGAAATATCAGCAGGGGTGGACTGCAAACCAAAAGAGGCCCTGGAAATCATTTTCAAAGTTACACTATATTACACATGTTCAGCAAACCCAACCCCTTTCCTATGAGAAAGTTTGGAAATAAAATAGGTTGCCACGCAAAAGAGCCCAGGGTGCAGAGGCCTACTGGGAAATCTCCAGAGTTCCCTATAGGCCAGTCCACCCCTGAATACCAGCAAGTCATTCTCTGATGTCAGTGTTATTGGCGTGCGTCTCTCATTGTTTCATTGATTTATTTCAAACCCACCACAGTCATGATTTTTAGTAATCTCCGACTACTCCAACATTTAATTCTCTAGAACCAGTAGTATAATGTTGTTGTTTCTGCTGTAGCAATTTCCCACTTCCGCATTAAAACTTGTGAATTTGCTTTATGCTCCAATCTACGTGTACAGATGTAATTTCTGTCAGTGTTCACCCTTTCTGTTCCTGACAATTTCTTTTTTTCTAAAGCATGTTTCCAATCTTTTCCCTCATATCTAATTTGCCGATTTAAACGTTTCTTTTTTAAGCCAGACTATTTATTTTTGAAAATATTTAAACACTGTTCTTTCATTATACGCAGTTTTGTTATTTATTCATGTGTTACTTCGAAAATGAGCATTGAAGCAATTAGGACTTAGATGCATGAACACTGCAGGATAAAAAAAAGTGTTAAGAAATTATTTGCATACAGTGGGCCTCATTACGACCCTGGCGGAAAGGGGTTTGCGGCAGCGTTAGCTGCGCCAACCCCTTTCCGCCAATTACGAGTTCCCTTTCCGCCATGGCGGTTTTTACACCTGCTTTTAGCGGGTGTAAAAAACCATGGCGGTAAGGGAACTTGGTGTTAATTACGCCACCGTAATTTACGGTGGCGTAATTATCGCCTTCCCCACTCCCATTATGCCCTATGGGGCAAAAATGGGAATGGGGAAGGGTAAATGGGGATTGGGGATTTACCGCCCCGCCAAGGTCGGAATGGGGCGGTAAATCCCCTTACCGCCATGGCGTAAACGTAGTTAGCGCCATGGCGGTAAAGTCACGGCCCTGGCGGTAACTTACCGCCAGGGTTGTGATTGTTTTTAAACATGGTATGCTTAAAATATACCTCTACAGACATGGTCATCAAGTGCACGTGTGCGCATGTGCGCTTGAAATCAAATGCCAGCTGACAACATGAAGCACGTTTCATATGTCATTGATATAATGTACAACAAAGACACAATGGCCCTCATTAGGACCCTGGCACTAAGTGTTTAACGGCGCCGTAAAAGGCTGTGGCGCCGTTAAACACTTAGCGCCTTACTACGAGGTCCCTTTGCGGGACCCTACCTGAACGGCTGGTCTAGACCAGCCGTTAAAGTAGGGACCCGCAAAGGGACCTTGGTGCTAAGTACGGTACCGCAATGTGCGGTACCGTACTTAGCGCCTTCCCCAGTCCCATTGAGCCCTATGGGGCAAAAATGGGAATGGGGAAGGGCCAATGTTCAATGGGGAATTACCGCCCTGCCAACCTTGGAATGGGGTGGTAATTCCCCATTGAACATTGGAGGACTCGTTACGATACTGGCACCAACCATGGTGCTAATAGCGCCATGGTTTAGCACCAGTATCGTAATGAGGGCCCATGCCTGATTGACAAAACGTTTTTCGATGGGAAAACCACAATAAAACACTTTCTGAATAGGGCACGTGGTGCCTGGAGCCAGCCCTTAGAAGATGGTCTAAATAGACAAACACATGTCAACCGGGCCTGCATGTCCCAAGTGACCCATCTGAATTCTCACTCCACTTGGGCGCCAGCTTCCAGTTCAAAGAGTTGACATTCTTTTGATGTGCTGGCATCTGACAAGGTGTGCACATCACTCGTCTTTGGGGGAAGCAAGGCGGCCCTGCAATCATGCACAGTCAATCCACATGATAAGGAAACAAAGGTTTTTATCCTTTTTCATTTGAGTGCAGCCAAGAGACTGTGTCAGGAATTGGTGTTGAGCTGCACGTGCAGCTCCCATACACGGCGAAACTATTCAGGCTAAGAAAAATCTATTAGCGCACGAGAAAGTGAAGATGTATGAATGCAGAGGGGTGGGGGAGCAGTTAGGAGCAACAAATTTATTTTCAAAGTCGATATAGAGGCTTAGGTAGGGCCAGGTATAGGACACAGGTGATAATGTGTAGCAGTAATGAAATATAATGTGTAAAGATGATGATGTAGATACAGGGCCAGGTTGCGGGAAATACTGAAGCATCGCCATATTGGAAGTGAGATCTAGCATTTTGTATGCCCTGTTGGAGGTGTAGGAGCGTGGCATAATGAAGAATTTGAATTATTTTCCCTTTCCCAAACCCCAGTAGTGAAGCTGAGAATAGTGGTATTGTTTAATTATATCTAGCTGCAGGGCAGTGGAATAACAGTGGAATGTGAACGGCAGAGCAAGGGTAGGATTGCGCCCTTCCCGAAGGACAAATCCATGGGAGCCAGATTAGAGGTCTCTAGCTGCCAACATGCTTGGTTTAGATTTAGGGCACTAGCACCCAAAGACAATGGCCATCCTATTTGAACTGCCAGGCAGTTGGAAAATAGAGCACATGAATCCATCTGAATTAGCCTGATTAATGTGGTCGTCTAGAGAGCTAAGCGGTGTAACGCGGGTGGCAGCGCATAAGGGTAGCGAGGAGCAGAACTTCCTGGGATTTGTTAAACGAGGAGCAAAAGGTGATGCCAACAAATCTAGTCCAGAGCTCGGGTGGGTTGGCTGGGGCGCCTGCATGTCTGGTTTCAAGAGGAGGGCACTATTATTTCAAAAGGCCAATTTGACCTCGAAGTTTCCACTGAGTGCATGCTAACGACCAGGTGCACACTACGTGATGAGGCAGATGTGGCGGGTAACATCCCAAATAACTTACCAATACAGCAGCTTGGAACCAAGGTGATGGAATAGGGGAACCATGTGTTAGAGGGCAAGGGTGGATTGGGATGTGGCCAATTGTTCAAGGCACTATAGTGGACTGGTATTATGTATATAAGTGTAGCCAATGAGGGTGGGGGAATAACACTATATTGTTTAAGTCATGAGTGATGATTTCTTTCCTTAAAATCCTTCTACTTGCTTTGAACTAACAGAGAGCTCTGTGTCAGTTTGGTTCTGCAGGACTTTCTGACAACTTTTTCCTTTTCGTATACAAAATAAATCTTGTTTTATTTGCAAAGTGGTGCACAAAGCCTTTTTCCCCAGAGAAGTGTTTTCATTGTTTGGTTGTCTGGAGGTCTCATCTTACAAATGTGGTGACCCCAACGTGATCCCAGGCCCTCTGTGGTGACCAGGGATTCCTGACCACACATCTGGAGGGGCAACACCCAACAGATGTGACCAGTCCCATGTGCACAAACTGGAGTGATTTATAAGAGCTGTGTCGCCTGAATTCCTGTCTGCTCTTTGGAGCGGGGCGCTGCTCATGGATCTTGCAGGCCGTTGATGGTACCCGTGACAAAAGAAACTTGAGAGAGCAGTAGATGTAAGTGCTCCTTTGTGAACAAAATCAATAAGGCGGAAGGTTGTGGGCATGTTGAGGAGTGTTTGTGTATGTTGATGGTGAAGTGGATGTGGAGTGGAAAGACCATGTGGCATTATATATGTTTTTAATTCAATGGTTGGCATTATGGTATATAATATAAGGTAAAAGGATTATAAGAGAGTAACGGGATCCTTTTCGATTGGGGCAAGAAGGCAGAAATAAAGAGGAAAAGAGGAATAAGGGTAGGAGCCAGTATAAAGACAGGGACTGGAATCCCTCCACCCAATGTAAGAGGGGGGTGTGATGACAAATAGTTGTTTTTCATGCTTTTTGGTGGTTTTATTGTAGTGGTACGGACTGAGATGGGGTGCAGCATTGTTGAATATTTAATTTTGTGGAATGACCGTAATCCGTGCCTGGCTGGTGTGAGAGTGTGTGGACTATAGTAGTGTGGTGAAATGAGGTGTGGGTATGAAGAGTGATGAGTTGGGAAGGGAGTAAGAACTGGGAAAGGGGTGGGAAGGGTGTTAAGGGCTGGGTCAGACCCTGAGTTGATTGACTAATTTACGATCCAGTAGGGGCCACCAAAATGGAGCCGTTGACTACATTGGAGTATATGTGCACGCCTATCCTTTTGTATTGGCAGAAAATTATGAAGTACCATAAGGAGTGGGTGGACGGTACGAGAGGAGGCATGTATAAGCCATGACTAGAGCAGGGAACACACAATAAGGAGGTTTTGGGCATCTGTAGACATTTTTGGTAGCCAAGCATACAGTGCAAGAAATTGAAGACCAGAAATGAAGTTCTAGAACTATGGAGAATGGTGGAAGATTTGTAAGGTGCATGCCCAGGCACTGTGAAAGTAGAGAAGCTCCAGTCCACTCCAGTCACCCCGAACATCCAGGGTGTCCGGTCCCTCTGAGCACAGGACAAAGTGCACCCTCCCCCATTAGGGTGTTTTTCCACGCATGCAGTGGCAGGGTACACAGATCCTTTGCATGTTCCACTGCCCGCTACTGCCCCAGCTCCTCTAGCGCCCGTACAGTACAAGAATATCTCAGACCCTAAAGCATTTGCAGCCACTCAAGCATACAGGGAACCAGAGCAGAGACCACAGAAGGATTTAGAGCTCGCTTTAAGGAAGATGGGAGAATAGTTAGCTAGATTGAAGTTGGACAGATGAGATGGGCAGGGAGCCCCTGTTGAGACAGATGGTGGTAGTGAAAGGTAAAAGAGGGGTAACAAGACAAGTGGGAGGCCGGTAGGGGCACAGTTCCCGTTATTGCACAAAGGTCCTGGGTGAGCACAATACGTGCCCTGGCTATCCATGGACAGGAATAATTTGATTAAGTCTCTACCATCCCTCACCGCAGGTGTGGGTAAATGGATATATGCCTTTGAAAAACAGACTGTAGGCATTACACTAAGTGTTAGCGATATGAAATGTTTGTTTGACGCAGTATTAGGAGACCAGGCAGATGACATTTGGGTCAAGGCAGGGTATCCTGGAGTACAGATAGGGGATAACATCCACGATGGGGACCATTTTAATGACTGTACTAGGGCATGCATAGCCCGACACGCCAGATCTCCATTCCTTAATGGTGCCAACTAACTAAGCAGGATGATGAAGACCCAGCACAGTATATTTTGCAGATGCAGGAGATGTGGAGGGCAGAAACGGGTGCACCATGGGACCAGTCTATAGCATTCTTTTACTATATGGTGAAGCAAGGACTCCCCAAGGAGGTACAGAAAGCTTTAGACAAGGTGGAGGGATTGAAGCAAAATGGTGGGGGGAGATACAGTCAGTCATTGTACACCGTTGTAAAAGGGTGAGGGGGAAGGAAAAGGAAGTGGCAGAGATGGCACAGAAAGCAGAAGTGAAACTTGTATGGAAGTAGATAGTGAAGTTAACAGTGGGGGGAGCGGCAGTAAGATGGAGCAGAGGGCGATACCGGGAGAGGTACAAACAGCCCCTACTTGGGGAGTAGGGTACAACTGGAATGTTGTGTATCACAGACAATACCAAGGAGGGGCACCCGAGGGGAAGGGGAGTTGTGGGATTCAGAGGAGGATTGGGCACAAGGTTTGGGAGCGCAGGGCAGTGTTGGACATGCAGAAGGATGGGCTACTTCTCACTGGAATGTAGGAGCAGATAAAGATCTGCACACTTGCCTTCATACACACAAGGAGGACCAGCCCCTTATCCACAGCCATATGCCACGGCACCCCCATATGTTCCATATGGTTTACTGCCCACACCTCCACCTACTGCCCTGCCCCAGTACCTTCAGATGCCCATGCCAGCACCCATCAGTATGCCAGTTTATGCCATACATCAGTCACCACTGCAGGTCCCTCACATGCCAAATAACAATGGGTTACCCCATGGTACAGTCACTAATTACCAGGGGGCCCATGTGGTAGGTGCGAACCAGTTTACATTTCCAGGAATGAACACCTACACAGAGTAGGACAGTCCACAGAGAGTTTTAGAATGTCCAGTCCTGTCACTGCCAATCTAGAAGAGGAATCATTGGTGGGCATGGAGATAGGAAGAAAATCATTTGTTTTTATGGTAGACACCAGAGCAACAAAGTCGTGAATCAGGGAGGGGCATTTCTCCTAATCAGGTGAAGTAATGGACATGTAAGTGTTCTCTGGGACAATAAAATCAGTTCCATTCACAGATGATTTACCCATAAAGGTCATTAACCGAGAAGTAAGAGCACCATTGTTGTTCTCAACTGCATCCCCTGTACATTTTTTGGGATGGGTTAAGCAAACTTAATATGACAATATCATTCACAGAGGAATGTGTAGTGTGTTCGACCCCAGGAATATGTTGTCTGAGGCTCATGGTCCTTGTGCACACATTAGGAAGTCAGGGAGCAACCCAGGGAGTACCTGTACATCCAGATTTTTTTTTCATGTACAGCGTTACATTTCTGCTGAATGCAGTGACAAGTATGGCCAGTAAACCGTGGAGGATACCATCAGAATTTTTATTTTAACCAGCTATGCCTCAAGACCATGAAGCAGGGACGATCCTTACAGTAGATCTGGAAGGGGTGGTGGTCATAGTAGACACAATTGTGTTGATAGGGACCAATGCAGAGGGAGAATAGTGGTACACTGTCCTGTACATTGAACCAACCATTGAGGGGGGTGTCAAATGGGCAACTGTTTGAGGACACTGACAATGATGGGGAAGTAATATTGGAAGTATGTGTCCCATGTGAAATAATGATCCAATATCGCAATGTTCCATGTCCCATTATGGTAGCTGGAAGCATGCCATCATTTGCCCAGGACGACTTAGCCCAAGTACCAGACGGTCTATGAATGACTAATCCCCATGACGAAGGACTGTTAAAGAGTGTGGCAGCATTGCGCATTACTTCCAAATCAGGAGCAATATTACCCAGAGTAAAGCAGTACCTGTTGTCCAAGGAGGCAGCTGAACAGGGAATATATGACACCATCACAGCATTATTTATTTATTTATCTTTGCATTTATTTCAGCGCACAAAGCACTGAGGCATCAAGGCCCTAGCTACAGAAAGTGCAAGGTACATTGGTGAAGTGTAAGAATACACATATGGTTACTGCACCATGGCATTATAGTGCCCTCAAAGTCCCCCTGTAAAATGGCTATATACCCTGTTGAGAAGTCAAAGGGGTCTAGTTGGAGGACGATTCAAGTCTTACGCCCCTTAAGCAACCTGGTTCAAGATGAATTCCCAGTTGTACTGAACCCAGCAACTATCCTTTGTAATACACCTAAGACAGCAACTCACTTTGGGCCTCATTACAAGTGTGGAGGTCCAGAAACAAGTGTACCCGTAAGGTTACCGGCACCTTTGTTTCCAGACCACCACACTACGAGTCTGCTTACCCGGGCCGCATCGGCGCCAGTAGGCAGAGTCTTCATGGAAACACTGGCACTGTTAGCAACATTGCCATTGCCTCCATCTCCCCATCTCTGCACACCCATAGAGTCCTCTAGGACTCTATGGGAACTGGGGACATACGAAATTCGGCACCTGACTTCCCGCGCCACTGAGACTAGTAGTGTTCCAGTGGTGCTGGGAAGTCAGGCACCTGAGTCGGTGTTACGGTATTGGCAGCAACCCGCTGGTTGCACCAGCAGGTTACTGTCAACTTTGCAATGAGTCCCGTTGATTTAAAGAATGCATTTTTCTCATCCTCTTCCCTGTTGCATCCTGATTCCCAATACCTCACTGCGTTCACCTATTGCGGGATGATATTCCAGAATCCTCAGCTCTCACAGGGGTGCTGTGAGTCTCCCAGTATTTTCAACAGGGTACTGACCTTAGCCTATTATAGTGGGATGTTGGACTCAATGATGCAAGGTCAGCTCCCATGTGAGCAGGCTTTTGCAGTGGCAGTTTTTGCCATTAAAAATATGAAACGATTTGGATGGGGTGCTCAGTAACTTTACACGTGGAACACACAGTGGGCCTCATTATGACCCTGCCGGTCCGGAAATAACGGTGGTGGTAAACCCGCTGCCAACGTTATTTCCGGACCGGCTGATTCTGAGTTCTGCAGGCAGGAGGTGTCACTGCTGCCCGGTCTGACCTGGCGGGAGTAACGCCTCCCGCCTTCAGGCGGAAATGGAAACACCGACTCTGTCATAGACAGAGCCAGTTTTTCCATTGTCCACATCCCCATAGAGTCTTATGGGACTCCGTGGGAATGGGAATTTACGGAATTGCGCCTCCGGATTTACTGGGTCACCGAGGTTGTAAAGCCCCAGTTATTCGGCAATCATGTGTCATGCCTGCTGGACATATCCCTGGACCGGGAACAACCTCTCCATACAGAATGAGTTACGCCCATAGAACCGCTAGACCGGTCTATTCGAAATGGAGGTTGTTTGTTGTATTGACAGGAAAACAACGTCTGCATTTTTCACGTCGTTAAATTCACGTGACTTAGTTCCGTCACGTGTGTTACGGCAGTACGTACATAAGCAGCTGGGAAACATTGCTCGCTGCTTCTGATTAAATCATTTTTGGCGTTTTTGTAGCTGTACTCTGGACCTGCGTCCTGGCATTCCCTTCAGCTACTTCTTTGGCCTTTTGTAGCGTGTTTTCCGACACACGCTAATTCCTGGAGCCGTGTATCCGGTTTGCGTTCTTATCCACACGCAAATGCTGTCTCCAAGCGTGGCTGTCCCAGGCTGCGTGTATCCTGTTCGCGTGCCAAATCTCCACGCGGACGCTGTCTTCAAGCGCAGCTGTCCTGGGCTGTGTGTATCCTGTTCGCGTGCCAAATCTCCATGCGGACGCTGTCTTTAAGCGCGGCTGTCCTGGGCTGCGTGTATCCTGTTCGCGTGCCAATTCTCCATGCGGACGCTGTCTTCAAGCCAGGCTGTCCTGGGCTGCGTGTATCCTGTTCGCATGCCAAATATCCCCGCGGACGCTGTCTTCAAGCGCGGCTGTCCTGGGCTGCGTGTATCCTGTTCACGTGCCAAATCTCCATGCGGACACTGTCTTCAAGCGCGGCTGTCCTGGGCTGCGTGTATCCTGTTCGCATGCCAAATCTCCACGCGGACGCTGTCTTTAAGCGCAGCTGTCCTGGGCTGCGTGTATCCTGTTTGCGTGCCAATTCTCCACACGCAAACGCTGTCTCCAAGCGCGGCTGTCCTGGCTGCGTGTATGCTGTTGTGTGCAATCCTGCACATGGTTTTCTGAACTACTTTGAACCTTTGGTACCTGTGATAGTTAACAGGTGAACTTCTATTTTTTGTTCTTCGTGGGAAAGGAAGTATTTCATGAATATTGGAAGGTGATTGTGCACAGTACTTTGGACGCTATCCTGTGGTGCACCAACCCGGTATCTAGCGTGAGCCTCGTGCTACTTGGGATGAGTCTCCCTTACTAATCTTCCCCTCCTTTGTCGTTGGTTCAACTCCTGGTTTTCTTCAAGAGACTTTTTTTGGATACTTCAGTTCTTGCCATAAGGTCAGTGTTTTGAATTACTGCTAATACTGTGCTATCATAGTGAGTTGAGTTGGGACAGTTTCTTTTGATACTTTATCTATCCTAGGCTGACTTCCGATACAATACCAACGCCCTTTCCAGTGATCCATCTCTCTGCCTGTTTCATCAGTCAGAGAGTTGTATCATTTGGAAGGTCTAATTTGAATTCCCTACAATCAGGTCGTGTGAACAAGGATCCGGAAGAGCCCTACCAATTGTATCTTTTTTTGGTTACCGTATCCTTTTCAATTGATACATTGGTGATTTATGACAAAATCAGAAGCCATGGAGGGTACGGATCCTTTAACTGTTTTGACTCAGTTAATCACCGACTTGAGAAATGAAATGATTACGGCACAGGACATGCTACAGCATCGAATGGATGTTATGCAAGATGCCATGCATGCCACTCCTCAGGGAGCACAGGTTCCAGTAGCCACTGCATCTGGGACTACGGCACCATCATTATCACAGGAAACTCTTAAAGTGGTTATGCCAACACAGTTTCGCTTGGCTCCCCCGGAAAGGTTCACAGGTGATCCTAAAACCTATAGAACTTTTTTTAATCAGTGCCGACTCCATTTCCTTTGCCGGCCTAATTTGTTTCCCGACCTAACTACTAAAGCAGCATTCGTGCTTTCCCATTTGGGGGGGTACAGCTGCTGCTTGGGCTAATCCTTTATTGGAATCAAATAGCCCCTTGTTGTACGATTGCGATGATCTTCTGGCTGCTATGAGTAAAGTCTTTGATATACGCTACGCTACTCAAGCCACAGATCTGGAATTGCTGAGTCTACAACAAGGCAGTCAACCTCTGTTGGCTTACATCGCCCGATTCAACCAATTAACAGCCGAAACCCAATGGCTTGAAGACAAGAAGACGGCTGTTTCCTACAAGGGTCTTTCAGAAGAACTCAAAGATGCCTTGTCCACGGTCCCAGTGGTTCCTACAGGTTTCTCAGAATTTCTTGATTTGATTCTACAAATTGATGCCCAAAGAAATGCTCGCAAAGGAGAGAGAAAACCTTTCCTGCATGAACCGGCTCATTCTTAGGGACCGGCAGATTCTTCAAATGATCCTGAACCAATGCAAATTGGTGCTGTGAGAGGCCGGTTGTCTAGAGCAGAAAGAGAGAACCAAAGAAAAAACAATGTATGTATATATTGCGGTTCATGTGAGCATTTACTGGCGGCATGTCCTAAAAAACCAGTTAAGCCTTCGGGAAACGCCAAAACTCGACAGTAGCAGGAGTCCCTGTGTCGAGTGTTACATCGGACTCCTATACATTTCCAGCGCACGCACCTATAGCTGTTGAGATGACTTTACGTTTTGATGATCAAGAATTGGTTTCCAAGGCTATGGTTGATTCTGGAGCCACTAATAATTACATTGATATCACATATGCCAAGAAATGTTCTATACGCCTTGTAGACAAGGACAAACCTAAAACAGTTAATACTGTGGATGGATCGGTTTTGATTTCCGGTATGGTAACTCAGGAGACAGTACCTATTCAGATGACTTTATTAAATGGTCATTCGGAGGAAATAGTCTTCGATGTCATTGCGGCTCCTCAGTACAAAATATTACTTGGACTTGCTTGGTTGACTCTTCATAATCCCGCCAGTGACTGGGCTACGGGATTGATCCAATATCCTTCCGTTTTTTGCAATGAACATTGCTTTACCAGTCAGAAGGTGACAAATAAATCACATATTTTGGCCTCTATGGAGGGAATTTCCACTATTAGTGTGGTACATCAGAGTGGTACACATATACCAAGTGAATATACAGATTTTGCTGATGTGTTTGACAAAGGCCAGGCAGAACAGCTGCCTCCACATAGGCAGTATGATTGTCCAATTGAACTGATTCCTGGAGCTAAAATCCCTACTGGTCAAGTCTATTCTTTAACTCCCAAAGAAGATGTTGTCTTGAAAGAATACATCGATAAAGCTCTTGATATGGGATTTATACGGCCATCTCAATCGCCTGCTGACTCTCCTTTATTCTTTTTTCCGAAGAAAGAAGGAGATCTAAGGCCCTGCATTGATTACAGGGCTCTTAATGACATCACCATAAAGAATCAGTACCCTTTACCACTGATAAATGTTCTGTTAGATCAATTAGGAACTTCCAGGTACGTCTCTAAATTGGACTTGCGCGGAGCTTACAATCTGGTTCGCATTTGTCAAGCCGATGAATGGAAGACCGCTTTTAAGACGCGGTACGGCCTTTATGAATATTTAGTGATGCCTAAACTAGTGTGCGGGAACTACAGCATTTGGTATCTGGTTGGTAGAGGGAATGCATCAGGTGTTCTTTAATATTTTTAGCACGCTTGAAAGCGAACCTCGGGAGTTGTTCAACCGGCAGGTTCAATCGTGCTATATCCCAATGTTTCTTAATGATTTGTTTCAATTGTGCCGTGTGTGCACCGAACGTAACCACGCAAGTCATGCGTGTCTCGGTAGACTGGTCTTCCCGTATTGGATGGATAAGAGTATCCTGATTCGTATATCGGGCTCGTTTCATGGCCTGTGCCAGTTGTTTTTTGGGATAGCCTCTAGTTCGCAAGCGAGCAGCGAGGTCTTCCGCGTGATGTTTGTAGTCTACAATTGAGGTACAGTTCCTCAGAATACGGAGGAATTGCCCATAAGGTAAGTTATCTCTTGTGTGTGCTGGATGGTTGCTGGTGTAGTGGAGGAGAGTGTTCCTGTCCGTAGGTTTCCGGAAAAGGTCACATTGTAATGTACCATCCTTGTGTCTGATCGTAAGGTCCAGGAAATTAATCTCTAAGTTGTTATTATCAACAGTAAATTGAATGTCCCTATTGCGGGTATTCAGCCATGTCCAAAAAGCCATCAGTTCATCCGCAGTGCCAGTCCAAATAAATATCACATCGTCTATATAGCGATGCCAGTTGGTAATTTGCGCCTGCCATTGATTCTGATTTGAGAAAATGTGGTCATTTTCGAATTTGGCCATATACAATATCGCCAGGCTTGATGCGAATGCCGCACCCATGGCTGTGCCTTTGGTCTGGAGATATATTGTGCCATCAAAAGTGAAAAAGTTTTTGCAAAGGGCGATCTCCATTAATTCTAGGAAAAAATTGATCAGGGTTTTATGGGTAGTGGGGTCGGCAGACATCCACTCCCGGGCACACTCGATTGCATCCGCTTGAGGGATATTTGTGTACAAAGACTTGATGTCCATTGTGACCAGAAATTGACCCTGCGGGTCGAATGGGAGGCCCTCAAATACGGAGATGGTATGCGTAGTGTCTTTCAAATACGTATGTGTTTGTGTACTAATGGGTTGAAGAAAATGATCTACAAACTTACACAGGGGCTCCAGAATTGAGCCACAGCCAGATACAATCGGGCGGCCAGGTGGATTAAGGGGATCCTTATGTATCTTTGGTGGGCATAAAAGCATGGTGTTCTCCCCGAAGGTTTGGTCAGGAAAGCTGCCTCCTTATCAGAGATCCAGTCTCGTTCTAGTGCAAAGGCAACTGCATTGCTTATTTCCTGACAAAGGTCCTTCGTAGGGTCTTTGCGAAGGATCCTCTAACTGTCTCTATCATTGAGAAGTTGCAAAACCATATCTTGATATTGTGTGTTGCTCATTATCACCAGGTCTCCTCCTTTATCAGAGGGTTTAATAACGATCTTCTTGTTGCTCTATAATGATATCAAAGCCTGTCTCTCTGCTGTACCAACATTATGTTTCGTTCTCAAAGTACCAGTTTTGAGACGATCTAGGTCCTCCAGTATGCATCTCTCAAATGTAAGGAGATCGTGTGGAATCTGGTGCAGACCAGTGCCATCTTTATCAGCTTCCTCATCCAGGTTATGTAGTTGGAAGAAGGTGCGCAGTCTCACCTTGCGGAGAAAGGTGCGCACCTCCATTTCTGTATCGTACCAATCAGTGGTGGCTGTTGGCACAAAAGAAAGTCCTTTCGATAAGACTGATAGCTCAGATTTTGAAAGTTCAAGTCCGGCTAAATTGAAAACAGGGGTTGTAGGAAAGGTACCAGAGGGAGTCAATACCTCGGTCGGCGTCGGCGTTGATTTGTTCTGCCTCGGCTGGCGGGGAAACCCCATTGTGGTTGTGCCCATTGGTGGTTGCCAAAACCTCCACCTAAAAAAGGAAAGAAAGCCGGGGGGGGGGGGTTGTTGAGGTGGATACGCAAAATTTGCCTGTGGTCGGCCCTGTTGTCGGCCCTGTTGTGGCCTGGATTGGTCCTCTGAGGAGGACCCACTTCTCGAACCTGAAAAATGGACACCCCCACATCGATTTCTTTGAGGTCTTGTGTTAGGATTACCAGGTGTTGTCCCCTGGTTGAGGTCTGAAATGTAGTTATCAGAAATGTATGGATACACTACTTCTAACTGGAATTATTTAATGCTTTTTTGGAGCTTCCTTGTTTTTCTGGTAAGTGTGGCAGACTTGAAATCGGCAAATAATTTGTTCAGATCTGAAATTTGATTTTTGGCATTGGTAATGGCAGTATTGGTTAAGAAGGTGGTTTCTTCCAAATCTAAATCTTTCTGTATGGCGCTACTAATCTGTTGTGCTGTGTTGATGGTGAGGACCATCAGGTCCCGACTGCATTTAGTTGCAATATAGCTGAAATTTGTCGTGTACTCCTTGTCGTCCAGGAATAAACACGGTGTGTTCGGAATTATTAGGCCACTGGGGATGATATTGGCTTTTAAATATTCCCTCAAGAAATGGGCGTGAAGTTCTGTTCGAAAACACTTTTTCTTGAGACGTAAAAGGGTTTCCCCTGAATTGGATGTACCCACTGGGGGATTTGTGCCAGTGGGGTCAAAGAAAGAGGGGCCAGAAATGGTGTCCTGAATCTGTTGTTCCGTAAAACTCAAAGTCTGTCTTTCTGCCATTCCAAAAGAGGAAGAGGTAATAGATGAGTCCACACGGACTACTGAATAGGTCCAAAATGCTCAGCAGCAGTACCGGTTGCCACGTGGAACTCTTCATAAGGGCAATACAGCAACCTAAAAGGAATTGGACAGAGTGAAGGTCAGACGTGTTTTGAACTCTTACGAACTACAGACTTTCGGCGTCTCGCCGGCATTCTTTGAGTCAATACCGTTCTGGAACTCCCCAACTCCGCCACGCCAGTGAAGAAAATGGTCATCTACGCGCCCCTGCGCTCGAAGCAGAATGGAGAGCTCATCTTTCCAAACCATCAGGTGAGAGCATAGAGGGAATCCAAAAGTGACCTGTGGGAAGAACTACGGGAGAGGGGAAGGTGGGGTTAGCGCTCGAACTCCACAGGTGGTTAATTCCCTTTCTCCATTACAGAAGGATATTCCTATGAATCAAACAAACGAAGCTGGGTGGGCCAATCCAGTCCATCATCTCGGCACTACGCGTCTCACTGGTGGAAACAACAGCTGGCCGGTTCAGATCGACGCCCCGTGGGAGCCAGGTGATCATAACAGAACGCAAAGCCTACCCACAAATATCCACCTGGGCGTTATGGAGACCTCAGAAACCGATCAGTTGGCCCAGTTATTAGGGGAACTGAGGGCCGAAGTGCATTCCGCCCGCCAAGAAACCAATGCCCTCAGGAGAGAACTGATTGTATCAAAAGAATGAACAGATGATCTGGCCAGACAACTATTGCAAAGCCAGGCTGGGCAAACACCCCTACCAGGACTCGGGGCAAGTCCAACTCCTGTACCATCGAGTAACCCGGTGCACATAAACCTACCAGGAACCGTTCCATTGGCTCCACCCGAACGTTTTGCCGGAGACCCTAAAAGGTTTGCCGTATTTATGAATCAATGCCGCTTGCACTTTTTATGCAGACTTGGAGCTTTCCCAAATGATCAAGCCAAGGTAGCCTTTGTACTGTCATATCTCAGCAGCAGTGCAGCAGATTGGTCCATTCCACTAGTTAATCAGGAGGACCCAATTCTTCGGGATTTCCAGGGTTTTCAAACAAGCATGGAAAGACTATTCGCCCGACACTCCCAGGGACAGGCCCTGGATAACGAACTTTTGTCCTTGCGGCAGTGTAATCAGGATCTTATATTTTACATTGCAACCTTTAACAGATTAATAGTGGAAACCGGATGGCCTGAAGTAAAGCGAATCACATTATTCCATCGAGAGCTTCGGGGAGAACTCAAAGATGGCTTGGCCCAAATCGTGAACCCGCCTCAAGACTGTGCAGAATACATAGACTTAGTTGTCCAGTTAGATCACAGACTTCAAAACAGAAAGGCTGATCGAGCCAAGTTTGAGAATAGGGTTTTGGTCAAAACCCACGTTAGTCCCAAGGGAACAGATTCCTCAGAACCCATGCAAATTAGAGGGGTTAGAGGACCCTTATCTCAGAAAGAAAGAGAAAGAAGACGGCAAATGCAATTGTGTCTATATTGTGGGACTACTGGTCATTTTCTACGGAACTGCCCTGTAAAACCACCCAAGAAGATTGTAGGAGCAGCAGATAAAAACCATTTGGAACCTGACTCGGGAAACGACCACGCCCGACAAGCGTAGAGGTCCGCTTGCCGAGCTTGAAGAAGGACACTCTGACCTCGCATTTCATCATACCAATGGTCCTTGTAGATCCAGAGCTGCCATCATGTATGCACGCGGTAAAAGCATACGTTGATAGCGGAGCCATAGGAAACTATGTGGACTATGAATTGGCTTCCAGGATGAATCTACCTCTCACCCAAAAGACCACCTCAGATGTCATCACCAAAGTAGATGGAACGGAAATTGCCTCTGGGCCCGTAACTCATTCCACCACAGAGATGATATTGCTGGGTCAGGATGGGCAACGATAGGCTATGGTGTTTGATTTAATCAAGGCCCCACAGTTCCAAGTAATACTGGGGATACCTTGGTTGGAAAAACATAATCCCTGTATCGATTGGCAAGAGAAGAGAATAACCTTCCCAGAATGTACGCACACCTGTTAACCAAAGAAAACACTAAATGCAGTCCTGGCCCCAGTAATCCCAGCCGCCAGCAATTACCTGCAGAATACCAAGACTTTCAGGATGTCTTCCAAAAAGAACAGGCAAACACCTTACCACCTCACAGATCGTATGATTGTCAAATAGATCTCATACCCGGCGCACAACCCCCTTGCAGCAGTATCTGTGCCCTTACGGAGCCTGAAAACCTTCACCTGCGCCAATACTTAGACCAGTACCTTGCTAATGGCTTAATTCGCCCGTCCAAGTCCCCTGCATCTTCAGCTTTGTTCTTCGTGCCCAAAAAGGAAGGTGACCTCAGAACGTGAATAGACTACCGCGCACTGAACCAGATAACCATTAAGAATCGATACCCATTGCCTTTGATCCCTGAACTACTAGACCAGGTGAAGGACGCTTGCATATACACTAAACTGGACCTTCGGGGGGCATATCATCTGGTACGTGTGAAAGAGGGTGATGAATGGAAAACTGCTTTTCGCACCAAGTACGGGTTATTTGAGTACCAAGTGATGCCTTTCTGACTATGCAATGCACCAGCAGCCTTCCAATTCTTCATGAATGATGTCCTTCGAGAACTTATCGACGTTTGTGTTGTCGTTTATATCGATGATATCCTGGTATACTCATTTTCAGAATCTGATCATCTGAAACACGTCCGAGCAGTCCTAGAGAAGTTACGCCAGCACAAACTATATGCTAAACTGGAAAAGTGCGTCTTTCACGCCACAGAAGTGGAATTCCTTGGGTTTATTCTGACCCCGAGAGGGATCAGGATGGATACGCATAAGGTGGACGCAATTCTTAAATGGCATTCGCCAAGTTCAGTCAAAGGAGTACAAAGCATGCTTGGCTTTGCCAATTTCTACCGCAGGTTTATCCCGGACTTTTCACACATTGTACATCCCATTACAGCACTCTTGCGAAAAAATAAACGCTTTGTGTGGACAGAAGAAGCCGAAAATGCCTTCCAAGAATTAAAAGCGAAATTCACATCTGCCCCTGTATTAAGGCACTCGCGTCCTGAGCTCCCATACATAGTGGAAACTGATGCATCCAGTCTAGCCATGGGAGCTGTCCTATCTCAAAAGGACCCCGAAACTAACCAGCTTCAACCAGTGGTGTTTTGGTCTAGAAAGTTTTCAGCTCCCGAATTAAACTATGCCATTACCGACAAGGAGCTGTTAGCCATCAAGTCCGCCTTCAAGGCTTGGCGGCACTATCTACTTGGTGCCAGGCATACTATTACGGTCATCACCGATCACCGAAACTTGCAATATCTAAAGACAGCCAAGGCCCAATCTTCGCGCCAACTCCGTTGGGCATTGTTCTTTGCAGAGTTTGATTTCGTGATAACCTATCGACCAGGTTGTAAGAATGGTAAAGCAGACGCCTTGTCCCGAATTGGGATGGGAGAAGCAGAAATGACCCTAGAACCCATAATTCCCGAACAGAGGATTCTTGGCATGACAACTGTACAGACACTGGAGGACATTCAGGGGAAGATCCAACAACTCTTTGATCCTATTGCCTTACAGGACTGGGCAAGGAAAGGCCCGGAATACTCTGTCACCAATGATTTGCCTTATTACCAAGGGCGGCTATTTCTGCCACAAAAGGAACTACAAGAGCTAGTCATTTCTCATTACCATGATACCTTAATGGAGGGACACCCTGGTTTTGCAAAAACTGAAGCTAAAATCAAGAAACAATTCTGTTGGCCCACCTGGCGAAAAGACATTAAGTTATTTGTCATGTCTTGTGATATTTGCGCCCAAAACAAAAGTCCAAAGAAAAAACCAGCTGGACTATTACAACCTTTGGACATCCCACTGACTCCTTGGCACACCTTGTCATTAGACTTTATCACGGATCTACCCCGGTACAATGGTTTTAACACCATTTTTGTTATTGTGGATATTTTTCCAAAATGGCCCACTTTATTCTTTTAAAGGGAATACCTTCAGCTTCAGCCCTGGCCAAAGAGTTCCTTGAAAACATAGTTCGCCTACACGGCTTTCCATCCGTGTTGATTTCGGACCGGGGCAGTCAATTCATTTCACATTTTTGGAGAAAATGTTGCCTACGGGCGCAGATCGATGTTAGCCTTTCGACCAGTCACCACCCTCAGACCCACGGTCAAACAGAGAGGACCAACCAGACTCTTGAACAATACCTGCGTTGTATGCTACATCAGTCTGAGGGTAATTGGAAAGACATTCTTTGGATCGCCGAGAATGCGTACAATAATTCTGTACACTCGGGAACTGGACAAAGTCCTTTTTATACCATATATGGACACCATCCTCGAACCTCGGACCTTGATTCGCCCCAACACTTAGAGATGCCTGCGGTGGACCATCTCGAAGCGGTTATTACACAAGCCTTTAAAGAGCAACTGCACATTTACGAAAAGCTAAGGAAAAATACAAGAAAGATGCTGATCAGCACAGAAGTGAAGCACCGCAATACCAGATAGGGGACCAAGTATGGTTGGCCACTAAGCACATACCACTCAAGGGAACACAGACCTTTAACCCTAGGTATTTGGGACCTTACTCTATCAAGGCCATTATCAACCCGGTGGCCGTCAAGTTGGACCTACCTGCTCATATGCGAATTCATCCTGTCTTTCACGTGTCACTTTTGAAGCCAGTGCAACCAGGAACAAGGCTAACCAAACCACCAGATCCCATCCTCATAGACGGGGAACCCGAATTTGAAGTTAAGAACATCTTGGACTCAAAAAGGGCAAGGTCAAAACTCTTCTATCTAATCGACTGGAAAGGTTACGGACCACAGGAAAGGTCTTGGGAACCTAGTGACCACGTGCATGCACCTCAATTGGTAAAGAGATTCCACCGAGATTTCCCAAACAAACCAAAGCCAAGGGGAAGAACGACTTTAGGAGGGTCCTTGAGGGGGAGTGCTGTCATGATGCCTGCCCCCGGGAAACCAGACCAGGCCCAGCAACCCCAGAAGCAGGCATCATGTCATTTGGCGCAAGCCCAAAAACCCCCGCTAGGGGCTGTTTGGGTGCAGTCCTGGTGCCTATTGGTTTCCAAGGCTATGGTTGATTCTGGAGCCACTAATAATTACATTGATATCACATATGCCAAGAAATGTTCTATACCCCTTGTAGACAAGGACAAACCTGAAACAGTTAATACTGTGGATGGATCGGTTTTGATTTCCGGTATGGTAACTCAGGAGACTGTACCTATTCAGATGACTTTATTAAATGGTCATTCGGAGGAAATAGTCTTCGATGTCATTGCGGCTCCTCAGTACAAAATATTACTTGGACTTGCTTGGTTGACTCTTCATAATCCCGCCAGTGACTGGGTTACGGGATTGATCCAATATCCTTCCGTTTTTTGCAATGAACATTGCTTTGCCAGTCAGAAGGTGACAAATAAATCACATATTTTGGCCTCTATGGAGGGAATTTCCACTATTAGTGTGGTACATCAGAGTGGTACACATATACCAAGTGAATATACAGATTTTGCTGATGTGTTTGACAAAGGCCAGGCAGAACAGCTGCCTCCACATAGGCAGTATGATTGTCCAATTGAACTGATTCCTGGAGCTAAAATCCCTACTGGTCGAGTCTATTCTTTAACTCCCAAAGAAGATGTTGTCTTGAAAGAATACATCGATAAAGCTCTTGATATGGGATTTATACGGCCATCTCAATCGCCTGCTGACTCTCCTTTATTCTTTGTTCCGAAGAAAGAAGGAGATCTAAGGCCCTGCATTGATTACAGGGCTCTTAATGACATCACCATAAAGAATCAGTACCCTTTACTACTGATAAATGTTCTGTTAGATCAATTAGGAACTTCCAGGTACTTCTCTAAATTGGACTTGCACGGAGCTTACAATCTGGTTCGCATTCGTCAAGGCGATGAATGGAAGACCGCTTTTAAGACGCGGTACGGCCTTTATGAATATTTAGTGATGCCTTTTGGTCTTTGTAACTCTCCCGCCACATTTCAGTTCTTCATGAAAGATATCTTCAAAGATATGATGGACCAATTCGTAGTGATTTACTTAGATGACATTTTGATATATTCATTGTCTTTTCCAGAACATGTTAAACACGTGTTAGCTGTCTTACAAAGACTCAGAGAGAACAAACACTTTGTTGAAGCCAAGAAATGTGCCTTTCATACACAAGAAGTGGAATTTCTGAGTTACGACATTACCAATCAAGGTGTTCGAATGAGTCGTTTCAAAGTGAAGGCCATATTGAATTGGCCCACTCTACACAATGTCAAGTCATGACAGTCATTCCTAGGTTTTGCAAATTTCTATCGCAGATTTATTCCTTCTTTCTCCAAAACAGTGGCCCCATTGACAGCTGTCATGATGCCTGCCCCCGGGAAACCAGACCAGGCCCAGCAACCCCAGAAGCAGGCATCATGCCATTTGGAGCAAGCCCAAAAACCCCAGATAGGGGCTGTTTGGGTGCAGTCCTGGCGCCTATGGCGTCAGGCTCATAAGAATACAGTCAGTCCTGGCACCATGGGCACCAGGCTCATAGTAGAAAACCTACCTGATGCAGACCATGCTGCAAACTTACCTGATGCAGACCATGCTGCAAAAAGCCACAAGCCAAATGAGGCTTAGGAGGGACTATTTTACCTAAGGGACTACTTTTTACTCGGGTGGGGCTGTGGAAGAATACTTACCTGGGACTACTTCCAAGGCTATTTAAACCACGCCCGGACAGCAGCACATGCTTCGCGTTATTCTGCATCCAGCAGCGTAACGCTCACAGTGCCTGCAGCAGCTTCCAGTCTTCAGCCACGCCCGCCTCGAGTCCGGAGCTCCTGGAAACAAGAAGAAAGAAGGAGGAAAGGTCAGAACAGGAGGTTTACCTTTAATCCTTACCTGAATCCTGATCCATCATGCCACGGAGATGGCAAAGTCTTTAAAAATGCCTTACTTCGCATCCTGCAGCGCCGTGCTGTACTTACCTGCCTTGCAGCACTTCAGCATTCCATCACGCTCTTCTCCATCTCGCGGCCGCTCTCCGACACCTAAGGAGACAAAAACAGTAAGGTGAGCCAAGCGGATATTCTAAGACTGTACAAGCTACCCCCCAAGACTTACCTGATTTACCACTGGGGGTACTTAACTCATTTCGGGTCGGCGCAGCCTCCGCTGAATCTCCGCCGTGCCCCGTCCCCTATGGGGAAACAACAGAACAGCAAGGCGCAATAAGGGGAAACTGATTTTTTCCCAAATAGACTTACCTGGTTTTACCGCTAGAGGCATCAATCCCCAAGACCTCATACCACATCAGCGCGTGAATGGGGGAAAAGCCACATGTTATACATTGACACCATTTTATCAATCTGAGCCGGATAATATAAACCCTTACCTGCATCTTACCGGTTGCCACGTGGAACTCTTCAAAAGGGCAATACAGCAACCTAAAAGGAATTGGACAGAGTGAAGGTCAGACGTGTTTTGAACTCTTATGAACTACAGACTTACGGCGTCTCGCCGGCATTCTTTGAGTCAATACCATTCTGGAACTCCCCAACTCCTCCATGCCACTGAAGAAACTGGTCATCTACGCGCCCCTGCGCTAGTAGCAGGATGGAGAGCTCATCTTTCCAAACCATCAGGTGAGAGCATAGAGGGAATCCAAAAGTGACCTGTGGGAAGAACTACGGGAGAGGGGAAGGTGGGGTTAGCACTCGAACTCCATAGGTGGTTAATTCCCTTTCTCCATTACAGAAGGATATTCCTACGAGTCAAACAAACGTAGCTGGGTGGGCCAGTCCAGTCCATCATCTCGGCACTACGCGTCTCACTGGTGGAAACAACAGCTGGCCAGTTCAGATCGACGCCCCCGTGGGAGCAAGGTGAGCGTAACAACAGCTTTAACTAGTTCCAAAGTTCCATTCTGTTGGAACCAGAATGCCCAAGCATCTTTTGAGATGTTAAAGGAAGCATTTACCACTGCACCTGTACTTCAACATCCTGATCCGGATTGTCAGTTTATCGTTGAAGCAGATGCTTCCAGTGTCGCTACAGGAGCTGTACTTTCGCAAGTTTGTGCAGAAACCAAGGAGGAGCATCCAGTTGCTTTCTTCTCTCGTAAACTTACCCCATATGAACAGAACTATACTGTCACTGAGCGGGAATTACTTGCAATCAAGGATGCTTTCCGAGAATGGCGACATCTTCTTGGGGCCAAACATCAGGTGCTGGTGTACTCGGATCATAGAAATCTTCAGGCATTCAAAATTATGAAATGTCTTACAGCTAGACAGGCCAGATGGCATGTCATTTTTGCTCAATACAATTTCCAGATTACTTATCGCCCTGCCAGACAACATGTCAAGTCGTATGCTTTGTCTCGCATCGGTGAAGAGGTGAAGGAAGAACCATCGGTGCAAAGTAAGTTGTTGGCAGATCACGTGATATGTAGTTGTTCTGCACAACCTTCCCTAAAAAACGAGTTACAGGAGTGGGTGAAACAAAATCCACAATTGATTCAGGGATTGAATCTTGGTATATACAATGGTTTGCCTTTCAAACAAGGAGTACTCTATCTACCAACTGTTACCACTCGGAACAAGGCCCTCAGTTGGGGTCATGATTCCTTGATTGCAGCCCATCCTGGACAGAAGAAGACCCTAGAGTTGCTTAAAAGATGGTGTTGGTGGCCGTCCATTACACAAGATGTTATAAATTATGTTTCAACATGTTCTGTATGGATTCAATGCAAGAACACTCCTGGCAAACCAGTGGGTTTGCTCCAGTCCCTACCTGTTCCTCAAAAACCATGGGACATGATATCAATGGATTTTGTGGTAGAACTTCCAAGAAATAATGGCTATGATACCATATGGGTTGTGGTGGACTACTTTACAAAATTGGCTCTTTTTATCCCCTGTATTGGTTTACCAACAGCTGCTGGTCTGGCTGATTTATTCATCGGGCATATATTCCGGTTTTTTGGTCTACCTTCAGTGATAATTACTGACAGGGGGTCACAATTTGCGTCATGTTTTTGGAGAGCACTAAAGTCGGCATTACTAATTGATGACAGGATGTCTAGTGCTTATCACCCTCAAACGGATGGACAGATTGAGAGAGTCAATAGCACTATGGATCAATATCTGCGATGTTTGTGCCTGCAGTTTCAGTCAGATTGGCTCAATGTCCTGCCGGCAGCAGAGTTTGCCTATAATAATTCCTACCATAGTCCCATAGGTACTTCGCCTTTCTATGCTCTCTATGGGCAACACCCCCGATACATTCCTTTGGATTCCAGTTTGTCTTTGGATACTTCTGCAGCAGGACGTAATATTAGAGATCTAAAGAGTCTACAGACGAAAGTTAAGCAGCAATTGGAGCAAGCTAAAAAACTAGATAAAACCCATGCCGATGCTCATAGAATCCCTGCACCTGTCTACAAAGCAGGTATGAAGGTATGGCTGTCCACTAAAAACTTGAGGATACCCGGTAAAAAGAAATTGTTGCCTAAATACATCGGGCCATATGAAGTGCTCCACGTTATAAATCCGGCTGCTGTCCGTCTGGCATTGCCACAACGGTGGCGAGTGTATCCTGTATTCCACGTGTCACTCATCAAACCATGCTCTGATGCTACTAGATTGCCTATACGGCCTGTTGCTATTTCTGTGACAGGTTCAGACGAATATGAGGTACAGGACATACTGGACATGAGGCTACGTTCTGGGAAGCCGTATTATCTGGTGGATTGGAAATGCTATGGTCCCAAGGATAGATCCTGGGAACCTCTGTCCAACATTCATGCTCCTGCTTTATTAAGGCAATTCCACTCGAAAAGGGGACAGGTTGCTCCTTTGGGGGGGTGGCACTGTCATGCCTGCTGGACATATCTCTGGACCGGGAACAACCTCTCCATACAGAATGAGTTACGCCCATAGAACCGCTAGACCGTTCTATTCGAAATGGAGGTTGTTTGATGCATTGCCAGGAAAACGGCGTCTGCATTTTTCATGTCGTTAAATTCACGTGACTTAGTTCCGTCACATGTGTTACGGCAGTACGTACATAAGCAGCGTGGAAACGTTGCTTGCTGCTTCTGATTAAATCATTTTTGGCGTTTTTGTAGCTGTACTCTGGACCTGCGTCCTCGCATTCCCTTCAGCTACTTCTTTGGCCTTTTGTAGAGTGTTTTTCTCCACACGCTAATTCCTGGAGCCGTGTATCCGTTTCGCGTTCTTATCCACATGCGAACGCTGTCTCCAAGCGCGGCTGTCCTGGGCTGCGTGTATCGTGTTCGCTTGTCAAATCTCCACGCGGACGCTGTCTTCAAGCGCGGCTGTCCTGGGCTACCTGTATCCTGTTTGCGTGCCAAATCTCCACATGGACGCTGTCTTCAAGAGTGGCTGTCCTGGGCTGCGTGTATCCTGTTCGCGTGCCAAATCTCCACGCGGATGCTGTCTTCAAGCGTGGCTGTCCTGGGCGTCGTGTATCCTGTTTGCGTGCCAATTCTCCACGCGGACGCTGTCTTCAAGCGCGGCTGTCCTGGGCTGCGTGTATCCTGTTCGCGTGCCAAATATCCACGCTGACGCTGTCTTCAAGTGTGGCTGTCCTGGGCTGCGTGTATCCTGTTCGCGTGCCAAATCTCCACGCGGACGCTGTCTTCAAGCGCGGCTGTCCTGGGCTGCGTGTATCATGTTCGGTGCCAAATCTCCATGCGGATGCTGTCTTCAAGCATGGCTGTCCTTGGCTGCGTGTATCCTGTTCACGTGCCAATTCTCCACAAGCAAACGCTGTCTCCAAGTGCGGCTGTCCTGGCTGCGTGTACGCTGTCGCGTGCAATCCTGCACGTGGTTTTCTGAACTACTTTGAACCTTTGGTACCTGTGATAGTTAACAGGTGAACTTCTATTTTTTGTTCTTCGTGGGAAAGGAAGTATTTCATGAACTATTGGAAGGTGATTGTGCACAGTACTTTGGACGCTATCCTGTGGTGCACCAACCCGGTATCTAGCGTGAGCCTCGTGCCGTTCGGGATAAGTCTCCCTTACTAATCTTCCCCTCCTTTGTCGTTGGTTCAACTCCTGGTTTTCTTTAAGAGACTTTTGTTGGATACTTCAGTTCTTGCCATAAGGTCAGTGTTTTGAATTAATGCTAATACTGTGCTATCATAGTGATTAGAGTTGGGACAGTTACTTATGATACTTTATCCTAGGCGGACTTCCGATACAATACCCACGCCCTTTCCTGTGATCCATCTCTCTGCCTGTTTCATCAGTCAGAGAGTTGTATCATTTGGAAGGTCTAATTTGACTTCCCTACAATCAAGTCGTGTGAACAAGGATCCGGAAGAGCCCTACCAATTGTATCTTTTTTTGGTTAACGTATCCTTTTCAATTGATACATTGGTGATTTATGACATCATGGAGGTTGAATGGTATTTCAGGTCCAGCGGCAGCCTGCCGGTTTTTCCGGCACGGCCACCTCCGGACTTGCAATGAGGCCCAGTATTCGCAATTCTTGAGAGGTCCAAATCTACATTGACTACACAGAACGTTTCAGCTTACAAAGTGATTTCATCAAGCCCATCCATTCACATTGTTAGGTGTGGAATTGCCAATCCAGATTCTTTTCTCACTGAACCAATTAATGAGGCGGACAAAGTGCATGATTGTGTTACCTATGAGGGACCCGATGATGACATAACTAAGGTGAGGGACTGTGATCTTGAGGAGGGGGAAGTATTCTTCATGGTTCGTTCAGTGACCATAGACCAGGAGATGGGCAAAAGACATATGGGAGCATGAGTAGTCCACCTAAAAGATGGAGAGTATGAGGTATTGGTTCTGCCCAAGCTGCAGAGCTCATTGCCCTAATTGAAGCACTGGAAGCATCTCAATGGTGAGGAATGACAATATTATCTGATTCAGTTTATGTCAGCACCACTGTGCATTCAGGATTATCTCAATGGAAGAGGAAAGGGTTTTGTAGGGCTCATAGGTTGACAGTGCAACATGCGGCACAAATAGACAGATGGATGTATTGCCTCTCTCGTGCCACAATTACTAACAGCACAGACCCCCTTTTTCTCTGAAACAAAGCAGCAGATCAGGCAGCCAATGCAGCAGTGTATTTCCCTGTGCCAGACATGATGGTCTATCCACAAATAGCAAGTTTACAAGTACAATTCGAAGTTCCATATACTGCTGTACCAGCCACTCAAATTATTGAACTACAGAGATGGGCACCCCAAGAAGAGAAAGAGTGGTGAGAAAAAGGGGATATATGCAATCACCTACTGATCTTATCTGAATACAGGTCATCACAGGCAAAGTAGTGATGCCGAGAGTTGATAATGGTCGCTTTTGAGCAGCTTCATCACCTAGCGCATGTGTCTAAGCAGCATATTGCCACAGACATTCAGGAGGATTGGTTTGTTCCGAACCTGCAGGAATTATTGAATGTTTTTGTTGCTAACTGTCCTACATGACACCTCTGTAACACAGGGCAAATGTCGAGGACCATGCAAGGCACATTACCTCGCCCCAGTGGACTGTTCCGTGTGCTTCATATAGATTTTATCGATATGGAGAAAGATGCAACACCTACAGATACCTCATTGCCATTGTATGCCCGTTCTCCAGGTGGATAGAGGCAGGGCCATGTGCCCATCCAGATGTTATATCAGTGGCTACATTTCTAGTTCGAGAAGTGTTCCTCCACTGGGCAGTGTGTAAAGTACTTATAACTGATAACAGCACTCACTTCTTAAACAAGCTATTTAAATATATAGTTGCATTGTAAGACATTCAGCATTAGATGTGCTCCATTTATCATGCTCAAGCCAACAGGATTGTTGAATGGATGAATGCACTTCTTAAGTGGAAACTGTCCAAAATGTGCGTGACCCTCAAAAAGAACTGGGTCTGTTGTTTATCCATGGCTTTGTTCAGTTTGAGAACACAACTCTGCAAAGATCATCACCTCTCACCTCATGAAATTGTGAGACACGGAGGACAAGGCACATGCCACTTTCACTGACACTTATTGCATCTGATGCTCACAGGTCTGCAAATACTTTGGGAGAGGAGTTTGTAGGGTATTTGCATCAGTAAACTAGATGCATAAAAGTTCTCTCTCGACTGATAGCACCAAAAAGGGAAGAGTTGGTGGATGGCACAGCACCCAACAACGAAAGCAAGCTAAAAGCCCCTGTAGATCCTACCTGGAGACACCATCTAAGTAGGAAACCTTGTCCGGCATTGTAGTCAACCCAGATTTAACCAGGTTAAAGGTGTTGCAGTATTAGGTTCACCTTTCTGATGTCCGGAAGGCACCTCATACAGCTCCCCCATTGCCAGATCCACAGCAACTTTAACCGTTTTTAAGAAAGCATTTTAAGTAGAGCATGTGTTCTTCTTTCAGGAGTGTTCATATGGTTTACAAACGTGTCACAGCTAATATGGATCGAAGCAAAAGAGACTCCAGTGAAGATGCAGACAGTAGCATAATATGCATTTTGCTTCAAAGGAACTGGCACTGTTCCTGTGGGAACTAACAGCAAGTACAACACAATGTTATTCATCCCTGATTTTAGCTAAGGAACATCTGCTCTTATGGACATATTCTGGGTTTTTGGCCAGCAAACCTACATGGATCTTCCACCGTCATGGTGAGGAACTTGTTCACTAACTACCCTGCATTAATCTGTCTTAGTGGTTCCTGACGCACACCAGTCTATAATTAATATGCCAGGACCAGAGCCATCCAAAACTCCCGCAAGTACGGTGAAAGACCCACTAAATAAAACGAAGCAGCTGGAAACAATCTAATTACTTGTCTGAAGAATATTCCAAACTGTCGAAGGCCACCCCAGCCAAATATCACCTCTCTATGAAGACAGAAATGTTCTTTGCCTCCCTTTTAGTGCCAGGTATTCAGGCTGCAGCCAATGCCAAATGGTTGCAGATGTGTGGTGGGAAAGGATCCAGTTGGCAAATGATACAAAGCAGGATCTGATGCAGACAATGGGTACTAGTCCCACTGAATAGGGGCTCTACAAAAATGAAGACCGGAATGGAGACCGAAGCAGGTGCTGATGATTGGTTTAACATGTTGTCCTGGGCCCTAACCTGGCTACGAATAGCGGTGAACGTAACTATAGTAGTGTTACTGCTGCTTATTTTCTGCACATGCCAGATGGTCCTATGGTGTTTCACCAAGACTCTCCCGAACAGTGCCATGATGATGGTATCGATAAAGACAGGTGCAGCACCTCCTATCACAAAGCTAGTATACACAATCATACAGTACAGACCGACCACAAATGGTGATAATTTAACATTCCATGGATCCCCCAGGGACATTAACTTTGCCCCCACCAGATCCGGAAAGTGATGTCGAGCATCGGGCCCATTTAGCTGGGGATAGCCATTCTCTTTACCTCACCTGTACCCTAGAAAAATATGCCCAAAATGGGTGAGGTTTACTTCACGTGTGCACTGTGTGGGTGCCCAAAAATGATGATTATAGAAGAAGGGATGTTTCTGGGTTAGTTAATAGAGGATTAACTAAATGGGGAATGATGGGATGCACATGCAGCAAATAAGCCATGTATGTATTAGCACATGAGAAAATGAAGGTATGCGAGTGCATTGGGGTGCGGAACAACACACGTATTTTCAAAGTAGTTATAGAGGCTTAGGTAGGCCCAGGTATAACTTGCAGAGCAGCGTTACAGGAGGTTGTACGGCCCGCATCTGAATCTACTGGTACAGTTAGCACACCTAAGCTTAAAGAAAACGTTATCATTGCCAGCGGCATCAAGGTGAGGGTGTGCCTCATCTGAGTGAAAGCAATGAAAACGGAAGGCAGCACAGCATGTAATTCTGCTTTTGGATGTACTACTTTCCTCATTTTTGGCAGAGCAGAAAATTACATTTTTTTCAGGCACGGGCAGAATGTAAGTTGTTGCATGAATTAGTATGTTGTCAAAGACAGCACCTCTGCTACAAGGAAAGAGGAGAGTGGTATAGTGATCTCAGTGAATGGGGACATTTGTAGAAATAATTAGCAGAATGCAGCAGAACCAGACATGGAAGAAGCAATGTTTCAGGAGTTGTTCTCGCCATCACAAGGCAACTGATCTACACCAAGGTCTCGGGTGTGCCTCCAAGGAGCCATAGCTCTCCATAGCCGATTTAAAGCAGTCCTCCAATCTCCATTTGATTATCTTTACCACATGCGTGTTTAGGATTGTTTACATCCTGTAGAAACTATGCGTGCATGCTTGTTTTACAATGTATAGTGTCCAAGGACGCATCACTTAGAACAGTTTACCTGTGCTAGAGCTTAAAAAAAGGTACATTCAATTGTGAAACAATGCCCACCCTGAGACCTGAAGCTGCATAGAAAACATTGTGCTTTGTTGTTTCTTAATGCCTCACTCTTTACTCATGCCACGTTTCCAGTGAGGAGTTAGGGTGTGCCCACACACCATAACAGGAGCAAAGTGCACAAAAATGGCTAAAGAAAGGCATGTTCATTCTGCTAGAGTCACATCATGTTTGATGGACGTTCTAACATCTTTGCAAGACTTGCATTTCCAATGTGTTCTTGAAGATTTTCAAACATTATCAATGAATGCAATACATAAATCCAATCCAATACATGTTTATCATTGCATCAAATGTGAGTGCTATTGGCTGCCCTCTTACCGGACGGCGTCCCCTAGATAGTTGGGTGGTGATTGATCAATGTGGTAGTGACAGCATTACATCAACAATGGTGGATTTAATTTATTGATCAGAATTCTGATTTCTGATAAGAGAGGCAATGACCGATGTACATATATCCCCTAGTAATTACCAAATTAAAAAGAGGGTGATTTGAAGGACTATAACTTTGCATTCAAGAACTGTACAGGTCTTGCACAAGTGTAAGATTAAATGTGCCCCGCTTTGTTTCTGTGCCTTGTCCACAGCTGGTGGAGACAGGCGACAACGGCAATGTAGCAGGTCAGTGTGTGTGTGTGGGGGGAGGGGGGTGGTTGGGAGATCAAGCAATTGCTTTGCCTTACCAATGTGCAGTCCCGGATTTCAGCCACCGAGGACGTTTCAACATGCAATTCTACTTAAGCTTTGATGGTAATACAGGACCATGAATAACCTCTTGTACATAGCTAAGGTTTTTAAAATGGAATTTTATTTCTCAATCACATACAAAAACAGAACAGTGTTAATCAGAGTGTAATTGACATTATGTAATTTTAGACCTGATTCTGGCAATCAAAACAGTCTGGGTATTTTGTATACACAGAG
This sequence comes from Ambystoma mexicanum, assembly GCF_040938575.1. Lineage (NCBI taxonomy): Eukaryota > Metazoa > Chordata > Amphibia > Caudata > Ambystomatidae > Ambystoma > Ambystoma mexicanum. The sequence continues at coordinate 1,218,048,403 of NC_090921.1, read as the reverse complement.
AAGATCCAAACGGAAGGTCCTTGAAGAATTCTGGTTTTGACATAGGGCTGTGATTTCAGTGATAGTAGGGACAGCTTTAAGGTGAGAGTCAACATTTCCTGGGCATTTCCTGTATTGTTCACTGGTTCCTTTTTTAAACAATAAGACAGAGACTTTCAAGAAGCGCAGTGTTCCCAAGTGCATTTGTTTTACAGCGTTCAGTCCATGTAGGACCTGGATATCCAATGTGAACTCCTTGATAGGAAGGTAAAGAGAAGATAACAATATCATTGCAACACACAGGAGCCTCACTGCAGAGACATGGCGATTACTATATTGCTTGCAGCCTAAGGGTGGGTATGAGGGTGCTTGGCTTCACTCTTGATCCCTGGGTGTTCTGAGAGCTCTGTGCATGGATCTCGAATTTGACTTGGGAGTGAAGCTGTGCTCAAGGGTCAGAGCCATTACACACATGGCATCTCATGGGACAGCAGTCACATTTAATCTCACACCATGTGGCTTGTGGCTGGGAAGGGAGGCCAACATTGCAATTTATGTGTAAGAGGGTTATCGGTTAAGGATGTGAGTGGAATAGATATCTCTTAAGGGTAGGAAGCAAAGGACTGGATTATTGCCACTTCTGATATAAGTACTTGAGCACCTCAAGGTATCTCCAACTTATTTCGACTTAATAAACTCCCCAGTGGTGTAAGCCAGAAAACTAGGAAACTACTCAGTGGATTGAACATGTTCTAAAGGAGTAGGCCAAGTGTGTGTTAGTTACAACAGGTAGCTCTGTTGTGAATTAATCAGTGAACATATAATAGAGGGAAGTGGGACTTAATAGCGAGGATTAAACGAGGAACCTACAACAGAAACTAGATGTCTGGCACTGCCTGGCATTCAAGGGAAAAGCTCCTGTTTTGAGGGCGTGTGCTGTGCTCATACCAGAGCGCGTCCGTGATGCTCAGCAGGAAGCTCACCGGAATGGGATGCTCTTGAAGCACCTTTCCCTGTGACTTGTCTGCCATGCCTCATTTTAGGCCCAGCTGAAGCCAGAAAGCAGGCGGTGGTTTAGCAACTTTGGTGTCCCAAACCGCAACGCTCGAGCAAGGGAAACAGATGCAGCTGCAGAGCAGCCATTTCAGGTGCTTGACCGTTTAAGTCCTATGACGTGAAATGTGCAGCCAGCACGTGGGTGGATCGATGGCTGAAGCTTGATGACTAGCTGACAGCCAGGTTCTTTCTGTCAGACAAGTTTATGGCGCTTCGATATGCCTGCACGGCCAAGCTCCACTTGAGCTCTAACCCAGCCCTCCCACTTCACACAGATATACAAGATGTGGGACATGGTGTGCCCTGGCAACTACAAGATATTTCAATCATCCAATAAAAGTGTGGATCCGTTAAGAATTAGTGATGTTCATCAGTGAACCTGAGGCTAAAAGAAAGTGTCCATAAAACCATAATTAAAGAAACAAATAGTGATGTCATCAGCTACATCATGAGACTATGTCTTACTGTGTGTTATGTGAACAGAGAAAATACCCAACAGAATTAACAGATTTAGATAGAATTGATTAACATGATATGGAAGTTATGACTCGTTGCCCCATATCTTGTGTCCGTGCACAATTTCACATGTACGTGGAAATCTGTGCTACCACTCTATGTGAGCATTTTTCAACTCTGGGCATTTGCTATTTGTTAGGGGCATTGCTTCTCATGGAGGGGACAGCAAACACATATCCTCGGATATCAGCGCTGTAAGTACAAGGCAAACAAGTAAGTGTTGAAAGACTGTTCTGGTTTGATAGTAAAGAAATCGGATTTTCAATTATCAGAGCACACAGTGTGCCCTAGAGCAAAGCAGTAGATACGATTGTTGCACCAAATATCAAGCATGGTCAGAATGAAGAGTGAAGTTAAGCCGCCCATCAACAAACCCAAGAGACCAATCAACAATGACGTCTCATACGAATCGCATCAGCGACCCTGAAATCCTACTGCGTGCTATGCTTTCGCTAAAATGCTTTAGTGGGAACATCCAAGAGATTTCTTTGAGGACACATCACGGAGTTTGAAACCCATTGATGTTATTCAGTTAAAACATTTGTCCGTTGGTGTGTGTCCCTTTTGTGGAGGTTCATGGGTTGGTTTGGGCTCTGAACACTCACTTGAACGTACACAGGGGCCAGATTTTCCAGACTTGAAAATATAGCCTTCCTCACAAACGCATCCACTAAGACAGATGAGCGTGCATATTTTAGGTGGGTTCTTGTATTTTTGGCAGTTGAGGGGGCAGGCAGATGCGCAGGTGCTAAAGTGGCTGTGCGCCTCACATGCTTTACAGATGCTCTCATTCACACAGACCCTGGCTGCAGCATTTTCCAAGACGTAACCTTCATTGCAGAAACAGCCTCGCTTGCAATGCAGTGTGCATGGGCGCCGGGTTGGCTTTGTGACATCGGCACAATTTTTCGGACAAGCAGTTCCACATGTCTCATAGTGAGCATTGCCTTGGCAAGGTGATTTGCAGGCCCTCAGATGCACACAGAGATCAGAGCTTTCATTTTCCAAGACATACCCATCATCACAGACACAACCAACCTCGCACTGCTTTGTGCAGGACTTGGAATGGTTGGCATAATTATTGCAGGTAAGGGGACAGGCAGTGCCACACTGCGTATAGTGAGCATTCTCCTTGCATGGTTTTCTACAGTCAGTCTTTAGAATGCAGCGATTGCTAGTTTTATTCTCAAGCACATACCCTTCATTGCAGAAGCATCCGGGTACACACTGATCTGTACATCTTAAAGGTTTACCATAGTTCTCACAGGTGAGGGGGCAGGCAGTGCCACTTGTTTTATATTGTGCATTGTCCAGGCAGGGCTTTTTGCATTCACTTGGAGAAATGCAGTTTTGTGAAGTTGCATTTTCCAAAACATACCCATCTTTACAAGCACATCCTGTCACACACTGCAATGTACACATTTCAGGTGGGTTACTGTAATTGTCACAGGTAATGGGACAGGCAGTGCTACAGTTTGTGTATTGGGCATTGGGTTGGCAGGATTTTTTGCATGCACTCTGTGGAATGCAGTGTTTGGAAGTTGCATTTTCAAGCACATACCCTTCATTACAGAAGCATCCATGCACACAAACCTTTCTGCATGCTGGAGGGTGTTCATAGTTCTCACAGGGGAGGGGACAGGCAGTGCCACACGTCTTATATTGTGCATTGTCCAGGCAGGGCTTTTTGCATTCACTTGGAGGAATGCAGTTTTGCGAAGTTGCATTTTCCAAAACATACCCATCTTTACAAGCACATCCTATCACACATTGCAATGTACATATTTTAGGTGGGTTACTGTAATTGTCACAGGTAATGGGACAGGCGGTGCCACCGTTTTTGTATTGGGCATTGGCTTGGCAGGATTTTTTGCATGCACTCTGTGCAATACAGTGTTTGGAAGTTGCATTTTCAAGGACATACCCTTCATTACAGAAGCATCCACTCACACAATTCTTTGTGCACACTGGAGGGTTATAATAATTTTCACAGGTGAGGGGACAGGCAGTGCCACACGTCTTATATTGTGCATTGTCCAGGCAGGGCTTTTTGCATTCACTTGGAGGAATGCAGTTTTGCGAAGTTGCATTTTCCAAAACATACCCATCTTTACAAGCACATCCTATCACACATTGCAATGTACATATTTTAGGTGGGTTACTGTAATTGTCACAGGTAATGGGACAGGCGGTGCCACAGTTTGTGTATTGGGCATTGGCTTGGCAGGATTGTTTGCATGCACTCTGTGCAATACAGTGTTTGGAAGTTGCATTTTCAAGGACATACCCTTCATTACAGAAGCATCCACTCACACAATTATTTGTGCACACTGGAGGGTTATAATAATTTTCACAGGTGAGGGGACAGGCAGTGCCACACGTCTAATATTGCGCATTGTCCAGGCAGGGCTTTTTGCATTTACTTGGAGAAATGCAGTTTTGCGAAGTTGCATTTTCCAAAACATACCCATCTTTACAAGCACATCCAATCACACATTGCAATGTACATATTTTAGGTGGGTTACTGTAATTGTCACAGGTAATGGGACAGGCAGTGCCACAGTTTGTGTATTGGGCATTGGCCTGGCAGGATTTTTTGCACTCACTCTGTGCAATGCAGTGTTTGGAAGTTGCATTTTCAAGGACATACCCTTCATTGCAGAAGCATCCACTCACACATTTCTTTGTGCACACTGGGGGGTTATAATAGTTTTCACAGGTGAGGGGGCAGGCAGTGCCACGCATCTTATATTTTGCATTTTCCAGGCAGGGCTTTTTGCATTCACTTGGAGAAATGCAGTTTTTTGAAGTTGCATTTTCCAAAACATACCCATCTTTACAAGCACATCCTATCACACATTGCAATGTACATATTTTAGGTGGGTTACTGTAATTGTCACAGGTAATGGGACAGGCGGTGCCACAGTTTGTGTATTGGGCATTGGCTTGGCAGGATTTTTTGCACTCACTCTGTGCAATGCAGTATTTGGAAGTTGCATTTGCAAGCACATACCCTTCATTACAGAAGCATCCACTCACACAATTCTTTGTGCACCCTGGAGGGTTATAATAATTTTCACAGGTGAGGGGACAGGCAGTGCCACACGTCTTATATTGTGCATTGTCCAGGCAGGGCTTTTTGCATTCACTTGGAGAAATGCAGTTTTGCGAAGTTGCATTTTCCAAAACATACCCATCTTTACAAGCACATCCAATCACACATTGCAATGTACACATTTCAGGTGGGTTACTGTAATTGTCACAGGTAATGGGACAGGCGGTGCCACAGTTTGTGTATTGGGCATTGGCTTGGCAGGATTTTTTGCACTGACTCTGTGCAATGCAGTATTTGGAAGTTGCATTTTCAAGCACATACCCTTCATTACAGAAGCATCCACTCACACAATTCTTTGTGCACACTGGAGGGTTATAATAATTTTCACAGGTGAGGGGACAGGCAGTGCCACACGTCTTATATTGTGCATTGTCCAGGCAGGGCTTTTTGCATTCACTTGGAGAAATGCAGTTTTGTGAAGTTGCATTTTCCAAAACATACCCATCTTTACAAGCACATCCAATCACACATTGCAATGTACATATTTTAGGATGGTTACTGTAATTGTCACAGGTAATGGGACAGGCAGTGCTACAGTTTGTGTATTGGGCATTGGCTTGGCAGGATTTTTTGCACTCACTCTGTGCAATGCAGTATTTGGAAGTTGCATTTTCAAGCACATACCCTTCATTACAGAAGCATCCACTCACACAATTCTTTGTGCACACTGGAGGGTTATAATAATTTTCACAGGTGAGGGGACAGGCAGTGCCACACGTCTTATATTGTGCATTGTCCAGGCAGGGCTTTTTGCATTCACTTGGAGAAATGCAGTTTTGTGAAGTTGCATTTTCCAAAACATACCCATCTTTACAAGCACATCCAATCACACATTGCAATGTACATATTTTAGGTGGGTTACTGTAATTGTCACAGGTAATGGGACAGGCAGTGCTACAGTTTGTGTATTGGGCATTGGCTTGGCAGGATTTTTTGCACTCACTCTGTGCAATGCAGTGTTTGGAAGTTGCATTTTCAAGCACATACCCTTCATTACAGAAGCATCCATGCACACAAACCTTTCTGCATGCTGGAGGGTGTTTATAGTTCTCACAGGTGAGGGGACAGGCAGTGCCACACGTCTTATATTGCGCATTGTCCAGGCAGGGCTTTTTGCATTCACTTGGAGAAATGCAGTTTTGTGAAGTTGCATTCTCCAAAACATACCCATCTTTACAAGCACATCCAATCACACATTGCAATGTACATATTTTAGGTGGGTTACTGTAATTGTCACAGGTAATGGGACAGGCGGTGCCACAGTTTGTGTATTGGGCATTGGCTTGGCAGGATTGTTTGCACTCACTCTGTGCAATGCAGTATTTGGAAGTTGCATTTTCAAGCACATACCCTTCATTACAGAAGCATCCACTCACACAATTCTTTGTGCACACTGGAGGGTTATAATAGTTCTCACAGGTGAGGGGACAGGCAGTGCCACACGTCTTATATTGCGCATTGTCCAGGCAGGGCTTTTTGCATTCACTTGGAGAAATGCAGTTTTGTGACGTTGCATTCTCCAAAACATACCCATCTTTGCAAGCACATCCTGTCACACACTGCAATGTACACAATTTAGGTGGGTTACTGTAATTGTCACAGGTAATGGGACAGGCGGTGCCACAGTTTGTGTATTGGGCATTGGCTTGGCAGGGTTTTTTGCACTGACTGTGTGGAATGCAGTGTTTGGATGTTGCATTTTCAAGGACATACCCTTCATTACAGAAGCATCCACTCACACAATTCTTTGTGCACCCTGGAGGGTTATAATAATTTTCACAGGTGAGGGGACAGGCAGTGCCACACGTCTTATATTGTGCATTGTCCAGGCAGGGCTTTTTGCATTCACTTGGAGAAATGCAGTTTTGCGAAGTTGCATTTTCCAAAACATACCCATCTTTACAAGCACATCCAATCACACATTGCAATGTACACATTTCAGGTGGGTTACTGTAATTGTCACAGGTAATGGGACAGGCGGTGCCACAGTTTGTGTATTGGGCATTGGCTTGGCAGGATTTTTTGCACTCACTCTGTGCAATGCAGTATTTGGAAGTTGCATTTTCAAGCACATACCCTTCATTACAGAAGCATCCACTCACACAATTCTTTGTGCACACTGGAGGGTTATAATAGTTCTCACAGGTGAGGGGACAGGCAGTGCCACACGTCTTATATTGCGCATTGTCCAGGCAGGGCTTTTTGCATTCACTTGGAGAAATGCAGTTTTGTGACGTTGCATTCTCCAAAACATACCCATCTTTACAAGCACATCCAATCACACATTGCAATGTACATATTTTAGGTGGGTTACTGTAATTGTCACAGGTAATGGGACAGGCGGTGCCACAGTTTGTGTATTGGGCATTGGCTTGGCAGGGTTTTTTGCACTGACTGTGTGGAATGCAGTGTTTGGATGTTGCATTTTCAAGCACATACCCTTCATTACAGAAGCATCCACTCACACAATTCTTTGTGCACACTGGAGGGTTATCATAGTTCTCACAGGTGAGGGGGCAGACAGTACCACACGTCTTATATTGTGCATTGTCCAGGCAGGGCTTTTTGCATTCACTTGGAGAAATGCAGTTTTGTGAAGTTGCATTTTCCAAAACATACCCATCTTTACAAGCACATCCAATCACACATTGCAATGTACATATTTTAGGTGGGTTACTGTAATTGTCACAGGTAATGGGACAGGCAGTGCTACAGTTTGTGTATTGGGCATTGGCTTGGCAGGATTTTTTGCACTCACTCTGTGCAATGCAGTGTTTGGAAGTTGCATTTTCAAGCACATACCCTTCATTACAGAAGCATCCATGCACACAAACCTTTCTGCATGCTGGAGGGTGTTTATAGTTCTCACAGGTGAGGGGACAGGCAGTGCCACACGTCTTATATTGCGCATTGTCCAGGCAGGGCTTTTTGCATTCACTTGGAGAAATGCAGTTTTGTGAAGTTGCATTCTCCAAAACATACCCATCTTTACAAGCACATCCAATCACACATTGCAATGTACATATTTTAGGTGGGTTACTGTAATTGTCACAGGTAATGGGACAGGCGGTGCCACAGTTTGTGTATTGGGCATTGGCTTGGCAGGATTGTTTGCACTCACTCTGTGCAATGCAGTATTTGGAAGTTGCATTTTCAAGCACATACCCTTCATTACAGAAGCATCCACTCACACAATTCTTTGTGCACACTGGAGGGTTATAATAGTTCTCACAGGTGAGGGGACAGGCAGTGCCACACGTCTTATATTGCGCATTGTCCAGGCAGGGCTTTTTGCATTCACTTGGAGAAATGCAGTTTTGTGACGTTGCATTCTCCAAAACATACCCATCTTTGCAAGCACATCCTGTCACACACTGCAATGTACACAATTTAGGTGGGTTACTGTAATTGTCACAGGTAATGGGACAGGCGGTGCCACAGTTTGTGTATTGGGCATTGGCTTGGCAGGGTTTTTTGCACTGACTGTGTGGAATGCATCGTTTGGAAGTTGCATTTTCAAGCACATACCCTTCATTGCAGAAGCATCCATGCACACAATCATCTGTGCATGCTTGAGGGTTATCATAGTTCTCACAGGTGAGGGGACAGGCAGTGCCACACGTCTTATATTGTGCATTGTCCAGGCAGGGCTTTTTGCATTCACTTGGAGAAATGCAGTTTTGTGAAGTTGCATTTTCCAAAACATACCCATCTTTACAAGCACATCCAATCACACATTGCAATGTACATATTTTAGGATGGTTACTGTAATTGTCACAGGTAATGGGACAGGCGGTGCCACAGTTTGTGTATTGGGCATTGGCTTGGCAGGATTTTTTGCACTCACTCTGTGCAATGCAGTGTTTGGAAGTTGCATTTTCAAGCACATACCCTTCATTACAGAAGCATCCACTCACACAATTCTTTGTGCACACTGGAGGGTTATAATAATTTTCACAGGTGAGGGGACAGGCAGTGCCACACGTCTTATATTGCGCATTGTCCAGGCAGGGCTTTTTGCATTCACTTGGAGAAATGCAGTTTTGTGAAGTTGCATTTTCCAAAACATACCCATCTTTACAAGCACATCCAATCACACATTGCAATGTACATATTTTAGGATGGTTACTGTAATTGTCACAGGTAATGGGACAGGCGGTGCCACAGTTTGTGTATTGGGCATTGGCTTGGCAGGATTTTTTGCACTCACTCTGTGCAATGCAGTGTTTGGAAGTTGCATTTTCAAGCACATACCCTTCATTACAGAAGCATCCACTCACACAATTCTTTGTGCACACTGGAGGGTTATAATAATTTTCACAGGTGAGGGGACAGGCAGTGCCACACGTCTTATATTGTGCATTGTCCAGGCAGGGCTTTTTGCATTCACTTGGAGAAATGCAGTTTTGCGAAGTTGCATTTTGCAAAACATACCCATCTTTACAAGCACATCCAATCACACATTGCAATGTACACATTTCAGGTGGGTTACTGTAATTGTCACAGGTAATGGGACAGGCGGTGCCACAGTTTGTGTATTGGGCATTGGCTTGGCAGGATTTTTTGCACTCACTCTGTGCAATGCAGTGTTTGGAAGTTGCATTTTCAAGCACATACCCTTCATTACAGAAGCATCCATGCACACAAACCTTTCTGCATGCTGGAGGGTGTTCATAGTTCTCACAGGTGAGGGGACAGGCAGTGCCACACGTCTTATATTGCGCATTGTCCAGGCAGGGCTTTTTGCATTCACTTGGAGAAATGCAGTTTTGTGAAGTTGCATTCTCCAAAACATACCCATCTTTACAAGCACATCCAATCACACATTGCAATGTACATATTTTAGGGTGGTTACTGTAATTGTCACAGGTAATGGGACAGGCGGTGCCACAGTTTGTGTATTGGGCATTGGCTTGGCAGGATTGTTTGCACTCACTCTGTGCAATGCAATATTTGGAAGTTGCATTTTCAAGCACATACCCTTCATTACAGAAGCATCCACTCACACAATTCTTTGTGCACACTGGAGGGTTATAATAGTTTTGACAGGTGAGGGGACAGGCAGTGCCACATGTCGTATATTGTGCATTGTCCAGGCAGGGCTTTTTGCATTCACTTGGAGAAATGCAGTTTTGTGACGTTGCATTCTCCAAAACATACCCATCTTTGCAAGCACATCCTGTCACACACTGCAATGTACACAATTTAGGTGGGTTACTGTAATTGTCACAGGTAATGGGACAGGCGGTGCCACAGTTTGTGTATTGGGCATTGGCTTGGCAGGGTTTTTTGCACTCACTCTGTGCAATGCAGTGTTTGGAAGTTGCATTTGCAAGCACATACCCTTCATTACAGAAGCATCCATGCACACAAACCTTTCTGCATGCTGGAGGGTGTTCATAGTTCTCACAGGTGAGGGGACAGGCAGTGCCACAGTTTGTGTATTGGGCATTGGCTTGGCAGGATTTTGTGCACTCACTCTGTGGAATGCAGTGTTTGGAAGATGCATTTTCAAGCACATACCCTTCATTGCAAAAGCATCCGGTTACACAGTGTTCTCTACACCGTAAAGGTTTACCACAGTTCCCACAGGTGAGGGGGCAGGCAGTGCCACACTTCTTATATTGTGAATTGTTCGGGCAGGGCTTTTTGCATTCACTTGGAGAAATGCAGTTGTGTGAAGTTGCATTTTCCAAAACATACCCATCTTTACAAGCACATCCTATCACACATTGCAATGTACATATTTTAGGTGGGTTACTGTAATTGTCACAGGTAATGGGACAGGCGGTGCCACAGTTTGTGTATTGGGCATTGGCTTGGCAGGTTTTTTGACAGTCATCTTTATCCGGATATGCCTTAATGCAGGAGCTTGCAGATACACATCTCTTTGACTGAGCATTTTCAAGGACGTACCCATCATTGCAGAAGCATCCGCTCTTACATGGAATTTCGCAAATATGTTTTTTTGTGTGTGTGTTGTTTACATCAGCACAAGTCCTTGGACAACCACTGCCACATTCCATGTAATGCATATTGTCTGCACATTTACCTGAAGGCAAAATATCAGAAAAATCATGGTTAAATTAAATACATTTGACATGGATTTGGCAGACAATTGAAATAAGAATACATACCAGATATCAATACACATCGCCAACACTGGTAGCAAGAAGGGATTAATTTACCAACATTAACAGCAATTGATTCTAATTCAACCAATTAATGTCTCAAATTAGTAGCATGTTCTAAAACTCAATACCGCATATG